>NC_056741.1:1040391792-1041119292 GCF_019279795.1 Protopterus annectens
ATCGCCACTAATTCCAAGGACAACTACAAAGCATTATATAGCTATGTCAAGAATCTCGGATGGCAACACCCAGGTATGCTCTTGAGTTACAGCACAAAGGCATGAAAATTACAGAACCAACTGATATTGCCAACATCCTGGCAGATAGGTTCAGTGCTAACTTTACCCCGTCTCACCCCCTAAAGGGCCCATATCTATACAGGAAGAATGCAGAGTCCCTGTAATCACAACTACGCAGGTAAAAGCTGCACTCTCTCTAAAGCCAAAAACACAGCATCCATGTGACCGGACAACATCCCAGGCTGCATTTTACACGAACTTCAGAACAAACTGGCTCCCCACTTAAGCACCATGTTCAATAATAGCCTTGCATCAGGCTTTGTGCCCACTGAATGGCGCACACCAACAGTTATCCCACCCCACAAAGGGGGAGCCACCACTGATCCTGGGAACTATCGACCTATTATCCTGACGAGCCTGGTCTGCATGGCCATGGAACGTATCATCATGGAACTCATAAACAAAGACATCGGTAACCTCCAAACTCTGGATCCCACCCAGTTCGGGTTTGTGAAAAGCAGTTCATGCCTCCTGAACCTGATCGACTTCTTTGATGCAGTCACCAAAGCCGTAGATGAGGGTAAGATGGTTCACACAGCCTATCTTGACCTCGCCAAGGCTTTCAACACCATCCCCCATTCTGGAATTATAGCTAAACTTACTAAACTAGGTATAAATCCCTACATCACAATATGGGTTGCCAACTGGCTCACTGACCGAACCCACACTGTAAAAGTTGCAGACTCCAAATTTGACCTCCAAAGCAGTGACAAGTGGAGTACCACAGGGTTCCGTCCTGGGACCTCTCCTGTTTGGTATCTACTTCTCTGAAGTACAGGCTAACACAGAAGGCCTCTGGCTAGCTGAGTTCACAGATGATTGTAAACTAGGAGCCATAGTCAAGTCCTTAAATGATGTGGACATCCTACAGAAGGGCCTCTGTGAGACAGATGCCTGGTGTCAGAGCCATGGCCCCAAGCTCAATGCCAAAAAGTGCAGTGTCCTCCCCTTTTGTAAAAACTCTGTACCCATGAACTACCACATGGGCAGCAATCTACTTAACATAGAATGCGTGATAAGAGACCTTGGGACCCAGGTGGACAGTAGTCTCTCTATTTATAGTCACATCGCCACAGTAGTCAGGAAGTCCTTCTACGTGGCACACCTCATCATAAAAGGGTTCTCATCCCGGAAAAAAGAGGTCATTGTTCCCCTCTACTCGACACTCATTAGACCCATTATAGAGTACAACGTCCCTTTTGGAATGTACCTCACAAGACATCTGCAGCAGCTTGAAAGGTCACAGAAGTAGCTCACAAAGAGGATTACTGGCCTCAAACAAATGCCCTACACTGACCGCCTCAAAAAACTCCAGCTTTACTCCATAGCATATTGCCTACTCTGAGGTGTTCTCTGCCTAACATATAAAGCTGTGTCAAACCCAGAGCTGTTGGACATGCTACACCTAAAGAAATCCCAAACCCTCCGAGCTACATGCTCTAGGGACATAAACCTTGTCACCACAGGACATGCTGGAGGAATAGATTCCTGTCCTAGAGACTTTCCATACTCTGGAACAGGCTACCCATCTATGTCAAGCAAAGTTCCTCATTAGCACTCTTCAAGAAAAATCTTGATGAATGGAAGGGAAATAGGAAAGACACCCCGAGGATCACTTCTGTGTCTCTGCTCAACAGTTGCACAGGAGAATAACTTTCTTGGGTGGCGTAAACCAGGGAACCTTGTTGGCTAGACTTACTTAGGACCTTGGGCCGAAAGCCTAGTACCTACCTATGAACCTATATATATATATATGTGTGTGTATATGTGTATGTATATATATATATATATATATATATATATATATATATATATATATATATGTATGTGTATATATATGTATGTATATATATGTATGTATATGTATATATATGTATGTATGTATATATATATATATATATATATATATGTATGTGTATATATATGTATGTATATGTATATATATGTATGTATGTATATATATATATATATATATATATGTATATATGTATATGTATATATATATATATATATATATATATATATATATAGAGAGAGAGAAAGAGAGTTGTATCTATATATATATATATATATATATATATATATATGTGTGTGTGTGTGTATTTATATATATATATATATATATATATATATATATATATATATATATTTATGTATATATATTTATGTGTGTGTGTGTAAAAAGTGTGTATGTTTATGTGTGTGTGTAATATGTAGTACAAATACACCCACACCAGTTGCCTTACCCCTAGTGCAACATTTACTTATAGAAAAAACAGTGATATGAGTAGCACCTTCTCTACAGTGGGAGGGAGGAGTAATGGGAGAGACTGATCTGTCTGGCATTTGTGGTAGGTATGGCTATCCTTGACTATTCCTTTTGGCAGTATAACTTGGAGTATAACTTGGAATATCTTTGGGTACCTTGACTGTACTTGGGGCTAGTCACTTCTCTCACTCATCAGCAGTGTGACCAGCTTCCTGGCCTGTGGTGAGGGGCTGTGTACAGGCATTTGCTCAAAAAATGGGAGCCAGGTAGTGATGCTTACTGGTAAGTGGTGGATTTGGATATTTGCTGATCTAATATTGAAAAAGCTCTGGGAACAGGATCATACAGGACTGATGCTTCTGGACACAAAATATTCTTGGGCAGCTTACTGCACCCACCTTTTACCCAAGTAATGTACCAATCACCATTTATCTCTGTAGTGCATCGGGCAGCAAGCATGCACTATTTTCTTTTTACTGTTAAAGCGCTGTGATACACTTGATGGTTCTATGCTGTTAATTATATGTTTTACCTCAGAAAAAAATAGTTTTTAGTTGTATTGTATGACTTTGTCACTGTCAGCCAATGTTTGTCTTTAGTGTCTCCTCTTTATTACAATTCCATCTTTATATTATTTCATACAAGTCTTGTGCTTTATTTGGTAATATGGGCTTATTGAATAAATGCCCTTTGCACAGACCTAATCCTTTCTAGTCAGCCACCTCAACTGCTTTATTTGTTTAGATTCTTCTTGTGATACTGGATGCGTTTGCAGAGGCCTCATTTAAAGCTACCAAGAGGTGTTTTGAGAGGGCCTTAAGCTTCTTGGTGATCAGTATTTTTCCTCCCAGAATTCCAAGTCTTTTAAGTGAATAACACACCATGAAGGGGAAAAAAGTCAGAAAAGTGACATTATGGATTTTCTGTTCTGATAACTTTCTGCAACTTTGCTAAAGTTATGGTTAACTAGGCTTGAGTAGATTTTACCATAGAATTTCAACACAGATAATGGTTATGCACCAGTGGCCTCTTGTCCTTGACAGGAGCCTGTGTTTTCTCCTGTTTCTCCTTTTTTGTGATCGTTCATAGGTTCATACTAGGCTATCTGCCCTAGGGCATTTATAAGCCTAGCCAGAATGTGTTTGGCTTTCGCCACCCATTTTAAATTAATTTTGCTATGCCCTTTTTCGAG
Source organism: Protopterus annectens (assembly GCF_019279795.1). NCBI lineage: Eukaryota > Metazoa > Chordata > Ceratodontiformes > Protopteridae > Protopterus > Protopterus annectens. The sequence continues at coordinate 1,040,395,374 of NC_056741.1, forward strand.
GTTAGTATACTGTGCCTCTGTCTAACAGTGACACAGAAGTGATACCCGGGGTAAACCTACGATCCCCCATCCACTCATCAAGATTCCTCTTGAAGAGAATCAAATGACTCTCTGATCTTTGACTCCTTATCACTTGGATATGTACAGACTCCTCCACTCAAGAGATTGTGATGGTCTGGCTGCTGCCATTAAATATCTGGAGCTGTCAGTCTTGTAGTGATATCTGACCCCACTTATTTCTAGATGCTGTTGCTCTGGCATAAGTTTCATCATTGCCTGTTCCATAGACGTGCATGTGTCTGACATTGGTGCCAGTCTTACTGATGTCAAATATCATCTTACATTTTTCTACATGGAGTTCGAATGCTGCGTGAACTGCTGCCTTTCTCTATTCACTGCCACTCTTCTACCTTTGATAGTCTTGCCCAACTGCCACAGGTATTCTTTCATGCAATTCATTTATTTGTTTGCTGGACGTCCTTGTTTCCTTTGCTTTCCTCCTGTCCCAAATCCTCTTTTGCTTTTCTGCACATATTCCCAAAATCACCATCTTTTGTTCTTTGATCTTTTCAACAGTTGGAGCTATTTTGGCTTCTGTTCTAATGCCATCACTTCTTTGCCTGTTCCAGTGTGCATCCTACCACCTGTCTAGGGCACTTCATCTCCAGTAATTCAAGCTTCCTCAACAGATGTGCCTTCACTGCCCAGATTTCTATACCATATTGAAGCACTGGTTTCACCACTTTTTTGTACACCTTACTTTTCAGTTCTTTGGCAGGCTTCTGACACACACACACACACACACACACACACACACACACACACACACACACACACACACACCTGACACTATGTGCCAGCTTGATACATCCCCTCTGATTATTGCTTTGACCTCATCTCATTAGTCAGACTTCTCTTCTCCTCATCCACGCTTCCCAGATAAAAGGGAAATAGTGGAACACGTTATCTTAATTTTCAACTTCTTCTGCATCCCCATCTGCTGTTATGACAGCTGTCTTCTTTGTACTCTTGTTTCATCCCATTTGCTTCAGTTTTCCATTCCGTTCCTCCATTATATGCTGGAGTTCATGTTCAGAGTCTGCCCAATCTGTTTGCTAATGTAATCCATCACCAATGTGAACAGCAATGGACTTGGAGTTCAACCCTGATACACACATGCACCCTTTTCTCCACCTCTTGCTTCTGTGATTCACTCATTATCTGTATATTCCAAATGCCAGGTTCTTTAGGTTTTGAACTACTTGTGTTTAAAATGTCTAAGAAGAAAAGCCTGCAAAAAAGAAATAAGTATGTTAAACACTGTAATTTGGCCATATTTCGGAAATACGAATGAAGAATAGGTAGCAGTCTCACCTTTCCCTCTTCCACATGACCCCAGGATTATGGAAGTAAAGTAATGTCTTTCAGCTTGTCTCTGTTAGGGGCCACCACAGCGCAACTCCGGTCGGCTCATGATTGGCAGTGGATTTTTTATGGTGATGTTAATAAAGAAAGGAGTGTGGTCCACTAAAGTAGTATCCCTCAGGTGAGACTTCAGAAGGCTTTTTGGGTCGTGGAGTTTTTGTCTTGTGTGGCTGCATCTGTAATTGATATCTTCCAAGTCATGGTCCAGCAAACATGAACCCATGGATGCCATGTTGCAAGTCCTCAGGAAGGGGGATTTTGCTTTTCATCTCCCTCCAGGGATTTTTTTGTTAGCCAGCACAGCCCAAAGCTTGGTATGACTATGCCTGCAGTGACTGTAAGGAGGAAACACACACCTCACTTTCCAGCAGTTCATTCCTGAGACAGAAGGACTTGAGTTCTGGAAGTGTCGGGAAAATGAGTGTTTCAGTTCTTCATATTGTATTTGATAGGATTAAATTATTTAACTTGGATGCTGCACTTATACTGTGAGAGCGTCTGGAAACAGGACTGTAGCAAGCGCATTCCATTTTTACTCGCAAGCTCTCAGTGCTACCCCCCCCCCCCCCCCGGACACCTGGTACTTAAAAATTGACACCTCTCAAAGTGCTGCTCCCCACTTCTCCAGCATGTTGACCTTTGCCTCTTGCCTCCACAGTAGTGCAATCTCAGAGTTGGAATTTTTAGTTGGGGGGGGGGGGTGAGGGGTGCTTTGCCCCCCACATGGGTGGGTTTTCTTTGCTTCGGTTTTAGTGTGTTTGTGGGGTTGGGTGAGAGTTTACTTAGAGCTTTGGCCGGCTAACCTCTACCTGAAATCAGCTGGACGTATAAGTGAATTTAAGTACACTTTTATCTGCTCTTTTGCATATAGTACTGTTTAATTTATTTGTGTTTTTCACTGAATATTAACTCTACTGAGGTTGTGGCTGTCTCTCTACAGAGTACTTTTTAGAATTTCTGTATAGCCATTGATAGCAGTGGGGGCTAGTTTCAGCTCATCACTGACATCCTGTCTTGCCTTGTATAAGTGGTACATTTTGAGCTATCTCTGCTTAAAATCAGAGCTTTGGCCGGCTGACCTCTATCTGAAATCAGCTGGACGTATAAGTGAATTTAAGTACACTTCTATCTGCTCTTTTGCATATAGTACTGTATTTAATTTATTTATTTGTGTTTTTCACTGAATATTAACTCAACTGAAGTTGTGGCTGTCTCTCTACAGTTAGTTCCCCACCCACCCTCCCTGTTCTTGATTTGATATTAATGTCGGTGGCTTTGAAATTGCCCACCCCTCTTGTAGATTTGTATTTGGATACTACTTCTGGGCCCATCTGATTTAGATCATATTCTGATTTCAGGCACTCCTACTGTGTACAAAGAGAGCATTTGGCAAGGACAACCCCAGTAGCCTCTTAATCCTGCTCTGTTCCTTCCCTCAAAAAAAAAAAAAAAAAATATATATATATATATATATATATATATATATATATATATATATATATATATATATTCATCTGCTCTTACTGTAACTGTCTTAGTTGCTCTTCTGCGTGCTGTTATCTGTTCATTCGCTCTTACTCTGCACTTATTACTTCTTGTTAGCCTTCTAATTTACTGCCTTCTGCATTTGTTTTTTAGTCATTTGTTAATTTAATTGTATTTATTTGAACTGTATTTGCCGTAGTGTTGCTACACGCTAGGGTGTGCTGGCCTGCACTACAATTTGAATTGTATTTACTGCTGTTTTAGCTGCTTTTCTGTAACAAAAAAAAATCTAAGCTTGTTTTCTGCCTTTCCTGTAGTTAGTCAAGTCCAGATACAGACTTGCTGTATCCAGGACTTGTTGGTAAGCTTCTGAGCCCCCCAAGTCTTTCTTTGTTGGAGGGAAGCCTTCTAGCTTATCCGTGGGAGTGGTAAGCACTAGGTAACTTATCTACCATGGGAAGAGTGGGTTTTGGCCGTGAAATTGTAGTTCATTGGCCGTTTGTGCAGTTTTTCCATCTCTTTCTACTCTCTGGTTAAAAGCCTGTTTTGCGTTTGGTTCCTGCCTTTCCTATAACTAGTGTAATCCAGGTACAGATTTGCTGTATCCGGGACTGTTGGTAAGCTTCTGAGACCCCCAAGCCTTTCTGTGTTGGAGAGAAGCCTTCTAGCTTATCAGTGGGAGTGCTAAGCACTAGGTAACCCATCTACCACAGGAGGAGTGGTTTCTGGCTCAGAAATTATAGTTTATTGGCTGTTTGGGAAGCTTTTCCATCTCTTTCAACCTTCTGATTTAAAAGCCTGTGTTTTCGCTTGTTTCTTGCCTTTCCTGTTACTAGTCTAGTCCAGGTACAGATTTGCTGTGTCCAGGGCTCTCTGTAAGCTTCTGAGCCCCCCAAGCCTTTCCGTGTTGGAGAGATGCTTTCTAGCTTATCAATGGGAGTGGTAAGCATCAGGTAGCCTATCTACCACAAGAGGAGTGGTCCCTGGCCCAGAAATTGTAGCTATTGGCTGTTTGAGCAGTTTTTTTCCATCTCTTTCAACTTTCTGGTTTGAAAGCCGCACTTGTGCCTGTTTCCCGCCTTTCCTATAACAAGCCTAGTCCGGTTACAGAGTTTTGCTGTATCCAGGATTGTTAGTAAACTTCTAAGCCCCAAGCCTTTCCGTGTTAGAGGAAAGCCTTCTAACTTATCAGTGGGAGTGGTAAGCACTTGGTAGCCTATCCTCCATGGGAAGAGTGAGTTTTGGCCCAGAAATTGTAGTTTATTTGGCCGTTTGGGCAGTTTTCCATTTCATCTGGCTTAAAAGCCTACGTTTGTACTTGTTCCCCACCTTTCCTGTAACTAGTCTAGTCCAGGTACACATTTGCTGTATTCCAGGACTCTTTGTAAGCTTCTGATCCTCCCAAGCCTTTCTGTGTTGGAGGAAAGCCTTCTAGCTTATCCGTGGGAGTGGTAAGCATTGGGTAGCCTGTCTACTACAAGAGGAGTGGTTCCTGGCCCAGAAATTGTAGCTATTGGCCGTTTGGGCAGTTTTTTTCCATCTGTTTCAACGTTCTGGTTTAAAAGCTGCACTTGTACTTGTTTCCCACCTTTCCTGTAACTAGCCTAGTCCAGATACAGAGTTGCTGTATCCCGGACTGTTGGTAAGCTTCTGAGCCTTGCAAGCCTTTCTGTGTTGGAGGAAAGCCTCCTAGCTTATCAGTGGGAGTGGTACGCACTAGGTAGCCTGTCTACCACGAGAGGAGAAATTCTTGGCCCAGAAATTGTAGTTTGACCATTTGGACAAGTTTGTCCTTCTCTTTCAACTTTCTGGTTTAAAAGACCACATTTGCGCTTGTTTCCCATCTTTCCTGTAACTAACCTACTGGGTAGCACTAGAAAGCCTTAAACTGATACAAGCCTTCTAGCTTAGGAGAGAGAGAGTGCTTAAGTATCAGTTTTCTGTACTTTCTTGCTGTACTTAACTGTTTTCTGCCTAAACGCAGATTTTCCAGTGTTTATTGTGATTTAAAAGCTTGTTTTTTTCACATATTGTACTTGTTTGCCTGCCTGCACTTTTAAAAAAAGTTGTTGTTTGTTTAAATAATTTGTGTAACTGTTGTAGGCTACACACTAAAGTGTGATAGCTTTTTCTGATTGTTTGTAGATGTTTAAAGCTGTTTTAAGTGTATTTTTATTGTTTTTGCCTTATCTTTTCAAAAAACAAACAAAAAAAAATCCTCGTTTCCTGGCTTTCTAAGCTAGTATAGTCCAGCTTTCAGGCTAGTGCTGAATTCAGGGCTGTGATACTAGTTTCTGAGTTGCCCATACCTTACTTAGATAGAAGGAAGTTTCTGTGCTCACCTGTGAGAGAGGGGAGCTTTGAGCAACCTATCTATCCCTGGAGGAGTGGTTCCAGCCCAGAAGTTAGTAGTCTATTGGCCATTTTGAGCTAATTTCTATATCTTTCATTTCCCTACTATAAAAACCACATTTGCACGATTTTGCGCAGTGCCGGTTAGCTACGGTTTAATTATTCCCAGCTCCACTAAGTCTCCTCTTCAGTTTTTCCCTTGAAACTAGTTAACTCTCAACCTAATCACTCAAAAAGCATCTTACAGCCCAGCACTTGCTCAGACCTAAAAGCAAGCACTAATATACCCTGACACTGATTGCCCAGCAGGGCAAGGCTCTTTATTCACCCCTCACCAACCAAGCGACTAAGCAGCTCACTCTACTATTCAGGCATGACCAAAGGGCAACTTTAGGTGCACTCTCCAGTCCAGCTGGTGAATCTGGGTATCCTGAGGCAATGTTACAACTGCCTCATGTACACAGACAACCCTCTCCTCCTACCACAAAACACTAACATATGCGAGAGATGCAATTATGAAGCCAAACTGGAAGCTAAGCTGTCTCCACCCAAGACTGGAACAGACAGTCAAGAGGAGAAGGTTAACACTTGCACCACAACTCCAGCCGCACACAGACCTACTACAACAGCACTGGCAAAAAAATACACATAAATACACAAAATCATACTCGGAAGCTCTAAATAAAAACCTGCAAAAGCATCAGAGACCTCCAAAGCAGACACCCAAACAACCTGCACTTCCCGTCACAAACCAGACAACACATAAAACACAAAATCAGTTTGCCGCACAATCACAGCCCTTAAGGCGAAATAACATACCTAACACACTGGTAATAGGTGACTCTATAGTCAGGCACACTGACGTCCCACTCACTAGGCTGGACAAGCAGAAGGTTACTGTTAGCTGCCTGTCGGGAGCCAGAGTCTGCCACATAACACAAGCACTCAGGTCACTCCAGAACAAGTACAAATATGACTCTGTCATTGTTCATGTTGGTGTGAATGACCTGAGACGTACCTCCCTGGACTACATGAAAAGAGACATGGAAGAGCTCTCTGATCGTGTAGCCCAGGCGGGTATGACCCTGAGTAGCATCCTGCCTTCACCAAGAATGATACCTCAGTATAAAAAAAAAAATGATCAATTTCAACAATTGGCTAAGCTTCTGGTGTCATTCAAAGGGGATCCAGTGTCTGTCAGTCTGGAACGACATGCTCGACAAGCCACGTTGCTTTGCAAAAGACGGCTTGCACCTGTCACCCCTAAGCTTTCAAATACTGGTCAAGGCTCTCGCTGCCCCCATAGTGCCTTTTTTAGGCATGGCTCAAAAGTCAAACCCACCTCCGTAAACAGCACAATTAACAAAAAAACTGAGGGTTATACTACTCATCACCAGGAGTTTAAAATCTCAAAATGCTTGTGCTCGAAGCACTCCTCAGTATAGAGAATGTCGACATCTGTTCAGTAACTGAAACCTGGTTCAAGGCTCCACTGAGCACCCCAGCACTGCCGGGCTACAACTCATACCACACGTTTTGGCCACAGAACACGGACCGAAACACTAAAGGAGGGGGTGTATCCATATTCATTAAGGATACCTACACCTCCAGGTTAGTGGTGCATGATACCTCTGAGATCATTTATGTGCAACTAACATCGGACAAATCTGCAGTGCAAATTGTGGCCTGCAACAGATCACCCTCCATGACCCAGGACCACCACTCCACCTTTCTGGAGACACTGGAAAACATGAAGGTCCTACCAAACGCACCTTTCTGGAGACACTGGAAAACATGAAGGTCCTACCAAACACCCTGATATTAGGCAATTTCAGTTACCCTACCATTCACTGGGAAAACTACTCGAGTACAAATTCCCAGGCCCAGCACTTCCTGGAATTCATCAACTCAAATGCCCTGGATCAGCTGGTAAACTCCCCTACCAGAGGTGAAAATATATTGGACCTGGTCATCACCAACATGATCGACAGGTGTTCCACACTGGAGGTTAACCCACCACCCCACCCCACCCCCCCCAACTAAGGAAACCACAGTAAAAAAACTTTTCTAAAGCAAACTTCACCTTACTTAAGACAGAGGTGGTAAGTTTCACAGCCCCCACGCTAAAAGATAACGCTGCCCAAGATGCAGAAACCTATACAGATGCACTCTGAGCACCTACAAGGATGCATGGATTGTGCCATCCCTAGCAAAACCAAGACTCACTCCTCTAAGAGAAGGAAACCAGTTTGGTGGACCCCTGCAATAAACAGGCTATACAATGGGAGGAGGAAACTAGTTCAGAAAAAAAGCAAATCTCAAGAAGGAAAGACATCCCTGATCAGTATCAGTAAGAAACTGAGGTCCCTCATGAAATCATCGAAGGCTAACTTCGAAAGAAAAATAGCCAAGGATTCAAAAGATAACCACAAAGCCTTCTTTAGCTATGTTAAGAATTTAAGTGGCAACTCGCAGATATGCACTGAACTAGTGTAAAATAGCACTAAATATACTGAACCTACTGATATTGCCAACATCCTGGCAGATAGATTCAGTGCAAACTTCACCCCCCTCTCACCTCCAAACGGGCCCACAACAGTACCAGAAAAGTGTAGTGTCCCAAAATTCACAGATGCACAGGTGAAAACGGCCCTTTCAAAAGCCAAAAACACAGCATCAATGGGACCAGATGGTGTCCCAGGCTGCGTCTTGCACGAACTACAGAATGAAATGAACCCCCACCTAAACACGCTGTTCAGCCTCAGCCTCTCCACAGGCTACGTGCCCATAGAATGGAGCACAGCAACAGTTATTCCTCTCCACAAAGGAGGGGCCACAACTGACCCTGGTAACTATCGCCCCCATAAGCCTGGTCTGCAAGGCTATGGATGCGCATCATCATGGAACCAATTAACAAAGACATTGGGAACCTCCAAACACTTGACCCAGTTCGGCTTTAAGGGCCGATCATGCCTACTAAACCTGGTTGACTTCTTTGAGACAGTCACCAAGGCCATAGACAAGGGAAAGGTGGTTCAACACAGCCTACCTTGACCTCGCCAAGGCTTTCGACACCATTCCCCACTTGGATATTACAGAACAACTCACCAGCCTGAACATAAACCCCTACGTCACGAGATGGGTTGCCAACTGGCTTACAGACAGAACTCACACAGTAAGAATACCAGGCTCCAGGTCCAACTCTAAACCAGTCACAAGTGGTGTCCAGCAAGGCTCGGTCCTGGGACCCCTACTGTTCGGCATATACTTCTCAGAAGTACAGGCAAACACAGGAGGACTATGGCTAACCACGTTCACCAATGACTGCAAACTGGGAGCCATAATTGACTCTCGGGCTGACATGGAGATCCTCCAAAAGGGCCTTACTGAGATGGACACCTGGTGTTAAAGTCATGGCCTCAAGCTAAATGCCAAAAAATGCATAGTCATCCCGTTTGGGAAAAACAAAACACCCACGAATTACCACATAGGTGGCAGCTCCCTTAATACAGAAGAGGTAATAAGAGATCTGGGGACCCAGGTAGATAGTAATCTCTCCTTTGACCATTATATTGCTAAAGTAGTTAGGAAATCCTTCTATGTGGCTCATCTAATTACTAAAGGGTTCGCATCTAGAAATAGAGGTTATAGTGCCCCACTACTCATCTCTGATTAGACCCATCATAGAGTACAATGCCCCATTTGGGATGTACCTCACAAGACACTTCCAGCAGCTGGAAAGACCACAAAAGTACCTCACCAAGAGGATTACTGGTCTCAACATATGTCCTATGCAGCCCGACTGAAAAAACTCCGGCTGTACTCAGTGGCGTATCGCTTACTCATAGGTGATCTCTGCCTGACTTACAAAGCCATGTCCAGCTCCGAATTGACATGCTCCACCTAAAGAAATCCAAGTTACTGCGAGCCACGTGCTCTAGTGAGCTAAACCTCGCCACAACAATAAATAGAGCATGCTGGAGGGATAGATTCCTGTCACAGGGACTCCCCATGCTTTGGAACAAAATTCCAAATTACATCAGGCAGAGCCCCTCACTAACACTCTTCAAGAGAAACCTTGACGAGTGGATGGGTAACAGAAAATACACCCCTGGGATCACTTCATTGGCTCTGCTTGACAGAGGATCAGGTAATTAATTAATGGGGCGGCGAAAGCTGACAAACTCTGGCTAGGCTTATAAATGCCCTCGGGCAGATAGGCTAGTGCCTACTATGAACCTATGCACCTGTAGTGATCTGTCAGTGTTCTGCATGGTCGGTCTTCTGGAGTTTCACGTTTTTTATCTTTGTGTTTTGAAAGTCGGGTTAGTGAGATTTTGGTCTACCAGAGTAAACCTGCCTAGCTGCACCCTTGTGTGGAAGATGAGATTTTGTATGGTAAGGTCAGTGGGGAAAGCTCAAAAACACAAGCTTCTGTATCATATATAATTAGCAAATTGGTGGTCAGTCTTGCTTATAATGTCGAGGAGGAGGACATGACACCCAGTATAGCAGGATCAAACTGAAGACATCAACGCCTCTGTGGCCTTCCCTTTAAGGTTTTCTAGTTGTTCATACTACAAATAGATGGTTCTTCTATGTCTGTAAAGAAAAAAGTACCTTTACAGTTATAGGTATGAAAGCCTACACTCTATAGCAGTTGCCCACTTGGTTGTAGAAGAGGTAGTGGAGACCTTCGTTCTTAGGTCTGACAGAGTCCATAGGGTATTAAGGAGGATTCACAGTAGAAGAAGCAATAACCCTTGCCATTGCTTCTCAGCAGTGAATGCTTTTCGATGGATGGAGCGGGAAGGAGGGGCAGCAGCTTCATTGTGGCTATGGGCCACCAAACTGCAGCCAGCATCAGCCCTGACTCCCTAAGCTAAAAGTTAACCACCTTCTAAAAGGTGGTAGTCTGGGCAGGCACTTCATACATAGCCTGGGGTGTTGTCCGATATTGAGCATGGGCATCTGCTGTAGACTATTTATACCCAAGCTTTATGATAGACGGACAGTCAAAAAATGTCTTTCTGTCCCACTCATCTCTCCTTAACAAAAAACAGTGGTAAGGAAAAGTGCCATCTGACTTCTCGAAAAAGGACTAAGAGGAGCTACCAAATTTACAAGAACTTTGATATAATCACAAGTTTTTCTTAGTTCCAAGAAAAGTTTCATTTTCAGCAGTCTTTGTATCTGCAATGTCTAGATGTGCTCAGGACAAAAAGTCTTGAGTGGTTATTTCTTAGTTTTAGATTTTTAGAACAGGTTTGATATAATCTCGATCTTCAGGATGAGGATGGACATGGCTGTGCTGAATACGTATTTTAACAAGAGGGAGGAGCATAGGGTGACATGCAAGAGTGGATGAAGATGCACACAGGTAGAATACATCTTATGTAGAAGGGCCAGTCTGAAGGAGATTGGAGACTGTAAAGTGGTGGCAGAGGAAAGTGTAGTTAGGCAGCATAGGATGGTGGTCTGTAGGATGACGTTGGTGATCAAGAAGAGTAGGATGAGTGTGAGGGCAGCGCCAAGGATCAAATGGTGGAAACTGAAAAATGGTAATTGTGAGATGATGCTCAGGGAAGAGTTAAGACAGGCACTGGGTGGCAGTGAAGAGTTACTAAATAGCTGGGTAACTACAGCAGAGCTAGTAAGGGAGCTGGCTAGAGAGGTGCTTGGTGTGAAATCTGGAAAGAGGAAGGAGGACAAGGAGACCTGGTGGTGGAATTAAGAAGTACAGGAGAGTATACAGAGAAAGAGGTTGGCGAAGAAGTGGGATTGCCAGAGAGATGAAGAAAGTAGATGAGAGTATAAGGAGATGAAGTGCATGGCAAAGAGAGAGGTGGCGAAGGCTAAGGATAAGGCGTATGACGAGTTGTATAAAAGGTTGGACACTAAGGAGGGAGAAAAGGACCTGTACCGATTGGCTAGACAGAGGGACCGAGCTAGTAAAGATGTGCAGCAGGTAAGTGTGATAAAGGATAATGAGGGAAATGTACTCACAAGTGAGGAGAGTGTGTTTAGCAGATGGAAAGAGTACTTTGAGGGGCTGATGAAGGAAGAGAATGAGAGGGAGAGAAGGTTGGATGATGTGCGGATAGTGAATCATGAAGTGCAGTGGGTTAGCAAGGAGGAAGTAAGAATAGCTATGAAGAGGATGAAGAACGGAAAGGCTGTTGGTCCAGATGATATACATGTGGAAGCATGGAGGTGTTTAGGTGAAATGGCAGTGGAGTTTTTAACTAGATTGTTTAATGTAATCTTGGAAAGTGAGGGGATGCCTGAGGAATGGAGAAAAAGTGTTTTGGTACAGATTTTTAAGAATAAGGGTGATGTGCAGAGCTGTAGTAACTACAGAGCGATTAAACTGATTAGTCACAGCATGAAGTTATGGGAAAAGAGTAGTGGTAGCTAGGTAAAGAAGGAAGGTGATGATTAGTGATCAGCAGTATGGTTTCATGCCAGGAAAGAGCACTACAGATGCGATGTTTGCTTTGAGTGTGTTGATGGAGAAGTACAGAGAATGTCAGAAGGAGTTGCATTGTGTCTCTGTGGATTTAGAGAAAGCATATGACAGGGTGCCTAGAGAGGAGTTGTGGTATTGTGTGAGGAAGTCAGGACTGTCAGAGAAGTATGTAAGAGTGGTACAGGATATGTATGAGGGTAGTGTGACAGCGGTGAGGTCTGCGGTGAGAGTGATGGATGCGTTTAAGGTGGAGGTGGGATTACATCAAGGTTCAGCTCTGAGCCCTTTCTTATTTGTAATGGTGATGGACAGGTTGACAGATGAGATCAGACAGAAGTCCCCATGGACTATAATGTTTGCAGATGACATTGTGATCTGTAGTGAGAGTAGGGAACAGGTGGAGGAGACCCTGGAGAGGTAGAGATATGCTCTAGAGAGAAGAGGAATGAAGGTCAGCAGGACTAAGACAGAATATGTGTGTGTGAATGAGAGGGAGGATAGAGGAATGGTGAGGATGCAGGGAGTAGAGGTGGCGAAGGTGGATGAGTTTAAAATACTTGGGATCTACAGTTCAGAGTAATAATGAGTGTGGAAGAGAGGTGAAGAAGAGAGTACAGGCAGGATGGAGTGGGTGGAGAAGAGTGTCAGGAGTGATTTGTGACAGACGTTTACCAGTAAGAGTGAAAGGGAAGGGTCTACAAGAGAGACCAGCTATGTTATATGGGTTGGAGACAGTGGCATTGACAAAAAGACAGGAGTCAGAGCTTGACGTGGCAGAGTTGAAGATGTTAAGATTTGCATTGGGTGTGACGAGGATGGACAGGATTAGGAATAAGTATATTAGAGGGTCAGCCCAGGTTGGAAGGTTTGGAGACAAAGCCAGAGAGGCAAGATTACGTTGGTTTGGACATGTGCTGAGGAGGGATGCAGTGTATATTGGGAAAAAGATGCTAAGGATGAAGCTGCCAGGTAACAGGAAAAGAGGAAGGCCTAAGATAAGGTTTATGGATGTGGTGAGAGAGGACATGCAGGTGGTTGGTGTGACAGAGCAAGATGCAGAATACAGGAAGAAATGGAAACAGTTGATCTGTTGTGGCGACCCCTGACGGGAGCAGCCAAAAGAAGAAGGATGCTTACTTGTAAAGATCTGGAGGTGATCAGGATTGCTGTCTTGAAGTCTGTCATTTTCAGTTCAGAACTTCTGTGCCTGTATATCTGTGGCACCCAAGGTGTTCACAGAACATATGGTTGTAGTATCTACCTTTATGAGGCTAAAGGGAGCGGATTTGAGTTCCCTGTTTGTTGCTGATCACTAGAAGCCAGCCACCCAGAGACTGCCTCATTCTGTGCACAAATTCTCTCATTCAGTTGCTGCAGTCCCTGGTAATCACTGTGAATCATTCATAATACCCCCCCCCCACTCCACTGCAGCTCCTGCATCTCATAGGTTTCTCTGAAGACACCAAGAAATTCTGTCCTTTTACATAATTCCCTTCTGGCGTGACCATCAGTTGTGGTTAGACTTTGATCTAGGTTTATGGGGACTGATGGTTTCTTCTGTCCTTGAGCAAGGTTTCCTCTGAGTTCTGTGATCATCGAGTACATTGGTTGCAGAATTCCTGTCCTATGCACTCTAAATGTCAAAGACTTGCAGATAACGCCAACAGTGCTGGATGAATCAAACTCCCTTTTAACAGGTAAAACATTTTAGTGTTTCCCCACACAACGCATGTACAGGTGCCAGTTGCCTTGGGTATGAGGACACTACAGTAGATACAAGAGCAAGAATCTTGAACCAGATGGAACTGAAGTCACATATCAGTATACAGGAAGTTATGTTTATTCTCTTCTGTCTCAAAGAACTACAGAAAGAGTTACATGGCACAATCTTTGTTTATCTGGACAGTGTCACCGTCATATTGTACAAGGTGGGAGGAAGGCCATTTTGCCCCTTAATGCAGGAAGCATTGAGAATCTGGGAATGGGACTTCCCAAATGTGTGTGTCCCTTTCTACATGGGGAAAAGCAGATTATCTTGCAAATTGAGCAGAAGTGTCTTCCTTTTCTGCAAATGGTTTGGCAAAATATTGACAATGAAAATTAATTTTAAAATGTGGAGTTTGCTAGTCTGCAATCTTTTGATATATCTCAAAGCAATGAACTGTCACATGTTCTTATTGGTTCCTCCCACTAATGGCAGAAGCAAAGGTGCATCAGCAAGCCTTGGCCAGATTGACCTCTGTGTGCCTTCTTGCCTCTCCTTTTAGTTTATTTGCAAGACTGTCTAACAAGACGGTGGTGATTGTCAAAACTCCATTAGAACCTGCTAGGATTTTTTTCGTCATCCTTTCCGCAAATGTTTCCTTTCTCATGCCTGGAAAGTTTCACTTGGCTCTTCAGTCAGATTAACATCTTGATCTTTGGAATTTTTAAGTTAATAATATGTCCTTACCTCCACACACAGACCTTTTCTCCGTAAATCATAAGAAAGATGGAAGGTTGTTTGCATTTGCCCCTCTGCAGTGAATGTTGATCTCATCTCTTCACTTGTAGCATTTATCCTGTAGTACTTGTATAGTATTTGTCTGAACTTTATGATCCAGGCCTTGGCTGCTGTCCAGTTTAGTGTAATCTGGCACTTTCATGTTTCTGTGTTAGTCAAGATTCCAGACATTTGGCAGCTGTCAAGGTCTGCAAAGTCATCTTGAGAGGTTCCTTCATTCTGAGACTACCTGTACACTGATATCTCTCCACTTTGTGATGTGTACTTCATGCTGGAAAAGTTGAATGTCCCCCATTCTGAGATGCAGTTTCTGCAAACTCCGTTTCAGTCTTGAAGGAGAATGTTTGTTTTTTTGTTTTGTTTTTTGTTGTTTTGTTTTTTTTTGTTTTGTTTTGTTTTTTTGTGTTTTTTTTTTTGTGTTTTGTGTTTTGTTTGTTGTGGTAGTTATCCATGCCAGCTGGATATTGGCAGTTCGGGTTCTTTCCACATTCCTCCTCTTTGGTGTCCTGTGTTGTGTCCTTGCACACATTATCTTTCATGCCAGAAGTAATTGCAGAATATAATCTAAACCGATGTTAATGTAATGGTCTTTTTTCAACATCCCACTTATCTAGAAAAACACTTTCTGGATGCCATGATTGTTTACGGAAAGCTCAGATACTTTGCAGACCCATCTAAAAGTTTAAGATGTGAAGTATCAGTTGTATATGGCCTCCTGCAGACAAGGCAAGAAGGTTACTGAACAAGGTCTCTCTAAATGACTTTTAAAGTGCAGCTTTTTTGCTTTGTCAAGTGTGATAAGTTGCAGTAGGGATTCCTTTGAGTAGTTTCCACCTTAGCTACTTGCTCATCCAAGACCTTATTCCTATTGCCTTCTTAGTTTTTTGTCTGTCACTTGGGCATCGCTACATCCCTTTTTCAAACCGTTGTAAATTGAACATTGCTACCAAGCACTGTCCTTCCTGTAGGACCGCAGTCATAAAGGGCATGCTCTTATGGGACAGTCTGCTTAAAAAGCATGTGCTAGGGATTATGTTCTCTCTGAATCTGCCTGAAATCTTTAATCTTAATCTCACATGCAGAATGCGTAGATAATTACCATTACACTGGATCTGTGAGTTTTGGCTGTAGGAGGAATCCCTCCCTCCTTCCCCCTGCCTTTTCAGCCCCTCTTGGCCATTTGCTTGGTTCAGAGCTGTACTATTCTGGATGTGTAGTCATCATGGGGGGAAAGTGTTGGAGTTGTCAGCTTGGGAACGTTTTGTTCTGAACAGTCCTGATGCCTGTAGAATTAGTCATGTATATGTTGCAGATTGTGCATCTCAGAAACATGTTTTGCATTGAGTGTTGTCTTTTCCTAAATGGTCTAATGAAGAGATGATTTTTATCTTGGAAATAAAACAGATACAAAACTGTGTAAAAAATAAATGCACACTCTTGGGGTTATGCCCTCTCTACACTCTTGCCTGTAATTATTTGAAAGGCTTCCCTCAGTAGAAAAAGCTGTTGGTCGGACTGACTTCATATGGTAATGCAAGGGGTGGTCTTTGTTATACTCCTTTGCTGGACTTGATAAACTTAAGCAAATCTCATGAACATTCCATGTGCTTGTTTCTGATTCCCTGTTGTCTTCTTGAGGTTATACATCATGTGAGTTGATTAATCTTTGTTCTTGAGCATTTAATTCTACTTTAACATGTACTGTTCATAGAAATTGATGGCTGTTGTTCTTTTGACCAAGGCGTATCTTTTGAGGAAGGTATTAGCAGATCATGTCCTTTAGTAAGGGGTTCTTTAGTTAAAAGGCATCATTTGTAAGTAAAATGTATCCCTCTATGTCTGAATGCATTTTTAGCAAGTGTTAAAAGTTTCAAAAGAGTTTAACTTGGGGTGTCAGAATCTAAATATAGTAGTGATTTGTGGCGACCCCTAACCGGGAAAAGCCGAAAGACACAACAACAAGCTTCTGAAGTATACTGTAAGGTTTATATAGGTTTGATTGACTTTTTTTGTTAATGTCTAGGAATCTGGAGATGATGAGTACAAAGGTGATCATTCAGAAAGTGAAGATGAAGTGGATTCTGATTTTGACATCGATGAGGGTGATGAACCAGACAGTGACCAGGAAGAGGATGAACCTAAAAGAATCCGCAGAGTGGTTACAAAAGCATACAAGGTGAGTTGAAGAGGTGTCACTTGGGCTGTACAAGTTTTCATTTCTGTGTCTAGAGCACAGAATGTAATGTAATAAAATGAAAAGAAATCCCCATGACTGTGTTAGATGGGTCAAGAGGTTTAGGCAGGATAAAAGTAGACTAAGATGCTACAGATGTGTTTCTTCTGATGCTGTGACACAGTATTTGGATGATTCTTTGTGGTATGTGGTGTTAAATGTGAGCATTATTTCATTACCTCTCATGTTTGCTTTTGAAGTTGTTGGTAAGGTTAAACATTAATTTGCAGAGCTTTCACCAAGCCCCAGAACTGAAAGCAGTTCTGTTTTTTCATAGTATTGATTTGTTTTTCATGTCCATTAGTCTGATACTCTGACTTTCTTTTTTATGGCTATACAGAATAAATAGCAGTATTTTTTTTGTGTCTTTTGGCTTTTTTTTTCCCGGTTAGGGGTCGCCACAGCGGAACTCCAGTCCGCTAATGATTGGTAGTGGATTTTTACATACCGGGTTACCAGCCCTGACGCACAACCTTTAACAAAGGCGCGCCCCATTCACATATGCCTCCACACAGAAGACGCTGTAGCTGAGAATCGAATGGGACAATGTCTTGCTATGAGGCGACAACGCTACCGCAGCACCACCACCGCAGTAGAATAAATAGCAGTACTACTGCATCAAAATTCTTTATATCTATCCCATCTTCTGAAATTGTGCTTTATTTCCTGTGACATCATCTTATTAAGGTGGTTACATTTCATCATCTTCTCTGTTGCTTCCTTTAAATATGTGTATTTTTAAGTTGGTATAGTTCAGACATTGGAGTACTTGGAATGTTTGCCAGATGCACCAGCTTGCACCCCTCCTCAATCCTCATATTGTGCTGCAGCTTACTATTTCACCAGATCTTATTGCTGCCATATTGGCGCAATGAAGTCTTGGAGTCCGTTCGAGGTGGGGCTGTGTTATCTACCCTTTCAGCTCAGATAAATCAAATATAGCTCTCTCTTATTATTTTCTGTATTGTAATTACCAGTTTCCATAGTTCTTTGTTTTCAAACCTTAATTTTCCCTTTACCCTTCTTATTCCTGCCTTAAAAAAAAATATTTCTTTAACTTGATAATTTTTGCTAGCAGTTGGCAAATGTTTTTATTAGTGGTTTAGATTATTGTAGGCAGTGAAATGAGGGTCCTTGTTTTGGAAATTGCATTTACTTTTGCCATGGGGAAGGATTTGGATTACACCAAGTGTTTTTTGATTATCTGCAGTGGTATTTGTGTAAGTCAGTGGTTACTACAGTTTGCTGTTGTAAATACAGCTCGTCTGTTCCCAGGAATAAGTGTGGAAGGTAAGGCTTCTTGTGTTCAAAAAATATTCCAAACTTGGATGCAAGTTCCCACCCATTGGATCATATGACTTCTGCATCATGTGCCTTAGAGTTGACTACACAGCATGGTGGACTGGAGGAACAAATTGTATTGGAGGGATTGCTTAAGATTAATATCTCTAAGCAAAAGGACATAAAGGATGAGAGAAGATCCAGCCTCCAGGACTGGAAAAGGAAAAAGAGAAGAGTGGTACAAGGAGCTATGGAGACAACAGTCACTCCTTCTTTCACTTTCATGACAGGCTTGGGGCATGTCTTTGGAAAAACCTACAGAAAAATTGAGCCAAGACACCACTGTGAATAAACTGAATTACATGATGGTGATCCTGTGGCAAATGAAAACAAGTGTTTCTGTAGAGTATATGTAGTGTGATAATGTTATTAGAGACTGTGCTCTGTTTATGTTGCAGAGATTTCTCAGAGCAGAGGTTTGGGTGTATATGAAAGTTAGACGTGACTCTTCATGATGCAATATTACCCTTTAAATTTCCTGGCAGTGGTTTTGTGGGTGGCTAAGATAAACTGCTGTAATTGCACATATTCTTCTGACTTTTGACTTTGAATTATAGTGGAAAGTGTCATTTTAGTGCTATTTCAGAGGTTGTAATGAAGAGAAGAGGTATTCGGGTAAAACATGATGCTGTTTTGTTCTTTGCCAATGTAACAGTGCAGTAGTGCACTACATGATTTCAGGATCCCCACTTAGCACCTTTTGCCTTAATTTTTTTTAATAATATTAATCAATAACATTATTTTAAAAATAACTTGTTCATTTGCTGCAGTGAAATATCTCCCTTAAATAAAATTTGAAATTCATGCTAAAATTTAGTCTGGGTGGTTGGTGTAGGCGTCTAGTAACAAATGATATTTCATTTCTGCACTGTTTAACTTTTAATTCCTTGTCACACCCCCCCCCCCCCCCGGATCTTCTTTCACATGGTCCAAAATGAAAAAAAAAACACTTTTTAAAGCCTCTACATCAATAGTTTTTTTAAAAAGGGTACTACACTCACTATTTTGGTATTTTTATACAGCTCAAGTATCCTTTCTCTTTCTTCTTTTGGTCATTCCAGTTTAAAATGACTTGTATGAAAACATGATTCTGCATCCATTATGAAGTAGAATACCTGGGTATATCCTGTACCTTCTAAAACAACCTGGGCTATTAGCAATGAACTACTCCAAGTTCATCTGTAATGCTTGTGTGCTTGAGTGTGACACCACCATAGGAGCTTATGCACTAGTCTTGCCACTCCTAGTCGTATGTTTTCACATAACTCTTCCAAATTGGTACTCCTTTTCTTAGTAAATAATGGTTTCTGCCTGACCTGATTTCCTACCTCTAGGTCAGAAGTCAAAATTCTTTCTTTCCATCAACATGTTTGATACCTCTTGCATCCACTGAATATACTAAAACACAGCAGATGAAAATTTGATCTGAAGTAGTTACTTCATTTGATCTGCAACCTTTGGGAGTCGGATCCGACAACTTTCCAAGCTTCAAGATCCGAGCTCCTAGCTCCTTCCCCCTACCCATAATCCCTTACTACCAACCACATTACCTCAGATCGTTTTTTGCCGCGGCTAAAGACAGTTGCTTCTCAGTGAAGAGCTCCTGGCCTGGTGAGATTGTTCCTTTTTCTATAGCTAGTTCTAGTTTAAATTGTGTGTGTGTTGTTTTAGTGTCGAATCCTTCAAAACCCACTTTAAAAAAAAAAAAAAACTTTTTCCTTAGTTTAAATTTGTCTCCCCCCAGTGTTTGGGTGTGTGTGTGTGAGAGAATTTATGGCCGAGTCTAAGGCTATATTTTCAAAATGTACCGAATGTGGCCACAAGCTTTCCCCAGCTGATGGCCACACTCAGTGCGTTTTATGTCTGGGGGCAGCACATTTGTCGGTGGCCTGCCAAATTTGTGCGGCCTTCAACCCTCGGGCACTTAGGGACAGGAAGAACAAGCTGATCCTGGCGGGAAAACTCCCTCAGGAAACGGCTTCTTCTTCCTCTCCCAGCCGGGTTCAAGCTACTCCTGTAGCTTCGGTGCCGGCTACTCCCTTAGCTGTACCCGGGACTCAACCTCCCTTATCGGGTACTAGCTCTGTGGAGTCTGGTTCTTCTTCCCACAGGGAGAAGAAGAAACATAGAGAGAGAGAGGGCCATACTTCAAAGAGGCGGGCCGAGTCTCATCCCTCGGCTCCGCCTGAAAAGATTCTGAAGTCCCCTGAGAGGGTCTCCGGATCTTTGTCCTCTCGGCTCTGTTCACCTTCCTTTGCTCCGGAGCTGGAGGAGGAGGATAGGTCTCCCTCGAGGTCTTCGAGGCGGCCCTCCCGGCCTGCCTCGACTACCTCCTCGCGGTCTACTAGAAGCATCTCTGAAGTGGACATGGATCGGATGATGCGAAGATTTTTACAGACCCAGATGCAGATGGGGATGCTCTTGCCTCCCCCCCCTTGGGAGGGAGTGCAGCCCCCATTTTTGCCCCGATCACTCCTTCTCCGACCCGTTATTGGGTCTCGGAGTTGTCGGATCCAGGCCCTTTCGGATCCGGGGATACGTCGGCGCCGACAGGGATTGTGTCTTCGACGCCAACTATACCTTCGAGCTTGTCGGATCCAAGCTCTCGGGGCCGAGGCTTGAGCATCGGATCTGAGGGGGTGGTTGTGTCTTCGGCGCCGATTGGAGCGGAGCCCACCACTACCTCGGGTCCGATTGCTTCGGCTCCGACCCCGATCCTATCCTCAGAGCCAAGGAGGTTGCTTTCTCAGGCTGGTGACAGTGAATCTCCCTCGGCTTTTGAGGTGGTGGAGAGGGTACTGTCGAGGTTATCCAGGTCCCCGACCGGGCCTTCGGATCCACCCGTGCCCCCACTGTATCCGGGTCTGTCTTCGATCATCCATCCATCTGGACAGCCTGCCCAAAGCCTCCAGTTAGTTCCTAGGGAGGAACACCACCCGGTGGACGAGCCCTCTTCGGACAGCCCCGCCGAAGAGGTGCCTCGGAAGCACCAGTGCAAAAGGAGGCACCTGGACTCCCCCGAGTCCATTACCACTGATACGGATTTGGATGATACGGAGGGTTCCCCAAGGTCACCCCCCGAAGATGTCTCATTTGGAGACATCATGGAAATGTTGCGTATAAGAGGGGGGTGGTGGTCTGCCCAAAAGCCCTCCCTGGACGAGTCCGTATTTCTGGAGGCCTTTGAGGCAGGCCCATCTACCTCCTGGGTGTCCCCCCCAGCTGACCCCTTGGTGGACCTATTACCACCAGGGCTTGGAAGGAGCCCGACACCGTGGAGCCTATCCCTAGACACCCAGATAAGGTCCTCAGCCCTCCCTCTGATAGACCTTCTTGGTCCAAAGGCGCGCCGGTCGATGCTATGTTGGTGGCGGTGGCCACTAAGAAAGAACTTGCCCAAGAAAGTTCTTCGGTCCATCCGCCGGACAAGGAGTCCCGGGCTTTGGACCGTATTGGGAAGCGGATGTTTGCTTCAGCGACCTTTGCCATAAGGTCGCTGAACTACATGGCACACACTATCAGGCTACAGCGTGACTTAATTAAAGAATACGCTGCAGCCCCTCCGGAGTCCATGTCGGTCCCAGACAAAAAGGTTTTTGAGACTAGAATGGCCACTCTAAAGTCCATATCAAATACCTCTATGTGGCTTCTTTCCCATGCCACGGAAGGAGCTGCTAGAGCTAGCAGAGCGGGAGTAGTCTTGCGACGGCACTCCTGGCTCCGCCTTTGCGACTTCACTGATCCCTTCAAGGCGTCCTTCGCGAACGCCCCTTACGATGGTTCAGCCTTATTTGGCTCATCAATTTGCGACACGCTTGTCCAAATATGGGAAGACGCTGTCGGCCGTCGGAGTCCGCTATTCTAACCCCCAAAGATCCTTCTCCAGGAATCAGAGGGGGCAAAAGAATCTGTGGTTCCGTAAATCTTAGCATTCCTGTCCTGCTGCGGACAACTCGTCCTCTAGAGGCAGAGGAGGACGCCGGCCCAGAGGCAGAGGGGGCCCGCGTAACTTCGGGTCTAGAGAACCCTTCTCGGAGGGACCCACGCAACAGCCCTGAGGGCTTGCCCGACTGTCCCTCTCTGGAGGCAGTCGGGGGGCGATTATCGGAGCACCTGTCAAATTGGGAGTCCATTACAAATGATCGATGGGTGCTCCGGATAATATCCAGAGGTTACATGATACCGTTCTCACACCCCCCCCCCAAACCCAAACATCTCCCCGATGTTCCACCCCATCAAAGGGAGTCTGCAACTCAAGAAATTTCGGAGTTGCTAAGAAAAAGAGCCATCCAGCCCATCCCCCCAGATCAGTCCGGATTGGGTTATTACTCCAGGTTCTTCTTGGTGCCAAAGAAAACGGGGGACCTCAGACCCATTCTAGACCTTTCGTCCCTGAACCTGTTCATACCCAAGGAAGAGTTCCGGATGGTCACCCTTCAATCTATTCTCCCCCTTCTGCAGGAGAACGACTGGATGTGCTCGTTGGACCTCAAAGATGCGTACTACCATATACTAATGGACAGACGATCCAGGAGGTTCCTCCGCTTCCGGCTAGGAGCCAGTCATTATCAGTTCAGGGTTCTTCCATTTGGCCTAACCTCAGCCCCCAGAGTGTTTACCAAAGTCATGGCAGTGGTTGCAGCCCACCTGAGACTCCAGGGCATTCAGGTCTTCCCTTACCTGGACGACTGGCTCCTCACTGCCCCCAACAAGCATCTACTGGTTACAGCGAAAGATTACGCCCTATCTCTGTTTGGTCATTTGGGCATTTCAGTGAATCTAAAGAAATCCTGCCTGTGCCCCACTCAAGCCCTAGAATTCATAGGGGCCAGGTTGGATACTCGAATCTCCACAGTGGTTCTGACATCGGTCAGGCTGAACAGTTTGTCTCGACAAGTCTTGGACATTCTTCGGAGCCCCGCTCCTCCAGCAGAATTAGTCCTGAGGGCGTTAGGGTCTATGTCGGCAGCGATCGGCCTTTCTCTCCATGCCCGTCTGCGAATGCGAGTGTTACAATGGACTCTCCAGGTCCAATGGTCACTATCGGTCCATCCCTTGGACATGCCGATTCCTCTGAGCAGGGCATGCAGGGACTCACTACTTTGGTGGTTACAGGCTCGGGAACTCAAAGAAGGGAGACCCTTTGTGATCCCCCCAGTCAAAGCCACGTTGACCACAGACGCTTCCTGCCTCGGGTGGGGCGGGCATTACGCAGGCAAGTCCGTCCAAGGCACGTGGACTTCTCTAGAAACTGCATTGCATATCAACGTCCTAGAGGTGAGGGCAGTGCTGTTGGCGTTGCAAGCTCTCCATCACCTTCTACCTCTGGGGACTATTGCAATCCAGACGGACAACATGTCCGTTATCTGGTATATAAACAAACAGGGAGGGACCAGGTCTTACCCCCTGTGTCGAGAAGCCATGAGAGTGTGGGAATGGGCTATTTCCACCAACCGCTTTCTGATAGCAACGCACATTCCGGGGCGGTCCAACATATTAGCGGACAGCTTAAGTCTGGTATTTCTCAGCCCTTATGAGTGGTCTCTGAATCCCTCTGTCGCGAAGCAGATATTCCTTAAATGGGGTCAACCTCGCTGCGACCTTTTTGCCTCTCCCCTAAACTCAAAATGCAGCAATTACTTCGCGATAGTTCCCCCCAGAGGGGAATCCCCCAGGGACGCTCTGGTTCATGCTTGGCCGCCCGGTCTCCTTTATGTGTATCCTCCTCTTCCTCAGATGACAAAATTCATCCAGAAAGCCTGTCGGTTGGGGAGCAGAGTGATTTTCATTGCCCCATTCTGGCCTCGACAAGTCTGGTTCCTCTTTCTGCAGTCTCACAGTGTGGCCCCCCCATGGGTTCTGGATCCCAGACCAGACCTAATCTCGCATCCGACGAGATGCCACACTCCGAACTTGGTCAACCTCAGGCTCACGGCCTGGTTGATCCAGTTCCGTTAATGGCAAGGACTCCCGGTATCTCGTCCCCGGTTAAGGCCATTCTGGTGGCAGCTCATAAGCCATCCACCAGAAAGCTCTACAACAGTAAATGGAAACGCTTTTCCATCTGGGCAAAGGATAAGGACTTGGATCCCTTTACGGTTCCTATTCCCACTATCCTGGACTTCCTATCCCTCCTTTTTAGGCAGGGAGCTAGTGCGTCCACCATTAAAGTCCAACTTGCAGCCATCTCTCATTATCATGTGGGGGATGGCATAAATTCTTTGGCGTCAGCAAAGATATGCAAAGCCTTCTTAAAAGGCGTGTTTCTCTTAAAGCCTCCCATTAAGCCGGCTATTCCTCCATGGGATCTTACAAGCATTAACAGGACCACCTTTCGAACCGGCGGCCTCAGTGCCTTTAAAATTCTTATCTTGGAAAACGGCCTTCTTGGTTGCTATTACCTCAGCCAAGCGGGTATCAGAGTTGCAAGCCTTGTGCGTTAAGTATCCATACCTTATTTTTCACAAAGATAGAGTGGCCCTCAGGACTAATCCTTCTTTTCTACCTAAGGTAGCCACAGAAACTAACATTAATCAGTCTATTAACCTCCCTGTTTTCTTCCCGAGTTTCCAAAACAAAGGTGAATACATATTGCACAAATTGGATGTGCACAGACAACTATGTTTTTACTTGCATAGGACTAAAGATTTTCGCAAGTCAGACCAGTTGTTTGTTTCTTACGCTAAGTCAGCCATGGGCAAACCAATTTCTAAGGTGACAGTGGCAAATTGGATCTCTCAATGTATTAGACAAGCATACATTTCAGCTGGGAAGCCAGCTCCAGTTGCCGTTCGGGCGCATTCTACTAGATCTGTGGCTACCTCAACAGCTTTTTGGTCTAGAGTTCCAGTAGATGATATTTGTTCAGCAGCTACCTGGTCTTCTTCCCATACGTTCATTTCTCATTACAAGCTGGACATGATCTCCAGAAGTAGGGCTTCCTTTGGCTTTGCGGTGCTTCGGAATATCCTTCCGTAGGGACCACCCAGGGCCTTTAGGTAAGCTGGGGACTCTGTCCCACAGGTTGCAGATCAAATGAAGTAACTACTTCAGATAAAGAAGTTATGTACTCACCATAACGTTCCATCTGAGTAGATACTTCATTTGTCTGCAACCGAACCCCCCTGCCATCCCCCGAACCTCGGTAACGTATTGTCCTTTGGAGAATTTCTTCTCCGTCTTTAGCCTATAGGGCAAAATAACCGATCTGAGGTAATGTGGTTAGTAGTAAGGGATTATGGGTAGGGGGGAGGAGCTAGGAGCTCGGATCTTGAAGCTTGGAAAGCTGCCGGTTCGGATCCGAGGTCGGATCCGACTCCCACAGGTTGCAGACAAATGAAGTATCTACTCAGATGGAACGTTATGGTGAGTACATAACTTCTTTTTTTATTAATTTTGCTTCTAGTAGAGTAATGATCTTTCATTATTATTATTATTATTATTATTATTATTATTATTATTATCATCTGGTATAGCATCACTAGGGTAACGTCGTAAAGGGAACCTTTCATCTATCAATCCAGTTCTCTCTTCTTGCTTCTTTTGGTCTGTAGTTAGTTTTAACCCTGTAGGCTTGACTCTTAATGATATTCTTTGGACAGCCAGGGTACCTACACAGATGATGTATAAAAAGTATTGCTACCTACATTCTTGAAGCTAGTGCCAGTCTTTAAACACTTAGCTCTTAAATCTTAGAGATTGTAACATCTAAAAATGTTACATTTTTACTTGGGGGGGGAGCAACAAATTCAAAAAAAGATGTATTGTGTAATTAAAATGTTCGTGCAACATTTTTTCTAACCCCTATCATTAAAAGATGTCGTCAGGACTCTCTAAAAAAATTAGCTTTCCCAAAATAATAAAACTGAATAGTACAGTAATGAAAAACAAAGTGGGCAAATTATATCAACAACAAAGTAAGATAAAAGTAGCTAACACTTTGTTTATTCCATCTCTCATGTGCGGGAGCCCCATTTTCACCAACCTCCATACATCCCTCAGTAGTAAGCTGAAATTATGCTACTGTAAGATAGCAAAATTCGCCACTAACTTGTCCAACCGCTCACCCCACTGCAACGCCATCTCAAACCTGTCCTGGTTAGAATTTACTATTATTTCCACTTTACTCAACTAAGTACTGCCCATAAACCAATTTTCCAACCAGATAGCTGTCTCGCGTTCCAATTTATCTTAAACACATATACCCCTACTCGAATTCTCCACTCCTCAGAAAGAACCTTTCTAAATGTAACTAAACCCAATAAGAGACAAGGACAATGCCTCTATCCATACAACATAGCCAAACTATGGAACAGCCTCCCCTCATCTATTTCTCAACTGGACTCCCAAATGGCCTTTAAAGCTGCACTGTAAACCCACTTTTGTAAAAATTCCAAGCTGTAGATGTAAAATACAATGTAAGCCCACTTAACCCCAAAACATGTATACCAAGAACCTGCTTTTAACCCTCTCTGACATCCATCTTCCTCCCATGAATCATTTTTTTCTCCCAACAATAACCTGCATCAATGAACCAAGTTCATTGACTACTATCACATGGTTGAAAGTATGTTATATTGTACTAAGTCTATTACTATTTTTTGTTACTGAAAGTATATTATTGAACATTCTATATGCATCTTGCTTTTGTATTGGTGCTTGTATAATATTTGTATAACTATTTTGTTTTTGCTATGTTTGTTTAACTGTGGAGCTTTTCTCGCCGGGCCTCCACTGAAAATGGGCTTCTAACCGAGTGGACTTGCCTGGTCAACAAATGTCGGTAAATAAATGAATGAATGAATTGGTGTAATTTATTGCCATTATGGCATTCATGGATCACATCTTTCTCCGGCTTGTACATTTGATTGTTGAACAAAAAGAAGTCACACTCTAGCAAATGCTGTACACAGTTAATAATCCCTTAAAGCTTTTCTAGCAAAAAAATAAAAATGTCAATTGTTAATTATCAGTCATTCTACACCAATGTCATCTGAGAATGAAGTATGTAAAGACTTTAATGGTGACTACAAAAATCCCTATTCTTCTTCTTTTGGCTGCTCCCGTTAGGGGTCACCACAGCAGATCAACTGTCTCCATTTCTTCCTGTCCTCTGCATCTTGCTCTATCACACCAACCACCTGCATGTCCTCTCTCACCACGTCCATAAACCTTATCTTAGGCCTTCCTTTTTTCCTGTTACCTGGCAGCTTCATCCTTAGCATCTTTTTCCCAATATACTCTGCATCCCTCCTCAGCACGTAATCTTGCCTCTCTGGCTTGGTCTCCAAACCTTCCAACCTGGGCTGACCTTCTATACTTATTCCTAATCCTGTCTATCCTCGTCACACCCCGTGCAAATCTTAACATCTTCAGCTCTGCCACGTCAAGCTCTGACCCCTGCCTTTTTGTCAATGCCACTGTCTGCAGCCCATATAACATAGCTGGTCTCACTACCCTCTTGTAGACCTTCCCTTTCACTCTTACTTGTACTCGTCTGTCACAAATCACTCCTGACACTCTTCTCCACCCACTCCATCCTGCCTGTACTCTCTTCTTCACCTCTCTTCCACACTCACCATTACTCTGAACTGTTGATCCCAAGTACTTAAACTCATCCACCTTCGCCACCCTACTCCCTGCATCCTAACCATTCCTCTGTCCTCCCTCTCATTCACACACACATATTCTGTCTTATTCCTGCTGACCTTCATTCCTCTTCTCTCTTCAGCATATCTCCACCTCTCCAGGGTCTCCTGCACCTGTTCCCTACTCTCAGTACAGATCACAATGTCATCTGCAAACATAGTCCACGGGGACTCCTGTCTGATCTCGTCTGTCAACCTGTCCATCACCATTGCAAATAAGAAAGGGCTCAGAGCTGATCCTTGATGTAATCCCACTTCCACCTTAAACGCATCCATCACTCCCACCGCAGACCTCACCGCTGTCACACTACCCTTGTACATATCCTGTACCACTCTTACATACATCTCTGCCACTCCCGAGTTCCTCATACAATACCACAACTCCACTCTAGTCACCCTGTCATATGCTTTCTCTAAATCCAGAAAGACACAATGCAACTCCTTCTGACCTTCTCTGTACTTCTCCATCAACACTCTCAGAGCAAACATTGCATCTGTAGTGCTCTTTCCTGGTATGAAACCATACTGCTGATCACTAATCATCACCTCCCTTCTTAACCTAGCTTCCACTACTCTTTCCCATAACTTCATGCTGTGACTGATCAGTTTAATCCCTCTGTAGTTACTACAGCTCTGCACATCACCCTTATTCTTAAAAATCAGTACCAAAACACTTTTTCTCCATTCCTCAGGCATCCTCTCACTTTCCAAGATTTCATTAAACAATCTAGTTAAAAACTCCACTGCCATTTCACCTAAACACCTCCATGCTTCCACAGGTATGTCATCTGGACCAACAACCTTTCCGTACTTCATCCTCTTCATAGCTATCCTTACTTCCTCCTTGCTAATCCACTGCACTTCATGATTCACTATCCGCACATCATCCAATCTTCTCTCCCTCTCATTCTCTTCATTCATCAATCCCTCAAAGTACTCTTTCCATCTGCTCAACACACTCTCCTCGCTTGTGAGTACGTTTCCTTCATTATCCTTTATCACCCTTACCTGCTATACATCTTTACTAGCTCGGTCCCTCTGTCTGGCCGATCGGTACAGGTCCTTTTCTCCCTCATTAGTGTCCAACCTTTTAAACAATTCTTCATACGCCTTATCCTTAGCCTTCGCCACCTCTCTTTGCCATGCACCTCCCATTAAGTTCTGATTTTTATTTTTAAATTCAAGTACATTTGTCAAATGGCACAGCTTCCTTAACAGTTTTAAAACCATAACAACAAAAATAGGAATTGTCTCCATTTTGGAGCCCTTGGCTGATACTGTAGGTGTTAAAGGATGGTCATGTTCTTTTTTGTGGACCTTTAGGGATAGCAGAAATATTCCCTGTAACTGGTTTATTAACAGTAAAGAAAAAAACAAAAAAAATCTGTATCAGTTAATGGTGCTTCTCTAAGTAAATGCAGTGGCCAACTGTCATTATGTCTTTATGCGTTTAATTAATGGGTGAAGTGGAGACTTAAATAAGAATCTTCTGGATGAAGCATATATTTGTTTAAACTATTTTTTTTGTTAAGAGTTAAAGCAGAATTCAACTTACAAGTATAATTTTGTAAATGAATGAGTCTGTGTCAAAGAAGTCCTTCTGTTGAGGATAAAACTACATCCTTTCAAAAGTAAAGCATTCTCCAGAAATCTTTTCAGATTAACATAAAATGATGAAATCCTAGCAGTTCTTTAGTGTTTTGTTTTGGGGTTAATTTTTTCTGCACTGACTTTCATTGGTGTCTCTCTACGTTTCAAGTCTTGTTTAAGGGGAAGATTTAATTGCATCTAGTAAGTCACAAGTCACACTTTTTATAAAGTTGGCGATTGATGTTTTTGAGATAATGTGATTTTGCATTTATTTACAAGGGAACATGTGTTCATTGTTTTGGTATTGTCTGTAGTATCTCTGGAATTGTTGGAAGAGAGAGAAATGCTTGCAATAAATATTCGGTTCACATTATCTTTCTACTAACAATTTTTGTATATATAGTGTTCAAAGTTAATTGGTTGTGTGTGTTCTTGCTTTCATTGATAGTGCGTGTGTTTTCAGTTACTAACTTTTAGTGCATGATAGAACAGCTGATTGGTGCTGATGTGAGATCACCATTTGTTTTATTTATTTATTTGACATTTGTTAACTGGGATAGCCCATCTGAGCAAAAGCCCCTTTTCAGTGGAGGACGGGGAGAAAAGCTCCATAGTGCAAGTAGCCAAAATTTACAAAATTGAAGATGAATACAGTGAAAAATTTACAGTAAAACCAGTTGAGCAAATGTAGATAAAGCTCCACAGTACAGTGTAGTAAGAGGCATTATAACACTGAACAAAGAAAATAGCAAAGAAATGTACGATAAAACATTGGAATGAACTGACATAACGCATTGGGTTATCTTCAGAGGGTAATTATACAGTACAGAACAGTTAAGTGAGTTATGGTAGTAGGGACGGGAAGAATAGAGAGGATAGTGATAAAGGGGGTGGGTTCTTGTGGGATGATTATAGAGGCAAGTCCGTGTGCTATTAAGGTACCTTTTTAGAGTTTTCTTGAATTTGTGGATGTAGGAAATGTTTTTAAGTTTCATGGGGAGCTTGTTCCATGCAAGAGCAGGGAAGTAGCTGTAGGAATTCTGTCCAATAGATTTTTTTAGGTTTGTGAATTTGTAAGAGACATTGGTCAGAGTGTCTTGAAGCATGTGTTTAATGTCTGTTTTTTTGGTCACATTAACTTTGTATTAATAACTTGTACTCCCATGCTTAGGCATTGATTTTCTGTTTTTATGTATGTAGTATATACACTAGACACAATTTTGGTACTTTTGAGACACACACACACACACACACACACACACACACACACACACACACACACACACACACACACACACACCTTTTTGGTACTTTTGAGATGCATTGTTTTAATAGTACAGTTTATGTATGCCTGGCCCTTTACTAATTTTCTCTTTCTTGGATCTAATATTTTGCAGTATAATAGAAAACTGACTAGAGAAAGGAGAGAGGAAGTTTTTTTTTCTGGATACTTTCCAGTTTAAAGTAATTTTCATTGTTTAGAGAGAGTGACAAATTTTAACACAATTTGTTTATATTCTATTGTGTGTATAATGCTACATTAAAAAAAGTGAGCTCATAATTTAATGTTCGTATTGCATGTACTTTTTTTCTGTGTTGACTGGTTCAGTCAAAGCTTTTAAAAACAGTGTCCATCTTGCAGGAGGGCCAGGATCCCTTAACACTGTGCCCTGCCCGTACTTCAGAAAAAAAAAATCAAAGTTCTGTGACATTGGTGTAACCAGAAAAGAAATCTGATCTTTACTGTTTGTATTGAGGGGTTTGATATTTTCAAAGATCCTAATGTGCTAGTTGCTTGACATGCTTCTTATAGCAGTGCTTTTATGTTGCACTTGGCATTGCTTTATAAGTGCACGTTTCATACCAAAATTGTGACATTCATTTTTTATCCTTAGTTGGAGCAAATTGCATGGTAGAAAATCCTTTGTCAACATCCATGCAAAAATGTTAACTTTTCAAGTATATGTAGATCGTTATATTAGATCTGGTGTGTACTTTGTGTCAACCCTGTAAATTATCACATTGTTACGATTTATTAATGTTGTGCTTTTTTGTGTTTAGAAGCGTTAAGGTACCAAATAACTTTCACATGAGACAGTTCAGCAGAGAATAAAAATCTCCTTTATTGCACAGAAAAACATTTACATGGGGAGACTAATAAAGAAAATACAGACCCATAAATCTCACTTGTCTTGTATGCAAAGCCACGGAAAAAAGTGTCATGGAAATGATCAGTAATGACACTGGAAACCTCTAGATACTGGACACAGCACTATTTAATTTAGTCAAGGTTAGGTCATGCTTATGCAACCTGGTAGACTCATACCTCTCAACTGTCCCCGATTTTCAGGGACGTCCCTGATTTTGACTCAAATTTTAGCTCTGTCCCTCTTAATCCCTCCTAAAACTAGTGACTTTTGGAGGAAAGGTGGTGAATTACACGAATAATGACAATAATTAAGAGTTATAGACTTATTTTACTTAAGAAAATGTGTATTAATTCATATGCTCTGATTCTGTCAGTGTTTCAAGTTAATAGCACTAATATTTTAAGTGTGTCCCTGATTGTCCCTGATTTTTTTCGTGACTTGTCCCTGATTCTGTTGAAATTTATCCCCGATTGGTTGAGAGGTCTGGGTTGACTTTTTTGAGGAGGTCACCAAAGCAATGGATGAGGGCAAAACTCTTCACACTGCCTTCCTTGACCTGGCCAAGAGGTTGGGTATAAACCCTTATGTCACCCTGTGGCTAGCCATCTGGCTCACAGACATGACCAATGAAGTTAGAACTGGGGGAAGTCCACCTCTACAAAGAGGCCAGTCACAAGTGAAGCCCCCCCGGATTGGTCCTAGAACTGCTCCTTTTGGCATGTACTTCTCTGAAGTCAAGGACAGTGTCAGTGACCTCTGGCTGACTAAATTTACAGATGTTTACAAATTAGGAGCAGTCCTAGAATCCCCCACCGACACAGATGATGAGGAAGGGCTGACAGACAAATAACTGGTGTCAGAGCCCTGGACCAAAATTAAATGCCAAGAAATGCATAATGGAATCCTTTAGGAAGTCATCCAGTCATGGTAACTGTCATGTTGCCCAACATACCCCTTAGAGTTGATCCACTAGTCAGGGACTTAGGGACACACACACACAATAATCTAGCCTTTGACCATCATCTGTCTACAGCAGTGAGAAAGTCATTCTATGTTGTACAAATTATAAACAAAGTTATGGCATCTGGGTCCAAGGGAGTTATTGTTCTAGTGTATTTGTCATTCATTAGACTTGTTATTGAGTACAGTGCCCCCTTTGGTATATACCTAACCAGGCACATCCAACAATTGTAACATCAGTAGAGGTTTTTCACTAAAAGAATACAAGGTGTAAATAACATGTCCTGGGCATACAACCTCAAGGGTCTCTCCCTGTATTGTCCTTCCTACAGGCTGTAGAGGGGAGATCTATGCCTGGCATACAAGGTTTTGTCAGACCTCACCGTAATGGACCTCCTGCATATCCACAAAACAAACTGCACTAGAATTACCCATTCTGAAGACTTAAACCTTGCCTTCCCGGAGCAGTCTCCCCTTAGAGTCAGACTTGCTATTTCTGAACCAAGAATTTTCTTTTCCAGTGTCTGGACCTTAGATCCCCTTGTTGATGGCTTCTGCTGTGTCTTTGTGGTGTTCAAGGTTGATGAATGTTTTCTTGGACCAGCTTCAAAGGTCCTTCTTTAAAGACACAAATGGACCTGGGGAGTATTCTCTCCTCCTCAGCTCTTCTCCCAGTGGATTCCAGCCACTCAAGCCTTGTTCAGTGTGTTCCAGCTGTATAGTCTCGTCCTTAGTACCTCCCTGCGGCTTTGTTGGCTTCAGATTTAACCTTGATTTGGCACTTGAGTGCTTACAGCCTGGTGCCTTCTGCACGAATATCAGCCTTGATGATCTTGACTCTGGTGGTGTTGGTACTGGCATCTTGGCGTTGATAGATCAGACTGGAAAATTCGGAAAAGGGAATTTTGATTCCCCCCTTCCCCTGTGCCTCTTTTTTATAGCTGGACTCCAATCTCAGGAATGGACCTGACCCATTTTGCAGTTGGGATTGGAACTTCCTACAAATTGGAGAATCGAAAGTGCTCTGTTCCCATCCCTCTGGCTCCAGCATATGCATTCATTGCTGAAGGGTTGTTCTCGCTCAGAGACAGGAGGTTTAACGTTGGTGCCAAGTCCATCTCAATTCCCACATCCTGGTCCATCTTGTGTGTCTTATTCTCATAAGCACTTCTTGAGACATCTTGCACTACCTGGTTTTGATCAGCCCCAGAGCAGGAACTCCTCTTTGACTTGTGTCCAAACCCCCCCCCCCAACTGTGCCCCCTCAATGAAGGATGCACAGAAAGAGCCTGTGTAAGATGGAGTACTTGGGCTCCCCTGAGGAGTGCCTCACTGAAGACTCCAGCCTTAATGAATTGAAGGGTCCTGAAAGTCCCACTGTGAAGACTCCTTTGGTGATATATTGGAATTGATACAACAGCAAGGGGGATGGACCACTGAAGTTCTTTCTCTGGAGGAGTCAGTTTCTCAAGGCCTTTGGTGTGGGCCCATCCACATCATGGATAGTACCCCCTCTTTACACCCTTGTTAGTCTGGTGTCTTTGAGGGCTTGGAGCCAGCTTGGATTTGTGCAGCTAATCCTATGTAAGCCCATAAAGGTTTTGGCCCCCTTAAGGATAAGGTTCATATGAGGAATGGCCTGGTGGTGGATGCTGTTGTAGTTGCTGCAGTCACTAAAAATGACATATCTGAAGTGAGTGTTCTGATCCATCCCACCCCCAAACAAGGAATCCCAGGTATTGGACCACTTGGGTAAATGCACTTACACTTCAACCACGTTTAACCCTCCATATGCTAAATTACTCCTTTAATTAGACTTGAGTGTGACCTTGTTACTGAGGTGTGTAAGCTGGTGGTATCTCTGCAGTGTGCAATGGTCCATAACAATGGAAACTTAGTTTTCCATGCTTTATATTTGTAATGTTTCCATGCAGCTGGTAATTTGGCCTGTGTTGGCAGGCACCACCATTGTCTCAGTTCGACATGCCTGGGTGCTCTTATGCAACTTCTTGGAGTGCTATAAGGCATCCTTCCTTAGTCCTACCCCCCCCCCTCGTGATGGATCCACATTAATTTTTTCCAAGTTTAAGGAGCATTTAACTAGTAGCTAACAAGCCAGGAATGCTCTTTCTTCTGTGGGAATTTGTTTTTCTTCCCCACAGAGAACATTCTCCAGGAATCAATGAGTTGGCAGGAACATGTTATTCCACAAGTCACAACAGTTTTCCCAAGATGCTTCAGGTAATGGTGCCTCCCCCCCAAGAGGGAACTTGGTCACCTATTACTCAGGAGGAGTCCTCATAACTAAGACTTTAGAGGTCCCTTCTCTGGTAAGCCTTTTCAACATTCATGAACATTTGCGCGACTGTTACACTCTGGAGGCAGTTGTGGGGTGCATAGCTCTTAAATCCAGAAGCTTGGGTGTACATCACTTAGGACATCTGGATGTTGAGATTGATTTCCAGAGGTTATTCCATTCCCTTTTTAACTATCCCAAAAGTTGTTAAAAATTCTTGAATGGCATTTCATTCTACCAGCAAAGGGAAGTAAGTGGCAGCTGAAATTAAAAAGCTGTTATTGAAGAGAGTCCTCCAAGAGTTCCCACCAGACCAGAGAATACCCAGGGGACCACTCCAGATTTGTTTTAGTACCAAAGGAAAAACAAGGACCTCGGGCTCATTCTGGTCCTAAGCAAGCTATAGCCGTCATGTGAAGCAGATAAAGTATGGACTGCAACTTGACCACGAACTACCTCGTCTCAAGAAAAAATGCCTGGATATCCTCTGTGGCTCACCAAGATTCCTACTACTATACTAAGATATTGAGGCATTCCAGGAGATTCCTGCTGTTTGGGGTGGGAGCCAGTCATCAGTTTTGAGCCCAGCCTTTGCTGTCAACACCCCCATCGGGTTTTACCAAATGCATGGCGATAGTGGCAGCCTGGCTTATGCTGCAGGTATTACAGATCTTAGTGTAGTTGGATGACTGGCTTCTCACAGCAAAAAGAAAACTGTTGGAGAGCTCCTCCCAATGCCGCTGGCTCAATCATTGCCTTAGCTCCAGGTGGGTGATTCTGCAGTGGCTATAGGTTGTTCCTCAAACCACTTATTGGTTTATGTGGGACCCTCTGGTGTAGTCCTTCTGCTAGCATGGACTGGGGTTAGCAACATCCTCTGTAGGAGCCTTGTCTTTGATCGTACAGTGG
Organism: Protopterus annectens; assembly: GCF_019279795.1. Lineage (NCBI taxonomy): Eukaryota > Metazoa > Chordata > Ceratodontiformes > Protopteridae > Protopterus > Protopterus annectens. The sequence continues at coordinate 1,040,430,734 of NC_056741.1, forward strand.
AAAGGAGTGGATTTAAGCATTCTAGAGGCAGCTACTTGGTGCTCTGGGGATATTTTCACAAGACATGACAAACTGGATTCCTTTTCTAGGTCCAGGACAGGCTTTGCTAGGGCAATTGTTCAGGAGCCTCCTGGATCCTAATCTTCCCCCTCCCCGGTTGAATAAGTCCATCCCTCCTATTTCTGTGCATTGTTTTTGGATGTGTTTCTACCTTTGACAACCGCACCCTCAGACTCAAAAAAACATATTTATTTCATCATGGTTTGGTGTTTCCTACATTTTAACAGCACTCTGGGACTATTTAGAGCTTTTTAGATATTTTTATATGCAATTTCTGACTCTGACCACATGGGGGTTGGCATTTTGAAATAATTCAGACTGTTTACTCTGCCTCTAAGTATCCCAGAATGCATTGTTTGTCTCCAAAAAATTGCATCAGATCTGCCACGTTTTCCCTTAAGCTGCTGTCACTTCATTGACTTAACAGGCATTCACTGCTGTCTTAAAGTCCCCTATTTTGGTTAAAATGTTATCCTTTTTCAGTGACTACTTCAAACACAAGCTGTGCAAATGCTACAGAACAGAACTGAAAAGTGCATTTTATTGCTTTTGTTTCTTAGAAATGTTAACTTGCTTTCTTTTGTGAAGGCTGAAATCTAGTTCTTCAAGGCATCTCCCCTCCCACTTCACACCTACCTTCCCTAGCTGTCAAAGAGCTAAGGGTAATTTGACCCATTATTTGCATGTGATTGACAGCTCACAGCAGGTGACCAGAGTAATGTACTGTTTTCTTGTCAGCCTTTCCCTCCTTACAGTGGAACACTTTTTTTGTTGCACTCCTCCTGTCAAATTTAGAACCAAGCTACATAGCACTGGGAATAATCACCATTTTGCAAAGCATCAAACTCCCACTTATTTTTCCTTCCCGTTTGGTTAAATAGCTAACAAATGACGCACTATAAACATGAAATATTTCACAGACTTGCATGACAGCACCAACATGCTTTTTTAAGACATAATTTAAAAAATTACGGCATTGCATACTACTTGTAATCTGATGTGGTGTTGTCGATTAATTGTGACAGACATCTGCTTCTTATGTAAAAACATGCAATTAATGTATACGCATGGTTATTGCAAATTTATGCTCTTAGTTTTTGCAGCTGTTACTGTGCTTCTGCCTGTACTTTGTCACATATCGGTAGGGCAATGTAAAACAATATGACAATACAAAAACAAAGTTTACAAAATTTAGAAATTACATCCAAAATGAGACTCACTCACCCACACTCACCCACTCACTTCACCACACTCAACTCACTCACTCACCCACCACATTCACTCACTCACACTCACCCACCACTCACCACCCACCACACTCACCACTCACTCTCACTCAGACACCTCACTCACCACTCACACTCACCACTCACACTCACCACTCACACTCACCACACTCACTCACCCTCATCCACCACACCTACATCACCCACATTCACTCACCCACACTCACTCACCACACACCACCCTCACCACACTCACTCACCCACCCACACTCACCCACCACACCCACTCACCAACCACACTCACACACCCACATTCAACTCACTCACCCACTCACACTCAACCACTCACTACACTCACTCACCACACTTCACTCACCCACACTCACTCACCACCCTCACCACCCACACTCACTCACTACCCTCACTCATTCACCCACATTCAACTCACCCACCCACACTCAACCACTCACTCACCCACCACATTCACCCACACTAACTCACTCACCCACACTCAACCGCTCACCCACCCACCCACACACACTCACTCACTCACTCACCACCCACACTCACTCACTACACTCACTCACCACCCACCACACTCACCCACACCCACTCACCTCACTCACCCACTCTTCGGCCATTTTGAGCATCTGTTTTTTAGGCATGGAGGCCTGTCCATGGGCTTGCTGCACTTGTTTCTTTGTCTTTAATGGTGCTTTAGTCTTTGCCTTTGAAGCTGTAGTTGGTTTTACATATAACTGTGTAGGCCTGAAAGCACCCTCAGAAGCTGATGCCTACTCAGCGGTTCTGGACCCATCTGAGGGAATATTTTCCAAGTGTCCAATACCTTGAGTTTCCAGCGGCCTAGTCTGCTCCACCGGGGAGTCAGAAGCGGCCTGCGGCACTGAGGTAGCGGGTGTCAGGGGCTGCAAAAGCACCTCACTGAGAACCGGCGACTGGCTTAGAAGAAGCCTTGTCGTCAGTTTTGGACCTTGGATGCCTGTCCTTTTCCTTGCGTTTCTTGTGAATTGCGGTAGTCGGATGGCTATCCGATGACATCGTGTAATTAAATCTTTGGCCAAAGTAATGAAATGCAAAATCGCAGCGACGCTTAATAGTGCGTTGGTTAAATCTAGCACAAAAGCTGCAATTAGCAACATCGTGATCAGGGCCTAGGCAAGGAATACAATAAGAATGAAAGTCCTTATGAGGTATTTGCTTCCCACAAGAAATACAATTATTAACTTTTTCTGACATTGGTCTGGAGCAAGAAAAAAGTTTCCCCAATGGGGTACTTAGCTTTAAATGAAGACTTCAGATCCGAAATTCGAACACGAAAATCTCAGGAGTCTGCCGACCGGCACTTGCGAACTGCTTCTGCTTCGGGCACCGCGCAGCATGAAAGACTGGAGAAAATGGCATCTGCTGCATCTTTTATACCCCTGGCGCACTGACATCTGGAAGAGGTGACAGCAACTGACGCCGGACCAAGCCTTTGGAATTCAGGCCGACTGCGGGTAGCCTGCCAGCAGGATAACCCAAGAGTAATGACTGCAACAGTGAAACGCGATGAACATCCTCTTCTGAACCTCGGAGGTTTCAGTTAGAACAGTTTCAGACCTACACCAACATTACACTTCATCGGATTTTTTAAATAGAAGTGTTATGTGTTACAATACCAAGAACAGCTCACAGAGCAAAAATATCTACAGCAGTACCTAACTTGGTTCAGAATATACCATGAAAGAGAAACTTTCTTCGGGGTGAGGGGTCTTTTCAAAAATGTAGAGGATATCGGCACACACAAACATGGCCCACAGCATACACAGCAAAACAAGGGCATGTAAACATGATACTTGCTGATGAGAGAACGTCGCAATTGCAGTCCAACTCGCTCTAACCTTTAAAACGGCTGCATGAAACACTAACGTGCAGCAGAAAAAAAAATATATATAAACGAGCACGGCACACACAGATGCCGAAATGAGCATTAATAATTAATAACATGCTAAAATTAGAAAAAACAAACGAGCAGCAGTAGTGATAAATATACGAGCTATTACTATAAACCAACACTTGCATAAAAAAAAAAGGAAGAGACGGCTTATTCTGAGCATCAGTAACGAAGATAAATGCAGATAATACTCACCAAGCCAAATTCAGCATGCAGAATGGGACCTGACTAAAACAGAAGGCGGCATTCACACACGGGAACACAATGACTAGATAATTAACTGAGAACCAGCAGTATGAAATAAAATGTATAACCATAATACAATAATAATATACAAAATACATATAATTGTATATCAGCAGCAAGCAAATACAACCGAAGGCTAATCTAGATAGTCGGCAGCAGCATACACTAGTGAACCATGTGGCACCCTCAAACAGAAGTATAAACTATATCAGGCAGCACAAAATAGGGCTAGAAGTGCATTCAAACAGGGGCTGTGTGTAGAATTACATTTTTAATTCACTAGGAAGACTTATCTTACCAATGAAGCAAAAAATGCAGACGAAGATGCAGGCAGTACAAACTTTTTAGTAGTCCCTCAAACAAATGCAGTCGACAGGATACACGTACAATGAAAAGGAGTTCCACACACCACATGGATTTTATTAGGTTGAGTGGGCTGGGTAAGGCAGGTCTGACATCACAATGTGGGAGGAACACTGGCTCTTCTATACAGCATGCAAATCAGGAGAGGATTACATCACTTTGGGGGAGGAAACATCCCGATAGCTAGAGCAAGAGCAGATGGCAGATGTGACATCATAATTTCAGAGCCAGCTACAGGTTTTTCAAGTTGGTTTGCAAAGTGAAACAAAAACAGTATAGAAAGCTAGGAAGCAGAACAGGGAAAACAGTTGAGTGGGTTATTTTTTTAAAGCTGCAAGGGTGATTTTTTTTTAAGCTTTATCAAAGAACAGGGACTGGAAGAGTCAGCAGGTTGGGGAATCTGCTTTAATATCCTGTTGTTTTCCTTTAACTTGTACTGAGTTTTGTACATTCTTGTTTGCCTGTGTTTGTCTTTCTGTTTGTATTACACTGTTTCTGTTAAGATTTTTGTTAATTATTTTGATCCTTGTATTAAATTATTTTGTATTTTGTACTGCCATGTGGCCCATGTATTGTTTTTATCAGTTTGTTGACTGGTTAAGCCTGCTGGCTGCAGTTCTTTTTTTCATGGGCAAACCAGGAGCACTGTCTGGTTAAATCATTTGCCCTGAGGGTGAATTGAAACAGAAGCAATCAAATTCAGTACTCTGGCTGTATTAAGTAGCTCCTTAACATTTCAGAGCTGTAGTCCTTTGCACTAATTGCCAGACTGGTTAAAAGGGTCTTGTACTAGCCCAACACACCTGATTAGCAATAATGAGTTTGAGGTGTATAGGTAAAACATCTGGATTTACTTCTTCCAAGTAATTTATTTGCAACGCTGCTGTGAGAGTTTACCATTTTCTGAAGAGGGGATTGCATGACGTGGGCACTGTTAGTCTTTCATAACACATACATGGGGAGCCGTATGCGGTAGTAGATAGACAAAGTCAACAGTGTTGTTAACTTTGGGAATTACAAGTAGAGGCTACAGGTTATCCCATTGTTAAATAGTAGTATTTGGGATACATACAAGTGGTAATTTTAATTGTGCTAGTCTATACTGCAGTCAAAACCTGCTGGGAAGTGTTTTGTAATTTTTTGTAAAGTTATTTAAATTGCTGTTGCTAGTTTCTTTGCCTCAGTGTGCAGCTTGTGTTCAAATGCAGGTGTATTAAGCAATAGATGAACTGTGAGTTATGCATTAATATTGTTTTTCAAGGACTGTATTGCTCCATTGTTGCTCTTAACTCACAAAATAGTATAATGAAATATAATTCTGTCTCTGTTATGTCTGTGAGTATGTGACACACATGATTCATGTTTGGCTTTCCAGGTGTACTAACAGACATCCACTCTGCAACAGTTTTATGCTTCTGAATTTCTGTTAAACAAAACTCTACATTTTTTTTAATCAGCTTTAGTACACAGTCCTGATCATGGCCCTTTAGTGTGTGCAGGACCCCAGAAATTGTTAATATCTGATGTTGTCCTTTTCAGATAGAGTTGATTTTAAAGGGTCTTATCCCTGTTTCATCCTCCTCTGGGGCTCAAACCCCCTTCAAAAGTTGTAGGTCTGCTCCATTGGAGCATAGAAAAGACTTGCCACCAAAGTCACCAATGTCTTCGTCGGAGCCACCATTCAAGAACAGAAAACCTCTGGATCTGACTGTGTCTGATCCTAAAACCTCAGATCCCAAAGCTTTGGCTCTTGTAGTGCTTTCATTAAGCTCTACAACAACACCTTTGGGTCTGAAGCCCGGTACTACTAAAAGGAATCTAACTCCAGATTATGTCATGAAGCGTATATCACCCACCCTGCATTCCCTATTGCTTCAGACACCAACAAAACATTCCAGGCCACCATGCACTACTTGCTCTAGGTGCTCCAGAAGCTTATCGGAAGCAGATGTGGATAGGATGATGCGGAAAATTTCTCAGAGCTCAGATCCAGATGGAGGTCATGTCAACTCCATCTCCTATCAGATCCATGAGTCTTCCCACTACATCTTTCTCCGATCCGTTCAGTACTTTTGAGTCCCAGGATCAGAAATTCCGGAGAGGTTCGTCTTCAATTCCAAAGAAAATATCTTCTTCAACTCTGACTATATCTCTGACTCATTCTGCCCCCGATACCCTCAGATTGGAATAAGTCCCGGAGCCGAAGTGTTGGAGTCGGGGTTGGGTTTGACTCCAATGTTGTCCGATACATCCCTTCCCCTTGGCGCCTTGGGCCTGGACAGTATGGATCTGGTTCCCAACTCGAGGCATGGATCCTAGAGTGGTCGAGACCTACCTTCATTGGGAGTTTTGGCTCTGAGGAGGCTGGTCGAAATCTCTCCAGGTCTGTCTGCCTTTGAGGTTGTGGAAAGGGTCTCATTTTTCGGATCCAACACCCCTTCCCTTCATCGACTCCAAGCTCTGAGTCGGTTAGACCTACTCCTCAGGGACAGCCAGTTCCAATAAGTGTCCAGTCAGTTCAATTAGGGGAACTTCCGCTCTCTTCCCACACCTCACCTGAACATCACACAGAGGGTGTACATCGGAAGAGAATGTGCCAAAAGAGACGCATTGACTCCCCATTGGAGTTGTTCACAGAGAATACAGATTTTGATGGAGAAGGGTCCCCCCTGATCACCACCGGATGTCATCTCCTTCAGAGACAATTTAGAGATCCTAAAATAAAAAGGTGGCTGGTCTTCCCAAAACCCCTCTCCAGAATAATTGGCATTTATGGAAGTTTTTGGTTCTGGCCTGTCCGTCTTGGGTTACCTCCCCTTGGCGGATGAACTTATTCGTCTGGTGTTGTCAGTTTTCATCCCATTCTCAACATATGGGCTCTGATCTGACTCTGCAGGTACTATAGCTCGTGACCACCAAAAAGCTCTCAACCTCCTTCCCTAACCAGTGTCATACCTCTATTCTCATTTGCTGCTTTGCGAATAAGATTTGGTTCTATTTCAGAGTTGTTCAGAGATGAGTTTCTTTAACTTTATTTAATAATTCTAATATTTTCCTTCCTTTTTCTACTGCACTACTTGTAATTATTTTTACCATAGCTGGTATTTACCTTTTTCTTATATATTCTACAAGCTTTGTGTAATCTTTATACCATCGTTGATATCCCTCTACCTCTCAAAAAAAAAAAACCCTGTTTTCTTCTTTGTAGTTTCTTACAGCTCATCAGAATGCAGAAAAAGGCACTTTGAGGTTCAGAAAATGTGGGCACAGGTTGCCTTTATTGGATGCTCATTCTCTATGCGTATACTGTCAAGGCCCTGATAAGCTAAAAGTTGAGTGCTGCAAATGCCAGAATTTTAATCCACGGGCTATTGCTAACTGTAAAAATAAACTCATACTGAAAGGGTTATTTCCAGTACCCTTTTCTGAAGTGATTACTGGAACGCAACCTGCCAAACTCAAAACTAAGGAGACTGTTTTAAAATCTCCCAAACCATCAGTATCTTCAACTTCTTCAGATCCTCCTAAGAAAAAGCAGAACGCGGATCTGAGAACTGCCTTGATTAATTTCGGTGCTGGGACCGAAACCACCTTCTTCAGCTCAGAGCACTTTGGTTCTGACTCCTTTGCCTAGGACTAGGTACTCTCCTACTGTAGGCACAGTAGTGTCTAGAGTTCCATCTCCATTTCTGGAACTCCAGCACTCAAAATCCCCATCCTTGGCATCTTCATGGTCTTCCAGACGTTTAGCCAAAGCCGCTGTGAATGGTATAATGAGGAGATTTCTCCTGGCACAGATTCAGATGGGAGCTATCCCAGCTTCTGTCCCTATGAGGTCAGGAAGTCCATCCTTCTGTCACTCCACTGATAACTCCTTCCCTGATCCGAAGCATAGTTTCTGAACCCTTGGATCAGAGTCTTCCGGGTCCATCTGGTTCAGATTCTAAGATGGTCTTATCTTTGGATCCAAGGATATGTCTGAATGCACTGGCTCTAAGAGTTTTCAGAGCAGTCTTTACCCCTCAGAGCTTTGGCTCTGGACAGCTTGGCTCCTACTTCTGCCTCGGCTGGATTACCTTCGGAGCAGAGGGAGTCAGTGGGCTAGACACCTGGCTTCTTGGCTCCGTTGTCTTCCTTCTCCCTGAGTGTTCTGCCTTTGAGGTGGTGAAGAGGGTTATCTCTGCTTCAGCAGATTGGACAGATCTTACCCCCTCAGATATTCTTTCTAGATTCTGGATGACTGTGTGCCTTGGGCCACATCATTCTACACCACATGGACAGCCAGCCCAAAGTCTCCAGACCACCCAGCAGGGTTTCACGGTCTATTCTGATACTTCAAAGTCCCTAGGAAGAGGAAGTGCAAAAGGAGTCAGTCACTGAGAATGCTGATTTCAATGACAGCCAGGAGTCACCGTGATCACCTCCTGAAGACGTCTCATTTGGATGCATTCTTGAGATCCTTTAGTTGATCCACTGATAATCCTTCCCCAGAGGAGTCAGTATTACTGGAAGCCTTTGGAGCTGGCCTGTCTACCTCCTGGGTTACTCTGCCTGCAGATGAGCTCATTGACTTTATCTCTAGGCGGGTGTGGAAGCAACCTGACTCTGTTGAGCCAATCCCCAAGAGACCAGATCGGATTCTGGCTCCACCAGCAGGTAAGGAATTCTGGAGTAAGGGGTGCCTGTAGATGCCATAGTCATGGCGGCTGTCACCAAGAAATAACTTGCTGAGCAGAGTTCCTCTGTCCATCCCCCTTACAGGGAGACTAGGGAATTGGACAGATTTGGTAAGTGTGTGTATGCTTCAGCATCCTTTGCCCTTTGATTGCTGAACTATTTGGCACATTTTATGAGACTACAAAGGGACTTGATCTAGGAACTTTCAAAATCATTTGCCGGGACAACTACTGCTGAGGCTTCATCTTCCATAGCTTCACAGTTGTCTACCCTTCAGTGTGTTTCAAATTTCTCCAAGAGGATAATATTGTATGCAGTTGAAGGTGCCTCAAGAGTGGCGGGTTCAGACATTTCCATTAGGAGGCATGCTTGGATGCGCTTGTGTGATTTTTTTGCAGAGCTCTTCAAGTCTTTGTTCATCAGTGCGCCTTTTGATGGCATTTTGTTGTTTGGCCCAAAAGTGAAGGACACACACTCCAGGTGTGAAAAAGATGGGAAAGACCCTTTCTCCAGTGGATGTATGTTTTTCGACCGCCCCTCCCCCCAACAGATCCTTTTCTAGGAATCAGTGGGGTGGTAGAAAGATGAGGTTCAGGAAATCCTAGGGTCCTTTCCAAGATCCACTTGGAGATGGTTCCTCCAGGGGCAGAGAGGGGAACTCGAATGGACGACAACGCCCATGCAACAGAGCAGGCCAACAGAACCAACAGAATCGACTATCCCTGTACTAGAGAGCCTGGCTAGAGATAAAAATATATGGGTGCAGAGGATTATTTCCAGAGGTTATGTAATTCCCTTTTCCCTTACCACCGCCACCTGTAGACAAAATTCTTGATGCACCCTGTCAGATGAAGGGAGCAGCAGCACTAGAAATACAAAAGCTGCTAGAATGAAGTGACCCAAGAGGTCCCACAAGACCAGATAGAATCTGAAACTTACTCTAAATTCTTTTTAGTGCCAAAGAAAACAGGGGACTAGAGACCGATTTTTGGATTTCAGCGATTTGAACAAATCAGTTTGAGGCAAAGTTTCGGATGGTCAAGGTTCTGTCCATTCTGCCCTTTTTAGGCAAGGACTACTGGATATGCTTGGTAGACCTTCATTTTTGTGTGAGAATGCATCCTGAACAGACAGTCCAGAAGGTATTTAAACTTCCAGCTGGGAGCCAGTCATTATCAGTTCAGAGCACTGCCCTTTAGCCTCACCACAGCCCCCAGGCTGTTCACCAAGTGCGTGGCAGTAGTAGCAGCTCACATAAGACTGCAGGGATTGAGTGTTTCCATACTTAGACGACTGGCTCATTACCACCCTGAGCAGTTATCTATTAATAAGAGCAAGAGGTTGTGTATTCCAGACTGGTACTCATCTTGGGTTATCCATAATTTGCAACAAATCTCAGTTACTACCTACTCACATTGGATTTTATAGGTGCAATGTTCAACACGTTATCACTGCCAACTTCTCTTCCTCTAGCAAGGGTGCAAACTATCAGATTGTAGGTCATGAAACTAGTTCACAGTACCAAAATTTCAGCCAGGTTGATCCTGCAAGCCTTGGGGTCAGTGTCAGCTGCCATCATTTTAATTCCCTTAGCAATATTTCATATGAGAATTCTTCAGTGGATGCTAGTGACAGTGGTTGATTCTTTATCATAGACTGCCAGCCCAAGTAAGAGTCACTCAGGCATGCAAGAAATACCTTTGGTAGTGGATTAAATCAGATCAGGTTCTACAAGGCCATCATTTAATTCTCCCTCAACCCAAGGCTATAGTGACCACAGATGCATACCAGATTGCGTGTGGGGGACACTTCCTGGAGAAAACAGCCCAAGGCACTTGGCCCCTCGAAGAGGCCAACATGTGTATCAGTGTCCTAGAAATGAGAGTAGTGATCTTAGTGTTGCAGGCCTTCCAAGACTCTTCCTTTCAGGACATTTGTGGTTCAAACAGGCAACATGTCAGTAGCTTGGTACATCAACAAACAAGGAGTAACCAGGTCTTACCACTTGTGTCAAGAAGCCCTCAGAATGTGGCAATGAGCGATCTAATCCAACTGCTTTATGATACAATGCACATTCCAGGGAAGTCCAACGTGATAGCAAATTGAGCAGGTCCATTCTATTACTTCACTAGTGGTCTCTGAACTTGAATGTAACGGAAATTATTTTCAGCCTTGCTGCAATCTTTTTGCTACTCTTCTAAGGAACAAGTGCAGCAGCTGCTTTGCCATGATCCTTCCCTCCGGGAAATCACCGAGGGATACTCTACACCACAGTTGGCCCCTTTATGCTTATCCCCTGACTCCCTTGATCCCTAAATTTCTGCAGAAAGCTGCCAGATTGAAGAGCGGAGTTATGCTCATTGCACCTTACTGGCCTCAGCAGATGTGGTTCCCTTTCCTTTTCCCACATCTATTTTACCCACCTTGGATTCTGGCTCCAATTCCAGATCTGTTTCACCTGACCTGAATATCTTAAACCTGTTGCTAACTGGATGATTTGTCCAATTCCTTTAATAACAAGATGTTCGTAGCTCTCTTTTTCTGTCCATCACATACTTTTATCTTCTCACAAGGCTTCTACAAAAAAACTTTACAGAAGTTAATGGAAAAGGTTCATTTTTTGGGCACAGCAGAAACACATTGACCCCTTCTCAGCTCCTGTACAAAGTGTTCTTGAATTTTTCACAATAATCTTTAATAAGGGAGCTAGCTCCTCAACAGTTAGAATTCAGGTAGCAGCAATCTCTAGTTTTCGTGTTGGATTTGAGAATTCTGGCTTCATCTAAGCTTTGCAAAGCCTTTTTGAGAGGCACCTTCCTGCTGAGACCTCCATGTAAAGATCCTACTCCACCATGGGATTTAAATTGTTTGCTGCAAGCTTTAATTCATCCTCCATTTGAACCTGCAGCTAAATCTGATCTTAAATTCCTGACCTGGAAAACTTTCTTTTCAGTGTTCATTTCCTCTGCTAGAAGAATTTCAGAACTTCAAGCATTGATCTGAAGTAGGAGATTCATTTGTCTGCAACCTGTGGGTTATGGATCCGATATCGGATCCGAACCAGCATGGTTTATCCAGCTATGGATCCGAGCTCTTAGCTCCTCCCCTCACCCATAATGCCCTGCTCTCCCTACATGACCTCAAATCTAGTTTGCCGCGCTGATAACCAGGTCTTGGATTCTGAGCTCTTCAGCTAAGTGATTTTTTGTACTTAAAGAAAGCTTTAATTTGAGTATTTGTTGTGATATTTGAGTGATTGTGTTAGGTTCCCCTTTATAATTTGATACTTTCAACTTAAAATTTTTAATTTTAAAAACTTTTAGTTTATACCCTCCCCTCGCTGGTCGGAGTTTCTGTGTGATTGTATTGTGTGTGTACTAGTTTAGTACTAGTCTCTGTCTTTTGTTTTTCTTTGAAAAAAAAAAAAAGACTTTATTATGTCAGAAGCCCCTAAGGCAATATTCTCCAAGTGCTCCGAGTGTGGCCATAAGCTATCCCCTGCTGATGGCCACACTCGGTGCATTTGATGCCTTGGGGTTGAACACCTCACTTCTGGATGTTCCATTTGTGCAGGGTTCAGCCCCAGGGCATTGAAGGAGCGGAGGTCGAAGCTGGTCCTGGCGGGACTTCTCCCCCCGGACTCGGCTTCGGCTCCCGCTCCTGTAGTGGGTACCGTGGCCTCGGTTCCCTCCTCGCCTGCTCCCCCTCCTCCACCTGGGACTCAACCTCCCGCTGCTGGGTTGGAGGAGAGAGAGGCAAGAAAAAAGGACCGGAGAGAGAAGCACCACAAGCGGGTGCAGAATGATCCTCATTGCCCCATTCTGGCCTCGACAGATCTGGTTCCCTTTCCTAAGGTCTCACTCGGTGAATCCACCTTGGATTCTAGATCCCATTCCGGATCTGATATCGCATCCATCGAACCTATCAACTCTGAATCTGGACAACCTGAAGCTAACTGCTTGGCTGCTCCAGTTCCACTCCTAATTAGGACTCCCGGTATCTCGTCTCCCGTTAAGGCCATCTTGGTAGCGGCTCATAAACCATCTACCAGGAAAGTTTACTGCAGTAAATGGAAACGATTCTCCATTTGGGCGGAGCGGCAAGGTCTAGATCCCTTCACGGTTCCCTTTCCTCTGGTGCTAGACTTCCTAACCACTCTCTTTAATGATGGTGCCAGTAGTTCCACGGTCAAAGTGCAGCTTGCAGCGATTTCTCACTATCAGGTTGGTCATGACTCTGGACCACTTATGTCTGCCAAATTGTGTAAAATCTTCCTTAAAGGCACCTTTCTCCTTAGGCCCCCTGTCAAGCAAGCGGTTCCTCCTTGGGATCTGTCTTTGGTTCTTCAGGCCTTGACCGCTCCCCATTGAACCTACAGTAGATCTTAAATTTTTATCCCTCAAGACTGCTTTCTTAGTAGCCATTACTTCGGCCAAAAGAGTTTCGGAACTTCAAGCCTTATCTTCAAAGCCTCCTTACTTGGTCTTCCATCCGGACCGCGTTTACCTCAGGACCAATCCCTCCTTTCTTCCTAAGGTAGCTTCAGAAGCAAACATTAATCAGTCCATTAACCTCCCTGTTTTCTTTCCTGAATATCAGAACAAGGGTGAATACAAGCTGCATTCTTTGGATGTTCACAGGCAGCTTCGTTTTTATCTTAACAGGACAGCTGGTCATAGGCAATCCGACCAGTTATTCATTTCCTTTGCCAAATTTAATCTGGGTAAGCCAATTTCCAAAGTCTCCTTGTCATGCTGGATTTCGCAGTGTATTCTTCTAGCTTATCAAGCCTCTGGGAGGCCCGCACCGGAGGGAGTCCATGCCCATTCAACTCGGTCAGTTTCTACGTCAGCGGCCTTTAAGGCTAGGATTCCTCTGTATGACATTTGTTCAGCAACCACTTGGGCTTCATCCCATACCTTTATTTCTCATTACAAGCTGGATATCACATCTAGAGGTAGAGCATCCTTTGGCTCCACGGTGCTCCGGAATATCCTTCCATGAAGATTCAGGTAGCTGGGGACTCTGTCCCACAGGTTGCAGACAAATGAATCTCCTACTTCAGATTTAGAAGTTATGTACTTATCATAACGTTCCATCTGAGTAGGTGGATTCATTTGTCTGCAACCATCCCACCCTCCTATCCCCCTGGCCTTGTCAGTTTCCTGCATATTAGGTGTTACCCTTTCCAGGGTATTTTGATTCAGGGCAAACTTGATCTGAGGTCATGTAGGGAGAGCCAGGGCATTATGGGTGAGGGGAGGAGCTAAGAGCTCGGATCCATAGCTGGATAAACCATGCCGGTTCGATTCCGATATCGTATCCATAACCCACAGGTTGCAGACAAATGAATCCACCTACTCAGATGGAACGTTATGATAAGTACATAACTTCTAATTCTCTAAACCTCCCTACTTGATTTTTCATAAGGATAGAGTAACATTGCATACCAACGCTTCTTTCATTCGTAACGTGGTGTCAGAATCCAGTATTAACCAGTGCATTAATCTGCCAGATTTCTTTCCTAAATTTGCAAACAAAGGTGAATATGTTACATTTGTTGGATGTCCACAGATTGTTTTTGCTTAGATAGAATGAAAGAAATTAGAAAGACAGACCAATTATTTGTGTCCTTTGCAGAGTCTAAGTTGGGAAAATCAGTTTTAAAGATACATTTTGTCAGATGACTAGCAGAATGCATATCATTTATCTACAACAAATTGGGTTTATCCTTATGAAAACCTATAAGAGCTCATTCAGCTAGGTCCATGGCAACTTCTTCAGTGTTCCTGTCTAGGGCTTCCATGGACGACATATGTGTGCAGCTGCAATTTGGGCCAATCCTAGTACCTTTATTACTCATTACAAACTAGATCTGGTCTTGAGGGGAAGAGCAGCCTTTGGCTCAATTGTGCTGAGGAATATCCTTCCTTAAAGTCCACCTGGGAATTTAGGTAGCTGGTGACTCTTATCCCTTATGTTGAGGATAGAATGAAAATTGACAACATCAGATAAAGAAGTCATGTACTCACCATAATGCTCTATCTGTGCTGTCCATGTTCATTCTTCCTCACCTTCCTGCCCATCAACCCCCATCCTTTTTCATTATGGACTTCTGGGAGAACCAGAGATTGTAAGGACCCCAATGTGTCTCATGCTGTGCTCCAGATAATGGCTTATTCAGTCAGGAGTGTTATATTAATATTTCTTACTTTGTTAACCAGCAAACAAGATCTGAGGTATGTTAGGGGCTGGTGCATTATGGTACAGAGGAGCTCTAGAGCTTTTTGGTGGCCACTTGCTGTAGTAATGGCCGAGTCTGATCAGAACCCATATGTTGAGGAAGAATGAAAATAGGCAGCATAGATGGAACATTATGGTAAGTACATAACTTTATTTACTTTGGAAGGAACAGGATACCGTCGAATCTATCCCGAACAGACTTCACAAGTTTTTAGCCCCACCAAAAGACAGACCTCACTGGAGCAAAGGAGTCCTGGTTGATGCTGTGGTGGTGGTGGCAGCCACCAAGAAAGAGCTAGCAGAACCAGAGCTCTTTTGTTCATCCGCTAAACAAGGAGTCTAGGGCGCTAGACAGGTACAGAAAGTGAGGGTTTGCCTCTGCAGTCTTTGCAGTGAGATCTCTGAATTACCTGGCAAACTTCACGAGGCTTCTGAGAAATTTGACCAAACTTTCAAATTTTCTGCAGAGGACTTCAGAAGAACATTCTCGCAGTTGGCCACTCTTGTCTATTTCAAATGCTTTGATGAAGTTGATCTCTCACATGGCTGAAGGTACCTTACAAGTGGCTGATTTCAGGCATTACCCTTTGGAGACATGCCTGGATGCTATGCAACTTTGCAGAGCCCTTTAAGACTTTGTTTATCAGTGCCCCATTCGACGGCACCTCCTTATTTCATCTGTCAGTGAAAGAGACTCTTACTCTTGGTGAGCAAGATGGAAAGACCCTGTCTGCTGTGGGAATCAAGTTCTCTACTCCTCAGTGGACCGTTTCCAAAAATCAGCAAGGTGGCAAGAAAATTTGGTTCTGTAAATCTCTGGGACCTTTTCACAATCCACATTGGGACAGGTCCTCCAGAGGCAGAAGAGGAAATTCTAATGAGGAGTCACCCTAGAGGCAGAGGTGGTCTTCAGAACCAGGGATTCTGAGATTCTTTTCCAGACAAACCTTTTCAGTGTTCCTGAAGTGCTGCCCAACTGTTCTGCCCAGGAGGTAGTTGGGGGACGATTATCCCAGCATCCAGAAGCCTTGGCAAATATATCAAAAGATACCTGGGTGCTAAAAATCATATTCAAAGGTTATTTCATTCCATTTTTCCAAATTCCCTTTTACAAGAATAAGAAACTTCCCAAAGTACCACCCAGTCAGAGGAAGGCCGCAGAACAAGAAATTCAAAAGCTGCTAGGAAAACAAATCATCCAGCAGGTCCCACCAGACCAGATAGGATTTGGAACTTACTCCCACTTCTTCTTAGTGCCCAAGAAAACAGGGGACCTCAGATCAATCTTTGATCTAAGCATTTTGAACCAGTATGTGATGAAGTCAATGTTCTGAGTGGTCACAGTACAGTCCATCCTACCTTTTCTTCACAAGGTCGATTGGATGTGCTCAATAGACCTTCAAGATGCATACTATCAGATCAAAATAAACAGAGTCCAGAAGACATTTACTCTTTGGGCTGGGAGTCAGTCACTACCAATTCAGAGCCCTGCCCTTTGAACTTACCACAGCCCCCGGGTCTTTACCAAGTTTATGGCAATGGTGGCTGCTCACCTGAGACTCAAAGGACTTTGAGTGTTTCCATGTCTGGATGACTGGCTCTTTACCACCCCTTCAGGCATCTTCTCCTACACACCAGGGACTGTTTGCTCCAGATTTGCCAGTCTCTAGGAATAACAATGGATTATGCAAGTTAAAACTGATACCAGTCCAGAGCCTGGAGTTCATTGGTACTGTTCTGAAATAACTTAACTACCACTTCATCGTATATCCACAATCAAAACTCGGGTTCATTTACTCTCCCATCCATTTCCTCCATCAAGACCAGTGCTTCAGGCATTAGGCTGCATGGCAGTAGCCATTGCACTACTTCCTTTGCACATTTCTTTGTGTGTCCTTCATTGAACTCTAGCTGTTCACTGGTCCACTCTACTTCAATCCCTGTCTTTTCCAGTCTAACTTCAATTTGCAAGTGATGCATCTCTTGGTGGATTCAGTCAGCTGACATTCATCTAGGCTGATCTTTTGTTTTGCCAACCCCTTGACTACAGTAACCACAGATGTTTCCCAACTGGGGTTGAAGGGGGGCATTTCTGGGAAGTACGGTCCATGGCATGTGGTCCTCCCAAGAGGCCAATCTGGATATCAGTGTACTAGAGATGAGAGCAGTCATATTCTCAATGCAGGCTTTTCAAGATGCTCTCCCTCTGGGGACTATTGCATTTCAGACTGACAGCATGTCTGTAGTCTGGTACATCAGTAAACTGGGAGAAACCTGATCTTATCCTCTCTGCAGAGAGACCAAGAGAGTGTGGGAATGGGCAGTCTCATAAGACTGCTTTCTAGTTGTAACACACATTCCAGGAAAAACCAGAGCGTTAGCGGACAAACTGAACAGATCCATCTTGATGCCTGATGAGTAGTCTCTCTAAACCAGTCTGTGGCAGAAAGGATCTGTTGTTGGTGCCAGCCTTGCTGTAATCTGTTTGCATCTCCTCACAACAAGTGCAGCAGATACTTCCTTCTTATCCCACCCTCAGGGGGAGTCACAGAGAGATGCTCTAGTCCAAGATTGGCCTTCTGGTCTCCTTTGTGCTTATCCTCTCCTTTCCTTGATACCAAAATTTCTGTAGAAAGCAAACAGGCTGAAGAGTTCAGTCATTGTCATTTCCCCATGCTGGCCTTGACAAATGTGGTTCCCCTTCCTGTGGTCTCACCTTTGTTATCCTGCATGGATACTGGAACCACCTCCAGATCTCCTGTCTCAGCCGTCAGGAATGCAACACCCCAATATCCAAGCCTAAACTACAGGTGTACATGAGCAAATGGAAAATATTCCCTTTGAGCTTAGAATAATGACTTTGATCCTTTCTCTGCACAAGCTTCTGCAGTACTTCAGTTTTTAGCATGCCTTTTTAAGGAAGGAGCGAGTTTCTCTACGATCAAACTTCAGTTGGCAGCAATTGCTAATTTTCACATAGGAGAGAGAAATCATTCGTTGACTTTGTCCAAATTATGCAAAGAATTCTTAAAGGATATTTTTTCTTCTTCGACAACCAATAAAAGATCCTTTATCTCCTTGGGATCTCACAGTTGTGCTACAGGGTCTAACTCTGAAACATTTTGAACCTTCAGTTAAAAATGATTTAAAATTCCTTTCATAGAGAACGGTCTTGGTAGCCATGACTTCTGCAAAGAGAATGTCTGAACTCTCAAACACCTTGCATGGTTTTTCATAAAGATAGAGATATGATGATGTCAGTTTTCATTCATCCTCAACATATGGGACTCTGATCTGAACCTTGGATCAAACTCTGCCGTTATTTCAGCTTGTGGAAGTCTACAAACTCTTGAGCTCCTCCCTACCCATAATGCTCTGGTCCCCATTCCCCTCCGATCTTGATTGTTGCTCTTCATGTACAGATGTGGTTGCTGACTACTCGAGTCTCATCTTCTTGAGCGGGATAACTCCATTTAAAAAAATTCAGTTTTCATATTATTGTATTTTTTCTGTGATTTTCTTCTTGTTGCCGTAGCTCTGATTTTTCGGTCCTTTTTCTTTGTACAATGATTGGTACTATTTTTTCCCTACCATCTGTCTTAAAAAAAAACTGTTTAATCTGCCTTTATAGCTATTTCTATATCTGTAGTGTGTATGCATGCGAGTCTGTGAGTGACAGTGCTGTCTGTAACTTTTGAATTGCCTTCCGTTTTTAACAGGTATCTTTCTGCAGGAAAATGTCTGAGAAAGGTTTTAAAAAGTGCACTAATTGCGGATACAAGGTGCCGTTTTCATACGGGCATTCCTTGTGTGTACTGCATGGGACCCAAACATCTGAACATGTAGTGTGACATGTGTGAGGCCTTTAATCCTTTGGCCGTCACAGAAGGAAAAAGTAAGTTGATTTTGAAAGGGAATGTTACCTTCAACTTTCTCCCATGCCATCCTTCAACTCTTTCCAAGCCAAGGGACTGTACAGAAAGGTCCAGGTCAGCTGATGCTCCATCCTCCTTGGAACTGAAGAGAAAAGTGCCTAGGTCTGATTTGACTTCACCAGTGTCTCTTAAATCTTTGGATCCAACAGAAATGGTATCACTGGATCTTAAGAGAAAGATGGTTTCGGATCCAGATTCCTCTGATTCAAAACCCCTTCCTTGGACTGTCTACTTGCCGTCATTGGATCTGATACCATGTTGGGTTCCCTCTCCCTTTCCAGAGAGATGTTCTAGAATTTCATCTATTGGGTCCTCCTGCTCTTCCAAAAGTCTTACTGAGGCATATTTGGCAAGGATGGTGAGGGAATTGGTCACAGAACAACTTCAGAAGGGTGCCCTTCTAGTTCTGACCTCATTGGATAAGGGACTTCCACCAATGTCTACTCCTCCTCTGACTTGACAGGTGGGATCAAAGTTATCAGATCTGAGTGCTCTGGGCCTGTCCGTGTCCAATCTGAAGAGACTGCTGATCTTTGGATCTGACAGTGACTCTGAGTTTGTCAGCTCTGACTCTTTCAGATCCGGACGACTGTCTGAGCTGAGGCTTCCACATCTGATGTGAGGAGGTTCAGTTGACTCCAAGGTTCTTGGAGCCTTCTCTCCCTCTAGGAGCTTCAGCATTTGATAATTCAGCTCCGGCTTCCTCAGGCAGGCAGCCTGTGGGGAGGGGGTGATGGCGGACCAGGGACTCTCTATCTACTCCGTTCGTCTCCTGCACCCTGGGGAGGTCAGCCTTTGCGGTGGTGGAGGGTCTTTTCTGTATCCACTGATTTTTAGGTGGGTTCTCCCCTCTCAGTTCCACCGTTGACCACCCAACTCTCTTTGCCACGTGATCCTCACTACTCTATACTATGGGACAGCTGGCCCAGAGCTTCCAGTCTAGGATTCTTACCTCTTTTGATACTTCCTGGACCATCCCACTGAGGAAGTCCCTAGGAAGAGACGGTGTAAGAGGAAACACCTGGACATGCCCCTGGAGTCTCTCACCATGGATACCGACTTGATGAGGGAGAGGGGTCTCCCAAATCACCACCCAATGACGTCTTCTTAGGAGACATCCTTGAACTCCTAAAACAAAAGGGTGACGGGTCTGCTCACAGCCCATCTCCTGAAGAGCCTGTATACCTGGAAGCTTTCAGGACTGACCCATCTACCTCCTGAGTAATCTCGCCTGCCTATGAGTTGGCAGATACAATTTGTCGAAAGGCTTGGAAGGAACCTTACTAAACTGAACCCATCCCCAAGAGACCCGATAAAATGTTGGCACTTCCAGTAGAAAGGCAATCTTGGAGTAAGGGTGTACCGGTTAATGCCATGGTTGTGATGGTGGCCACCAAAAAGAAACTCATTGAAAAGAGTCCATCTGCCCCCCCCCCCCCAGTTGGGAGTCTGGGGCCATGCACAAGTTTGGGAAGAGCGTGTATGCTTCAGCAGCCTTTGCCAAATGTTTGCTGAATATCTGGCCCACTTCACGAAGGGACTTAATTAACAAACTTTCCAAGTTATTAGTGAGGACCACTACTTGAGGCCTTAGCATCTGTGGCCCCTTGGTTGACTACCTTACAATTGATTGTGAACTCGTCCATGAGGCTCATTTCCTATGCAACAGAAAGTGCCTCATGGGCAGCGGGTTCAGGTATATCCTTTAGAAGGCATGCCTGGATGCACCTGTGTGATTTTGCAGAGCCTTTCAATTTTCTTTCATCAGTGCTCCATTTAACGGATCCTCACTTTTCAGATGCACTGTGAAAGGAACATTCTCCGAGGTGTGAAAAAGACAGAAAGGCCTTGTCTGCCATCGGAGTACGTTTTTCGTCCCCCACCCCCCCATGAACCTTTTCAAGGAATCAGTGGGAGGCTGCAAAATGTGGTTCAAAAAATCTTGAGGTCCATTTCAAGACACACTTGGAACTGTTCTCTTAGAGGCAGATGGGGAAATAGTAATAGCAGAGGATGCTCTGGTGGAAGAGGAAACCCACAGAATACAGGGTCCAGAGATGCTTTCTTTGACAAGTCCCATCAGCGGTCCTGAAAAGAGGCCTGATTGTCTTCCTGTGGAGGAAGTCTGGGGCTGACTTTCTCTGCACCAAACACCGTGGGTAAATATAACCAATGACACTTGGATGGAGAATTATTACCAGAGGATATACCATACCCTTTTTCCTTCCACCCTATCAGTAACAAAGCACCCCGATGTTCCACACAGTCAGAGGGAGACGGAAACTCAAGAAATTCAACAGTTGCTCAGAAAATGTCATCCAAGAGGTCCCACCAGACCAGATGGGGTCAGGAACTTACTCAAGGTTCTTCTGTTTGGTTCCAAAGAAGACATAGGACTGGAGAGAGATTTTAGATCTCGGTGTGCTAAACAAGTTCTTCAAACACACCTAAGTTTCAGATGGTCATGGTACAGTCCATTCTACCCTTTCTGGGAAGAAATGATTGGATGTGCTTTGTAGACCTCCAAGATGCTTACTGTCACATATAAAGATGAACAGATGGTCCAGGAGGTACTTGCGCTTCTGAGTGGGAGCCAATCATTATCAGTTCAGAGCACTGGCCTTTGCTTTCACCACAGCCCCCAGGGTGTTTGCCAAATGCATGGCAGTGGTAGCAGTACATCTAAGGCTGCTGAGAGTCCTGTGTTCCCATAT
Organism: Protopterus annectens; assembly: GCF_019279795.1. Classification (NCBI taxonomy): domain Eukaryota; kingdom Metazoa; phylum Chordata; order Ceratodontiformes; family Protopteridae; genus Protopterus; species Protopterus annectens. The sequence goes on from NC_056741.1 coordinate 1,040,452,152, forward strand.
TAACTGGCTCATCACCACCCCAACCAGGCATCATTTGGTGCAAGCAAGAGACCAGGTACTAAGAACTTGCGTAATTCTTGGAATCGCAACAAATTGCACTTGCAACCCACCCAGAAGCTGGAATTCATAGGCGCAGCCTTCAGCACACAGTCCATGGTTGCGGCCCTTCCGTTATCACAAGTATAGACTATCAGAAACAAAGTCAGAAGAATTATCTGTAGTACGAAGATTTCAGCCAGATTAGTTCTGCAGGCTCTAGGTTCAATGTCTGCAGCTATAACCCTAGTGCCCCTGGCAAGGTATCGCATGAAACTTTTATAATGGATGCTGCGAATGCAGTGGTCTTTTTTCAGTCACCCTATATCCACAAAGATGAGTGACCCAAATATGCAAAAGGTACCCCTCATGGTGGACGCAGTTATGGCAGCCCCAACAAGGTCGACCATTCATATTTCCTCAGCCCAAGGCCATAGTGACCATGGACGCTTCTCAGATTGGGTGGGGCATTATCTGGGGAAGAAAAAAAACAATCTGCATATCCATGTTCTAGAGATGAGAGTGGTGCTTCTTGCGTTGCAAGCACTGCAAGGCACTCTCAGTCTCGAGACAGTTGGGATTCAGACAGACAATATGTCAGTAGTTTGATATATCAACAAACAAGGTGGATCTTATCCCCGGTATTGAGATGCTCTGAGTGTGGCAGTGGGTGATGGTCTTCAATCACTTTCTGGTGGCAACACACATTCTGGGGAAGTCCAGTGTGATAGCAGACAAACTCAGCAGGCCTGTCCTGTTACCTCACGAGTGGTCCCTCAACCACAAGGTACCAGAAATGATTTTCCGTTAGTGAGGTCAGCCTTTCTGCAATCTCTTTGCATCTCCCCTAAACAACAAGTGCAGCAGCTTCTTTGTCCTAGTCCCTCCTCCCCCGATGGGGGAGTCACAGAGGGATGCTCTTCTCCATGATTGCCCCCCCCAGTCTGTTTATATGCTTTTCCCCCAACTCCCTTGATCCTCAGATTTTTACAGAAAGCAGCCAGATTAAAGAGCAGACTCATCCTCATTGCACCTTACTGGCCTTGACAAATGTGGTTCCCCTTTCTTTGGCCTCATCTGTTGTCTCCACCTTGGATTCTGAATCTGATTCCAGACCTTCTGTCCCATCCAACAGGACTGATTCACCCAGACTTTTCAAACCTCAGACAGACCGCATGGTTTCTTCAGTTTCACTGCTGGCCAGGCAAAGTATGTTTTCTACCCTGGTCTGTTCCATTCTGTTGTTGTCCTGTAAACCATCCACCAGAAAATGGTACAAAAGCAGAAACTATTTGTTTACATTTCCTATACATGCAGTCCTTGAATTTCTAGCTGGGTCATTTAATAAAGGACCAAATTCATGTATGATTAAAGTTCAGCTAGCAGCAGTTTCAAATTTCCACATGGGATTCCAGAATTCTTCTTTGGCTTCCTCAAAAATTTGTTAAGTATTTTTGAAGGGTACTCTCTTGCTCAGACCTCCTTTTAAAGACCCTGTTCCCCATGGGATTTAAGTCTAGTACTGCAAGCCCTGACTCAGTGTCCTTTTGAACCTGCAGCCAAATGGTTTCTGGTTGCTTTAACTTCGGCCATAAGAATATCGGAACTTCAAGCTTTATCCTCAAAACCTCCTTACTTAGTCTTTCATAAGGGTAGGTTTACCTTACATACCATGCTGCCTTTCTACTGAAGGTGGGGTCAGAATCCAGTATTAACCAGACTACTAACCTCTCCGTATTCTTTCCAAATTTCAGTAACAAAAGAATACTTGTTACATTCACTTGATGTGCACAGGCTGTTACGTTTTTACTTGCACTGTACAAAGGATTTGAGGAAATCAGACCAACTGCTTATTTCCTTTCCACACCATATATTGGGGGAAGCTGTCACTAAAGTATCTGTAGCCAGTTGGATAACAAAATGTATTTCCTTTGTATACAAACAAATTGAGTATTCCTCTTCTGAGATATGTAAAGGCTCATTCTACTAGATTTGTGGCAAAATCTCCACTGTATTCCTATCTAGAGTTTCAATGGATGATATTTGTGCAGCTGCTACTCAGTCAAATCCACTTACCTTTTATCAATCACTACAAACTACATCTGGTGTCAAAGTGAAGAGTGGCTTTTGGTTTTGCCGTTCTGAGGAACATCCTTCCTTAGGGTCCACCCAGGGCTCAGGTAGATGGGGACTCTGTCCCATATGTTGAGGGTGAAAGAAAATTGACAACATCAGGTAAAGAAGTTATGTTCTTAACAAAATGTTCCATCTGTGCTGTCCATTTTCTTTAATCTTCAACTCCCCTCCCTCTTACCCCTTCCCCTATAGGAAGAAGCATGTATATGAGGACACATTCAACACCTTATGATGTCCTTTTCTTCTGTATCCTGCTGTATCCGTAACATCAGTGAGTTTGCCTCAGATGAACTGTCGTACGTCTGGCCATTATACAAAAGTTAAGCGCTACCGCTAGGGTGCGGGCGATGTCCCGAGTCTGTCTTTTTGACTTTGGTCGTAAACAGACGTTGGGTATAAAGCAGATGTCTGCATGCACCGTCTTCAGGACTGAATGCTGCCGGAATCAGCAGCTACGTAGTAGGTACTCCAGGAGTTGGGGAAGTGTGAGGGGGAAGGCTGAGTGGGAAACTATAAAGCAGCATATAGAAGAGAAGGACATCTAAAGTTATGGTAAGTTCTTGCACAACAATACTCTGTCCTACTGTTCATATGCTGCTGTATCCATAACATCAGGGAGAGTGCAAAAGCTCCTGTCCTAAGAAAAGGGTGGAGGACCAGAAGCACTTTCCACAAACCCATGAAGGATGGCTCTGGCAAATCCTGCTCTGGCTCTAGAGACAATGTCCAATTTGTAGTGCTTAGTGAATGTGTGTAGGGAAGACCATGTAGCTGCTTCAAGAATAGCAGCTGTGTCCAAACCTTTAAAGAATTGCCCCTGAGGAGGACACTGCTCTTGTGGAGTGTCCCTTTTCAGGAGAGGGAAGCGACCTACCATTGGGTTGTGTAACAGGAGGAGATGGTTTTAGATATCCAAGAGGATATAGTTTGCTTGGAAACAGGGTCCCCCAGGGCTCTTGGGTGGTATAAGATGAAGAGCCTGTCAGACTTACGGATGGGTTTGCTCTTGGCCAAATAATATCTGAGCTGTCCGTGTACATGTAAGGAGTGAAGTATCCTCTCTGCTGGGTTTTGTGGAGAGGGGAAAAAGGTTGGCAGGTTGATAGCCTGGTTCAAGGACAGCTCATTGACAACTTTAGGCATGAAGGTTGGGTTAGTACATAAACATGCTCTGTCCTTGTGGAAGACAGTGAAAGGGGGAGAGGCCATAAGGGCCTGGAGTTGTGAAACCCTTCTGAGTGAAGTGATGGCCACCAAGAGTATAATTTTCCAAGTGCAGTATTGGAGGGAGCAGTGTTTGGCTGGTTCAAAGGGTGGGATAGTCAATTTTTCTAGAACAAAATTTAGATCCCAAGGAGGTGGAATAGGCTTCCTTGGGAGCCTGAGATGTAGTGCCCCTTTCAAAAAGAGTTTGGCTTCTAATTTTGAAGCCAAAGGTGGTACCGGGTGGGCTAGGCATGCTGAGATGGTGAATAGATGGGTTTTAATGGAGGAGTAGGGTAGTCCAGACTTCATTAGGTCACACAGGTAAGACAAGACCACTGGGAGCTCTGCCATCAGTGGCTGCAAGTTGTTTTTCTGACAACATATAGAAAATCTCTTCCACTTAGACAGGTAAGATTTCCTGGTAGTTGGTTTCCTGCTCTCCTGCTAAACCTGAAGCACGTCCTCTGTGTATAGGTGTCTGAAGGGAATCTGCACCCTATCACCCACTTTGTAAGATTCAGTGTGGACAGTTGGGGGTGTAAGTGTGTTCCCTTCTCCTGTGTGAGCAGGTCCATTCGTTGGGGTAACTTGTGGTGAGTGCCCTTGGCTAGATGTAGTAATAGGGGGAACCAATGCTGTCTTGGCCAATAGGGAGTCCCCAGCAAGATTTGAGGCTGTTCCTTCTGAATTTTCAGTAGGACTCTTTGTATAAGAGGGAAGGGGGGAATGCATAAGTGTACATCCCCTTCCATGGGATTCAGAGAGAATTCACCTTCCATGCTTCTGGGTGTGGTGCCCTGGAACAGAAGGTTAGGAGCTGTCTGTTCATGAGGAAGGCAAAGAGATCCACATCTGGAATACACCATCGATGGACCAGGTGCAGAAACACATCCCTGTTCAGCATCCACTTATGTGACAGGGTCATGGTCCTGCTTAATAAGTCTGGCATCACATTGTCTGCAGAAGGGATGTATACCGCTTGGAGGAGGATCTGTTTTTCCAGGGCAATTTCCCAAGCCTACAATGCTAGCCTGCACAGAGGTAGGACCTTGTCCCCCCATTTTGTTGATGTACCACAGCACCATGGTATTGTCTGTGTATCACTTCAGAGTGCCTGGTAGAAGCGGATCCTTGAAGATCATCAAGGCCAATATCAAGGCTCTCATTTCCTTGATACTGATGTGGTCTTTCTGTTGAGTGAGGGTCCATGTGTTCCTCAATCTCAGTTCTCCTAAGGTTGTACCCCACCCTGTGTCTGATGCATCTGTAAAGAGATCCTGGTTGGGGGGCATTGGTTGTAAGGGCAGGGCAGAATTTGAGTGAATCTGGTTTATCCACCACTTCAGTTCCCTGCCCAGGCATTGAAGCATGGGGATCATGAACTCTAGGGGATGCAGGTGTTGCTTCCACATTGTTTACAAGTACCACTGGCATTTCCTCATGTGAAGCCTTGCCAGAGGTACCATGGGGATGCTCGAGACCATGAATCCTAGGAGTCTGAGGAATTCCCTGGCTGAGATGGCTTTGAGAGGAAGAATTTCCCCAAAGTAAGAAGTGAGCATCACAGTTTTTTTCCTGGTGGAAGGCAGGCCATCATCTCCCTTGTCAGGATCCGACATCCCAGGAACACTTTATCCTGTGAGGGTATTAGGGATGATTTTTGAGGTTTATAGTAAATCCCAGATCTGTTAAGAGGGAGATGGTGAAGTTCAAGTGTTGTAACACCATGGTACTCGATGTAGCCTGAATGAGGATGTTGTCGAGGTGGGGGAAAAGTTGTATTCCCTTTGTCCTGGCAAAGGCCATGACTAGAGCCAGATATTTTGTAAATACTCAAAAAATCATCCCTGATACCCTAAAATAATAATATAAATATCTATAGATTTAGATAATCTAAAGTTATGGTAAGTTCTTACACAACAGTACTTTCCTAGGGTGTTGAACTCCATTGATGGCAGTTTGTATGGTTTCATATTTCTTCTTCTTCCTTTTTTCAAGCTGCATGTATTATATGAAGGGAATGGGGACCAGATCATTATGGGTAGGGAGGAGCTTGAGTTTGTAGGCTTCCACGAGCTGAAATAACGGAGTCAGATCTGATGGTCAGATCAGAGCCCAGTATGTTGAGGATGAATGAAAATGGACAACACAGGTGGAACGTTATGGTAAGAACCAAACTTTTTTTGGGGTTCCTATTGCAACATCGAATATTCAATCGTTCGAATCACCTTTAATGATCGAATGATGAAATATTCGAATGTTCGTAAAAAATTATTAAAAAAAGAAAAAGTAAAGGGTGTAGGCAGGGGGGCAAGCCCTCCTGCACCCACCACCCCCCACTACTTAAATATACCAACTCTGAGATCATGCTACAGCATAGGAAAGGGAAACCTTCCCTTTCCTGTGCTTAACTCCGTTAAAGTGCGATCTCAGAGTTGGTATATTTACGTAGGGGGGTGCCCCCCTGCTCACAGCAGTTACTTTTGTTTGTTTTGCTTTGTTTTTTTTTAATTACATTTTCAAAGTTTTAGTACTTCGACCATATGGCATCCGAAGTACTGAAACTTCGATAATGTAATATGTAACCCTTTTTTTACCTTACGAACAAACCCTTCCTTTTTGCCTAAAGTGGCTTCTGAAAATAATATTAATCAATCCATTCACTTACCAGTCGTCTTTCCAAATCATTTGAATAAAGGAGAGTATATGCTGCATCTCCTTGATGTACACAGACAGTTATGTTTTTATCTTCACAGGACAAAACAAATTCGAAAATCGTATGAACTCTTTTTTTTTTTTTTTTAACCAAAAAGACTGGGTTGTCCATTCCGTAAGTCACTCTAGTCAAATGAATTACAGACAATTTTTTGGATATAATCTCTGCAAGGAGTGACCTTACCTAAACCTCCCAGGGCTCGTTGAACCAGATCCATGGCTGCTTCATCTGCTTTTTGATCAAGATCATCTGTTGGTATTTATACTGCAGCCACACGGTCCAATGTTTATACCTTTGTTACTCATTACAAATTGGATGTTATGTCTAGAAACATAGCCACCTTTGATTTGGTGGTATTCCAAAATATCCTTCCATGAGGGCCACCCAGGATCAACGTAGCTGGAGACTCTGTCCCACGGGCTAAGGAAGAATGAAACGGACAACATCAGATTTAAAAGTTTTATGTACTCACCTTAACTAGGCATCTGTGTTATCCATTTTCATTCTTCCTCAAAGTCCCTCCCATCCATCTTTCTGGAGAGACCTACAGGATTGTAAGTGGAACCTACAGTTCTGGGTTTGTGCTCCTCTCTTCTTTGTCAGCTATACATGTCCCTGTTTAGCTACAGGGTACTATGTCAACAAACTCGATCTGAGGTAATGGAGATGGAATAGTGCATTAAGGGTAGAGGGAGTAGCTCGAGAGCTGGATCTGAAGTCTGGATTATGCGGCCAAGTCGGATCAGATCCGAACCCATGGGTTGAGAAAGAATGAAAATGAACAACACAGATGCCTAGTTATGTTGAGTACATAACTTTTAATTTCAAAATTTGAAGTAGAAAGTCTAACTTTTGTGAAAAATGTTGGCAGTCACTGTCCTTTTTATTTAGCATTTTAAATATTTTCAAAGTTCTAATTTGACTGTCCTTTAAGTAGTTAATAGTAGTGTCTGTTTAAAATGTTGATAACCTACTAACTTTTACTAAAGTTAAGCACACAGCTGAAATTCTGAGTAGCATATTATGATCATTTATGTAATGTAATATCAAGTGGTTGACTCTCAGAAAAGTTTTCATTAAAAAAATCTTTAGGCTTTTATCACAGCTCTTGTTCGTTTGTTTCATACAGAGAGAAATCGGTCTTTTTCCTTGTCCATTTGTTTCATACAGAGAGAAATTGGTCTTTTTCCTTGTTACCTTTCCTTGGTTGTGGTAGTTGTGAAATATGCTGCATCTTCTCAAATTATTTTTGTGTGTATTTATAAGCTTTGAAACATTATTAATTTACAGTTAGTAATGGTAGAGATCAGAATCCAGTCAATGTTTATACGATTGGAAAATGAAAACGAAAACAAGTGGTTGTGGTTTGGCATAATAGGGGTGAGGGTTGGCGTAATGTTTAAGATGGTTACCTCACAGATGCATGATACACAGTTTGAGTTTCACCTTTAGTTGCTGTCTGGTTATTGTCCAGGCATGTAGTAGTCTGCAAACTGATTACCTAGTGTTTACTTATGAATCAAAACAAAAAAAAAGTGTTTTGTTAGTAGTTGAGTAAAACCTCAATTATCCATCAAGGGTCCGGACCGAGGCCATGATGGATAAGAAAAAAGACGGCTAACAGAACAGCTACTTTAAAAATGATACTGTACTGTACAGGCAGTCCAGTGGTTACAGACATCCGACATGCGGACAACCCATAGATACGAATGGGCTGCCACAATGTTGGAAATAACTTAAAAAAAAATAAAGTTGCCCAAATCTGTGTGTGTGTGTGTGTGTGTGAGATCTGGAGTGAGATTGATGTGTGAGTGAATGCATGTATGAATGAGGAAGTGACTGTGTGTTTGTGTGTGTGAGGGGGGATGAAGAATGAGAGCGAGCGATCCCCTAGGAGGTGTTGAGGTGGATGGTTGCATAAGGAGAGGGAATCCGTTATGGAATAGGTAAAGTAGGGATAAGTGTGTGTGTGTGTGTGTGTGTGTGTGTGTGTGTGTGTGTGTGTGTGTGTGTGTGTGTGTGAGATAGCTCTCAACCCCTTAGAGTAAGAAATCTGGACAAAACCATAAATAAAAGTGGGACAAAGGCCCAAAAATAGGGACGACAATTTTAAAATATTGCTCTAATAAACTTAGAAAGTTGATAGAATAACAGGTTTTGCATTAGCATGAATTTCCTGAAGGGTAAGAATTTTGAAATTCAAATGTGTCTCATTTTATAACTTCAGTCTTGAATGATTTCCCACTAATTTTGTAGACAACCACAATTTTTATGAAAAATTGACTGAAAATATGAGGCAAAAATCTGGACATTCTGCGAAATTCTGTACAGCTGAGAAGTATGGTGTGTGTGTGTGTGTGTGTGTGTGTGTGTGTGTGTGTGTGTGTGTGTGTGTGTGTGTGTGTGTCCACGTCCTCATAAGCACTGCATTTAATAACATGATACCTTAAAACAGCTATGTTGATAGAAAGTAAGTAAGCATAGTTTATAAGCGGTAAGGAAGCATAGCTACAGAATACAATATTATGTTTAAGATGTTTTTATTTGGAAGTGTTTCAAAAGTGTTTTATATGCAAAGAAAAGTAAAATAAATACTAGATTTAGGCAAACATTTGACTAAGTGATATTTAATAAGAACCATATGTACGTGTTTTGACTTAGATACAAATTTGACTTAAGGACAGACTAAAAAAAATGGATCTCGTCCTTAACCCGGGGACTGCTTGTAGATTAAAAAGAAAGTAATACAGAAGCAAGCAAAAATAAACAACAATTGATATAGCTATTTGTACAGTACGTACTATACAATTATTACATATTTATTTAAAAAAAAAAAAAACTTATTTTTGGCTGTTTCATTACTCCACATTTTTTTTATATAGAAGTAATGCTTCAGATTTTGCTTAAGAATAATACTTGTGTGGCGTCTAATTCTTCTTGCACCTCAAATCACTCTGTACACTTCGATAGCATCATTTCAGCTTCACTATGACTGATTATTTTGTATGTTCTGTTGGTAGCAACTTCCTCCTCTTCTTCGGATTCAGAGTCCACCACAGTTGTGTTTTGAATTGGTTCATTATCGTCCAGGATTTTACAACCAGCGCCCATTTGGTCAAATGGAACCAGTTGTTCACTTCCCCAATGATATGTTTTCACAGCCTTGAACTTTTGAACACAGATTCATCATTTCAGACTCATTTTTAACTGATTCAGAATTTGGTTCACTTTCTGCTGAATTAGATATAGGCCGTAACTTATGCTAACCTCCTTGTAAAGTTTTAACTGGCAAATTGTTCTGGGCTTCAGCAACATTAAAAACTGCGTCTTTAATAGTGTACTTTTTCCAGAACTCTTTTACTCCTGATTTTATCATCCAAAAAAATGAGATCAGAAGTAGTTTACTTCATTTGGTCTTCAACCTGTGGGATATCGGATCCGAGCCGGCAAATTCACTAGCATCTGCTCCAAGCGCCTCCCCTTACCCATAATACACCTTCACTACCTTCCACCCCCCAGATCTTGTATGCTGTGGCTTGCTGAAGCATCGTGATCTCCTGAGCTCCGAGTAGTGAGTGAGTTTTATACTTTTAAGAAGCTTTTTTCTCTAAAAAAAATAGTATAAGCGTTTTAGTGTAGGTTCCCTCTTCTCCTCCCCTCGTTGCTGTGTCGTATAATTGAACCTTTGTTGTAGTTTAGCATTAGTTTGTTAGTGTGCTTTGCTTCCCCTCCCCCCTCAGTGTGTTTTGTGTGACTTGAGTGTGTGGTGAGTGGTTTGTGTGGGAAAACTGGTAATTTTTCTCTCCTTTTTTCCCTTCTCTTGTTTGAGTGGCTGGATAGAAGCATGGCTGATAAGCCTGTGTTCAAAAGGGGCATTGAGTGTGGCCATAAAATGTCTCTGCAGATGGCCACATTCTTTATGTAATGTACTTGGGCATTGCCCATCTAAATACTTGACCGCTCTATATGAGCGGGTTTTAACCCATGCACTATCAGGGACAGGAAGGTTAAGTTGGCCCTGAAAGGCCTTCCCACTTCTAAAGCAGTTGCCTTGTCCTCGGCTTTGGTCACAGCGTCTGCCTCTCCTTTCTCTCTTGCTTCTCCTCCCTCCCAGGCTGGGACTCAACCTCCCATTTCAAAGCCTGTGGAAATGAAGAGGAAAAGGGGCAGAGAGAGCCAAATTCTCACAGACCAGACAAACGTAAGAGGTCCCCGGACCTTCCTTCTCCCGCCAAAAGTCAGCCTAGGATTCGTGACTCCCCTCTGCTTCGATCTCCGAGGTTTTCCCCGGAGCCAAAAGAGACACATTCTCCATCTAGGGCCTCAGTTCTTCCACCCGCAAGGTCTGAGTCCATGGCCATGTTGAGGTCCACGTGGAGCTTATCGGAAGTTGACATGGATAAAATGAGGAGGTTAATTCGTACTCCAATCCAGATGGGGGTCTTGCCATCCCCCTCTCCCACTGGAGGGGGGAGGTCGCTTCCTTTTTTTTACACAGATTTCTCCTTCTCCGATCTGTCCACCGGGTTCAGAGTACTCTATTCCGAGGGTGGCCTTAGTCAGGGGGTCAGCACCAATGGTACCTACTTCCTTGATGCCGACAGCTGCCTGGAGCTTGTTGAAGCTGACCAGTTCGGATCCGAGCTGCTCTCTGAGCCGGAGCTTGGGTGTTGGATCTGAGGGAGTGGAACTTATTTCATCGGCTCTGGCTTTGTTGGGCCAAGTTCCTTCCCTCAGAGCTCCGTCCACTTCGGGCCCGGCTCCGATTCTCACAACAGATCTGGGAAGACTGGCTTCTTTATTGGTTCCCCAGGAGGTTTGTTCTCCCTCGGCATTCAACGTGGTAGAAAGGGTTTTCGCCACCGGATCGAGACCCCTGACTATCCCCTCAGACTTAGCCCCGACCCCCTCGGCTCTGTCTACAAATCCCATCATTTTACCAGAGAGACAGCCCGTGCTCTAGGAGCCACAGACTGTTTCCCCTGAGGAGCAAGTGGCTTGCGAGTTCCCCCTGGAGAGCTCCACCGGAGACGTGCCTCGCAAGCATATGTGTAAGAGGAGGCACTTGGACTTCCCCGAGTCCCTCACCTTGGACACAGATTTGGATGATGGGGAAGGTTCCCCCAAGTCACCTCCCGAGGTTGTCTCCTTTGGAGACATCATGGAAATCCTTCGCCAGTGGGGAGGTTGGTCCACCCCCAAACCTTCTTCTGACTAGTCTGTGTTCCTAGACGCTTTCGGCACGGGCCCATCTACTTCCTTGGTGGACCTGGTCACCTCGCGGCCCTCGAAGGAGCCGGACACCGTGGAACCAATCCCTAAACTTCCTGATAAGATCTTAAGTCCACCATCAGATAGGCCAGTGTGGAACAAGAGCTCCCCCATAGACGCTATGGTGGTACCAGCAGCCACAAAGAAGAAACTAGCCCAAGAGAGTTCCTCTGTTCATCCTCCTGACCGAGAGTCACAGATGATGGACCGCTTAGGGAAGCAGATTTATACATCCAGCCGCCTTTTCTGTTAGGGCACTGAACTACCTGGCCCATGTCACGAGACTCCAGAGCGACCTGGTCAAGGAGCTGGCTGAGTCTCCCCCAAGTCCCAAGTCCATGTCGCAGGAGGACAGCGGACTTGTTCTCCACGAGGATGGCCACTTTGAAAGCAGTTTCCAACACGTTCATGCGACTCCTCTCACATGCTAGTGAAGGAGCGGCTAGGGCAGCTGGGTCCGGCGTGTTCATGAGGGGCAACGCCTGGCTCAGACTGTCAGTTTTTGGAACCTTTCAAGGCATCCTTTGGCAATGCGCCTTATGATGTCTCTACTCTCTTTGTTAAGACCGTCAAAGAGACTTTAGTCCAGAGTGAGAAGGACAGGAAGACATTGTCTGCCGTCGGGATCCGCTTCTCGAACCCTCAAAGATCCTTTTCCTGGAATCAGAGAGGGCAAAAGAAGATGTGGTTCCGGAAGTCACAGTATTCCCGGGACACTCTGGGCTCTTCTTTCCCACAGAGGCAGAGAGGAACAGAATGGACGCCAGCCCAGAGGCAGAGGGGGGTCCGAGGATTTTTGGGTCTCTAGAACCTTTCTCGGACAGGCCCTGACAGCAACCCTGAGGGGTTGCCCGACTGCTCTACTCTGGAGGCAGTCTGGGGACAATTGTCATTGCACATGGCATGGGAGTCCATAACATCAGACCGCTGGGTGCTTTAGATCATAACCAGTGGATACTCTATCCCCTTTGTGGTTACTCCCAAACCTCCCAAACACCTCTTGGATGTACCACCCACGCAAAGGGAGGCAGCAGCACTGGAAACTTCCAAGCTGCTAGAAAAACAAGCCATCAAACCCATCCCCCCAGATCAGTCCGGAGCAGGCTTCTACTCCAGGTTCTTTTTGGTGCCAAAGAAAACTGGGGACGTAAGGCCCATTCTGGACCTATCTACCCTGAACCTGTCAGTTGCCAAAAATAATTCTGGATGGTCACACTACAGTCCATGCTGTACCTGCAAGAAGAGCGACTGGATATGCTCGTTGGACCTCCAGGATGCCTACTATCACATAAAGATGCAGAGAAACTCCATGAGGTTCCTCTGCTTCCAGCTAGGAGTCGGTCATTACCAATTTCGAGCCCTACCCTTTAGTCTCACCACAGACCCCAGGGTCTCCACCAAAGTGGTGGCAGTAGTAACAGCTCACCTGAGGCTTCAGGGGTTTCAGGTCTATCCATACCTGGACGATTGGCTCCTCACTGCTCCCACCAGGCATCTACTTTCTCAAACCAGGGATTATTTCTTAAAGCTTGCCCTGCATTTGGGGATCACAATCAATGCGTCCAAATCACTTCTAAATCCTGTCCAGGTGATAGACTACATTGTGGCAAGGATAGACCCCTTACAATGCAAAATCTTCCTGACCTCGGAGAGGGTACAAAACCTGAGGATGGATGTCTCTCTGATCTACCATTCTCATCTTCCATCAGCAGGATTAGTGTTGAGAGCCTTAGGTTCAATGGCAGCGACCATAACTCTTCTTCCGTGCGCCCGGTTAAATATGAGAATTTTACAGTGGACACTAGCTGTGCAGTGGTCCATGTTGAAACTTCCATTATCATATCCAATACAACTCAGTTGAGTCTGTCAGTCGTCCCTTCTGTGGTGGATGTGCTCTCCAGAGATCTTGGAGGGACAGCCCTTTGTTTCAGTCTCTGTCCTCGCCACGTTGACCACGGACGCATCCCAATTCGGGTGGGGGCGGGGCATTGTTTGGGCAGGACAGTCCAAGGCCTGTGGTCCCCTGTAGAGACCAGCTTTACACATAAATGTTCTAGAGATGAGGATGGTCCTTTTTTGGCATTGCAGGCCCTTCATGCCTTTCTTCCTCTAGGAACCATTGCAATTCAGTCAGACAACATGCCAGTGGTCTGGTACATCAACAAACAGGGAGGGACTAGATCTTACCCCCTTTGTCGCAAGGCCATGAGAGTGTGGGAATGGACGATCTCCACCGGTTGTTTTCTCATAGCAACGCACATTCCGGGACGGTCCAGCATTCTAGCAGACAGGTTAAGTCTGAGTATTCTGATACCTTATGAGTGGTCTCCGAATCCCTCAATAGCGGAGCAGATCTTCCTGGAGTGGAGTCAGCCTTGCTGTGATCTCTTCGCATCTCCTTCCAACGCAAAGTGCAGCGAGTATTTCGCACTGAATCCCCTGCCAGGGGAGTCCCCCAGAGATGCTCTATTCCATGCTTGGTCTTCTGTGTGCTTACCCACCAGTACCTCTTATTCTGTGGTTTCTACAGAAAGCTCGTCGACTGGGGAGCAAAGTGATCCTCATTGCCCCATTTTGGCCTCACCTGGTATGGTTTCCCTTCCTTTGGTCTCACCTTCTGGTTCCGCCCTGGATCTTGGATCCCATTCAGGATCTGATTTCACACCCATCAGGGGTTCCTCATCCGAACCTGGACAGTTTGAAGCTCACAGCTTGGCTGCTCGAGTTTCCCATGATCGCTAGGACTACTGGTTTATCTTCTTCAGTTAGGTCTATTCTGGTGGCTGCTTATAAGTCTTCAGCCAGGAAGGTTTACCGCAGCAAATAGAAACTTTTTCCTTTTGGGCCTCTCAAAGGAGTTTAGACCCCTTCACGCCTCCTGTTTCTGCCATTCTTGATTTCTAGCCAATATGTTTCAACAGGGAGCTAGTTCTTCTACTATCAAGTTCAATTGGCTGCCATTTCTCATTTTCATGTGGGTGAGAATTCTGCCTCACTGGCCTCCTCCAGGCTGTGTAAAGCCTTTATCAAAGGGACCTTTCTGTTATGCCCCCCCGTTCAAGGATCCTGTTCCCCCATGGGACCTTACTATGGTTCTTCAAGCTTTGGTCGCTTCGCCTTTTGAGCCTGCTGCAACCACAAATCTAAAATTCTTATCTTGGAAAACAGCATTCCTGGTGGCTGTTACTTCTGCTAAAAGGGTTTCAGAACTGCAAGCTTTGTCCATCAAAGTCCATATGTGATTTTCCATAAACATAGGGTTTCCCTTCGGACCAATCCGTCATTTCTTCCTAAGGTGGCATCACAAGTTAATATCAATCAAACCATTAATTTACCTGTCGTCTTTCCTACCTTTGCTAACAAAATGGAATACAAACTTCACTTGTTGGATGTATATAGACAGTTACGATTTTATATACACAGGACCAAAAACTTACATACATCCGATTAGCTGTTTGTGTCCTCCTATAAATCTTTTTTGGGTAAACCTATCTCCAAAGTCAGTTGTTGCTAGGTGGATTTCCTCATGCATCCTTCAGGTCTGTAAGGACAAATGTCTCCTCTGGGTCAGGTGAAAGCTCATTCCACTAGGTCCATGGCTACTTCTGCGGCCTTTTGGTCTAGAGTCTCATTGGATGATATTTGTAATGCAGCTACTTGGTCCTCGTCTCATACCTTTATTTCTCACTACAGGTTGGATTTGACTTCTAGAAGGAGAGCATCCTTTGGTTCCACGGTGCTCTGGAATATCCTTCCATGAGGGCCACCCAGGAGTATAGTGGCTGGGGACTCTGTCCCACAGGTTGAATACGAAATGAAGTAAACTACTTCAGATAAAGAAGTTATGTACTCACCATAACATTCCTTCTGAGTAGTTCTACTTCATTTGTCTTCAACCGTCCCTCCCTCCTTCCCCCTGACCTTGTCATATGAACAGCCTGCAGGCTGCAGTTGTAGGTCATAAAGTATTTTTTCAGGTCGGGTTATCAGTATAAGGGTCAACAACTCGATCTGGGGGTTGGAAGGTAGTGGAGGTGTATTATGGGTAAGAGGAAAAGCTTGCAGCTCAGAGCAGATGCTAGTGAATTTGCTGGCTCGGATCTGATATGGATCCGTTATCCCACAGGTGAAGACAAATGATTAGAACTACTCAGATGGAACGTTATGGTGAGTACATAACTTTTTTTAATAAAGCCTTTCCAATATTGGCCTTTCATACTATGTTATGGTTTGATCTATTGGCTGGATGAACGGTGTTGTATTAGCCGGCAGAATGTGACACGTTATTTTGCCATCGCTCTTCGAACCACATATGCAATGAGTAGGTGCATTGTTCATCAGTAGCATTGCTTCTTGCAGTAAACCAAACAATAACGCATGATTTTACACTTGATTACAAATATTTTAAGGAACTAATCTTTAAATATTTCTTGGCTCATCCATGTGTTTTTGTGTGCATAGAGTACTTAACAGGCATGGCATTTAGGTTTTTGTTTTTAAATGACCTAGGCTTTTCCGATTTTCCTATGATAAGCAATGGAAATTTATGGCTACTGCTTGCATTAGCATGCACTATTACAGTGATGCGATATTTTTGCAGCTTAAATCCAGGTGCCGATTTTTCAGACATGAAGGACAAGCCTTTTCAGGAAGTGCTTTCCAATTAAGGCCAGTCTCATCGCAGTTATATACTTGGTCTCTAACCAGACGTCCGTTACCTGTTTCCTTGTGTAGTTTCTCATGGTTATCAGCAATCACTGTACTATCTGTACTCAACTTTTTTTCCCACAATGTCCAATTATCGAATACTGTGGCAGAACTTAAATTTTTCCAACCATCCACTGCTTGCTTTGAATGAATGATCCCCATAAAGTTTTTATTCCTTTCAATAGCTTTTGCAATTATTACAGGTCCCGTTAGTGGAATTCCTTGGTATCGTTTTTGAACAAACCATTGATACATGACGATATCCAATTGCTCATTTTTAGCATGTTTCATTGTTTTGAGATTTTTTAACATTACTGTTGGTGATTTCTATTTTCAACACGTTTTTTGGTTTTTGTCACCATAATGCTTTATATTGTTCACTGTTGTTCTTCCTACTCCGTAAATTGAAGCAATACTTGAAGCAGTTTTGCCATTTTGTAAACATTTAATAATTTCAATTTTTTGTGATAATCCCAACACCACACGCTTACATTTATGAGCCTTAACGATGAGTAGATTAATTACGACAAGAGGAAAGCTGAAGATACTGTACATTTCAAAATGGTGCTGGGGAAGAACACTACATGCTAGCACTAGGGAGAGCTGCTCCAATGTGTAAACGGCAGTACAGTACATACATACATAGTATGTAGTAGGCAATGACGCGCAGAAACTTTTTTTTCCGGCCCTGATGGTAAACCGAGTAACTGATAATCAAGGTTTTACTGTACCATCTGCAAATATATCATGGAGGGAATTCAGTCTTAATGGCTGTGATTATTTGCATTCAAAGTCTAAAACATTATTTTGCTTGATTGGTATTTTGTATATTTGACCTCATGATAGTATTCTTTAATTTCTCTCTTTGGTTTATTGATTCTACAAGGAAAATGGGGGTAATCTTTATATTAAAGCTCAACATTAAGCTGAGTGCCACAAGTCATTCTCTTTGTAGCAGTTTGATCTTGAAAATAAAGCTTTCCAGGTGTGTGAACATAAATATGAAACTTGGTACTGTCAGCGATATTACTTTTAGATTTGAAGTGTTGTGAAATATGTCATGTTTCAGATTGGCCTGATTGATTGATTTCTTTGTTTCCTAGTGTTTACTGTTCTCTCTCTCTTTTTTACTAGGAACCAATAAAAAATTTGAGGCCTCCACCAAAACCCAGAAAACCAGCTACTCCTGCCAGCAGTAGTGAAAAGCAGAAGTCTAATAGAGCAGAGTCTTCAGAAGTACAGGATGACTTGGGAGAAAGTATGTAGAACTGGTTTTGGTGGAAGTGGGGGTGGGGGTATGCATAAAGTGCAATGCCTGTGAGTGAAAAATGCTGGGCTGGCACAAAAACATAGTTGTAGCATTTTCGTTGCTAATTCTATTACTCTGCAGTTTGGTTTATAGACATGGATTTCATGCAGGGATCTTGCTAGATACTTCAGAAATTCAACATCTTCTGGGAAGGAGACAGACTTCATGTGGTTCAAGTTGATTATAATGTGATGGGGTGATGAATCTTGTACTTTTAGGAAAGTTGCTCAGGTGTTTGCCTCCTGTGAAGGTAAGAGG
Organism: Protopterus annectens; assembly: GCF_019279795.1. NCBI lineage: Eukaryota > Metazoa > Chordata > Ceratodontiformes > Protopteridae > Protopterus > Protopterus annectens. The sequence continues at coordinate 1,040,469,791 of NC_056741.1, forward strand.
AAAGGACACCAGTTTCAAAATGGACCATGTCCAGGTGATTGTCTTATACTATTGCCTTTTGTTGTACTCGTCTTAATCTTCTTAGTGGCTTTCCGCAAGGGCTTTGGCTTGTTAGTTACGTTTCTGGAAAGGGGTGGATTCTTGAACCATTTTGGAGCTAGCAACATGGTCCTCTGTACACACTTTGCAAAGCAGTTTAAACTGGATTCCTTTTCCTGGTTTAAAACAGGCTTTGCTAGGTCCATTCTTCAAGGGGCTCTTGGAGTCTGTTTATTGGCATCCTCCCTTTTTTCTTTTTTATTCAGTAAGCTATGGTAGTCTATCCGTATAACTTGGGTTTCCGCAAAAGTGATCTATGTTTGAACATAGTGCTGGGTGTGTAAATGAAACCATACTGATAGATGTTCTAATCACTGTTAAAGTAGTCCTCTCTCCCTCTCCAGACCTATTTTCTTGCTTACATTTTTTGGTTTTGCCAGGGTGTGGATTTATCCACCCTTTTTTGTATGTGGTTACTGCTTGGTTTGTTTGTTGGCACTGTCCTTCATGGCTGTTGCCTGCTTCCTGGACAAAAAATGCTTTGAATATTTTCTGTTTGAGCTTCTGTCAAATTGGAATGTGTGGAAGGCACCCTTAGCTTTGTCAAGCTGGGCAATTGCTGTGCAAGTAGGACCCATGTAGTTTAGGCTACTGCCTTACTGCATCAGTGATCTATTAGAATATTTACCGTTCTGTTAAGTTTTACTTACACAGCTATATTTTCCCTTTGTATTTGGTCTTTTGACTTGCCTGGAGGCTTGGTATGGTGTAAAGAGTCCATGATGTCTCTGAATTGTAACAAGTTATCTGACATCCATTTGGTATTTCATGAGCGTTTGAAGTGGGACAAATCTGCATTTGCAATGTTCATAGACTGGGACTTTCCTCAATCTGAAAAGAGGACAACATTCTCTTTATCAAGACTTTGTGGACTTGCAGAGATACAAATCTTATAAGGCCTCACCAAGGTAACCATACTATTCACTGTGTCAGTATGTCCATTAATCACATCTTCTTTCGTCATTCCAAGTGTCTCATTTTCAGATGTTTTTCTTGTTTCAAGGTTGCAGTCATCACATTTGGGCTATCCCTGCCAGGGTAGCCCTCGGCCGGCCCAAATACCAGAGACTTAGTATTTCTGCTTCGGTTGCTGTCGCTTGAAGACTGCATCAGGTCATCAGTAGTATAAAGTAAGGCAGCCGACGCCATTACATCAGTCTTTCTTGCCATGAAGCCCAAAGCAGAAGCAGTCCGCACGAGTGCTGGTCGGCCACTACCTGAGTTTTCGTCTGCTGAATTGAAGTTGACGTCTTCTAAAGCTAAGTACCCTGTTGGGGATCCTTTTTTCTTGCACTAACCGATGTCAGAAATAGTTAATTGTCTTACCTGTGGAAAGCAAATACCACACTGAGACTTCCACTCTTACTGCTTCACTTGTTTAGGCCAGACCACGACGTCCTCTGTTGCCGCTTGTGTGCTTTGTTCAACGCCAGAATTATCCGTCGTCGGGCTCTTATTGTAGCCCGATATTTTCGCTTACAGTCCTCAAATTCCGATATGGCTTTGGTAAGCCATCCAATGGCAGGTCTTCCAAAGAAACGTAAAGGTAAAGACAGAGACAGACCGCACAGGTCCAGACCTACCGACGACGTTTCCGTTAAGCTAGCCGTCAGTTCTCCGGTCCTCAATGAGGTGCTTTCCCAGCCCCTGATGCCCGCTTCAGTTGATTCACAGGCCGCTACCGAGACCCTTTTGGAGTTCGGTATGCTGCAAAACTCTTTGACTAAGGATCCTGCGGTGTCTCTACTTTGGATGGGTCCGGAGCTGCTGAGCAGTCACCGGCTTCCGAGGAAGTCCTTCGCACTACCAAATCTCGACACAAACCGACGTCTTCTTTAACGACTACTGTTCTTTCAGAAACCACCAAGTTTCTTAGGCCCAGGTTATGAACCACACCCAAGAAACCAGCGGCCCACTCTGAGGTGCCTGCTTCCTTGCTTCAGTCTCAGATGCTTAAAATGGCATAAGATCTTATGCTGATCAGGGGAAGCCAAGCTACCCCCTCCAAAAGGAAAAAAGATGTGTCTGCTGTAGTTTTGTCTGGACAAGAGTCAGATGAATCTGATGCATCTGAGTATGAAGACATGCAATCCCTCTCCACTTATGAAGATTCTGATGCAGAGGATGCCATTCCTTCAGCCTCTCTCCCAGAAGATTTTTCCTTTGGGGAAACCCTGCATACTTTAAGGGAACATTTCCAATGGGAGAGTCAGGACTACCCTCAGTCTAAAAAGAGACTCAGGGAATTCTTAGATCTTCCACAACACAGACCCTTGTCCATCCCCCCAGTCCTGGATGTTGTGAAGGATGGTTTCCTCAAATCCAGCTGGACTCCTGATGCCCTACCCTTCTGCTCCCAGAAAACCAGACTGGTACTATAGAATCCCTGACTCTCACAAATATCTTTTCAAAAATCCAACGGCTGACCCTGAGGTCGTTTCTCAAGGGCTAAAAGGGATTAAAGCAACCTCTGCTAAGAATCCCACCCCCTCAGACAGGGATTCCCAAGCATTGCACAGATGGGGTAAAAAAGTATACACCTCAGCTACTCTTGCTATCAGGGCACTAAACTGTCAGTTTCATATGCTGAAATTTCAGCAACATACCTTTGAACTCCTTAAACAAAAATTGTCTTCCCTTCCTGCTTGGGCAGAATCTAAAGATTTACAAGAGTTAATGCATTCTGCAAGTCAAGTAACTAAACACACCTTGCACTGTGGCTTTGTCGCCCTAGAAGCTTCTTGTAGGGCAGCAATCACTGGTTCTGTCATTAGAAGGCATGCATGGCTTAAAGAACAACTCCTGCCAGACCATGTCATATCTAAATTGTTGGATGCCCCCTTGCACAACAATACCTTATTTGGCACTAAGGCAGAAAAGATCTTAAAAAAGATAGAAGAAAACGCAAAATCTGTGCAAATAGTTAAGGGTTTCTTGCACGTTCAGCCACCTAGGTTCAGCAGGCATTGTTCATCCAAACACTGGTCCTTTCCTGCTCCTAGTAAACTGGCCCAACCTAGGCCCCGTGGAAACAGACCCCCCCCAGACAGCAGCCCCACGGAATGTAGAGATCTAAGCAATGGACTACATCCATTCAAAACCAGGGAGTTCTAAGCCACCCCCTTATGGCAAGAACTCACAATGACTCACCTCCGCCACCCCCTCCCTTTGTCCACCTTCACCTACCCCTAGGAGGAAAACTTTCCTTTCACTCAAGCACCTGGGCCACCATTAGCAAGGACCAATGGGTTCTGAACATTGTGTCTCAGGGATACAAATTTTCCTTCCACATCCTTCCAACCCCAAAAGGGTTCCCAGTTCTACCACTGAATCATTGGGCAGTGGCACAAAAGCAAATCCTTTCCCTGCTCTCTATGAGGGCAGTAGAACACATTCCTGCAGAACAGATGGGCCAATGCTTCTATTCCAGACTTTTTCTTGTGCCTTTAAAGAGGGTACATGGCACCCCATCCTCAGTCTATCCATTCTAAACACCTTCCTGGTGATCCCAAAATTCAAAATTCTCACCCTCCAGCAGCTGCTAACCATGCTGTCCAAGGACGCTTGGCTAGCCACCCTAGATCTAAAAGAGGCCTACCTCCACATTCCTATCAGGGAATCCTGCAGGAAGTTTCTCCACCTCATGGCAGGATCTCAATACTTTCAGTTCTCTGCACTTCCCTTTGGCTTATCTACTGCTCCCAGAGTTTTCACAAAATGTCTGGCTCCGGCCATTGCCTTTTGCAGACAAAGAAATATTCAAATTTACCCATACTTAGATGACTGCCTTATTCAGGCAGACAGCCAGAAAAAGCTGCTCAAGCACCTGGCCTTTGTAAAGACCCTACTAACCTCCCTAGGGTACACAATCAACAAAAAGAAATCCAAACAGGTGCCCACCCAAAGGATTATCTTTCTGGGAAAAAGTCTGGACACAGCATCCCAGATGGCATACCTTACACCAGAGAAACAAAGATGTTCTTCGTGTTTCACTGATGCAATCATCACACTTGGGTTATTTGCCTGCAGGTAGCCCTCGGTTGGCCCGAATACCAGAGACTTAGTGTTTCTGCGTTGGATGCTGTCACTCCAAGAATGAAATCAGGTTGTCAGGGGTATAAAAACAGGCAGCCAATGCCATTACATCAGTCTTTCTTGCCGAGGAGCCCGAAGCAGAAGCAGTTAGCAAGTGCCGGTCGGCCACTACCTGAATTTTCGTTTACGAATTTAATAATCCTGAAGTCTTCTAAAGCTAAGTACTCCGTTGGAGATCCTTTTTTCTTGCTCTAACCGATGTCAGAAAAAGTTAACAATTGTCTTGCCTGTGGAAAGCAAATACCTTATTCTTACTGCATCACCTGTTTAGGCCCAGACCACAACGTCCCTCACTGTTGGTTTTGTGCCTTATTTAACACCCAAACCATTCGTCTTCGGGCTCTCTTTGTCGCTAAATTCTTTCGCTGTCGATCTCCGTATTCTGAAATTCCTTCTGTAAGCCATCCGACTACCGATATTCCAAAAAACATAAAGACAGAGACAGACCGCATAGGTCCAAAACTGCCGCTTACGCTTCCGTTAAGCTAGTCGCCAGTCTAACGGTACCCGGGCGCTTTTGCAGCCCCTGATGCCCACTTCAGTGGATTCGCAGGCTTCTACTGAGACCCATTCAGAGTTTGGTATGCCACGGGACTCATCATTGACTACAGAACCTGAGGATGCCTCTACCTTGGATGGGTCCGAAGCCGCTGAGCAGGCACCGGCTTCTGATGCAATTATTCGCTCAACTGATGTTAGACTCAAACCGATGACTTTTTAACCAAACCTACTGAGTTTCTTAGGTCCAGAGTACGCACTACGCCTAGAAAACCGACGACCAAAGCATGTGCACCTGCTCCCATGCCACAAAAACAAATGCTTAGAATGGCTGAAGACCTTATTACTCTGATTAGGGGAAGTCAGCCTTCCCCTGCTAAGAGACGGAGTCCATTCCCCTTCAGCTTCTACAGACTAGGACTCCACTTACTCTGAAATTTCTGATTATGAAGACATGCCCTTATCTGCTTATGAGGATTCAGATGCAGCGCAATCCATTCCTTCTACCTCCCCTCCAGAGGATTTTTCTTTTGGTGATGCCTTGCATACCTTATGAGAGCATTTCCACTGGGAATGCCAAGACTATCCTTAGTCCAAAAAGAGACTCAGAGAATTTATAGAGCTGCCTCAGCACAGGCCCTTAGCAATATACCCTGTCCTGGATGTTGTGGATGATGTTTTTATGTAATCCAGTCTTACTCCTGACACTTTACCTCCTGCCCCTAGGAAACCAGACAGGTACTGCAGAGTACCTGACACTCTCAGATTTCTTTTCAAGAATCCTATTGCTGGCCCAGAGATCATTTCCCAGGGGCTTAAAGGTATCAAGGCTACTACAGCCAAGAATACTACCCCTTCGACAGGGATTCCAGAGCTTTGGACAGATTGGGTAAGAAGGTATATACCTTAGTAACTGTTGCTATTAGGGCAGTGAATTGTCAGTTTCACATGCTGAAGTACCAGCAACATATTATGGAACTTATTAAACAAAAAGTGGCAATCTTTTCAGACTCTGCAGAATTGCAGGACCTTATGCACTCTGCAAGCCAAGTCAGCAAGCATACTTTGCAGTGTGGCTTTTACGCCCTGGAACCATCTTGCCGGGCAGCTGTCACTGGCTTTATACTGAGAAGACATGCTTGGCTGAGGGAGTAGACCTTGCCAGACCATATCAAATCAAAGTTACTAGACGCTCCTTTGAATAAGGACTGTTTGTTTGTTTGGCACCAAAGCAGAAGATGTTTTTAAAAAGATGCAAGAAAAAGCTAAGTCTTTGCAGACTGTTAAAGAATTCTTACAAGTGTAGATTCAGTAGGCATTTCCCGTCCAAACATTGGTCCTTTCCAGCCCCCTCCAGGCCTTCTCAAACCAGACCCAGGGGAAACAGACCACCCAGACTTCAGTCTCTGGGTATGCAGAGATCTAAGCAATGGAGTACCCCACCCCTAAAGCAGGGAGTGGTAAGCCACCTCCTTATGGAAAAAGCTCACAATGACTTCTTTACTCCACTCCCCAGCCCTGCCTAGTTGCTTGTGCCCTTAGGAGGAAAACGTGCCCTTCATGCAAAAAACTGGATGTCCATCACTCAGGACGGGTGGGTCCTCAACATTGTATCCCAGGGGTACAAATTTTATTTCCATTCACTGCCAATCCCAAGCTGGTTTTCAGACCTTCCTCCAAACCAGTGGGTAGAGGCTCAAAACCAACTACTTTCCCTGCTCAATATCAGAGCTATTCAGCCGGTTCCAGTGGAACCGAGAGGGGTCAAGGATTCTACACCAGACTCTTCCTGGTACCCAGGAAAGAGGGCTCTTGGCTCCCAATCCTGGATCTTTCCATTCTCAACTCTTTTTCCTGGTGGTAACAAAATTCAGAATGCTTACCCTGCAACAGCTTCTTCCTTTGCTAGCCAAGGATGCCTGGTTAGTCACCCTAGACTTAAAAGAAGCCTGTCTGCATATCCCCATAAGGGAATCATGCATGAAGTATGTAATTTTCAGGTCAGGGTCTATCCATTATCAGTTCTCTGCACTTCCTTTTGGCTTATCTACTGCGTCCAGAGTATTCACAAAATGCCTGGCTCAAGCCATTGCCATACTGCAGGCAGAGAAATATCCAAATTTACCTGCACTTGGATGACTGCCTGATTCAGGCAGACAGTCAGGAATTGCTGCTGCAGCACCTGACATTTGTGAAAAACCTTCTCACTTCCCTGGGGTTCACCATCAATGAAAATAAATCAAAACTGGTACCCAGTCAAAAGATTGTATTCCTGGGAGCAAGCTTGGACACAACTTCCCAGATGGCATTCCTCACCTCAGAAAAACAAGTCTATCTGACAGACTACTTCAAACAAATGGCCACCAGAACCCAGCTATCCGCAAGAAAAATACTGCAAGCCCTAGGGTTCATGACCTCATGTATATGCTGATTCCATATGCAAGACTGCATATGAGGAAACTCCAATGGTACTTAAAAAGTCTTTGGTGCCAACATTCTCAGGACCTGGAAACAGCCATTCCTATCATACCCTGTCCAAGGACAGAGTTCCTCTGGTGAGCAGAAGCATGCAGCCACAACAAGGGAGTGACATTTACTCAACTCCAAGCCGCCCAGACCCTAACCGCAGACTCATCAGACTATTCCTAGGGGGGCATACATGGGTGGAATATGTATTCAGGGCCACTGGAGCCCAAGTCAAACCAACCAATCAACCAAAAAGAGATGCTAACTGTACAGAATGCCCTGACATCTTTCAGATCCCTAATCTTTCCAGGACAACTGCTAATAAAAACGGACAACACCACAGTTATGTGGTACATCAACAAGCATGGGGGAACACATTCCTTCCCACTCTGCAGGCTAGCCATGGCCCTGTGGAACATGACCTTGGACATTCAAGTCCATCTGCAAGCTCATTTCCTGCCAGGCAAACAAAACTTACTGGCAGACGACTTAAGCAGAAATCTCCTAGACCCACATGAGTGACAATTGGAGCACTGCACCTTCAAACTTCTGATCCAGAAATAGGGGAACCCAGAGGTGGATCTCTTTGTCGCCCCCTACAACCACCAGCTCAGCAAATTCTGCACAAGGAATCCTCACAGCAGGGCCTGGAAAGTGGATGCCCTATCTTTTCAGTGGGTACATCTCTCAATCTATGCCCTATCCCCTCTGCCCCTCCTTTCAAGAGTATTACTCAAGATAAAACAGGACAGACCAAGGACAATTCTGATTGCCGTGGACTGGCCACGCCAGCACTGATACCCACTCCTGCACAGCCTGACATTGGTGCCACCCTGGCACCTACACCAGAATCTAACCCTCCTCTCTCAGCAGGAGGGACAGATTCTGCATCTACAACTGCAAACCCTAAATCTTGCAGCCTTGCTTATTCCTGAGTTCTCCCCCAGCGACCTCAAGCAAACAGGTGCTGGACGTCAATCTTGAAGCCAGAGGACCCAGTACAAGAAAATCCTATGCTGATAAGTGGAAATGGTTCTGCTCATGGATTAAATCTAAAGGAGAAGGCACAACACTGCCCTTTATGCCTCTTATCATGGATTACTTAGCAGATCTACTCCACAAGGGCCTGTCTTTCTCCTCCATTAAGATACGTGCCTCAGCCATTTCTGCTCAATACAACACTGAGCCACCTCTCTTCTTGCATCCTCTTATCAAATAGTTCCTGAGAGGGGCAAACAACTTAAGGCCACCAAGGAGAACACCCACCCCTGCTTGGGACCTTAACTTTGTACTGGAAAAGCTCACACTTCCCCCCCCTTTGAACCTGCTGCATCAGCAGAGTTAAAATTCCTCTCTTGGAAAACACCCTTGCTTCTAGCCATCACTTCAGCTAGAAGAGTACCTGAGCTACAAGCACTGATGGCTGTGGAACCCTTCATTATTTTCCATGCTGACAGGGTTTCCCTCAGGACTAATCCTTTATGCCTAAAGTGGTGTCCAGTGTGACTCTGTCAGTCCATCCATTTGCCAATCTTCTTAACTAATCCTCAAAATAAAGGGGAAAGGATCCTGCACTTCTTGGAAGTGCACAGACAGCTCTGATTCTACCTTGGTAGGACTAATCCCTTCAGAAAATGTGACCAGATACTAGTCAGCTTTGCAATAGGGGCAGAGGGCAAGACCATTTCAAAACAAACTATTTTCACATGGATAGCACACTGCATCCATTTCTGCTACAAGCACCATGGGAAACCAACCCCTCAGTAGGTCAGAACACATTCCACTAGGGCAGCATCTACCTCTACAGCATTTCTCAGGGGAGTCCCTACCAGGGACATCCTGGAGGCTGCTACCTGGAGTTTTGTACACACCTTCACCAAGCATTACCACTTGCCTATCTTTTCCAAATCCAGGGCAGGATTTGCTACAGCAGTCTTGCAAGGCAATCTTGCCAGCTCTAATTCTTCTTGACTGACTCCACCCTTCTTCAGCTTTGGGAATCCACCCAAGTGTGATGACTACAACAGTGAAACACGAAGAACATAGTACAGTTGTGTACACTTACGATAAATGTAGATGTTCGAGTGTATTCACTGTTGCAGTCCTGGTTTCCCTCCTTCCAGCCCCCTGGTTTTCTCTCTCTCTCTCCTATCTATGGCTATTATTAACCCCTTCTGGGGTATTGGTATTAGTATGTACTTATTACTGGTGGTGTTTTCCCCACCATAACCAAGCTCCCTATTTGGGGGAAACCTAACATTTGGGGCAAGAAAAACTGATGTAATGGCGTTGGCTGCTTGTTTTTATACTCCTGACGACCTGACGTTATTCCTGGAGCGACAGCATCCAATGCAGAAATACTAAGCCTGTGGTATTCGGGCCGACTGAGGGCTACTTGCAGGCAGATAACCCAAATGTGATGACTGCAACAGTGAATACACTCTAACATCTACATTTATGGTAAGTGTACACAATTGTACTTTTACTGACATCCTACTTCTCTCAACTAGCCACCCGGCCCCAGCTATCTGCAAGGAAGATCCTGCAAGCTCTGGGGTTCATGGCATCTTGCATACTACTCATTCCATATGCCAGACTGAATATGTGGAAACTTCAGTGGTACCTAAAGAGCCTTTGGTGTCAACACTCTCAAGACCTGGAAACTATCCTACTTATAATTTCCTTGTGTCAGAAGAGATTTCCTTTGGTGGGCAACAGCATGGTCCACCCCCCGCCACCCAGACCCTCACCACAGATGCATCAGGTTATGCTTGGGGGCCACACCTGGACGGCAAGTGCACACAGGGCCAATGGAGCCCACAGCAAATCCATCTGCACATCAGTCAAAAAGGGATGATGGCTGTGCAGCACACCTTGGTAGCTCTCAAACCTTTTCTTTTTCCAGGTGTTCTCCTGATCAAAGCAGACAACACCACTGTGATGTGGTACATCAACAAGCAGGGAGAGAGTCACTCCTACTCTCTATGCAGGCCTTCCATGCAACTACACCTGTTAGCACATTTCCTACCAGGCTCTCTCAACTCTGTGGCAGAATAATTAAGCAGAAACCTTCAGCACCCACACGAGTGGCAACTCTACAGGACTACCTTCACCCTAATAGCAAAGAAATAGGGAACCTCAAAGGTTGACCTCTTTGCCTCCCACACCAACTGTCAGCTCAGCAAATTCTGCACCAGGGTGCATCATTTCATGATTTGGAAAGTGGATGCCCTGTCCTTCCCATGGGTCATTCTATCAGTCTATGCCTTTCCTCCCCTACCTCTCATCCCCAGGCTACTGCTCAGAATAAGGGAGGAAACACCAAAGACAATTCTTATAGCTCCAGACTGGCCCTGACAGCACTGGTACCCCTTGCTGTGCAGCCTATCCCCGCTGCCTCCATGGCATCTTCCTCAGATCCAAATCCTCCTGACCTAGAGGGAAGGGGAACTTGTGCATCCCCAATTGCAGACACTCAATTTCGCAGCTTGGCTTATTCCCTAACACCGAACCAATCTGCCATCCTCAGTAAACAGGTTCTGGATGTTATCCATGAGGCCAGACGTCCTAGCACCAGAAAGTTCTATGCAGATAAATGGAAAAGGTTCTGCACCTGGATCCAGGCTAAGGGAGCCAATACAGCACAGCGCTCCATCCCGGATTACTTGGCTGACCTACTACATAGTGGTCTCTCTTTCTCCTCTAAAAATTCATGCCTCTGCCATTTCTGCTCATTTTCCCACTCAGCAGCCCCTTTTCTCACACCCTTTGATCAAACAGTTCCTCAGAGGAGCTAGCAATTTGAGGCCCCCAAGAAGGGCACCAGCGTGGGACCTTAGCTTTGTCTTGGAAATGCTCACCCTGCCCCCTTTCGAACCAGCTTATTCTGCAGAGCTAAAATTTCTCTCCTGGAAGACAGCATTCCTTCTGGCCATCACTTTAGCCAGAAGAGTCTCTGAGCTGCAAGCACTCATGGCTGTGGAACCCGTCATCATCTTCCATGCTAACAGGGTAGCCCTCAGAACTAACCCATCCTTCATGCCCAGGGTGATGTCCATTGTGGCTCTCAACCAATCCATTTATTTGCCCACCTTTTTTCCTAATCCCCAGAACAAGGGGGAAAGGATTTTTCACTCTCTAAAAGTGCACAGATGGCTCATATACTATCTGGACAGGACTAAATCCATCAAAAAGTATGATCAATTGCTGGTTAGCTTTGCTACAGGGTCAGAAGGCAAAGCCATCTCCAAGCAAAGCATTTCCAAATGGATAACACACTGCATCCATTTCTGCTACAAACACCATGGAAAGCCTCCCCCAAGGGGGGGTCAGGACACGCTCCACCAGAGCAGCCTCCACCTCTGCAGCTTTCCTCAGAGGAGTCCCCACTAGGGACATTCTAGAGGCTGCCACCTGGACATCTGTTCACACTTTTACCAAGCATTACCACATGCCTTTCTTCTCCAAATTCAGGGCAGGGTTTGCATCTGCAGTCTTGCAGGGCATCCTAGCTAGCCCCGAGTTCCTTGACTGCCGCCACCCTCTTCCTTCACTTTGGGAATCTACCCAAATATGATGACTGAGCAGTGAAACACGAAGAACGTAGTACAGTTGCGTACACTTACCATAAATGTAGGTGTTCGAGTTTATTCACTTTTGCAGTCCTGGTTTCCCTCCCTCCCTCCATCCCCCTTTGTTTTCTTTCTCCTTTTATTACCAGCACTTGGCCTCCTACTTTGGGAGCTCCTGACAGGTTAGGGCAAGAAAAACTGATGTAATGGCGTCGGCTGCCTTATTTTATACTACTGATGACCTGACGTCAGTCTTCAAGTGACAGCAACCGACACAGAAATACTAAGTCTCTGTTATTCGGGCTGGCCGAGGGCTACCCTGGCAGGGATAAGCCAAATGTTTTGACTACAACAGTGAATACACTCGGACATCTACATTATTGGTAAGTGTACACAACTATACTTTCTGTAGCTTGCCATTACTGCAAGAGAGGGGTACCATAGCAGGATCTCTCGCAATATGAGATAATCCATGCTGATACCAGAATTGAGAGATGAAAAGTCAGCAAGCAAAGGAGAGTAGTAGTGCTGAAATTGAATTCATCCTTAAGTTTTGATAAGTACCTTCTGGAGGTGGACCCTATTTTCACAAAATCTCACCAAGGTGACACTGATATATAGACTGTATTTATATAGCAAATATCATGGACAGAAGTAGGTCAAAAACTAAAATAGATAACTGGATGCACAAGACCCAGGATAAAAAAGTGCCCAATCCTGGTAGTCATACTGGTGCCAGGACTGGAAAAGATGACCGTGTAGAATCCTCAAAGTACGGAAACATTCCTACAATGGGGCCAGGCCAGGCCCAGGGGAGGATGCCCTCCTGTTGTAGAAAGAAATAACAGTTTACAAAAACTGATGGGCCAAAGAAGGGCCATAAAGATGATAAAGTGGAGTATTGAGGGTAAGAAAGAAATTCTGTATTGTTACTATTATGCAAAAAGCCCAGAATTTCCAGACACAAGATATACAAAATTGTTAAGAGAGAAATTAAAGGAAAGAAATATACTTCCGAAAGAAAAACTGTCAAACTTCAAATGAAAATTTGGGTTCACTGATACAACAGATTTGTGAGAAACAGTATATAGATCAAGAAACTTTTACTTGTTTGGGAAAAAAAAGCATCTGATGAGGTGTGAAAATATAAACAACAAAACCAAGAGATATTTGAAACGTATAAAAAAGAAATATGGACATGGGAGAGAGAGATTTGATATGGTGCAATATTTATGCAAAGGAGAAAGACAAATTAATCAATGTAAAGAAGGCAGCCCCAAAGATATTTGAAGAGAAATACAGGCAAAGGCAACTTGATATGGAAAATTTCACAATAAAAAATATCACAAAGATGGAACATAGAGAAGATCAGTAAATTAGAATTTAATAAATCGAAGTTGAAGTTATGGAGTGCCTGCGAAGTGAAGGATTTGATGTAGAAGGTCTAACACTGGATGTTATGTAGTCCAGTCTCGTCTACATTCTTACGTGTGGGTTTGGAGCTGAGCCTCGGCTCCGACTCGGCCATACTCTAGCTAGAAGTCTTCAATTGGCTCGTGGCTGAGGTATCCAATCATGCACCAGGTCTATACCCCAGATCTCATTTGCCGCTTATTACGCTCAGACGTGGTCTATACTTTTTATAAACTTTTGGCTTTTGTTGCTCTAAAAAAGCTATTTTCATAGCTCTGTGTGTGTGGTAGTAGTGTTTTACTGCTTTTGTTTTGTTTCTCTTGCTGTTTGTGGCCCTTTTGTTTGCTGCGTTTGGTATCCCATCCGTTTCCTTTCTTCCCACGGGCTAGGCCCGTTTCAGTTAGAAGACCTAGTCCTCCCCAGTGTTTTCGTGTGGTCTTTGGTTTGGTGCTCCATTCTGTTAGACTATTAGTGTTGTTGTATCTGGCTAGTGATGTTATCCTCCCTTTGTTTCCTTGGGCTAGGCCCGTTTAAGTTAGAGGACCTAGTCCCCCCTGTTGTCTTCTTCCCACCGGTTACTAGGCCGTTTTCAGTTAATGGCTCTAGTTTCCCACGTGGGGTTTAGTTGGTCTAGTGTGTGTATGTGTTGTTGTTCCTGTGTGTGTACTCCTTATTTAACATGTCCAAGGATTCTAAGGAGCACAGGCCTTCTGGCTTTAAAAAGTGTACTGAATGCAACAATAAAATGTCTTTGACTGATGGGTACTCCGTGTGAGTGTACTGCTTGAGGGCTATTCACCTCCAAGAGTCCTGCATGTTTTGTCATTCCTTCAGTCCTTGCGTGCTACAGGAGAGGAAGAACAAGCTTATTTTGAAAGAACTGCTTAAACACTTCTTCGAGGAAGACTTGGCTAAGCCTTCCAGTGCCTTATCCTCTCCAGCTAAAAAGGTTAAAAAGATTTCTAAAAAGCACTCTCCGGCCCCGTCTTTTTCTTCGGAGCTGCCAGAGAAAGTGGCTAGAATAGCTTCTCCTTCTTTGGTTCCATTGCCTTCGGTGCCGACAGAAGGTAGTGTATTGTCTAAGTCTATATCGGCTCCCAGCCTTACGGAGCCGGTCTCCAGTTATTCGACTGGTTTCTCCTTCACGCAAGTCTCCCTCTATAGGGAGATCCAGATCCAGATCTCCAACTATATCCTCAAGGTCCTCGAGGACCCTTTCTGATGTGGGCGTTGATAGAGTGGTGAAGAAACTGCAATTGATTTCGGATCCGACCCAGTCGGCTCTGGAGACCATCGCCTCATTTGTTGTTCCTCCTCTGAGCCTTTCTTGGCCTTCGGAGCCAGAATTGTCGGTTCCGTCGGGTGCTGTTAGGTTGGTTCCAGTAGCCTCGCCTGGCCTCTCGGTCCCGATTTCCACTACGACCCTGTCAGCTCCATCCCACAGGGTTGAGGGTCCACAGTTCTCCAGTCGGACCCAAGGGAGGTGGCACGGATCGATCTTCATCAGTTCCGAGCCTTCCTCTCTGTGCTTCAGCTCGAGTGAGCTTGGACCTGACATCAGCTTTGGACCTCATCTCCTTGGCACCAAGGGCTACTACTGTATCCTTTACAGTTAGTCGGCCTTCGGAGCTGGGAGGATCAGCCTTCGAGGTTATGAGGAGCGTGCTGGCCAGGTCGTCAGCTGCATCCTACGGCACCGATACTCTGCCCCCTCCAGCACCGGTGTCAGTTTCAGATCACTCTCTATCCATGTACAGTAGAGACCCAAAGCCCCAGGATACCTTCCTGACGTCTCCCCAGAGTTTTTGCCTGAGGAACCCGCCAGAAAGAGATCGTGTAAGAGGAAACGCATAGACTCCCGGATGAGTCTCTCACGTCGGACACTGACCTCGAGGAGTCAGAGGGGGTCCCCCAAATCGTCTTCTGAAGATATCTCTTTTTTAGATATTCTTGAGATCTTGAAGCAGAGAGGCGGCTGGCCCCCCCAAATCCCCTTCTGATGAGGAGTCTGTGTTCCTGAAGGCATTTGGGTCTCAACCCTCCGCCTCTTGGGTTTCTCCCCCTTTCGATGAGCTACTAGATCTTGTCTGTCGAAAGGTGTGGGAAACTCCTGACACTGTGGAACCGGTCCCTAGGAGACCCAGTAAGTTTTTGTCTGCCCCCACAGACCAGGAATATTTAACAAAAGGCGTTCCAGTAGATGCTATAGTGGTGGCAGCAGCCACCAAGAAGGAACTTGCTGAAACCTCGTCTACCATCCATCCGCCTAACAAGGAGTCCCGGGTCATGGACAGGTATGGGAAGCGTGTGTTTACCTCAGTGGCCTTTACACTGCGCTCTCTGAACTACCTGACGCATTTTACAAGGCTCCAGAGAGATCTCCTGAAAGAGCTAGGAGATTCTCTACAGGGTAACATTTCTGATCCCGTGGCACAGAAGGTCATGTACAGATGTCTTCCCTAAATTCCCTTACCAACTCCTCCATGAGACTAATCTCATATGCAGCTGACGGAGCGAGTAGGGTAGCGGGTTCCAGAGTCTCTCTAAGGAGACACTCCTAGATGTGCTTGTGCAATTTTGCAGAGGCCTTCAAGTCTGCATTCACCAATGCCCCTTTTGATGGTTCATCGTTCGGAACCAAGGTGAAGGACGCATTGTCACTAGGTGCGAGCAGGAAGGAAAACCCCTGTCTGCCTTGGGAGTCCATTTTTCCATGCCTTCTAGACCTTACCCTAAAGGCCAGAAGGGTGGGAAAATGTGGTTCAGGAAGTTGCAGAGGTTTTTGCAGGACGCGCAAAGTGATTCCCCCTCCAGAGGCAGAGGAGGAGGTGGAAATTCAGGTAGACGCCACCCTAGAGGCAGAGGAGGCCCGCATAGTCAGGGGGACCGTGATTACTTTCGTGGTTCTCCCTACCAGCGCTCCTGAAGGGAGGCCCGACTATGCGTTTCTGGAGCCGGTCGGGGGTCACATTTCTTTATTCCCAGAAGCCTGGCAAGACGTCACCCAAGACGAGTGTGTATTAAAGATAATTTCCAGAGGTTATCATATTCCCTTCTCTTCTCCTCCCCCTCCAACCAAGAGAATCCCAGACGTTCCACCCATTCACAGGGATTCCGCAACTTTAGAAATAGAAAGATTGCTTTCATAGAGCGCCATCCAGCCTGTCCCCACAGACCAAGTAGGATTAGGGACTTACTCCAGATTCTTTTTGCTGCTGAAAAGAACAGGGGACCTGAGGCCCATCTTGGATCTCAGCCGATTGAACCTTCATGTACAAAAGGCAAAGTTCCGCATGGTCACCTTACAATCAGTAACT
This sequence comes from Protopterus annectens, assembly GCF_019279795.1. NCBI lineage: Eukaryota > Metazoa > Chordata > Ceratodontiformes > Protopteridae > Protopterus > Protopterus annectens. The sequence goes on from NC_056741.1 coordinate 1,040,486,250, forward strand.
CCCTCTGTTAGGGAAAGATGTGTGGATGTGCTCCATTGACCTCAAAGATGCTTACTACCATATCAAGATGGACAGGGCATCGAGAAGTCATCTACGCTTCCTGCTGGGAGCCAGTTATTTTCAGTTTCGCTGTCTGCTCTTTGGTCTCACTACAACCCCCAGGGTGTTCACCAAATGCATGGCAGTAGTAACGGCTCACTTCAGATGTCAGAGATTCCAAGTGTTTCCATACCTGGATGACTGGCTCCTTTCTGCCGCCACCAGGCATCTACTGTTACAGACCAGGGACGCCACCATTACACTGTGCCAAAGGTTAGGAATTACTCTAAATTGGAAAAATCTGCCTTATTGTCCTTGCACTGTGTCACTTTTATTGGTGCCGAACTAGATATGGTGCTCATGAAGACCTTTTTACCAGAGGAGAGAATTCAGGCTCTACAACATCAGGTCTATGCCTCATTACCATTCAGGAAGGTCAAGACGAAAGTGGTCCTCAAGTTGTTAGGGACCATGGCTGCCACGATCATGCTAGTTCCCCTTGCCAAACTACACATGAGGGTTCTTCAGTGGCTGCTTTTCGCCTAATGGTCACTACAGTATCTTCCACTCTCCCATCCTATTCTGATTACAGACACGTGCAAGCAGGATCTACGCTGGTGGCTTCGGACCAGCAATCTCACCATGGGCAAGCCTTTTGTCCAGTCTTCTCCAGCTGCCACGGTGACCACGGATGCCTCCCAGATCGGGTTGGGGGGGCATTATCTCGGCAGGACAGTCCAAGGCATGTGGCAGGATCACGAGACCCCTTTGCATATCAGTGTCTTAAAGATGAGAGCAGAGCTATTAGCGTTGCAAGCACTTCAGAGCTTTCTCTCTTGGGACAATTGCAGTCCACTCAGACAACATGTCAAGTGGTATGGTATCTGAACAAACAGGGAGGAACCAAATCATACCCCTTTGCACAGAGACACTTCGAGTTTGGCAGTGGGTGGTGTCTTCCCAATGCTTTCTAGTTGCAACGCATGTACCGGGGAAGTCCAGTGTGATTGCCGACAGGCTGAGCAGAGCTATCCTAATGCCTCACGAGTGGTCCCTGAACGATTATGTTGTGGAGAAGATATTCCACAGATAGGATCAGCTTTGCTGCAATCTATTTGCCAGCCCCCTCAATGCCAAATGCAGCAGCTACTTCACCCTTCTTCCCCCAGAGGGGGAGACACCCATGGACGCTCTGGTTCACGATTGACCCTCCGGTCTTCTCTATTCCTTTCCACCATTACCTCTGATATCAAATGTCATTCAGAAAGCACAGTCTTTGGGAAGCAAAATGATCCTTATTGCCCCACACTGGCCTCGTCAGATTTGGTTTCCCTTCTTTCAACCCTATCTAATGGACGAACCCTGAATTCTGGACTCGTATGTGAGGACAGTTCCATCCCTCCATCCAGACCCTCAGGTTGACAGCTTGGTTGCTCCAGTTCCGTCCTTAGTCAGGCTTCATGGTTTTTCCCCAGAAGTGGTCCACATTCTGTCTTTTTCCCAGAAGCCTTCTACCAGGAAGATTTATTCCAGTAAGTGGAAGAGATTTTCCATTTGGGCCCGTGAGCGGCATATTGATCCTTGTACAGCTCATATTTCGGCAATATTAGAATTTCTTTCTCTGCTGTTCAGTCAGGGGTCAGCTGCAGCAAAGTGCAGTTTTGTACCTACCATAAATGTAGATGTCCGATAGGTATGCATCTGCAGTCCTTACATATGGGTTGTCCTGCCTCAGGCAGCCCTTTGGTCGGCCGGATTCCAAAGTCTGGGTCCGGCGTCGGCTGATGTCGCCCTTTCCTCAGCGTCAGAGCGCCTGGGGTATAAGAACGTCAGCCGACGCCATGTTCCTCAGTTTTTCTTGCCCCAGATGCCAGGTGCCCTCTAAGGAAGGCTAAATTTGGAGAGAAGCAAAAAATTCCAAACATGCACAAAAATATAAAACAAATACACCATAATAGATAACCCCAGCTAGCTATAAGAGGGATAAGTACCCAAGAAATACCAGAGAGGGGAAGGAGGGAGGGTAACCCTGACTGCAGATGCATACCTATCGGACATCTACATTTATGGTAGGTACAAAACTGTACTATGTCCTTCAAGGATGCATCTGCAGTCCTTACATATGGGTAGAATACCATAGCCAAGCTGGGGGTGGTAGGATCTAAGAAAAGGATGGTGTAGCTAAAATGCCCTGCAGGACTGCCGTAGCAAAGCCTGCTCTGGATCTGGAATATAAGGGTAAGTTGTAATGCTTGGAAAATGTATGCACGGAGCTCCATGTAGCAGCTTCTAAAATGTCCTTGGTAGCCACCCCTCTTAAGAAAGGCTGTGGAGGTGGCTGTGGCTCTGGTGGAATGAGGTCTAATGTTAGCTGGCACAGATTTGCCATGAAAAGAGTAGCAGAATTGAATGCAATTTCCTATCCATTTTGAAATTGTCTGTTTGGAAATTGCTTTTCCTTGTATACCAGCAGCATAAGCTACAAACAGCTGGTCAGTTTTTCTATAAGTCTTAGTTCTGTCCAAGTAGTAGCGCAACTGTCTGTGAATGTCCAGGGTATGCAGAAGTTTCTCCCCCTTGTTTTGTGGATTTGGAAAGAAGGTAGGCAGGTGAATAGCTTGATTCAATGAGACCCTGGATACCACCTTTGGCATGAATGAAGGATTGGTTCTCAAAGAGACTCTGTCCTGATGAAAAATAAGAAATGGTTGTACTGCTATGAGGGCCTGCAATTCAGATACTCTTCTTGCTGAGGTTATGACCAGAAGGAAGGCAGTCTTCCAAGACAGGAACTGTAGTTCTGAAGATGCTGCTGGTTCAAAGGGAGGTAGAGTTAGCTTTTCCAACATGAAGTTAAGGTCCCATGTAGGCACTGGTGGTTTCCTTGGAGGATTGATGTTTTTAATTCCTCTTAGAAACTGCCTTAGGAGAGGATGAGAGAAGACAGGTGGATCAGTATTGTATTCTGCTGAAATTGCTGAAGCATGAATTTTTATGGAAGAGTAAGAAAGGCCATTGTGAAGCATTTCTGCCAAGTATTCCAGGATATGTGCCATGCTCATCACTGTCGCATCTAGGCCTTTTGCGGTGCTCCAAGTGTGGAATCTTTTCCATTTTGCTGAATATGCCTTTCTTGTGGCAGGTCTGCGAGCTTCCATGATGATGTCCTTCACTCTCTTGGATAGCTTTTCCTGGTGAGGAGTCAAGGTATTCTCCAGGCTGTCAGCTGCAGGGTTTTCAGGCTGGAGTGCAGAGTTTTGTAACTGTGCTGTGTCAGAAGAAGTGACCATTGTGGTAGAGGCCACGGTTTCGTGCGTGACAAGCTCCTTAGCAGTGGGTACCAGTGCTGTCTTGGCCAGTCCGGAGCTATCAGAATCACTTTTGGCTGCTCTGTTCTGATTTTCAGTAAGACCTTGGTCATTAATGGAAGAGGTGGAAATGCATACACTGTTAGAGTGTTCCAGCTGAAAGAGAGGGCGTCCGTCCACTTTCCATGCTTGTGGGTGGTATGTCCTTGAGCAGAATTTCTTCAGCTGATGGTTGTGGTGGGAGGCAAAAGATCTATGTCCGGCCTCCCCCATGATTGTGTTATCTGAAGGAAAATGTCTGGGTGCAGCATCCATTCGTGTGGATCCATGATATTTCTGCTTAGGCTGTCCGACAGTATATTGTCTTTTCCTGGCACAAACTGGGATTGCAGCTCTATATTGAATTTTAGGGAAAGCTCCCAAAGATTCATTTCCAGCCTGCAAAGAGGGTAGGAATGGGTACCTCCTTGCTTGTTTATGTACCACATAACTGTGGTATTGTCTGTCCTTATTAGCAGGTGGCCTTGATGCAAAAAGTGTTTGAAGGCCTCGATTGCATGTATCACTGCCAGCATTTCCTTTTGGTTTATGTGCATGCACAATTCTTTCTGTGACCATAGTCCTTGGATGCATCTGCCGTCCATGTGTGCTCCCCATCCATGGTCTGAAGCGTCCGATGTAATGGTTTGGCTGGTTATTGGTTTGCTGAAGGGCGGGCAGGCCCCTGTTTGACAGGCTTGCTTGAGCCCACCACAGAAATTCTTTTTGAAGGCATGGAATGAGTGGTATCAAAGCTTCTAGGCTGTGACTGTGCTGAGACCATAAACTCCTTAGGTACCATTGTAGTTTCCTCATATGCAGCCTTGCTTGTGGAATCAGAAGAATGCACGATGCCATGTAACCCAGGGCCTGCAGGATTTTCCTTGCAGTCAGCTGAGTTTGTTTTGTCAGATTTTCGAAGTAATCTGGTAGTTGTCTTTGTTTTTCTTCTGTGAGAAAGGCCATTTGGGTGGTTGTATCTAGTTCCGCACCCAGGAAAGTTATTCTTTGGGATGGAACAAGTCTTGATTTGTGAATGTTGACTGTGTATCCCAAGGCCTGTAGTAGGCGGATGGCATAATTCAAGTGTTTTACCAAAGTTTGTTGGCTGTCCGCTTGTATAAGGCAGTCGTCCAGATATGGGTATATTTGAATCCCCTGAAGTCTGCAGTGTGCAATTACTGATGCCAGGCATTTCGTGAATACTCTGGGCGCAGTAGATAAGCCAAAGGGCAATGCTGAGAATTGATAATGCTCTGAACCTGCAAGAAATCTGAGGTGTCTTCTTCAACTTTGTCTGATAGGGACATGCAGGTATGCCTCCTTGAGGTCTAGAGTTACCAGCCAAGACCCCTTGCCCAGCATGGGAAGGAGCTGCTGTAGGGTCAGCATTTTGAATTTTGGCACAATGAGATAAGTATTCAGTGCGGACAAGTCGAGAATAGGCCTCCATTGTTTTTCTTTTCTTGGGACAAGGAATAGTCTGGAATAAAATCCTTGGCCTTGTTCTGTGAGAGGAACCTTTTCTATAACTTTCATTTGCAATAGGTTGGCAATTTGTTTTAAAGCCTCTGCCCTTTGATTCGGTGGCAGGTTTGGCATGCCTTTTCTTTTGGTAATGTATGAAAGTGGAACCTGTATCCTTTGTCTATTATTTGCAGTGTCCATTTGTCCCTTGTAATACTGTGCCAATTTCTTGAGAATAAAGATAGCTTTCCGCCCAAAGGTGCTTCCAATTGAGCCCTGGTTGGCGGGGTCAAGGTGAAGTCATTGAGTCTGTCCTTGTGCAGCAGTTGTAGGTCCTGCACTACCTCTCTGGTTAGGAGGCTGCCACTGACGCCCTCTGTAGGAGCCTCTAGCTTGCCCTCTACCTCTGGCACGCCTGTTCTTGCCTCTTTGAAATCTCTCTGTGTCTGGAAAGGACCAATTCTTAGAAGGCCAATTTCTGCTGAATCTTGGTGGTTGGACCTGGAGAAAATCTTTGACTGTTTGTACAGATTTAGCCTTTTCCTCAAATTTCTTTAAGACCTCCTGAGCAGTGGAGCCAAATAACTTTTGCTTTTCCAGTGGTGCATCCAGCAGCTTTGCTTTAACATGATCTGGCAGGGTTTGTTCCTTCAGCCAAGCATGCCTACGTATGACTGTACCTGTCATTGTTGACCTACATGAAGCTTCCAATGCATCATAACCACACTGCAAGAAATGGTTGCTAACCTGTTGTGAGTTATGTACCAGATCCTGAAGTGACTTGCGATCTAGGGGTTCAGGTGAAGACAGTTTTTTATGCAATTCATCTAACAAATACTCTTGGTACTGTATCATATGGAATTGACAATTTAATGCCCTCATAGAAAGAGTGGAAGAAGTATACACTTTTTTACCCCATCTCTCTAAAGCCCTGGACTCCCTTTCAGAGGGGAGTGGATTTTTAGTAGTGGTAGCTGCGACCCCTTTAGGGCCCTGGGAAATAGTTTCTGGGTCAGCAGAGTGGGCCTTGTAAAGGAAATGATGCGAGTCCGGGACCCTGTAGTACCTGTCGGGTTTGACAGGAGCCGGAGGAAGGGAGTCAGGGGTAATGCTAGACTCAGAATACACATCATCAATGACATTTAAAACCGGAGGAATAGCCAAAGGTCTATGCTGAGGTAAATGCAAAAAGGTCCTTAATCTCTTCCTGGAATCGGAGATTTCCTGGCCCTTGCATTGGAAATGCTCTCTCATAGAGTGAAGGGTCTCCCCAAAGGACAGCTCTTTAGGAGGGGAGGCCGAGGGAATAGATTCCTGTGCATCAGAATCCTCGTAGGCCGTAAAGGCCTCCTCCTGGTAGTCTGATAGAGCAGAGCCATCTGAGGCCTCATCAGAGGACTGGGGATCAGTGGGCTCAACCCTGGGCCTTTTGTCTAAAGGAGGTTGAGAGCCCCTAATTAAGGAAATAAGGTCCTCAGCCAAACTTAAAATCTGTGAACCTGTAGTGGATCCCTGAGGAATAGCCTTGGGAGGCAGAGATTTTGGCTGTTTAGCAGCTTTAGCCCTAGTGAATGCTTTTATGAACATGGATGCAGGAGGCCTGGCTGCTCCACGTGCTGGTGTAGTTTTGTCTAGGGGAATGGTGTTGGATGTTTCCTGAACACCGGTTTCTGAGGGAAATTCTATAACCGACTCAGAAGAGGCCTCCGGGGCCGAGGTTGTCGGTTGTGCGGTTTCCACGGTCGGAAGTACCAAGGACTGTTTCAGCCGAGACACTCGCGGTAGGCCTAGGCGTGGTTTCAGCCGAAACCACGGTCCACGTGTGTCGGTCCTTGTCCTTCCGTTTTTTGGTTAAATGAGAAGTCGGAGTCTCCGACGGCATCTTATAACAGTAACTAGCCCCAAAAAATTCCTCTGCAAACTCCGACCGACGCCTAAGAGTGCGTCGATTGAAGGAGGCACAGGCAGTACAGGCCGAGACGTCGTGGTCTGGGCCTAGGCAGGGGAGGCAGTAAGAATGGAAATCCTTATGAGGTATTTGTTTCCCACAAGTTAAGCAATTATTAACTTTAAGCGTTTGATCTGACATTGGCTGAGGCAAGAAAGAGTCCCCAACGGGGTACTTAGCTTTTGAAGTCTTCGGTAGCTGAAGTTACAGGAGCTGGCCGACCGGCACTTGCGAACTGCTTCTGCTTCGGGCACCACGCGACAAGAAAGACTGAGGAACATGGCGTCGGCTGACGTTTTTGTACCCCAGGCGCTCTGACGTCGGGGAAAGGGTGACATCAGCCGACGCCGGACCCAGACTTTGGAATCCGGCTGACCGAAGGGCTGGCTTAGGCAGGACAACCCATATGTAAGGACTGCAGATGCATCCTTGAAGGACATCCATTAAAGTACAACTGGCAGCGATTTCTACCTTTCACGTTGCTAATGAGTCCAGCATTGTAGCTCATAGGCTTTGTAGGGCCTTTCTGAAAGAGACATTGTTACTTCGACCTCCAGTCTTAGATCCAGTAATGCCATGGGACCTCAATTTTGTATTACAGAAGCTCACCTCAGCTCCCTTTGAGCCTGCAGCTACGTGCAACATTAAATTATTGTCATGGAAGACAGTATTTTTGGTAGCCATAACTTCAGCTAGGCGGGTCTCTGAACTCCAAGCCTTATAGATTAATCCACTTTATCTGGTGTTTCACAAAGATAGGGTCTCCTTAAGAACCAATCCTTCCTTTGTCCCAAAGGTTGCCTCTGTTGTCAATATCAACCAATCCATTGAGTTGCCTGTGTTTTTCCTGAATTCTCCAACAAGGCAGAATTTAAGTTTCATCAGCTAGATGTTAATAGACAATTGCGTTTCTATTTACATAAGACAAAATATTTCATGAAATCAGATCAAATGCTTGTCTCGTTTTCAGACACTAGACTTGGGGTTCCTGTTTCTAAGGTAACCTTGTCTCGCTGGATCTCCGATTGCATTTCATTTCTTTATGCTTCCAATAGCAAAGAATTACCCTTTAAAGTGAAGGCTCATTCTACACGATCTGTGGCTACCTCAACTGCGTTTCAGGCTAGGATGTCTATGGGTGATATTTGTGCTGCAGCAACATGGGCTTCGCCTCATACCTTTATTAGTCACTGCAAATTAGATCTGGTCTCTCGAGGCAGATCTTCCTATGGTTCCACGGTGCCCAAGCGTATTTTTCACTGAGCCACCCAATATCAAGTTGCTAGGGACGCTGTCCCACGCCTAAGAATGTAGGCGAGGTTGAGATTGGACTACATAACTTCAAGAAGTTATGTACTCACCATAACATTCGATGTATATAGTCCATCTCGCCTTACATTCTTACTGACCCTCCCTCCTACCCCCTCCTGGAGGTATATTTTCTAGGTGTCATTAGTCCTTTCTGTTGGGGTTGTTGTTCTTCTCAGTGTGTGTGTGTCTGTGTGTGTGTCTGTGTGTGTGTGTGTGTGTGTGTGTGTGTGTGTGTGTGTGTGTGTGTGAGAGAGTGTGTGTGTGTGTGTGTGTGTGTGTGTGTGTGTGTGTGTGAGAGTGTATGTGTGTGAGAGTGTGTGTGAGAGAGTGTGTGTGTGTGCGCGCGTTTGCAGCAAACAAGATCTGGGGAATAGACCTGGTGCATGGTGGGATACCTCTTAGCCACGAGTCAGTTGAAGACTTCGAGCTAGAGTATGGCAGAGTTGGAGCCAAGGTTCGCCTCCAAACCCACGCGTAAGACTGTAAGGCGAGATGGACTACATACATCGAACGTTATGGTGAGTACATAACTTCTTGTTACATCACAGCAGAATGGAGTGATTCCACAAAGCAGGGAGAAACAGGAAACATCTGAAGAAGAAATATGGACATGGGAAAGAAAAAAAAGATTTAATATGGTGTAATATTTATGCAAAGGAGAAAGCAAAACTAATCAGTACAAAAAGAACAGCACCAAAGATATTTGAAGAGAAATACCGACAAAGGAATCCTGACATGGAAAACTTTACAATACAAAAAAATAAGAAGACAGAGGAAAAGTAGAAAAGGAGATTAGTAATGGAGAAGGTAAAGAAATAGAAACTGAGGTTATGGAGTACCTGCAGAGTGAAGGATTTAGTGTAGAAAATCTAATTCAGAAAGCACCACAACAAGATAGTGCAATGGATGTCCACATTAAGGGGAGACCATTTGGACAGGAAGCAATTGGTCAGGTGCCATATGAAGATAATTTGGAGCCTTCCGCAGGAGACAAGTATAAACTTTCACTTGAAGCTAGACAGCAAGGGAAGGAACAGAAAACTGTGGAAACCCTGATACAGTCAATGTTGAGGAGTGATAGACCAGTGCATTCCCATATGATAGAGCAACGGACGGCACAGGATGAAATTGATGAGACTGTGTCATAGGAAAATGCTATAGAACCTTCTATAGAATGCCCGCAGGAATTGGAAAACAAGGGCTGTGCCCTCAATTTGGATGAAACTGAGCTAAGAGAAGAATTGCTTGATTTAATAGACATGGACAGATATATCAGGATCAATGAAAGAAATAGACTGCAGAAGGTTAATAAAACCAAAAATGTCAGAATTCTGATAAAACGAACACAGTAATTAGGGCCGTTCATAGAGATCCATGAGATTATAACAGAAGTAAATAGGATATATTACTGTGCAACTAAATTAATAACTGATAAGGTTCTACCACAAGGACATAGGGTAGTGAGGGATCATCATGGAAATATCAAATAGAGAAAATTATAAAGCAGTTAAGACCAGAAGTGTAAAGGAAAAGTGCAAGATAAGAAATTTATTGATGACCCAAAAGGTTTTATAGAGAACTGGAAAATAAGGTAAAAGGAATTGAAAGACTGCCAAAAAAAGAAGAAATAGATGCGTTTTGGAGAAGTATCTATAACAGTCCTGTAGAGCATAACAAAGATGCTAAATGGATAGAAAAAGTACAAGAATTAATAAGAAGTTTAAAGGTACAGGATATGAAATGGAACAAAGTAACAGAGAGACTGAAACAAAGTTAAGAAAAGCCTCTAATTGGAAAACCCCAGGCCCAGATGCAGTACCTAACTTCTGGTTAAAAAGTGTTAACATCTTTGCACAAAGATTTAGCCATGAGTACGAACGATTTATATGCGCACCCAGAACAAACACCAACCTGGCTAACAACAGGAAAAACAATGCTTCTACTTAAGAGTGAACCTGCAAGCTACCGTAAAAATTATAGACCAGTAACTTGCCTTCTGATGACATATAAACTATACACGGGAATTAATGCCGACAGAGTTTATAGTTATTTAGAAGAAAACTCAATTATGGTAGTAGAACAAAAGGGCAGTAAAAGTCATATGGAACAAAGGATCATTTGTTGTTAAATAAAGTCATAGTGGAGAATTGTAAAAAGGGGAAGCAGGAATAATTATTTGGAACGTGTAGCCCTCCTGCCAGTGTAAACCCCCAGCTTCTGTGTCCTGCTGACTACCCGAGGCCCAGAGACATTACCAGACTTCTGTGAAGTGTCTGATACTTCCTCCCAGCACATGAAAAGAGCCATTGTGTTCCCTATGCTGTACTGCCTTGGGAAGCAGGAATAGTTATTTGGAAGTATGTGTCAAATACGGTTCACCTTCATATAGTCAATCACACATGATCGACTGGCCACTTAAGCGAACCGTTTCCGCGAAACGGAAACCGCAAAATGTTTCAAATATCGAAATAATGTCGAAATTGACATTTCCAGCCGTGCCACACCTCCACACCAGTGCTACCATGGGTCAAAAAGGGGGTGAGGTTTTGCCGTTCAGTTATGTGGAATTCGACTTCGGAGAAGTTCGCACTTCGGATTTTGCGGAAGCAGTTTCACCCATAGTAGGATCGACGATATGAAGGTAAACCGTAAAATACTCCTTACCTCCTTTAATTGCAACTAAATCCTGTTTTATTTTGTTCAAGTGAATGCTCCCTACCAGGACAACCAGCAGCCATAGTCTCCTATTGTATGTTCCCTATACCTTCTATTTAGCCTCCCTGCTAAACTCTCTATTCTGCTTTTATTTACTTTTCTTTTTGCTTCTCTCCTCTTCTGTTCTCCAATCCCTCTTGATCTCCCTTTGGGAAAACTCTATTGATATTACCAAGAGTGACCATTAGAGGGCAGGAGAATAACTTTATTGCCCATTAGTTACTTTGCTTCTAAACTCTAGTCCTTAAACCAGATGTTCTTCATGTTTCACTGTTGCAGTTATTACATTTAGGGTAATCTGCTGGCAGGTTGCCCTCAGTTGGCCTGAATTCCAAAGTCTTGGGTCCTGCATCGGATGCTGTCTCTTCTTCCATGATGTCAGGTCGTCAGGGATATAAAACAGGCAGCTGACGCCATTTTCTTTAGTCTTTCTTGCCGCGCAGTGCCCGAAGCAGAAGCAGTTCGCAAGTGCCGGTCGACCGACTCCCGAAATTTTCGAATTCGAGTTTCAGAACCGAAGTCTTCAATAAAGTTAAGTACCCCGTTGGGAAAACTTTTTCTTGCTCCATACCGATGTCAGTAAAAGTTAATAATTGCATAACTTGTGGGAAGCAAATACCTCAAGGATTTCCATTTGTACTGTATTCCTTGCCTAGGCCCTGATCATAACGTGCCTAGCTGTCAGTTTTGTGCTAGATTTAACCAACGCACTATTAAGCGTCGCTATATCTTTGAGTCAAAATATTTTGGAAACAGATTTAACTGTCCCGAAATGTCATCTGATAGCAATTCGACTACTGGAGTTCACAAAAAACACAAAGAAAAGGACAGAGACAGACCGTCGAGGTCCAAAACCAAAGACGAAGCTTCTCCTAAGTCAGTCGCCAGTTCGCCGGTACTCAATGAGGTGCTTTCACAGACTCTACAAAAAAATTGGTCCTTTCCTGTGTCCGACAGAGCTCCACGGGGCAAATCCAGGTGCCCTAAAGGTTCTAGATACCAGTTCCAGGATTCTTACAGGTCAAAGCAATGGGGTGCCTCTACCTCCAAATCTGGAGGAAATAAAGCGCAACCCTACAGTAGACAGTCTCAGTGGCGTTCCCTCTGCCATCACCAAACACTTATCATTTGGCAGCACCCTTAGGGGGAAAATTAGCACTTTATGCTCAAAATTGGCAGTTAATAACCCAGGACAAGTGGGTATTAAACATAGTATCCCAGGGATACAGAGTCCACTTCCACACTCTGCCAATTCCAAACGGTTGACCAGATATGCCAAAAAATCAATGGGCAGAGGCACAGAAACAAGTTAAGTCCCTTATGGAAATGGGGGCTATTCAGCCAGTGCCAGAACAGAAAAAGGGCAAGGGTTTTACTCGACTGTTCTTGGTACCCAGAAAAGACCAGGCCTGGCACCCAGTACTGGATTTATCAATTTTGAACACGTTCTTGGACATTCCAAAATTCAGAATGCTAACTTTGCAGCAGCTTCTGCCCATGCTGGGCAAGAACGCTTGACTAGTGACTTTAGACTTCAAAGAGTCATACCTGCATATCCCAGTAAGGGAATCGTGCAGAAGATACCTCCGTTTCAAGGCTGGCTTTATGCATTACCAATTCTCTGCACTGCCCTTTGGCTTATCTACTGTGCCCAGGGTCTTTACAAAGTACCTGGCACCAGTAATTGCATTTTGCAGACAAAGAGGTATACAAATGTATCCTTACTTGGATGACTGTCTCATTCTAGCAGAGAACAAGGACATTCTTGATCAGCATCTGGCATTTGTGAAAAGGCTTCTAACATGCCCGGGGTACACAATAAACGAAAAGAAATCACAACTGGTACCCTCTCAAAAGGTAACATTCCTGGGTGCAAGCTTGAATACAACTGCCCAGATGGCTTTCCTCATGCCAGACAAACAAAGGCAACTGACTATTTACTTCAAACAGATGGCAACAAAAATCCAGTTATCTGCAAGACAAATTCTGCAGGCTTTGGGGTTCATGGCATCCTGCATTCTACTGATTCCATATGCAAGACTGCATATGAGGAAATTACAGTGGTGCCTAAAAAGTTTATGGAGTTAACATTGTCACAGTCTGGAAACAATGATTCCTCTCATTCCCTGCCTACAACAGGAGTTTCTTTGGTGGGCAGTGCCATGTCATCAAAACATGGGACATCCCTTCACTCTACCCCCTGCCAGCCAAACCTTAACTACAGACGCATTGGACTATGCATGGGGAGCCCACCTGGATGGAAGATGTATTCAGGGCATATGGACCCCAAAACAAATGCATCTGCATATCAACCAAAAAGAGATGTTAGCAGTTCAAAATGCCCGGACAGCCTTCAAGGACTTACTTTATCCAGGACAACTACTGATAGACGGACAACACCACGGTTATGTGGTACATAAACAAGCAGAGGGGCACACACTCATACCCTCTTTGCAGACTAGCCATGGCTTTGTGGGACACAGCCTTGACTTACCAAGTGCATCTTCAAGCTCAGTTACTGCCAGGAAAGCAAAATACTCTGGCAGACGACTTAAGCAGAAACCTTATGGACCCTCACGAGTGGTAACTGGATCCACTAGTCTTCAGCATGATGTCAAAGAAATGGGGGATCCCGGACATAGACCTTTTTGCCTCTCCTCTGAATTATCAACTGGACAAATTCTGCACAAGGACTTATCACAGACAAGCATGGAAAGTGGATGCTCTGTCTTTCAGTTGGAAAAACCTATCAATTTCCTCCTTTCCTCCTCTGCCTCTTCTTCACAAGGTCCTACTAAAGGTCAGACAAGAAAAAACAAAAATGATGCTAATTACCCCAGACTGGCACCGCCAACACTGGTATCCAATCCTAAGGAATATGTCTCAATTCCCAGCTTGGTACTTGCCTCAAATTCCTCACTTACTGTCTCAGCAAGACAATCAGATCCTGCACAATCAACTCCAAACACTGAACCTGGCAGCATGGCTGATCATGTAGTTATTCAAACAACACCTCTCAGTAAATCTGTGATGGATGTCATTTTGGAAGCCAGGAGGCCTAGTACTAGAAAATCTTATGCTGATAAATGGAAGAGATTCTGTGCTTGGAACCAAGCACAAGGAACTGACACAGCAGAGTCAAATATTCCTCAGATTTTACAATACTTGACTGAGATGCTTGACAAAGGCCTATCTTTTTCATCAATAAAAAGCCATGCATCTGACATTTCGGCTCATTACAACACAGAGCCACTGATCTTTTTTCACCCTTTGCTAAAACATTATCTTAGAGGGGCCAAAAATTTAAGGCCTCCCAGAAGATCGCCAGTTACTGTATGGGACCTCAATTTTGTGTTGGAAGAGCTCACCCTGCCTCCATTTGAACCAGCTGCTACTGCAGATATAAAGTTTTTATCATGGAAAACAGCTTTGCTCCTGGCAATTACTTCAGCAAGAAGAGTTTCAGAGCTACAGGCCCTCATGGCTGTGGAGCCTTTTATCATATTTTACCCAGACAGGGTGTCCCTCAGGACCAATCCTTCCTTTATGCCTAAGGTGGTTTCCAGTGTGGCTCTTAACCAAACTGTTCATCTGCCAACTTTTTTATCCAAATCCGCAGAACAAGCGGGAGCGGATTCTGCATTCCTTGGACGTACACAGACAACTAAAATTCTACTTGAGCAGGACTAAAGCTCTAAGACAAACTGAGCAGCTACTGGTGGCATTTGCTGCAGGATCAGAGGGAAAGGCTATTTCAAAGCAGACTATTTCAAAGTGGATAAGCCACTGCATTTGTTTCTGTTACTTACATTATGGTAAACCAGTGCCCAAGGGCATTAGGTCTCATTCCACCAGAGCTGCAGCTACAGCAGCAGCTTTTCTCAGAGGGGTACCAACCAAAGACATTCTAGAAGCTGCTACTTTGAGTTCTGTTCATACTTTTACAAAACATTATAATTTGCCTCTCTTCTCTAAGTCCAGGGCAGGCTTTGTCACTGCAGTTCTGCAGGGCGTTATAGCCACCCCTAATGCTGTTTAGCTCCAGCCTCCCATCCATAGCTTTGGGATTCTACCCAAATGTAATGACTGCAGCAGTGAAACACGAAGAACATAGTACAGTTGTGTACACTTACCATAAATGTAGATGTTCGAGTGTATTCACTGTTGCAGTCTAGGTTACCCGCCCGCCATCCCCCTTTTTATTCTGGAGTCTCTCTATACTTTACTATATTCTACAGCCTTTGTGGTGTATTTACTTTTAGATGAAGGTAAACTTTATGTTGTTGCATGTATATATAATTTATATATATTTTTGCTCCCCATTTGGGGGACACTTGACATCTGGGGCAAGAAAAACTAAGGAAAATGGCATCGGCTGCCTGTTTTTTACCCCTGGCGACCTGACGTCATGGAAGAAGAGACAGCAACCGACGCAGGACCCAAGACTTTGGAATTCAGGCCGACTGAGGGCAACCTGCCAGCAGATTACCCTAAATGTAATGACTGCAACAG
The DNA here is from genome assembly GCF_019279795.1 of Protopterus annectens. Lineage (NCBI taxonomy): Eukaryota > Metazoa > Chordata > Ceratodontiformes > Protopteridae > Protopterus > Protopterus annectens. The sequence goes on from NC_056741.1 coordinate 1,040,501,589, forward strand.
TGAATACACTCGAACATCTACATTTATGGTAAGTGTACACAACTGTACTATTTGTGTCTCTTTCTGCCTTGAATACCACCTGTACCTTCCCCTTTTCCCATTGAATTTACCCGTATCATCTTTCCCTTCCCTCTACTTTTTAGTCCCTGACCTCCTGGATACCTTATACTGAACTTACCTCCCAACTTCTATGATTGTTTTTCCTCTAAACCGGCTTTCTTCCTTAACTACTTGCTTAAAATCTCACTGCTTTCTCACTGTCTTCCTCCCTTACAACCCTTCTACTATTGTACATCTTCCTTTCTCCTCCCCCACTCTGTACCTACATGCTCACACCTACCCTACTCCTCCTCCCCCTCTTTTAACCTCCGCCCCTGCTCCAAAACGTATAAATCCACCCTATCCTTCAGGGCGCCATCTTTCTAGCCTAGCCCCACTCCTGGCTGCTGAGTATCCCTGATGGTAGCGTTTGCGGTTAGTTTCTGCTTTGTGCCTTCTCTGCTTTTTGTCTTTTCTCTACAAAAAGAAAAATAAGAGGCCAATATCCTCTTTTAATTGCTGTTTTTGGAATTACAATGTTGATGTTGCAGTGCATCCATTATCAACTTTAGTAGTGGCTGTTGTCTCCCTATTCCTTACTGGTTGTAAGGACCCTCTGTGTAAAATGTAAAGTATTGGTTAACTCAGGATGTTGACTTGATTATTGCCTGTACTGCATATTCTGAGGGTTAACAAGGTATTTGGGCCATTTACCACCTCCTTCACCATATATTACAATACCAGCTATTGTAAACTTTATCAGCTAGCGTTAGTCTAGTCGTTCGCGTGTTTTCTCTTTACTGTATGTGGAGCGCTGAACATGTTTTGTAACTACTGATATCTCCCTTGATATTCAAGTATCCATTTAAGGATATAGCCTGCTTTTGAGATAGTGTACTCATTCGAGTGCTGTGCTTTTCCTAACTACATTATGAGCGCTGAATGAGCAATGTAACTGCTGCTGCCACCCGTAATTTCCTAAAACTTATTTTAAAGGATTTAGCCTGTTTTAGCATTGTTGTCGTTCCCACCCTTTTTCCTTACTGTACTAAGAGAGCTGAACGAGCAAGGTAATTGCTGCTACCTCCCTTGAGTGTCTAGCACCCATCTATAGAATTTTAGCCTGTTTCTCTTTTTTTTAATTAGTTTCTGCATTTCTTACTATATAGTAAGGCTTTTTAACTCAGGCTACTTATCTGTAGCTCTCATGTATGATTAAAAGCTAACGTATGCAATGGTTCTATTTTTATGCTTCCCAGGTTGTGTTTTTTTCCTCCCATTATGCCATTAGTTTGCTAAATTAAATAAAGCTTAGCAGGAACCACATAAGCTAACAGTTTCCCCAGCTGTTACACTATTCTTCCAATAAGCTAAGCTAAACAAAACTCTCTCTCCCAGCACCTTAACCCTCAAGATATGCTGCAGTCTGGTTTTTATTACAGAAGGGCTGTTTAACACAAACACATCTTAGCATTCTTGCTTATATGTGACTGAGTTTGTGTATAGTATTTAGGTTAGATTGTTACTTTTCTGATTTTATAAGCCATGGTTTTTAATCATATGTTATTACTTTGTTCGTCTAAAGGTTACTGTTAGTTAAAAGGGCCAGCGTTCATTGAGAAGCACATAAATAGGTTCTTTTTGTACAGAATAGCGTATAGTTTGTTTAGTACATTGTATCCTAGCTGACTTTGTCTTTGCTTATTTAGACTTTGCCTATTATTATTCTGAAAGCTTTTTTGCTTATAGTGTGTATAACTATATCTGTGTAAAACTGCTGTTGCTTTAATTTTGCATGTGTATGCATTGAGCATTTTTGTAACCTTTTCCCTCTCTATTTCCCTTTAAGTCTGTAACCCTCCTGCCAATGTAACCCCCCCCAGCTTCTGTGTCCTGCTGACTACCTGAGGCCCAGAGACGTATCAGACTTCCCTCCCAGCACATGAAAAGAGACATTGTCTTCCCTATGCTGTACTGCCTTGGGAAGCAAGAATAGTTATTTGGAAGTATGTATAAAATACACCTTACCTTCTTTAATTGCAACTAAATCCTGTTTTGTTTTTGTTCAAGTGAACGCTCCCTACCAGGAAAAAAGCAGCCATAGTCTACTATTCTATATTCCCTATACCTTCCATTTAGTCTCCCTGCTAAACTCTCTCCCCTGCTTTCATTTACATTTCTTTTTTCTTCTTTCCTCTCCTATCCTCCAATCCCTCTTAAGTCCCTTTGGGAAAACTCTGTTGATATTGCCAAGAGTGACCATTAGAGGGCAGTAGAATAACTTTATTGCCCATTAGTTACTTTGCTTCTAAACTTTAGTCCTTAAACCAGATTTATATCTCTTTCTGTCGCTGATACCACCTATACCTATCCCTTTTCCCACCAAATTTACCCTTATCTTTCCCTTCCCTCTACATTTTAGTCCCTGACCTCCTGGATACCGTACACTGAACTTACATCCCAACTTCACTGATTGTTTTTCCTCTAAACCGGCCTTCTTCCTTTACTACTTGGTTCAACCTGCTCCAGGTTCACTCCACTTCCCTACCCTACCCACAATTCCCACCCACCCTCACTGGTCCTAGACTTGTACTTCCTTAACCACACCCTCTCTCCCATCCTACCTATCCTATACTCCAACCAATCTACACAACTTAGCTACACTCCTCCTCTATCAGCTTTCTCAAGTGCCTCTACTTATAGTAATTTACCCTATCCCTTTACTATTATCTGTTCCCTCTTCTTAAAGACTCAACCATAACTAATATTTTTTTTATTGTCCTATCCCACTCTAACCTCTGTTGTATTTGTATAGGTAATCTTAGCAATATGCCTAACCAAGCTATTCTAACCAATGTAATACTCATAGCCACACTTATACCTGTCCTCACCTCAGCCTATCTCCTCACCTCCTTTGAAAAAGTGAATTATTACCACTTTAACTACTCTCCAAAACAAACAGCCATTCAAATTTCTACCCTCACCCATATTCAAATAAATGTCATGTCCGCTACCTGCTAGCCAAGTACCATCAACTCACACACATTAAATATAATAATCTCACAGTAAGGGAAGTGAAATATCAAACTATCTCTCTCTCTCTCTCTCTATATATATATATATATATATATATATATATATATATATATATATATAAACTGGTTTTAAGGCTAAAGAATCCCTTCCTGAAAGTTGGTGACATCCACCCTAACCCTGGCCCAACCAATGTCTCCATAGTAAAAACTCAATGCTCCTATACCTCAAACCTAGTAACTAGGACCAGACTCTCCAACTTTTTACTAATAGGACATCTCAATATCCGCAGTATTAACAACAAAGTTGTCCATCTCCACGCCCTCCTTGATATTCATTCCTTTGATATCTTCTGCCTTACTGAAACTTGGTTAAATCCTGGAACTAAGGATAATGAAATAATCCCCCCAGGATATAATATATTGGGACAAGACCGCATAAAAAGTAAGGGCGGGGGAGTAGCACTTCTCTTTAATAATGGGCTTCAGATCTCCTCCATACCTTATAACCCACCTCAGGATAGTAAGGCTGAAGTCCTTATCTACAAATTTCAACTCATCCCTAGCAAATCCCTATACATCATCTGTATCTACCTACCTCCTGGCAGTAACAGCAATACTATAGAGGATATTCTAAGCTGGGTGTCCTCTACATACCCACAAGAAACAATAATACTAGGTGACTTCAATACTGACTGGAAATGTGTCAATACTGAAAATCCTACCTCCGATATTAATCTTCATTGCTTTAGTCAGACAATCACCACCACAACCAGAATTAACAAACCAAACAAAAAAGAGAGCACCTTAGACTGGATTTTTAATAAACATCAGCAGACTTATAAGGTAGGAACTTTGCCTGATGATGTAAGTGATCATACTCTGACTTACATTATAAGGCAAAAGAATGACGTTATAAGGCAAAAGAATTACATTTCTAACACCCCCACATATAGGATTTCACAGACCAACAAACACTTTAATCCAGTACTTTTCCAAAATGAACTTAATGCCTGTGACTGAAACACTGTAAAAATTCTCCCACTTGAAGAGGCTGTTAAATATTTCTACTCTAAATTCTTAGCTATCCTCAATGAGCACGCACCTAAATGGTCTATTAGAATGAAGTCCAAATCAGCTCCCTGGCTTTCAAAAGAAACCAGACAAAAGATTGTGCTTAGGAACAAATCTTGGGCTAAGTAGAGAGCTACCAAAACCATCTCTGAGCAACAAACTTTTAGACAATTGAGAAATATTACAAAATAAAGCAATACTCACAGACAAAAAGAACTACTGTTGTAAACTACAGCAAACTCACCACAATAATCCAAGTATAAATAGACTCCTTCACCCAGGGCACTCAAGTACACCAACCCCACTAGGGGCTGATCATAATACCCTCCCCATCAGACTGCCAATGCCTTCAATACCTTCTTCACAGAGACCATACTGTCTCTAGCCAGTCAACTATCCACAGACAACTCAAGTCTCCCTACCGCTATACCTGGTACTCTCCCAACATTCCATTTGCAACCCATCTCTACCACTGTCATCTACAAAATCATCCAAAAACTTAAGCCTTGTACTCCATTTGCTGACCAGTTACCATCTGAATACCTGCAAAAAGCAGCCAAAGCAGTTGCCTATCCTGTATCTATCCTTATAAACAGAACCATTAAGGAGGGAACCATCTCAGACATCTGGAAAATCTCCCACATTATCCCCCTACACACAGTTGGTAACTCTAACGATTTTTCCAAATACAGGCCTATAGCCCTTTTATCACCCGTAGCAAAAGTTATGGAAAAATGTATTCACCATCAGCTATTAGACCACTTAACTCAACACAACATACTAGCTAACTGCCAGCACAGCTTTAGGCCATTTCATAGTACTACCACTGCTCTCTTATCATTCACCGAGTCCATCAGTAGAAACCGTAATAAAAACATCCTCTCATCAGCACTGTTCATCGGACTCTCAAAAGCTTTTGACATGGTAAACCACCCCCTGCTTATAAATACCTTTGAATCCCTTTCTCTTGACACCCAGGCTCTTCAGTGGTTCAAGTCCTACCTTAGCAATAGGCAACAAGCAGTTCTCTGGGACAATAATCTGTCCTTCCACCTACCAGTCACCTTTGGAGTCCCTCAGGGCTCCATTCTAGGACCTCTTTTCTCTCTGTTCATCAATGACCTTTATGTAGCAATTCCTCAAGCCACCGGCATACAATATGCAGACGATTTTACGCTCATATGTTCAGCGAACTACACATCAAAACTGCAATCTCTGACTCAAAAGGTATTTAACACAGTAGAGGCATGGTTCTTGAAACGTTGCCTCCTTTTGAATGCCAAAAAAACTAAGCTCTTAGTCTGTACACCTACCAGTAAGTCCTCCCCTATAGATCTCTCAGTTAAATCCAGTAACGGCACCCTTATATCGCCTGACTCTACCACCAAACTGTTAAGAATCACAGTTGACAATCTCAATTTTGATAGCCATATAAATAACACTATTAAAACAGTAAACAGAAAAATGGGCTCCTTGTATAGAATCAAACCCTTCTTAACTCCAATAGCTAGAACCACAATTGCCCACTCTCATTTAATCTCAACTCTTCTTTACGCTTCACCCATATATACTAACCTAAACAAATAATCTTCTCAAACTAGCTAACTCCTACAATAACATTGCCAGATTTGCCACTGGTAATCTATTTAGAACTCACCACTGTCAGAATCTACAGCAGCTAGGCTGGCTTGAACTATAAAACATTCTGATATTTTCCCAGATTACCATCGCCCACAAGATATTTTACCAACCAAACCACACTCCTATACTCTCTAACCTCATTATCCCTTATAAAAAAAATCTTAATTCCCTGCGCTCTTCTAGCAAACTTCTAGCTAGCACAATCAAGTCCAACAACTTGGCAGGTGACTCCCTGTTCTCCAACACTGCTGGAAAAAACTGGAACCTTCTATTAACTGAACTAACTTTACTACCTTCCCTTCCGCTCTTTAAGCAAAAGCTCAAAAGATACCTCAAAACACATTGGTTATGCCCTTGCAGCAACCTTGACTAATCTTCTGCTTTCACTACTTTTAGCTCTATATTGCCTCTTCTTACCAAAACAATACTGCTTACCCCTCTGGAAGCAGTAACTGTCACGAGTAAAATTAAAATACCTTACTGTATGAATTCAAACTTCTAATGTACTGTAAATTATATCATGTATCATACTGTAAAATGACTTGTCTTATCCTGTATGTCAATGTTTCTTAGTGTAAGATTACTTCTTTGTATTTTGACATCCTTTCTTTTATTGCGTGATAAAATTGTTTTTACATTTTTTGTGCTGCTATTGGAGCTTTTCTCTCTGGGCCTTTACTGAAAATACTACATTACAGTTACCATGAAACAGTGTCAGACCACTTTGCAATTAAGCCATGATAAAGGACAAATTGTTATCCCAGGGATAAAAATTCAAAGGGGGATATTCCAGGGTGACTTTCTTGTCACCGTTGCTATTCTGCCTTGCTCTTAATCCATTAAGCTGTTTACTCAACAGCTTGGGCTATGGCTACAATCTGGCTCCTAGAAAACAACAAAGTGTAAATCTCATCTTCTCTTTGTTGATGATTTAAAACAGTACATCTCATCAGATGAGAAACTGAAAGGACAACTGCAAGTTGTCAAAACTTTTTCAGATGATATAAGAGTGTCATTTGGTCTCGATAAATGTGCAAAAGCAACCTTTAAAGCAGGAAAACTGCAATGCCAGGAATACATCAGTTTGGGACAAGAATGTGATGTAAAAGAACTTGAGCGAGAAGGAATGTATCAATATTTGGGAATTGATGAAGGTTCAACAATAAAACTCAAATGCGAATAAAACTTAGCAAGGAATACTTCAGAAGACTTTAATTAATGCTGAAAACAGCACCGACATCTAGGAACAAAATCCAAGTTATAAACTAATTTGCTCTTCATGTCCTAACTTACAGTTTTGGAGTGATTGACTGTCCCCAAAATGTGTTGGATAGATTAGATAAGAAAACAAGACGGATGCTTCATGCTCACCGAATGATTTCTAAAAATCATTGCATTCCAGGATTATATATTCCCCGTTCCGAAGGTGGGATGGGCCTCCTTGAAATTGATTATTTGTGTAGATCTCCAGTAGTGGGACTCCACACATTTGCTGACCTCACAAGACCCAAATGTACTGAAAGTTTTGAAATATGAGGAGAATAAATCTAAGATGACTTCTCTACTTAATCTAGCAGAAGCTTATCGGAGTCAAGCAGGAATGGAAATCTGACCAGGAGTAGATAAAAACAAGGCAGCAACTGAATGTGCTAAAAACAAAAGAAATAATATAAGGTCAAGGATCAGATGAGAAGGCAAGAAATGTGGAAAAAGCATAAATATAGTTGCAAGTATAGAAAACTTCTGGAAGAACCTCATGTTGATTAGGAACAAACACAGGAATGGTTAAGGAGAGGCAAATTCAGACCAAGAGATGAAAGGTTAATATTGGTGGCCCAAGACAGTGGGCTGCGTACACATTAGTTTATAAAGTCCATTGAACATGTGGGAGAGACAGACAATTGTAAGTTTTGCAAAACCATTTGGAAACAGTTGCACATCTTGTTGCAGGTTGTGACATACTAATGACAGAAGGACTGTATACTGAAAGGCATAATAATGTGACGAGGTTATTGCACTGGGGATTGTGCAAACATTATGGTATTGAAATGGCTGAAAAACACTGGAAACTTGATCCACAAAGCATCATAGAAAATGAAGTCTGCATCACATGGGATCATCCATTACCAACAGTTCAAAAGATAGATGTTAGAAAACCAGATATAGTGGTCCAAGAAAAGAAGACAAGAGTAGCATTGATCATTGAAATTGCCACACCCATTGACTGCAGTGTCTTGTGTACAGAGGGAAACAAAGTCATAAAATATCAGGATCTGCAGGCAGAAACAAGAGCAATGTGGAAGAAAGATACCCAGACAGTTCCAATAGCAGTAGGAGCAACGGGTGTTATACCAAGATACGATTGTAAATTCTTTACCAATACGTGTAACTCCATAAGAACTGCAGGAGGAGTCATTACTGGGCACATTGCGGGTGCTCCGAAGAGCACTGTTTGGCTGACGTCAAAACTAATTTCATGAACTTTAGTCATACTTTGACGTAGGAATGGAGTCCACTCCCATCATGGTATTAAACCCAAAAGATTTGGAAAAATTAGAAAAGTGCAGTACCATTTCTGGTTACTCATATAATCATTGGGGCTGGCTTTGAAGATGACTGTGTAAGTACTTTGCTTGATAAATACAAGGAGTCTTTTCTTGCTGGCATGTGACATTGTAAGAATTTGTATAATGTAGTTATAAGACTTCTGTGAAGGTAGTGAAGACAAAAAAAGCACAGGGTCTTTTACAGTGCAAAACACTAAGCAAAGGTTGCTTCTTGATGACTTGTACGAGATGGAGTTTTCAGGGAAGGGATTAAACTGAAAGGATAACTTAAGTGGCTCAAACTGGACTTTTTTGTAGCTTGGATTATTTATAGTTTATGGTTTGAGGTATGGTTGGAGAAGAGAATAACAAAAACAATAATTTATTTATTAAATAGTCTGAGGCAGTAGAACTCCAAGCCGACAAAAAATAACTAATCTTGAATTACAGGATTGATGTACATAGGTTATAGTTTATAATGTATGTATTTATGTCCGTATTTGATAGCTTAAGTGCCAAGGTTGTCTGCCCTATATCATCCCTATTTTATGTGGTACATTTTATTTAAAAAAATCCTTTCTTAACTTTAAGGATACTAGAACATAAATCTGCTTTATCTTTTAAGATACGTCACCATGGGGATATGGTATGGTATGGCTGCTCTTTGATTTTAATGGGTGCACTGATGCAACCATTAAAGTCTGTAGACATAGTAATCCCTACAGTTACTTCACAGAGGACAAATTTCACTAAATGTCCTGGAGAGGTCGTTATAGTAAAAGTACTGTTTAACAGAGCCTTTTTTTAAACTGGATATCTGTATTCAGAATGATTGTGGGGGCGGGGGGGGGGGGGTTGCATCTTTCTCGGCACCAAATATGGTGCATTGGGCAAGTGTAAAATTGTCTAAAATTGCATTAACTTCAGAAGGCTTGAAAAGCTGATCTTAAGCAACACAGAACTGCGGTACAGATACCTCCACCAGAGAATAAGCTAACGCTAATTATATTTTTGGACGGAATGCATTTTCTTTTGAGTTTTGATCCGATTATATTGGAAATGTACCCTTCATTAAATTATCAGAATAAGATGTGGGAGTCTGCTGGAGTGAGGAGCAAGAAAACAGTTTTAAAATATGGAAACAAATGTTCTTCATTCACCCTGCCTCAGTGGTATATGGGTTCTGTGCCTCTACAAACCCACACCTGCAGCTTTCTAGAGCTCAGACTTTCCTCTTCTGTCTCCCTGTGACAGCAGCGTAAACCCTCCTATCAGGGGAAGCCCAACTCCTGTCACAGAAGTCAGTTGTTTTAATCTGTTAGTGCCAGCTGTAGGAATCACAGTTGAATCTCCTCAGAAGTTTGTGTTGGTGAATTACAGCTTCCTAGCATCTGATAAGATTCTTTTGGCAACTTCCCTTTCTCTTTGTTATTGTGTACTTTGATTTCATTCTGTTTTACTTAATAAAAAATGTGTGTGGTAACTCTCTTTATTTTAATATACTTGCTATTTAAAACCATTAATTTCCCTGGGAATTTTTACTTAATACTGTGTTGTTTGTATGCTTAATGCTGTTTTTTAAGCAGTTGTGGGGCTTTTCTAAAGGGTTTTATAAGTTGTCTGGGAAACTGAAGTTCTTTGGTGCCATTTGAACACTAGGGACTACCTTGTGAATGTAGAGCAGACTCAATGATTTAATCATGTCTGTTTAACTGTTTAATTTCAAAGTTCTGACAGGAAATTATTGCATATTTCATTTTTTTCTTCACTTTATATATTTACTACTGATTTAACAGTGCTGTAGATGTTATAGCTGTTTTATCATTAAATCTGTTTTCTGCAAATTACTTTATTTGCATTTTTTGTTGAATTTTTCATCTCTGACGAGGAATCTCTAAGTAAATGCTTATGTATGCTAATTTAAAAGGTTTCTATTAATTTAAGGGCATAGCGTTGTTTATTTATTTATTTATTTTTTTTGTATTTTTTTAACTCTGTTCGGCCAGGTGAACTTTACTTTCTACTTTGATTGTGTCTGCCGTTTACTGCACTGTTCAGGTTGTAGAAGAAGGCTTGGGACGTAGCAAACTTTTCTCTGTTATGTAGTTTAACCCTATTTGCTGTGTGCGGACATAGTTTATATTTTCTATTATTGCTGATGAGGCTAACCTCCCAATCAAATCTATTTGTATATAAAAAGGAAAAAGTCAACAAAAATGTGCCTCCGCCTACAGTTTCTGAATCTGTTTTTGCCTTAAGCCATCCCATGGACCAGTTTTTCCCATCACACTGTGGTGTGAGCCCACAGCTCTCTGTGGTATGGGTGGTTCAGATGCATCCTTTGGGGCTGTTCCAGTGCCTGGCTGAGGTACTTGAGGACCACACCCTGTAAGTGCAGGAGAGGTCTGTGGAAAGAGACCCCTTGCCAGACCTAATACTCTGTCCCAGTAGTGTAGTCCACAGTAAGAAGAAACTAACTTCACCACACTGCAGACAATCTGGTTAGTGCCATTTATAGGGCTGATATAATTTTCTTGGCTAAGAGTGTTTCAGTCAGCTAATTTCTAAGCTTTATGCTCCTAATCAGAATGACTATAGGACTGTTTTCTCTAGAGATCAGTCTGGCTGTAGATTCTGATGGGGAACTCTGATCCAGACAGTAAAAACACTCTCGAGTCCATGCATTCTAATTCTTCAGAAGGTGAACAGGTTCAAAAACTCAAGTGTTCACCTTTCCACGAATGCTAGTTAAGTTTAGATGTGTATTTGACTGGAAGCCAGAAATTAGCAGAGTTATGATCAGATTGAGGATGGGATTTCAAATGCTTTTGCTGTTTCTCCTGTGTCACTAGCCTTTGAGGATGTCTATAAAACTGTATGTAAAACTCCTTTGGCTACTGAACACGTTCCTAAAAAGACTGAGGAAATACAAGGTGTACTTAGATTTTGCAACTCTCTTTGCTCCTTTGTTAGTTGATCCAGCTGTGTTTTTTTCCAGTTCCCAACTCTGAAAAGAGGTCCTTGGCTTCTTCTAACCCTACACCCAAAGGCAAAATTGGCAACTGTTTAGAATTTTGGGGAGGGTTGGTACATTTTAGTAATTTAGTCTTTAGAATTTTAAATTATCTAGGCTTTAGGTGGAAATTTATTTTGCAGTGTGCTTATGGTTTAGATGACTGCTGCATATTTGCCTACTGAACACAAGTGTTACATGAATGAGATTGTTTCTAGTTTGACCTTGGTTTCAAAACATGCTTTGAGGAGGGTCTTGGAAGGTGCAACAGAAGTTCTAGAAATGCATCCTCTTCTAACAACATTTTTTCTGAGGATTTAGAAAATGAGATTTCTGAATGCTCCTTTAAGTTATGAATTTGGTTTGGTCCTATTGCTATTCACCTTATCAAATAATGGGATGATAAAGGTAAAATGATGCATGGGGTATCCACAATGTTCATATTCCCAGCTTCTCCCCTAACAAGGTGTGAAACTTCAAAGGGCAGAACAAACAAAATTCCTACCCTAACAAGAGAATAATTCAGAGAATACTCTTGGTAGTGGACATAAAATCGTCCTTCCTTCAGGGAAATCCCCTGCACTCTCCAGTCCAAACACATCTGTTCTCTTTGGTACTACTTCTCATGTTGACAGCAGGGCTTATCAAATCAGGTCCTGCTGCACTGAAAGAAAAAGGATTTTACTCCAGAATCTTTTTTGTACCCAAAACGGAGTTGTTGTGGAGACCAGTGTTAGGTATGTCTGAAACTACCCAGATTCAAAATGCTTACTGCAGACAGGTCCTACCCCTTTTTCCGGACCACTGTTTCATTGTGAATTTAGATCTGAAAGATGCTTATCGCATTCCAGTTGCTCCCAACTTTAAGAAATATCTTGAGATTTGCTGTGTCTGGCTCATATTATCAGTTTTGTGCATTACCCTTGGGGATATCTCCTGTGCATTGAATATTTGCAAAGTTCCTGCATCCAGTGGTTACTTACTGCAGGACCCAGGGCATCCACATTTCGCTTATTTAGATGACTTGCTGATTTTCTGCAGAACCTGTTTCCAGGTGATTAGAATTATTATACAAGCTCTTTAGCATTTTTGCTTACTTGAGCATGGGGTTGAATAGGTTAAACCTACAAAAGTCCTGTCTCATACTCGCACAGAATTGTCTTCCTAGGGTATACGACAGATACACACAAAAAAAAAAAAAGACTGGCCATTAAGCCAAAAGGCAAAGTCCTGACTTAACAGTACATTTTCAGCGATTTCTGTCTTGAAAAAGCTGTCTCCACAAGAAGCTTTCTTAAAATTCTAGGCCTCCTGACCTTGATGATCCTCATGGTATCATTGGCCAGACTCCACATGAGAAGGATTCAGTAATACTTCAACATTTTTTTTTTTTAATCTCAACACCTGTTTCCCTTAGAATTCTGGGAACCAGATGTTCTTTGTGTTTCACTGTTGCAGTCATCACACTTGGGTTATCTGCCTGCAGGTAGCCCTCAGTCGGCCCGAATACCAGAGTCTTGGGATTTCTGCGTCGGATGCTGTCGCTTCTTCCATGACGTCAGGTCGTCGGGGGTATAAAACATGCAGCAGACACCATTACATAAGCTTTTCTTGCGGAGCCCGAAGCAGAAGCAACTTGCAAGTGCGGGTCGGCCGCCTCCTGAAATTTTCATTTTTCGAGTTTCAGACCTGAAGTCTTCTAAAAGATAAGTACCCCGGTGGGGAGCCTTTTTTCTTGCTCTAACCGATGTCAGAAAAAATTAATAATTGTCTTGCCTGTGGAAAGCAAATACCTCACAGAGATTTTCATTCCTACTGCATCACCTGTTTAGGCCCAGACCACAACATTCCTCGCTGTTGGTTTTGTGCCTTGTTCAACGCCCGAACTATTCATCGTCGGGCTGTTTTTGTCACTAAATTCTTTCGCTTTTGCTCTCCGTATTCCGAAATGGCTTTGATAAGCCATCCGACTACCGATCTTCCAAAAAAAGTAAGGATAAAGACAGACCGCATAGGTCCAAAACTGCTGACTATGCTTCCGTTAAGCTAGTTGCCAGTCCGCCGGTACTCATTGAGATGCTTTCGCAGCCCCTGATACCCGCTTATACATATTCATAGGCCTCTACTAAGAACCATTTGGAGTCCAGTATGCTGCGAGATGCTTCTTCGACTATGGAACCTGCGGATGTCTCTACCTTGGATGGGTCCGGAGCCGCTGTGCAAACACCAGCTTCTGAGGGTGCATTCAGGCCTTCCGATGTTCATATTATCCAGACTACTTTGTTTCAAACCACAAATACCCAATTTCTCAGGCCCAGAGTTCCCACTATGCCTAGGAAACAGACGACCAAAGCGCATTCTCAGGGCCCCATGCCACAGAAACAAATGCTTAGAATGGCTGAAGATCTTATTACCTTAATTAGGGGAAGCCATCCTTCTCCCACTAAAAGACCAAGAACTGATTTTCTTTCTTGTTCTTCAGATCATGAGTCCGAGGACTCTGACCCTTCTGATTACCAGGACATACCTTTATCTACTTATGAGGATTCTTTTCCCATTGCTTCCCCACCAGAGGATTTTTCTTTCGGTGAAACCCTGCATACCCTCGGAGAGCAATTCCGCTGGGAGTGCCAGGACTACTCACAGTCCAAAAAGAGACTCAAGGAATTGTTAAACTTGCCTCAGCACAGGGCACTAGCTATCCCTCCTGTTCTGGAAATTGTAGATATCTTCATGGAATCCAGTCGTACCCCTGATACTTTGCCACCAGCTCCCAGGAAACCTGACGGGTACTACAGAGCATACCAAACAAAGTCCTATGCACGGGGGAGTGCACGGTCAAAACCAAATGAGCAAGAAACAAAAGTTGGCCAGCAAGAGCAGACATAGATGTTAAAGTGAATCAGTCCTTTATTGTCACCAAATATTCAGACCGGTTTCGGCAAAGATTGCCTTCTTCAGTGTAGGACAAACCACTACAGAGTACCTGACTCTCACAAATTCCTATTTAAGAATCCTACTGCGGATCCGGAGACCATTTCCCAGGGACCTAAAGGCATTAAGGCTACTACAGCCAAAAACCCTACCCCTTCGGACAGGGATTCTAGGGCTTTGGACAGATTGAGTAAGAAGGTATACACTTCTGCTACTCTTGCCCATCAGTGCTTTAAATTGCCAGTTTCACATGTTGAAGTATCAGCAACATATTATGGAACTAATTAAACAAAAAATGATGTTGATTCCTGATTTTGCAGAACATAAAGATTTCCAAGAGTTAATGCATTCTGATAATCGGGCGGCCATGGTGGTGCAGCAGTTAGCATTGCCGCCTCACAGCAAGAGGCTCTCCGGTTCGATCCTCGGCTGGTGTGCCTTCTGTGTGGAGTCTACATGTCCTCCCTGTGGTCACGTGGGTTTCCGCCCACATCCCAAAGACATGCTGTAGGTGGATTGGAAACACTAAATTGGCCCTAGGTGTGAGTGTGTACATGTGTGTGCCTCCTGTAGAAGGTTGGGCTGGCAACTCAACACCGTAAAACTCCACTGACAATCATGAGCGGACAGATGATACGCTGTGACGACCCCTAACCGGGAAAAGCCGAAAGAAGAAGAAGAATGCATTCTGCTAACCAAATTGGAAAACATACTTTGCAATGTGGTTTTGATGCCTTAGAAGCATCTTGCAGGGCTGCTGTCACTGGGTCTGTTCTTAGAAGGCATGCTTGGCTTAAGGAACAAATCTTGCCAGACCATGTCAAAGCAAAATTACTAGATGCTCCATTACACCAAGAATGTCTATTTGGTACTAAAGCAGAAGTCGTCCTCAAAAAGATGGAGGAAAAAGCTAAATCCATGCAAACTGTTAAAAGATTTCCTACAGGTACAGCCACCTAGATTCAGTAGGCATTGGCCTTCTAAAAACTGGTCTTTCCCAGTCCCTTCCAGACCTTCTCAGTCCAAACCCAGGGGCAGCAGACCACTAAGATTACAGTCTCAGGGTATGCGCAGATCTAAACAGTGGAGTGCTCCCACCTGAAATTCAGGGAGTAGTAAGCCACCATCCTATGGAAAAAGTTCACAATGACTTGTCCTTCATCCTTCCAAGCCTTGCCCAAGTACTTGCACCCTTAGGAGGAAAACTAGCCCTGCATGCAAAAACTGGGAGTACATTACCCAGGACAGATGGGTCTTGAACGTTGTATCCCAAGGATGCAAATTCTACTTCTACTCACTGCCAACCCCAAGTGGTTGGCCAGACCTCCCCTCAAACCAGTGGGCAGAGGCCCAAAAGCAAGTACTTTCTCTTCTCAGTATCAAGGCTATTCAACCTGTCCTAGCAGAGCAAAGGGGACAAGGTGTTTACTCCAGACTGTTTCTGGTATCCAGGAAAGAGAACTCTTGGCACCCTATCCTGGATCTGTCTATTCTCAACACTTTCCTGGTGGTCCAAGATTCAAAATGCTTACGCTGCAACAGCTACTTCCTATGCTAGCCAAGGACTCCTGGCTAGCCACCCTAGACTTAAAAGAAGCTTATCTGCACATTCCCATAAGGGAATCTTGCAGGAAATGTCTGCATTTCAGAGTAGGCTCTGTACACTACCAGTTCTCTGCACCTCCCTTTGGCTTATCTACTGCGCACAGAGTATTCACAAAATGCCTAGCTCCAGCCATTCCATATTGCAGGCAGAGGACAATTCAAATTTACCCATACTTGGACGATTGCCTGATTTAGGCAGACAGTCAGGAATTGCTACTTCAGCACCTGACATTTTTAAAGAGACTTCTAACTTCACTGGGTGGGGTATATCATCAACAAAAAGAAATCCCATCTGGTACCCAGCCAAAAGATTGTATTCCTGGGAGCAAGCTTGAACACAACTTCCCAGATGGCATTCCTCACTCCAGAAAAACAGATTTATTTGACGAACTACTTCAGTCTACTGGCCACCAAAACCCAGCTATCTGCAAGAAAAATACTGCAAGCCCTAGGGTTCATGGCCTCTTGCATTCTACTAATTCCATATGCAAGACTGCATTCGAGGAAACTTCAGTGGTACTTGGAAAGTCTCTGGTGTCAGCATTCTCATGACCTGGAAACAATGATTCCTATCATTCCTTGCATAAGGACAGAGTTCCTTTGGTGGGCAGAGGTCTGCTACCACAACAAGGGACTCCATTTCCCTCAACCCCCTGCCGCCCAACCCCTAACAACAAACGCATCACTCTGTGCATGGGGGGCTCACATGGCAGGAAAATGCATTCAAGGCAAATGGAGCCCAAAACAAATGCATCTGCATATCAATCAGAAAGAAATGTTAGCTGTACAGAATGCACCGACAGCCTTCAAATACCTTATTCTTCCAGGGCAACTATTGATGAAGACTGACAACACCACAGTTACGTGGTACATAAACAAGCAGGGGTGAACCCATTCCTACCCACTCTGCAAGTTAGCCATGGCTCTGTGGAGCACAGCCTTGAGCAGTCAAGTGCACCTGTAAGCTCAATTCCTGCCAGGCAAACTAAATTCACTGGCAGATGACTTAAGCAGAAATCTAATGGACCTACACGAGTGGAAACTGGAACCCAAGTCATTCAAGCTTCTGATCCACAGGTGGGGGCCACCAGAGGTGGACCTCTTTGCTTCCCCGCAGAACTATCAGTTGAGCAAATATTCCACCAGAACCCCCCACAGCCAAGCATGGAAAGTGGATGCCCTGTCCTTTACATGGGAAAACCTCTCAATCTATGACTTTCCCCTTCTGTCCCTCCTCTCGAAGGTTCTACTAAAGATCAAACAGGACAAACCAAGGGCAATTCTGATAGCACCAGACTGGCCACGCCAGCACTGGTATATCCACTTTTGCACAGTCTGACAGTAGTGCCACCATGGCCACCTGCCTCCGATCCCTTCCCTGCTGTCGCAGCAGGAGGGCCAGATTTTGCATCCTCAGCTGCAAACCCTGAACCTAGCAGCCTGGCTCATCCCCTGAACACTTCAGCAACCCTCAGTAAACAGGTGCTGGATATCATCCTTGAGGCAAGGAGGCCTAGTATTAGGAAATCCTGTTCAGAAAAGTGGAAAAGATACTGTTCTTGGAGCCAGTCTCAGGGAATGGATATAGCCGTGTTGAACTTACCTCAAATCCTAAGTTACTTAACAGAACTGCTCCACAAAGGCCTATCTTTCTCTTCAATTAAGATTCATGCCTCTGCCATCTCAGCTCATTACAATACTGAGCCACCCCTCTTCTCTCAACCTCTGGTCAAACAGTTCCTGAGAGGAACCAAAAATTTAAGACCCCCCAGGAGAGCTCCCACTCCAGTCTGGGACCTTAACTTTGTACTGGGGAAGCTCACGCTTCCTCCCTTTGAACCTGCTGCTACAGCAGAGTTAAAGCTCCTCTCTTGGAAAACAGCCTTACTTCTAGCCATCACTTCAGCAAGAAGAGTGTCTGAATTGCAGGCCCTTATGGCCATGGAACCCTTCATTATCTTCCATGCGGACAGGGTTTCCCTCAGGACTATAACCCATCATTTATTCCCAAGGTGGTATCTAGTGTGGCTTTAAACAAATCCATTCATTTGCCAACCTTTTCCCCTAATCCTCAGAATAAAGGGGAAAGGATCCTGCACTCCCTGGACGTGCACAGGCAGCTTAGGTTCTACCTGGACAGGACTAAACCTTTCCGTAAATCTGAACAGCTGCTAGTCAGCTTTGCTACAGGGGCAGAGGGCAAGGCCATTTCAAAGCAAACCATTTCTAAATGGATAGCACACTGCATCCATTTCTGCTACAAATACTAAGGAAAACCTACCCCACAGGGGATCAGAACTCATTCCACTAGGGCTGCCTCAACCTCTACAGCATTTCTCAGGGGAGTCCCTACCAGGGACATCCTGGAAGCTGCAACCTGGAATTCTGTACACACCTTCACCAAGCATTACCACTTGCCTATCTTTTCTAAATCCAGAGCTGGATTTGCCACAGCAGATGTCCTTCAAGAATGCAACTGCAGTCCTGACATATGGGTTGTCCTGCCTCAGGCAGCCCTTCGGTCGGCCAGATTCCAAAGTTTGGGTCCGGCGTCGGCTGATGTCGCCTCCTCCCCGACATCAGAGCGGCTGGGGTATAAAGGCATCCGCCGACGCCATCTTCTTCAGTCTTTCTTGCCGTGCGGTGCCCGAAGCAGAAGCAGTTCACAAGTGCCGGTCGGTCAGCTCCTGTGTTTCAGTTACCGAAGTCATCTAAAAGCTAAGTACCCCATTGGGGAACATTTTTTCTTGCCTCAGCCGATGTCAGAAAAAAATGAAAAAGTTAATAATTGTTTGTCTTGTGGTAAACAAATACCTCATAAGGACTTCCATTCTTACTGCCTCCCTTGCCTGGGCCCAGACCACGACGTCTCGGCGTGTGCTGCCTGTGCTTGCTTTAATAAGTGCACACTCAGGCGCCGGGCAGAATTTGCCGAAGACTTTTTTGGCGAATCCTTTGCTTATATCATGCCGTCGGAACAACCGACAACATAATCTACCAAAAAACGCAAGGACCGGGACCGATATCCTCGGCCCGCGTCTTCCACCGATACTACTCCTAAGCCCTCTGCGAGTGTTTCGGTCCTTTCGGAAGTGGTAATTCTACCACCCCAGGCCGACGACACCGCTTTAACGCGTTCTTCGGTCCCCGAGATTACACCGGTGCCGGTTGTTGATTTTCCTCCAGAAACCAAAGCTCTGGATTTACCCAACACCATTCCTGTGGACAAGGTTACCCCTGCACGTGGGGCAGCTAAGCCTCCGGTATCCATGTCCATCAAGACCTTTGCACGTGCTAAGGCTGCCAGCCAGGCCAAGGCCCACCCTAAGCCTACTGCTCAGGGTCCCTCTTCTGATAGACAGATCATGACTCTTGCTGCAGATTTAATCTCTCTTATCAGAGGTTCTCAGCCGCCTGCAGATAAAAGGCCTAGAACTGAGCAGACAGACACCCTCTCCTCAGATGAAGCCTCTGGGGATTCAGAGCACTCAGATACCCAGGAAGAATCCTTCCAGGCCTATGAGGATTCGGATGCTGAGGATTCTATTCCCTCTGCCTCCCCTCCTGAGGATATTTCTTTTGGTGAAGTTCTCCACTCCAGGAGAGAACATTTTCAGTGGCAGGGTCAGGAATTCTCTGACTCCAGGAAAAGGCTATGTACCTTCCTTAAGCTGCCCCAACACAGACCTTTAGCTATTCCTCCAGTGTTTGATGTCCTTGATGATGTATACTCAGACTCCAGTGCTTCGCCTGATTCTCTCCCTCCTGCTCCTGTCAAACCTGACAGATATTACAGGGTCCCTGAAACCCATAAGCATCTCTTTAAGGCCCACTCTGTGGATTTAGAGACTATTTCACAGGGCCCCAAGGCAGTGGCTTCCTCCTCGGCCAAAAACCCTTTGCCTGCTGACAGGGAAGCTAGGTCCCTGGAGAGATGGGGCAAAAAAGTTTATACCTCTTCCACCCTTGCCATGAGGTCACTTAACTGCCTTTTCATATGTTTCAGTACCAGGATTTCTTAATGGATGATTTGCAGAAAAAGTTAGCCTCTCCTGAGCCTATAGATAGAAAGGCATTGCAGGACTTGGTTCATAACACTCAGCAGGTTAGCAATCATTTTCTACAGTGTGGTTATGATGCATTGGAAGCTTCATGTAGGGCAGCCATGACAGGGGCCGTTATACGTAGACATGCTTGGTTGAAAGAACAGCCACTGCCAGACCATGTTAAAGTTAAGCTCCTGGATGCACCTCTGGAAAAACAGAAGCTTTTTGGTGCTAATGCACAGGATGTGCTGAAGTCTATTGAAGAAAAGGCAAAATCAGTACAGACTGTCAAGGATTTCCTCCAGGTTCAACCTCCCAGATTCAGTAGGAAGTGGCCTTCTGAGAATTGGTCCTTTCCAGACTCTGATAAGTTTCAAAGGGGAAAGAACAGGCGTGCTCGAGGTAGAGGGCAATACCGAGGCTCCTACAGGGGCCGCCAATGGCAACCACCAAATCAAAGGAGTGGCGCAGGGAGTTCGCCTGCACCACAGGGACAATCACAATGACTTGACTATTAATCCGCCTACCAAGGCTCAAAGAGAAGCTCCTCTAGGCGGAAGATTATCCTTATTCTCAAAGAACTGGCACATTTTAAACAAGAACAAATGGATTCTGGACATAATAGACAAAGGTTACAGGTTCCACTTCCACACCTTACCAACGAGACAAGGCATGCCAAACCTGCCACAAAATCAAAGGGCAGAGGCTCTCTTACAAGTTGCAAAGCTGTTACAAATAAAAGCTATAGAAAAAGTACCTCCACAGGAACAAGGCCAGGGATTCTATTCAAGACTGTTCCTTGTTCCAAGAAAAGAAAAGCAATGGAGGCCTATACTGGACTTGTCTATTCTAAACACCTTTCTCATTGTGCCAAAATTCAAAATGCTGACGTTACAGCAACTCCTTCCCATGCTGGGCAAGGGGTCTTGGCTGGTTACTCTGGACCTCAAGGAGGCATACCTGCATGTCCCAATCAGACACAGCTGCAGAAGATACCTCAGATTTCTTGCAGGAACAGAGCATTATCAATTCTCAGCATTGCCGTTTGGCTTATCTACTGCGCCCAGAGTATTCACGAAATGCCTGGCATCAGTAGTTGCACATTGCAGACTCCAGGGATTCAAATATACCCTTACCTGGACGACTGCCTCATACAAGCAGACAGCTATCACCATCCCAAAAGATTATTTTTCTAGGAGCAAAACTGGACACACAATCACAAATGGCTTTCCTCACAGAGGAGAAACAACAGCATTTACCAGATTACTTCAAAAGCCTAGCAAAACATACCCAGTTGACCGCAAGGAAGATCCTGCAGGCCCTGGGTTTCATGGCATCTTGCATCCTTCTGATCCCCCTGGCAAGACTGCACATGAGGAAGCTACAATGGTAGCTAAAAAGCTTATGGTCTCAACACAGCCACAACCTGGAAGACGTAATACCACTCATTCCATGCCTGCAAAGGGAATTTTTGTGGTGGGCTCAAGCAAGCCAGTTAAACCAAGGCATGTCCTTCAACAAAGTTCAAGCAAGTCAAACCATTATAACAGGCGCCTCAGATCGTGGATGGGGGGCGCACATGGAGGACAGATGCATTCAAGGCCAATGGACTCCCAAGGAAATGCCTCTGCACATAAATCAAAAAGAGATGCTGGCAGTGATACATGCCATAGAAGCCTTTGGAAAATCTTTTCAACAAGGCCATCTGCTAATAAGGACAGACAACACCACTGTCATGTGGTATATAAACAAACAAGGAGGCACTCACTCGTATCCCCTCTGCAGACTAACAATGGCTCTTTGGGAAAAATCCCTGAAACTGAACATCCATTTGCAATCCCAGTTTGTTCCGGGCAAGGACAATGTACTGGCCGACAGGTTGAGCAGAAATTTCATGGATCCACACGAATGGATGCTGCATCCACACATTTTCTCACAAATAACAACTGCATGGGGAAGACCAGACATAGATCTATTTGCTTCTCATCTAAATCACCACCTGGACAAGTTCTGCTCAAGGACTCACCATCCTCTAGCGTGGAGAACGGATGCCCTCTCCTTCAGCTGGAATGCCCTGAAAATCTATGCATTCCCTCCTCTACCATTAATGACCAAGGTGTTACTGAAGATCAAAGCAGAGCAACCAAAAGGAATACTGATGGCTCCAGTCTGGCCGAGGCAGCATTGGTATCCCTTGCTACTGAGCATAACTCACTCCAAACCGTGGCCCTTGCCCCAATGGCCTCTGCTCCTAACACAACACAATTACAGGACTGTTCATCAAAACCTGCAAACATTACAACTGGCAGCTTGGAGGGTTCCATGACTTTGTCCCATGACACCCTCTCCGAAAAGGTTCAGGAAATCTTGCTGGAAGCACGCAGGCCTTCCACCAGAAAAACCTATGCGGCCAAATGGAAGAGATTCATCATCTGGAATGCCAAAAAGGGACAGGATGCATCAGTGATGAGCATACCTCAGATATTAGAATACTTGGCAGAAATGTTTCATAAGGGCCTCTCATATTCATCCATTAAAATACATGCTTCAGCAATCTCAGCAAACTTCAACTGTGATCCACCTGTGTTTTCGCATTCCTTGCTAAGACAGTTCCTAAGAGGGATAAAGAATATCAAGCCTCCCAGAAAACCACCAGTTCCTGCATGGGACCTCAACTACGTCTTGGAAAAAGTAACTCTTCCTCCTTTTGAACCAGCAGCAACTTCAGAAATGCAATTCCTCTCCTGGAAATCAGCCTTCCTGTTGGCAGTTACCTCAGCAAGAAGAGTCTCTGAGATACAGGCCCTCATGGCAGTACCTCCCTTTCTCATTTTCCATCAGGACAGAGTTTCTCTAAGGACCAATCCTTCATTCATGCCAAAGGTGATATCCAGGGTGTCTCTAAATCAAGCAATTCACCTGCCTACCTTCTTTCCCAAACCTCAAAATAAAGGGGAAAAGCTGCTGCATACTCTAGACATACACAGACAATTGCGCTACTACTTGGACAGAACAAAGACCACCAGGAAGTCTGACCAACTATTTGTAGCCTATGCTGCCAGAGTGCAAGGAAAGGCAGTCTCCAAACAAACAATTTCAAAGTGGATTGGACACTGCATCAGATTCTGTTACTCCTTCCATGGAAAGAGTGTGCCAGCCAATATAAGACCACACTCAACCAGAGCTATAGCCACATCCACAGCCTTTCTAAGAGGAGTGGCTACAAAGGACATTCTAGAGGCTGCTACATGGAGCTCCATGCATACATTTACCAAACACTACAACCTGCCTTTATACTCCAGATCCCGAGCAGGCTTTGCTTCTGCAGTCCTGCAGGGTCTTTTAGCTACACCATCCCTTGCTTAGATCCTACCACCCCCAGCTTGGCTATGGTATTCAACCCATATGTCAGGACTGCAGTTGCATTCTTAAAGGACATAGTACAGTTTTGTACCTACCATAAATGTAGATGTCCGATAGATATGCAACTGCAGTCAGGTTTTCCCTCCCTCCTACCCCTCTGTTTGTTCCCTAGGGTCCTTCCCCCTCTCCTATTTAGCTGGGGATATCTGTTATGGTGTATCTGTTTATTACTGTTGTGTATGTCTTGAAATTTTTGCTTATCCATTCACAAATTTTAGCCTTCCTTGGAGGGCACCTGGCATCTGGGGCAAGAAACACTGAAGAAGATGGCGTCGGCGGATGCCTTTATACCCCGGCCGCTCTGACGTCGGGGAGGAGGCGACATCAGCCGACGCCGGACCCAGACTTTGGAATCCGGCCGACCGAAGGGCTGCCTGAGGCAGGACAACCCATATGTCAGGTCTGCATTTGCATATCTATCGGACATCTACATTTATGGTAGGTACAAAACTGTACTTTTTACAAGGCCTGCTAGCCAGCCCTAATGCTTCTTGACTGCCTCCACCCTTCCTCAGCTTTGGGAATCAACCCAAGTGTGATGACTGCAACAGTGAAACACGAAGAACATAGCACAGTTGTGTACACTTACCATAAATGTAGATGTTCGAGTGTATTCACTGTTACAGTCTGGGTTACCCTCCCTCCAGCCCCCTGACTTCTCTATATTTTCTACCTATCCTTTTTTTGGCCATATCTTATAACAATGGTATTTACTTTTTACTGGGGGTGTTCCACACCATGTAATTGCTTCCTATTTTGGGGGCTCCTGACATCTGGGGTAAGAAAAACTGATGTAATGGGCGTCGGCTGCATGTTTTATACCCCCTGACGTCATGGAAGAAGCGACAGAACCGACGCAGAAATCCCAAGACTCTAGTATTCAGGCCGACTGAGGGCTACCTGCAGGCAGATAACCCAAGTGTGATGACTGCAACAGTGAATACACTCGAACATCTACATTTATGGTAAGTGTACACAACTGAACTTTCTGCTGTTTGTGAAATGAGAGTTGTCACTCAATCCAAGCCTACCCTTCTTCCAGATCCCATTTCAATCCGTTCAGACCCCAGTTCAGTCTTTCCACACTCAGGGGGGAGCAGTGTCCAGGGGACTTAAGTGCAAGACAGATGGGGTCTTTCAGATGCTACAGAGCACATAAACGTAAAAGGAGCGTTAACGGTGATTCTAGCTTTAAAAGTTCTTCACTAGTTATCCACATCCCCTTTTAGTGGTCACAGATAACAGCACAGCCATGTGGTACCTGAACAAACAAAGGGGCTACAAGGTCATACCCTCTATGCCACTTGGCAGTGAGGGCCTGGGAAGGTAGCCTTGCAGCATTCTCTGATGCTTCAAGCCTAATACATCCCATCAGAGAAAAATGTAGGGGCAGACAGACTAAGCAGATCCCAGCAGACCTTCACGAGTCAAAACTCAGGACAGAGGTCTTCCATGAGTTGATCCAGATGTGGGGAAACTCCTCGGATAGGTATATATTTCCTTCAAACAGCTGGAACAATTGTTTTGAAATGTCCTTGCAGCCATGCTTGAAGGACAGATGCATTCCCATTCACTTAGATGGGGATGTTCCTTTATGCATTTTCACTATTTCCAGTGATATCGAATGTTTTTCTAAAGATTCAGAAAGAATTACTAAAGATCATTGTGGTAACCCCATTTGGTTCTGCAAAATTGGTTCTTCCTTTTAATGGAATTGTCCAAGGGCAATTACTAGATGCTTCCTCATGTTCTGGATCTGCTGCCATGGGTACTTGGTGCACCCTAGCTTTGAGCAATTGCATCTGACATCCTGGATGAGTTTATCTTGATTCCATTTAGGCACTTTTTCCAGGAGGCTGTCCAGCAGGTAGTGAAGGAGACACAAAAACCTGCAACTAGAAATGTTTACAAGAGAAAGAGGTTTTCTAGGTAGCACCTAACCAATGATAAAGGGCCCAATACAGTGTCCACCCGTCTGGTTTTAAAACATTTGTGTGAGCTACTCAGTGGCTTATCTTGTGGATCTGTCAAGGTACGTCTTGTGGCCATCTCAGCTAGCCTGCCCACAGATTCCCCTCTGTTGTGTTTTAGTGGACACTCAGTTTATGAAAGGAGTGTTGCACTTGTGACCCTCAAAAGCAAATTCCTCCTTTTTGGGATCTCAACTTTCTGCTTGAAAAGTTGATCTTAATTCATTTTACATTGGCCTTTTAGGTTGATTTAAAGTTCATCACTTGGAAAAACTGTTTTGCTTATTGCTTTGACATCTGCAAGGTGAGTTGCAAGCTTTCATGATATGCCAACCGTATCTGATTTTCTGCAAGGATAGGGTTGTTTTGCCCACTAATCCATTTTTTTGCCAAATGTTTCTGAATTTACCTTGAATCAAGCTGTCAGTCTCCCAATTTTCTTTCTGGAACCTAAAAACAAGGGAGAGAATATTCTGCATCCCTTGAGTATGCACAGGCAACTCAGGTGCTACCTTGAGAGAGCTAAGTCCTTCGAGAAAGCTAAAACAGCTGTTTATTTCCTATTCTGGGGCTATGTAGTGTCAACATGTCTTTAAGCAAATGATTGCTCATTGGTAACTCTTTCCAGACAAGATTAAGGCACATTCCACTTAATCCTTAGTGCAAGCTGCCAGAGTTGTGGAGTATTTTGTCAGTAATGACGGAATTTCCAGCTCCGATACATTTTGCAAGTTAAATGGAGTATGCAGTTATGTATTCCTGTTTTGTCTGCAGCAAATGTGCCTAAAAAGAACAAAGCGGTATAGGTGTAATTCACAACTTTGACCTGGTGGAATAGAGTTGGTCAGTCAGTTGTGTTGTTTCTTGCGTTGTAGGACAGCAGAGTTGATCTTGTGGTAGTCGTTTGAAGCAACAGAAAGTTGTGTTTAAAGTAGACTTTGACAGAGGACTTTATAACAAAGCATCGCTGATGTGTGTTTTCACTGATGTATCAGGAAATAATAGCTGTGTGGGATGAATGTAATGTTAAGAGAAATAAGATTTTCTAGTGGCAGGTTTTGTGACCTCTTGCAAAACCGAAGCTCATCCTCAAAAAATTGGTGTTGGAAAGTAATTAAAACCCTGAATCCTACACTAAGGCACTGTACGAGCACATCCACTAGTGCATGAATCGTGCCATCCCAAATAGAACCAAGGCGCTTTCCTCCAAAAAAAGGAAGCCAATTTGGTGGTCCCCTGCCATAAAAAAAACTATACAACAGAAGGAAGAAACTGTTGCAGAAGAGGAAAAAAATCACAGGATGCCAAAAACTCCCTTACCAGCCTCAGTAAGAAGCTGAGATCCCTCATAAAATCCTCCAAAGCTAGTTACGAAAATAAAATTGCCAAAGATTCCAAAGACAACCACAAGGCATTCTATAGTTATGTCAAGAATCTAAATGGCAATGCTCAGATCTGCTCTGAGCTACAACAGAGTGTCATTAAATATACTGATCCCAAGGATATTGCCAATATCCTGACAGATCGATTTAGTGCCAACTTCACCCCCTCTTGCCCACTAAAGGGCCCATCTCAATACCAAAAGATTGCCAAATTCTGGTAATCACAGCCACAGAGGTAGAAAACGCACTCTCCAAAGCTAAAAATATAGCATCCATGGTACCAGATGACATCTCGGGTTGTGTACTACATGAACTACAACATGAACTGGCACCTCACCTAAGTGTCATGTTTAGTCATAGCCTCACCTTAGGCTTCGTGCCCACTGAGTGCCTCACAGCTGCAGTTATCCCACTCCACAAGGGTGGATCCGCCTTGGATCCTGGGAACTACCATCCCATCTGTCTGATGAGCCTGATCTGCAAGGGCATGGAACGCATTATCATGGAACTTTTAAACAAAGACATTGGCAACCTTCAAACACTGGACCCCACCCAGTTTGGGTTCGTGAAGGGCCGATCATGTCTCCTGAACCTGATTAACTTCTTCGAATCAGTCACCAGAGTTGTGGGTGAGGCTAAGGTGGTCCACACAGCCTATCTGGACCACGCCAAGGCCTTCGACACCATCCCCCACTCTGGAATCATAGATAAACTTACTAAGCTGGGCATAAATCCCTATGTCACTTGATGGGTTGCCAACTGGCTTACTGACAGAACCCAGACTGTAAAAGTAGCCGACTCCAAATCCAGCTCAAGACAAGTGGAGTACCTCAGGGTTCAGTCCTAGGACCGCTCTTGTTTGGCATCTACTTCTCTGAAGTACAGGTCAACACTACAGGACTCTGGCTAACAAAGTTCGCAGATGACTGCATACTGGGAGCCATTATTGAATCCTCAAATGATGTAGATATTCTACAAAAGGGCCTTACAGAAACAGATACTTGGTGCCAGAGCTATGGGCGCAAGCTTAATGCCAATAAATGTATAGTTATCCCTTTTAGAAAAAAACATGTACCCATGAATTACCACATAGGTGGCAGTACACTAAACACCGAATGTGTGATGAGAGACTTGGGGGCACAGGTGGACAGTGGTCTCACCTTCGATAGCCACATCGCCACAACAGTCAGGAAATCCTTCTATGTGGCACACCTCATCACTAAGGGCTTTTCATCCAAAAAAAAGAAGGTTATTGTCCCACTGTACTTATCCCTCATTAGACCCATTATAGAGTACAGTGACCCGTTTGGTATGTACCTCACAAGACATCTGCAACAGCTGGAAAGGCCACAGAAGTACCTCACTAAAAGAATCACAAAGCAGATGCCCTATGCTGACCGTCTAAAAAAATCTCCAGCTATACTCTGTGGCATATCGTCTACTCAGAGGCAATCTCTGCTTAACATACAAGGCCATGTCAAACCCTGAGCTGTTGGACATGCTTCACTCTAAGAAATCCCAATCCCTCAGAGCCACACGCTCCAAGGATCTAAACCTTGTCATCACAATGAACAAAACATGCTGGAGGGATAGGTTCCTGACCCAGAGACTCCCCATACTCTGGAAAAGACTGCCCATACATGTCAAGCAGAACGCCTCATTGGCCCTCTTCAAAAGGAACCTTGACGATTGGATGGGAGATAGGAAATTCACCCCGGGTATCACGTCAGTCGCCCTGCTAGACAGGGGTCCAGGGAAGTAAATATTGTGGGAAGAAATATCCAGGGAATTGTTATGGCTAGGCTTGTATAGGCCCTATGGCCGATAGCCTAGTACCAACCTATAAACCTATAAAATCCTATCATCCAAAAAGTCAACTGAAGTGTGGGCAAGTGAGGGTGAATGACAGATGCCTTGCCCTGTGTGAGATAATCATCCTCTGAGGTAACGTATGACTGCCGCTGGCCAAATGAAAAAGAAGAGGGAACCAATGTTACCTGGGCCAGGAGGGAGTCACCAGCAAGGTTTTGACCCTGTCCCACCTGATTTTGTGCAGGACATTTGGTAGTAGAAGAAGAGGGGCTAGGCATACAAAAACATCCCCTCCTAGGAAAGACATGGAGTCCACTGTCAAAGCCAGAGGACTTGGCACTTTGGAACATAATTAGGAGGTTGTCTGTTCAGAGGGGAAGCAAAAAGATCTGCTTGAGGAATACCCCCACTGATGAATGATGTCCAGGAATGTGAAGCATCCATTGCCATGGCTATCCTTCATGGTTTTTTGGAGGGCTTCTTTATGGTTTCTTTCTCCCATCCTCTCCAGTATCTTTTAAATATACTGCAACAGTGATAAGAAGAGTAGTAGTATAGTGTAAGATCTTGCTAATACCATTAGATGTCCTACTTCTCACTGTTGCAGTTTTCTGTCCCTCCCTCCCTCACCCTGTTTTTTTGTCTTCCATCTGGCCGAGGGGTCTTTCTTTCTTTCTTTCTCTCTTCTTCCCTTCCTGGATATACATGTTCTTACTTTTCTATTAGGTTGCTCTAGTTCTCCTGGAGCATTTAATTTATGAGGGTTAGGCATGAGTATGTCACATATATTTTACGCCTCACACGTAGGATATATATCTGCTGTATGGTGGCTGGATTGTGTAAAGGCTTTGATGTGCTGGCTGGACATTTGGCTGTCCATGGCAGGATATCACAGATGTCCTTCAAGGATGCATCTGCAGTCCTTACAAATGGGTTGTCCTGTCGTCAGGCAGCCCTTCGGTCGGCCGGATTCCAAAGTCTGGGTCCGGCCTCGGCTGGTGTCGCACTTCACCCGACGTCATAGCTGCAGTTATTCGGGTATAAAGGCATCAGCCGACGCCATCTTCCCCAGTCTTTCTTGCTGCGTGGCACCCGAAGCAGAAGCTGTTCGCAAGTGCCGGTCGGTCAGAACCAGAGAATACTACCGAATACTACTACCGAAGACTTCTAAAAAGCTAAGTACCCCGTTGGGGACCTTTTCTTGCCTCAGCCGATGTCAGAAAAAGTGAATAACTGTTTAACTTGTGGGAAACAAATACCTCATAAAGATTTCCACTCTTACTGCTTACCTTGTCTAGGCCCAGACCACGACGTCGCAGCTTGTCTAGCCTGTGCTTCTTTTAACCGGCGGACGCTTAGACATCGGTCGGAATTTGCTGAGGAGTTTTTCGGCTCCGATTTTGCTTATATTATGCCGTCGGATCCTCCGACTTCACAAATATCTAAAAAAACGCAAGGAAAAGGACCGACACTCGCGGTCCGCGGTTTCGGCCGAAACCGCGGTTAAGCCAACCGCGAGTGTCTCTGTTTCGGCTGAAACCGAGCAAGCGGTTCTTCCTTCAGCCGAAAACTTTCCTTCTACCGAGGCCTCTTCCAACCTCGTGGAATCGGCTTCTGAAATCCCACCTGCTGTTGCAGTTTCTCAGGAATTATCAGACACTATTCCCTTGGATATTTCAACCCCTGCACGTGGAGCTGCTAGGCCTCCTGCAGCCATGTCTATTAAGGCCTTTGCCAGGGCTAAAGCAGCTAAAGTTACTAAATCTGTGCCTGCTAAGACCCCCTCTCACAGGCTACCTCCGGCCCCTGCTAAGCCCGATAGATACTACAGGGTCCGGGACACACATTACCACTTGTATAAGGCTCCTTTTGCAGATCCAGAGACTATCTCCCAAGGACCTAAGGCTGTAGCAGCTACTTCTGCCAAAAAACCCCTCCCCTCTGAAAGGGAATCCAGATCCTTAGAGAGATGGGGTAAAAAAGTTTACACTTCTGCTACTCTTTCAGCTAGGGCCTTGAACTGTCAATTTCACATGATACAGTATCAAGAATTTATGCTAGACCAGTTAACCAAAAAACTGTCCTCGGATGAAACAGTAGACAAAAAATATGTGCAGGAAATGGTACATAACATTCAACAAGTCAGTAACCATTCCTTAAAATGCGGCTATGATGCACTGGAGGCTTCCTTTAGATCAGCCATGACTGGCACAGTTATCAGAAGGCATGCATGGTTAAAAGAACAGGCCTTACCAGACAATGTCAAATCAAAACTATTAGATGCTCATATGGATAAGATCAATTTGTTTGGCTCTCCTGCACAACAAGTGCTGAAGAAGATGGAAGAGAAGGCAAAATCTGTCCAAACAGTGAAAGATTTCTTACAGGTCCAACCTCCGAGGTTTAGCAGGAATTGGCCCTCCAAGAATTGGTCCTTTCCAGACTCCTCCAGAACTCAGAGAGGCAGGAATAGGCGTTCAAGAGGCAGAAGCCAATCCAGGGGTGCCTACAGGGGACGCCAGTGGCAGGGCAACAACCAGCGAGGCACAGCCACAGACACAGCCACCACCACAGCTACAGGTTAATCACAGTGACTTGGCTCTGGCACCGCCTACCAGGGAACAACTACAAGCACCCTTAGGCGGGAAGCTAGCCTTATTTTCAACAAACTGGCATTACATCACAAGAGACAAGTGGATTTTGCAGACAATAGACCAAGGTTACAGGTTTCACTTCCATACTCTACCAGGGAAGAGAGGAATGCCAAACCTACCTCCAAATCAAAAGACAGAAGCTCTAAAACAAATTTCTCAATTATTAAGGATGAGAGCTGTAGAAAAGGTACCATCTATGGAGCAAGGAAAGGGATTTTACTCCAGACTCTTCCTGGTACCAAGAAAAGAGAGCAAATGGAGACCTATTCTCGACCTGTCCGCTTTAAACACATTCCTCATTGTTCCAAAATTCAAAATGCTGACTCTACAGCAGCTTCTTCCCATGCTGGGCAAGGAGTCTTGGCTGGTAACTCTAGATCTCAAGGAGGCATACCTGCACGTCCCCATACGACCAAATTGCAGAAGATACCTCAGATTTCTTGCAGGATCAGAGCATTATCAATTCTCAGCATTGCCCTTTGGCTTATCTACTGTGCCCAGAGTGTTCACGAAATGCCTGGCATCAGTAATTGCTCATTGCAGGCTTCAGGGAATCCAAATCTACCCTTACCTGGACGACTGCCTGATACAAGCGGACAACAAAAACAAGTTAGCAGAAGACTTGCAAAGGGTCATTTACCTGCTACAAGCCCTGGGATATACAGTCAATATAAAAAAGTCAAGGCTGATACCATCCCAAAGGATAACCTTTTTGGGTGCAGAGCTAGATACATCAAAACAAATGGCATTCCTAACAGTAGAAAAACAGAAGCAACTACCTCTCTACTTTTTGGCATTAACAAAACAGGACCAGCTAACAGCAAGAAAAGTCCTACAAGCCTTGGGCTTCATGGCATCCTGCATAATACTGGTTCCACATGCCAGAATGCATATGAGAAAATTACAGTGGTACCTAAGGAATTTATGGTCTCAACACCAGCACAGCCTAGAAACTCAAATTCCAATAATTCCATGCCTGAAACAAGAATTCCTATGGTGGGCTCAGGCCTGTCAGGCAAACACAGGATTGCCCTTCCACAACACTCAGCCAAGCCAAACCATCACGACGGACGCCTCAGACCTCGGTTGGGGGGCCCACATGCTGGACAAGTGCATTCAAGGTTTATGGACTCCAGACCAGCTGTACCTGCACATAAACCTAAAGGAAATGCTGGCAGTAAAACTGGCAATTCAGACATTCAGACCATTTCTACGACAAGGCCAATTGATGATAAGGACAGACAACACCACAGTTATGTGGTACATCAACAAACAGGGAGGGACACATTCGTACCCTCTATGCCGGATGGCACTGGACCTCTGAAATGTGGCCCTGAGCTACAACATACAGTTACAAGCAGTTTTTGTACCAGGAAAAGAAAACATTCAAGCAGACAGATTAAGCAGGACTACCACAGATGCCCATGAATGGATGCTGCATCTGGGCATCTTCAAAACCATTACAAGAAAATGGGGACTCCCAGAAATAGACTTATTTGCATCCCCACACAATCACCAGCTACAGAAATTCTGCACAAGGACGTACCACCCACTTGCTTGGAAGGTGGACTCCCTCTCTTTCAGCTGGAAAAACCTGGCAGCATATGCATTCCCACCACTTCCTTTGATGCACAAGGTGTTATTGAAGATCAAAGAGGAGCGTCCAAGGATCATTCTGATAGCTCCAGACTGGCCAAGACAACATTGGTACCCATTACTGAGGAGCATGTCTCGGGAACAAATGTGGCCCTTACCCCTGGTTCCATTGTTGTTAACACAGAACAACTACAACATCCTGCATCCAACCCTGAAAACGCTTTAGCTGACTGCCTGGAACATTGCATAAGGCCACTTAACCCAAATTTATCCCAAAGGGTTAAAGACATTATCCTGGAGGCTCGCAGACCCTCAACAAGGAAAAATTATTCGGCAAAATGGAAAAGATACCTCATTTGGAGTACTACAAAAGGAGAAGATGTGTCACTGGTAAACATGGCCAACATCCTGGAATACTTGGCAGAGCTCTTTCACAAAGGCCTGTCCTATTCTTCCATTAAGATTCATGCATCAGCTATTTCAGCAGAATACGACTTGGATCCTCCAGTCTTCTCACATCCCCTACTCAGGCAGTTTCTCAGAGGAATTAAAAATGTAAAGCCTCCTAGGAAACCACCATTACCAGCATGGGACTTGAACTTTGTGCTAGAAAAATTGACACTCCCTCCTTTTGAACCAGCAGCAACAGCAGAATTACAATATTTATCATGGAAAACTGCTTTCCTACTGGCAATCACTTCAGCAAGAAGGGTATCTGAGCTACAGGCATTAATGGCAGTACAACCCTTCCTGATCTTCCATCAAGATAGTGTCCATGAGAACAAATCCTACTTTTATGCCTAAGGTGGTCTCCAGAGTATCTTTAAATCAGGCTATCCACCTACCTACATTCTTCCCCAACCCACAGAACAGGGGAGAAAGACTGTTGCATACCTTGGATGTACATAGACAATTACGCTACTACCTGGACAGGACCAAGGGAAATAGAAAAACTGACCAGCTTCTGGTAGCATATGCAACAGGAATGGAGGGAAAAGCAATTTCAAAACAGACTATTTCAAAGTGGATAGGAAATTGTATCAGATTTTGTTACTCCTACCATGGAAAGAAAACTCCAGAAAACATCAGGCCTCACTCTACAAGGGCTACAGCCACTACCACAGCTTTCCTACGAGGAGTGGCTACCAAGGACATTTTAGAGGCTGCTACTTGGAGCTCCGTGCATACATTTGCCAAGCATTATAATTCACCTTTATACTCTAGATCCCGAGCAGGTTTTGCCACTGCTGTTTTGCAAGGGATCTTAACTACACCATAACTTCCTTTTTCCTCCTCCCCCAGTTTGGCTATGGTATTCTACCCATTTGTAAGGACTGCAGATGCATCCTTGAAGGACATAGTACAGTTTTGTACCTACCATAAATGTAGATGTCCGATAGGAATGCATCTGCAGTCAGGATTACCCTCCCACCTTTCCCCTCTGTGGTACTCCTAGGGTATTTGCCCATCTTATAGCTAGCTGGGGGAATCTATTATGGTGTATTTGTTTGTATACATGTACATACATGCTTATTTTGTGTCTGCTCTCTACTATTTGGAATCATTGGCATTTATCCAAATTTAGCCTTCCTAGAGGGCACCTGGCATCTGGGGCAAGAAACACTGAGGAAGATGGCGTCGGCTGATGCCTTTATACCTGAATAACTGCAGCTATGACGTCGGGTGAAGTGCGACACCAGCCGAGGCCAGACCCAGACTTTGGAATCCGGCCGACCGAAGGGCTGCCTGATGACAGGACAACCCATTTGTAAGGACTGCAGATGCATTCCTATCGGACATCTACATTTATGGTAGGTACAAAACTGTACTTTGTGAGGAATACTGCGACAGTGAGAAGTAGGACATCTGCTATTATGGTAAGATCTTACATGAGTGTTCAGTGTTCATCGTGTTTCACTGTTACAGTCATTACACTTGGGTTATCCTGCTGGCAGGCTACCCGCAGTCGGCCTGAATTCCAAAGTTGTGGTCCGGCTTCGGTTGCTGTCGCCTCTTCCCTGACGTCAGTGCGCCAGGGGGTATATAAGATGCAGCCGACGCCATTTTCTTCAGTCTTTCTTGCCGTGCGGTGCCCGAAGCAAAAGCAGTTCGCAAGTGCCGGTCGGCTGACTCCTGAGTTTTTCGAATTTGAATTTCAGATCCGAAGTCTTCAATAAAGCTAAGTACCCCGTTGGGGAAACTTTCTTGCTCCAGACCGATGTCAGTAAAAGTTAACAATTGTATTTCTTGTGGGAAGCAAATACCTCATAAGGATTTTCATTCTTACTGTATTCCTTGCCTAGGCCCTGACCACGACGTTGCTAGTTGTCGGTTTTGTGCTAGATTCAACCAACGCACTATTAAGCGTCGGTTCGATTTTGCTTTACATTATTTTGGCCGAAGGTTTAACTATATAATGCCGTCGGAACAACAGACGACCGGAGTTCATAAAAAGCGCAAAGACAAAGAAAAGGACAGGCATCGAGGTCCAAAACCGACGACAAAGCCTCTTCTAGGCCAGTCGCCGGTTCTCAGTGAGGTGTTTTTGCAGCCCCTGACACCCGCTACCTCAGAGCCACAGGCCACCTCTGACTCCCACGTGGAGACAACTTGGCCTCTGGAAACTCAAGGTTTTGGGCCTATGGAACCTATTTCCTCATATGGGTCCAGAGCCGCTGAGCAGGCATCGGCTTCTGAGGGTGTTTTCAGACCTACACAGCTTACTGTCAAGACCACTTGAACAGCCAAGGCAAAGTCTAAAACACCTTTAAAGACAAAGAAACAAGTACAGCATTCTCCTGGAAAGTCATCCATGCCTAAGAAACAGCTGCTTAAAATGGCCGAGAACCTAATTACTTTGATCAGGGGTTCCCATCCCCCTCCTCATAAAAGGCCTAGGCGAGACACTGACTATGACTCCTCTGACCAGGTTTCTATTTCTTCTGATTCCTCTTCAGAACAGGGATATTCTCTTCCTTCCTATGAGGACTCAGATGCTGAAGAATCTATCCCTTCAGCCTCTCCTCCTGAGGACTACTCTTTTGGGGAAACCCTGCATACCGTGAGGGAGCATTTCCATTGGGAGAGCCAGGATTATTCAGAATCCAAGAAAAGGCTCAGAGACTTTCTTTTATTGCCTCAGCACAGACCTCTTGCTGTCCTTCCTGTGCTAGACATTGTTGATGATGTATTTTCTGAATCCAGTTTGTCTCCTGATTCTTTACCCCCTGCACCAGTTAAGCCAGATAGGGACTACAGGGTTCCAGATGTTCATCGTGTTTCACTGTTGCAGTTATCACTGTTGGGGTTCTTCCTGCTGGCAGGCAGCCCTCGATCGGCCAGAGTCCCAAAGTCTGGGCTCGACGTCGGCTGAGGTCGCTCCTTCCCTGACATCAGAGTGCCAGGGGTATAAAGGCCTCAGCCGACGCCATTTTCCTCAGTCTTTCTTGCTGCGCTGTGCCCGAAGCAAAGCAGTTCGCAAGTGCCGGTCGGCCGACTCCTTTTCACTTTTGGTGATTTATCTGAAGACTTTTTCTTCTTAAAGCTAAGTACCCTGTTGGGGAAACTTTTTTCTTGCTCCAGTCCGATGTCAGAAAAAGTTAATAATTGTATTTCTTGTGGGAAGCAAGTACCTCATAAGGATTTTCATTCATACTGTATCCCTTGCCTAGGCCCTGACCACGACGTAGCTAGTTGTAGGTTTTGTGCTAGATTTAACCAACGCACTATTAAGCGCAGGTACGATTTTGCCTTCCATTATTTTGGGAGAAGATTTAACTACAATATGTCATCGGATTCTTATCTGACCAGAGCACATAAATGGTGTAAAGATAAAGACAGGCCTCCGAGGTCCAAAACGGGTGACATTTCTCTACCAGAGCCAGTTGCCGGTCGTCAGTGAGGCGCTTTTGCAGCCTCTGTCATCCGCCATTTTTGAACCGCTTGCCTGTACCGACTCCCACGAGGAGCCGGTGAGGCCTTCAGAATTTCAAGGGACTGGACCTTCGGATAATGCTCCCTCAGATGGGTCCGGAGCCGCTGTGCAGGCACCGGCTTCTGAGGGGGTTTTCAGGCCTGCACAGCTTCATGTAAAGATGGCTTCAGTTTTACAGTCAAAGATAAAGAAACAAGCACAGGCCTCTTCAGTTCAGGGCCGTAGACCTCAGGGACAGATGCTTAAAATGGCCGAAGACCTGTTGACTATGATCAGGGGTTCCCATCCCCCTCCTGACAAAAGGCCTAGGCAAGAGCCAGATTATGATTCATCAGATCAGGTTTCAATTTCTTCTGCTTCTTCCTGTGATCAGGATTATTCCTTCCCTCCTTATGAGGATTCTGATGCTGAAGAATTCCTTCCTTCAGCTTTTCCTCCTGAAGATTGTTCATTTGGGGAAACCTTGCATGACATGAGAGAGCATTTCCACCGGGAAGGGCAGGAATACTCTGAATCCAAGCGAAGGCTTACAGATTTTCTTCTCCCCCAGCATAGGCCCCGGGCTATCCCCCCTGTATTGGACATTGTGGATGATGTTTTTACAGAGTCTACCCTCTCTCCTGATTCCTTTCCTCCTGCTCCTATCAAACCAGATAGGTGTTATAGGGTTCCAGATTCTCACAAATTCCTTTTTAAAAATCCTTCAGCTGATCCAGAAACTATTTCTCAGGGCCCTAAGGGTGTTAAAGCGGCCTCTGCTAAGAACCCTATTCCCTCTGACTGAGAGTCCAGAGCCTTGGAAAGATGGGGCAAAAAAGTCTATACTTCTGCTACGTTGTCTATTAGAGCTTTGAATTGTCAATTTCATATGTTGAAATATCAGCAATACCTTTTGTCTGTGTTGAAACAAAAAATGCCAGCTGTTTCTGGTTGTGCAGAAAATAAGGAGTTACAGGATTTATTGCATGCTACTGAGCAGGTGGGTAAACATACCCTGCACTGTGGTTTTGATTATTTGGAGGCTTCTTGCAGGGCTGCAGCAACTGGCACAATTATTAGAAGGCATGCTTGGTTAAAGGAGCAAAGTTTGCCAGATCAGGTTAAGGCAAAACTGTTGGATGCCCCTCTACAGCACAATGTTTTGTTTGGGGCCAAAGCGGAGGAGATATTAAAGAAAATGGAAGACAAGGCCAAATCTATGCAGACGGTTAAAGATTTTCTACAGGTGCAACCACCTAGATTTAGCAGGAACTGGCCAGCTAAACCTTGGTCCTTTCCGAGCTCGGACAGACTCCAGAGAGGCAGATACAGGCGTTCCAGAGGAAGAAGGCAGACACAGACCCCTTTCAGACCCAGGCAGTGGAGTGCTCCCTCTCCCAAGGGTGGAGAAGATAGGTCACAACCTTACAGGAAACCATCTTTATGACGCTCTCTTATTAGCTCCAGGGGCTCCTCTCCTGGAAGCACCTTTGGAAGGAAAAATTTCTCTTTTCCATCACAGTTGGAGCCGCATAACCCAAGACAAATGGGTTCTGGACATAGTTTTAAGAGGTTACAAGTTTCATTTCCATACCTTGCCAAAACCAAACGGATGGCCAGACCTGCCAAAGCATCAATGGGCAGAGGCTCAGAAGCAAGTTCAGTCCCTCATGGCTATGAGGGCCATAGTATTGGTACCAAACACAGAAATAGGACAAGGTTTTTATTCAAGACTTTTCCTGTTTCCCAGGAAGGAAAACACATTGAGACCAATCCTGGACCTTTCCGTATTAAACACCTTTCTGGATATACCAAAATTCAAAATGCTCACTCTGCAGCAGCTGCTGCCTATGCTGAGCAAGAACGCTTGGATGGTGACTTTGGACTTGAAAGAAGCTTACCTACATATTCCTGTAAGGCAGGAATGCAGAAGGTACCTCACATTCAAAGCGGGCTCGAAACATTACCAGTTCTCTGCGCTGCCCTTTGGCTTATCTACTGCGCCCAGGGTCTTTACCAAGTGCCTGGCACCAGTAATGCATTTTGCAGACAGAAGGGAATTCAGATATACCCTTATCTGGATGATTGTCTCATTCAAGCGGACAACAAGGATACTTTACTTCAGCATCTGGTTTTTGTGCAGCATCTTCTTAGGTGTCTAGGGTTTACAGTGAACCTAAAGAAATCAAACTTGGTACCCACTCAACGGATTACTTTCCTGGGTGCTCTTTTGAACACTACAACCCAGATGGCTTACTTGACACCAGACAAAAAAGTGCAACTGGCTTCCTCTTTCAAAAACCTGGCTTCAAAGAGTCCGCTAACTGCAAGAAAAATTCTGCAGGCCTTGGGTTGCATGGCATCCTGCATTCTGCTAATACCATATGCAAGACTGCATATGAGGAAAATACAGTGGTACCTCAAGAGTGTATGGTCTCAGCATTGCCACAGTTTGTAAACAGTGATCACAATTTTGCCTTGCCTCCAGCAGGAATTTCTTTGGTGGGCCGAGGCCTGTCTCCAGAACAAGGGAAAGCCTTTCTGTCCCACTCCAGCCAATCAAGTGATAACGACGGATGCTTCGGACTATGCATGGAGAGCCCACATGCAAGGGGAAATGTCTTCAGGGTGCCTGGGCAGAGGACCAAATGCACCTGCACATAAATTTGAAGGAAATGCTAGCTGTACAGAATGCCCTGACAGCTTTCAAGGATCTTATTCTACCGGGGCAATTACTGATAAAGACAGACAACGCTACAGTGATGTGGTACATAAGCAAGCAGGGAGGCTCCCACTCTTACCTCCTGTGCAGATTGGCCATGACTCTGTGGAACACAGCACTGGCCTGCAAGGTAGAGTTACAAGCTCAATTCCTGCCAGGAAAAGACAACTCTCTGGCAGACAGTATAAGCAGAAACCTCTCAGATCCACACGAATGGATGTTCAGATATTCAGGATGATAACAGAGGCATGGGGGTGCCTGGACATAGATCTCTTTGCATCCCCCCAAAATCACCAACTTCAAACATTCTGCACAAGGATCTACCATGAACTGGCATGGAAACTGGATGCCCTCTCATTCAGTTGGAAAAAGTTTATGCCTTTCCTCCATTGCCTCTTCTACCAAGGGTACTTCTGAAGATCAAACAGGACAAACCAAAAATGATTCTAGTGGCTCCCAACTGGCCTCGACAATTCTGGTACTCAACCCTGATGAACTTGGCTCAGGGTCTGCCCTGGATTCTACCACAAATTCCACATCTACTGTCTCAACAAGATGGCCGGATCCTGCACAGCCATGTCAAAACTCTGAATCTAGCAGTCTGGTGGATCAAGGGCTATAAGCAATTCTACCCTTACAAAACAGGTAGTGGATGTAATTCTTGAAGCTAGAAGGCCCAGCACCAGGAAATCTTGTGCAGGAAAATGGAAAAGATTTTGCATCTGGAATCAGGCCCAGGGTTTTGATACTATAGTTCCAAACGTTCCTCTGATTTAAAATCAAACAGATATGTTGCATAAGGGTCTATCCTTTTCATCTATCAAAATACATGCCTCGGCTATTTCTGCACACTGCAATATGGATCCCCCAATTTTTTCTCATCCGTTACTTAAACAATATCTCAGGGGGGGCAAAGAATATAAGGCCCCCTAGAAGAGCACCAGTTCCCGCTTGGGATCTCAACTGTGTTTTGGAAAAGCTAACTCTGCCTCCTTTTGAACCTGCGGCTACCACAGATTTAAAGTTTTTATCATGGAAAACTGCTCTTCTTTTAGCAATAACCTCTGCCAGAAGAGTTTCGGAATTACAAGCACTCATGGCTGTGGAACCCTTCATTATTTTTCATCAGGACAGGGTTTCCCTGAGGACTAACCCCACTTTCATGCTTAAGGTGGTTTCTAAAGTAGCCTTGAATCAGAGTATTCATTTACCTACTTTCTATCCTAATCCTCAAAATGAAGGAGAGAGAATTTTGCATTCTTTAGACATACACAGGCAGCTTTGCTTTTACCTGGACAGGACCAAGATTTTTAGGAAAACTGACCAATTGTTTGTAGCCTATGCTGCTACATCACAGGGAAAAGCAATCACTAAACAAACTATTTCTAAGTGGATTGCCCACTGCATCAGGTTCTGTTACTCTCTTCATGGTAAACCAGTTCCTATTAACATTAGGACACATTCTGCCAGAGCTGCTGCTACTTCAGCAGCCTTCCTCAGTGGAGTTCCTACCAAGGAAATCTTAGAAGCTGCTACTTGGAGTTCTGTGCATACCTTTTCTAAGCACTACAACCTCCCTCTCTACTCTAAATCTAGGGCAGGCTTTGCCTCTGCAGTCCTGCAGGGCCTTGTAGCCACCCCTTCTGTACCATGTCCAGCCACCCTTTCTTAGCTTTGGGATTCAACCCAACAGTGATGACTGCAACAGTGAAACACGATGAACATAGTACAGTTGTGTACTCTTACCCATAAATGTAGATGTTCGAGTGTATTCACTGTTGCAGTCTGGGTTACCCTCCCTCCTATCCCCTCTTTTGCTGTTTCTATGAGTACTGTCTGTGTTTCCTTAGCACTACTCTTCCTCTGAGGTATATTTGCTGGTGATTTTTGGGTATGTTCTAGTTTGATGCATGCTTATTCTTCTGATTAAGCTATTGGCCTTTTGTTTTTGGGCACCTGGCATCTGGGGCAAGAAAAAGTGAGGAAAATGGCATCGGCTGAGGCCTTTATACCCCTGGCGCTCTGACGTCCGGGAAGGAGCGACCTCAGCCAACGTCGGACCCAGACTTTGGGACTCTGACCGATCGATGGCTGCCTGCCAGCAGGAAGAACACACAAAGGAGAACACCAACTGCTGCAATAATGGTTTTTTAATTCTGGTACCTCGGCCTTAATACACTCCCCTGGAATACATTGTATACCTTACTTTAAATCTAGTTTTCCACCCAATTTTTAATTAATCTTTAATCCTTTTATTTAATAATTACCATTGTTTCATTACTTTTGTTTGCTCTATGCAAAATTATACACAACATAACATATAATAAATAGATATCATAAATATCAAAAATAAATAAATTTTGATAATAAAATAATAAATATAAGATATATATATATTATATACACAATGTTGTCCTTGCAAGCAAACCTATTTCCCTATTTCCCTGATATTATTTTAGAAACATTAGAAGAAGAATGATATAAAAAAAAAAAGTAAAAAAAAAAAGACTAACACTAAAAAAACATTATTTCTGACCCATGTAAAAAAAAAATCAACATATATATTACACACCAATGTTCATCCCATTTGGAAAATTAGTTTTTAAATTAATGATGAACCTCCATCATCAAAAGTAATTTTTTTTCAAAAAAAATCATTCCCAAATACATTGGTCTACCTAATACACTGAAAAAAAAAATCCATCTCACCCCCCCCATGATTGTCAAAGAAATGCTTGTCCTTTTGGTGAAGAAGTGGAGGATTTGTGTATATTTTTTGCCAGCAGGAAGAACCCCAACAGTGATGACTGCAACAGTGAATACACTCGAACATCTACATTTCTGGTAAGAGTACACAACTGTACTATTCACATAAATTTCTTTATAAAAACCCTGCTGCTGATCCAGAAACAATTACTCAGGGTCCCAAAGGGGTCAAGGCTTCAACTTCAAAAAACCCTATTCCTTCTGATGGGGATTCTAGAGCACTGGACAGATGTGGGAAAAAAGTTTACAACTCTGCTACTTTAGCTGTAAGGGCTTTAAACTGCCAGATTCACATGCTTAAATATCAACAATACCTAATGTCTCTGCTGAAACAGAAAATGCTGACAAGCTCTGAATGTCCTGAAAACAAGGAAATGCAGGATTTATTGCATGCAGCTGAACAAGTGGGAAAGCATACTTTGCAATGTGGTTTTGATTCATTAGAGGCTTCTTGCAGAGCCGCAGTTACAGGCTCTGTCATTCGAAGGCACGCTTGGTTAAAAGAACAGAGTTTACCTGATCATGTTAAAGCAAAATTATTGGATGCCTCATTACAGCATGATACTTTGTTTGGTGTTAAGGCAGAAGAGGTGTTAAAGAAAATGGAGGATAAAGCAAAATCAATGCAGACAGTAAAGGATTTCTTACAGGTTCAACCACCCAGATTTAGCAGGAACTGGCCTTTTAAAAA
Organism: Protopterus annectens; assembly: GCF_019279795.1. NCBI lineage: Eukaryota > Metazoa > Chordata > Ceratodontiformes > Protopteridae > Protopterus > Protopterus annectens. Next base: position 1,040,544,448 of record NC_056741.1, read on the forward strand.
TTGTTCCTTTCCAGTGTCAGACAGGCCACAAAGAGGCAGATACAGACCCCCAAGAGGCAGATCTTAGCCCCAAGGCTCGTACAGACCTAAGCAATGGTGTGCTTCAGCCTCCAAAGGCGGAGAAGACAAATCACAACCATATAGGAAACAGTCTCAATGACTTCCCACTACCAATGCCAAACACTTACCTTTTGGCAGCACCCTTAGGGGGAAAACTAGCACTTTTCTCACAAAAGTGGCACATGATCACCCAGGACAAATGGATACTGAATATTATTTCTCTGGGCTACAGGTTCCACTTCTACACCCTCCCAAGGGCAAATGGTATGCCAGACCTGCCACACAGTCAATGGGCAGAGGCACAAAAGCACATTTCTACTCTCATGGACATGAGGGCAATTCAAAAAGTACCACAGCAAGAGCAGGGACAAGGATTTTACTCAAGACTTTAATTGGTACCCAGAAAGGACAAAGCCTGGAGACCAGTACTATTGGACCTGTCTACTCTAAATACTTTCCTGGACATTCCAAAATTCAAAATGTTGACACTGCAGCAACTTTTACCCATTCTTGGCAAAAAGGCTTGGCTCGTTACTTTGGACCTCAAAGAGGTATACCTGCATGTCCCAATCAGACAATCTTGGAGAAGATACCTCAGATTCATAGCTGGCTCAATGCATTACCAATTCTCTGCACTGCCCTTTGGCTTATCTACTGCGCCCTGGGTCTTCACAAAATGCCTGGCACCAGTAATTACATTTTGCAGACAAAAAGGAATTCAAATATATCCCTACTTCGACGACTGCCTTATTCAAGCAGAGAGCAAGGACATTCTACTAAAACATCTGGCGTTTGTAAAAAGATTACTAATTTGCCTAGGGTACACATTAAACGAAAATAAATCAAAACTGGTGCCCTCTCAACAGATAATATTCCTGGGTGCAAGCTTAAATACAACTGCCCAGATGGCTTATCTCACGCCAGACAAACAAAGGCAACTGACTCATTACTTCCAAATGATGGCAACAAAGACCCAACTACCTGCAAGAAAAATTCTGCAGGCTTTGGGCTTCATGGCATCCTGCATTCTGCTAATTCCATATGCAAGACTGCAGATGAGGAAGCTACAGTAGTATCTAAAAAGTGTTTGGACTCAACATTGCCACAGCCTGGAGACAATAATTACCCTCATTCCCTGCCTGCAACAAGAGTTTTGATGGTGGGCACTGGCCTGTCACCACAACAAGGGACAGGCTTTCACTTTACCCACAGCCAGGCAGACACTAACAACAGATGCATCGGATTATGCCTGGGGGGCACACATGGCGGGAAAATGTATTCAGGGCATGTGGCCCGCAGACCAAATGCATCTTCATATCAATCAAAAAGAGACGCTAGCTGTACAGAATGCCCTGACAGCCTTCAAGGATCTACTTCATCCAGGACACCTTTTACTAAAGACGGACAATACTACAGTCATGTGGTACATAAAGCAAGGGGGCACACATTCCTATCCCCTCTGCAGGCAAGCCATGACTTTGTGGAACACAGCATTGACCTATCAAGTACATCTACAGGCACAGTTCCTGCGAGGAAAGAAAAATACTCTGGCAGACGAACTAAGCAGAAACCTCATGGACCCTCACGAGTGGAAACTAGATCCACAAGTCTTCAGCATGATAACAAGGAAATGGGGATGCCCAGACATAGATCTGTTTGCCTCCCCTCACAACTGCCAACTACAGAGATTCTGCACAAGGACTTATCACACTCAAGCATGGAAGGTGGATGCTCTATCATTCAGCTGGAAAGCCTTGACAGTTTATGCCTGTCCTCCACTGCCTCTGCTCCCCAAGGTTACTCCTAAAGGTCAGACAGGAGAAGCCAAAAATGTCTGATTGCCCCAGACTGGCCACGCCAGCACTGGTACCCAATCCTACAGAACTTGTCTCAAGGCCCAGCCTGGACTTTACCTCAAAATTCCTCATCCTCTGACCCAAACAAAACAATCAGATCCTGCACAGCCAACTCAGAACCTTTAAATCTGGCTGCATGGCGAATAATATAACCACTCAGAATATATAACCACTCAGAATGCACCTCTCTCTAAAGCAGTTATGGATGTCATTTTGGAAACCAGGAGGCCCAGCACCAGAAAATCTTATGCAGAAAAATGGAAGAGATTCTGTGCTTGGAACCAGGCACAAGGACTTGAACCACTTGTTCCAAATATTCCTCAGATTTTACAATACCTAACTGAGCTGTTGGACAAAGGCCTATCCGGCATCTTTTCTGACTTTGTTGGCTGTTGGTGAAGCACCCACCAAGAGGAGAAAACGCTGAGAGAAGAAAGGAGCCACTTTTGAGATTTTAAGTATTTTGCTTCAGATTATTTAAGTTTTCTGCATTGCCGCCTACTTTTGAGCATTTTCTGGCTTGTTAAACTTGATTTCTGTGTTGGTAACTGTATTTAGAACACAACCTAGAGCTGATTACTGAATTTCCTGCCTGCACTTATTTTTAAAATCGTTTTTTTTTTTTCTTAAAACTTGCATTTTATCTGCTCTGGCCTAGCACTCAAGTGTGGGGTCATTTGCTGCACTGTTCTAACTTGTTGATACTTGTGAATCTCTGCTTTCCTTAAAAAAAACAAATAAATCTTGCTTTTTTCCCACTTTTCTGAGATTTAAAAAAGTTCAGTTACAAATTTGCTGTTCTGAACTGTTTGTAAGTTTCTTGGAGGCCATTGTTTGCTTGGGCTAAAGGGAAGTCTCTGTGTTCATCAGTGGCAGTGATAAACATTGAGCAGCCTGCCTGCCCCTGTGGGAGTGGTTACTGCCTTGAAACTGTAGTTTTACTGGCCATTTTGGGTCAATTCCTAACTCCTTGATCTCCCTCTCTTAAAACCCTCTTTTGCGCGGTTTTGCGCATAGCGCAACATCGGGCAGCGCCGCCTAATTGGGTTTAAACTAATCCTGGCTACACAAAGTCTGCTCTTCAGTTTTTTCCTTAGAACTGCTCTATCTCTCAAATTAAACACCATATTCTCATTCTAAGGCCCATCACTGGTCCAAATAAGTAATTTTGCAAGTTAGCACTAATAAGCCATAAGCACTACTTACTCTTATACTCTCTACGATTACCTTGTCCCTTATTGGTCCGTTTTAATTCAGTTCCCTATATTACTCTAGCATGTCCAAAGGTCAGTCAGTGGTTTCCTCTCCAGTCCAGCTGGTGAATCTGGGAATTTTGAGGCAATGTTACAACTGTCTCATGTACACGGACAACCCTCTCCTCCTCCAAACAGGTTCAAATATATGTGAGAGATGCAACCATATAGCCAAACTGGAGGCTGAGCTGTCTCATCTCAAAACTGGTGTAACCAGTCAGGAGGAGAAGGTAACCTCACACAACACAATTCCAGTATCACATAGTCCCACCACAACAGCGAACCAAACACATAAAACACAAAACATACTCGGGAGGCTCTAAATAAAAATCTACCTAAGCAACAGAGACCTCCAAAGCAGACATCCAAGCAAACGCTACCCCAAAACAAAACACATACAACATATAGCACACAAAGTCATTGTGCCAAGCAGTCACAGCCCTTAAGGCTGAATAACACACCTGATACGCTTGTAATAGGTGACTCTATTGTCAGACACACTGAAGTTCCGCTCACCAGGCTGAATAAAGAGAAGGTCACAGTGAGCTGCCTGTCGGGCGCTAGGATCTGCCACATAACGCAAGCACTCAGGTCACTCCAAAGCAAATACAAATATGACTCGGTCATTGTACATGCTGGCGTGAATGACCTGAGACGTACCTCCCTCGACTACATGAAAAGAGACATAGAGGAGCTCTCTGATCATGTAGCCCAGGCCGGTATGACCCTGACCTTCAGCAGCATCTTACCCTCACCTAGAATGATGCCACAGTATAAAGACAAAATGATCGATTTTAACAATTGGCTAAAGGGATGACATGCTCGACAAGCCACGTTGCTTCCCTAGGGACGGCTTGCACCTGTCACCACTGGGCTTTCAGATATTGGCAAAGGCTCTTGCCACCCCCATAGTGCCTTTTTTAGGCAAGGCTCAAAAGTCAAACCCACCTCCATAGATAGCACAAGGAACAAGAAACTAAGGGTAATGCTGCTAAACGCCAGAAGTCTTAACCTCAAGATGCATGCACTCAAAGCTCTCCTCAGTATGGAGAACATCGATATCTGTGCAGTGACAGAAACCTGGTTCAAGGCTCCAGAGAGCACCCCAGCACTACCAGGTTATACCTCATATCATGCTTTTCGGCCCCAAAACCCGGACCGAACCACAAAAGGAGGGGGAGTTTCCATATTTATCAAGGATATCCACACCTCCAGGTTAGTGGCATTGCACGAAGTATCGGAGACCATCCATGTGCAACTGACAGTGGGCAAGACTGCTTTTCAGTTTATAGCATCCTACAGACCACCCTCTCAAAGTCAGAAATCCCACTCGGCTTTCCTGAAAACATTGGAGAACATGAAGATCTCTTCGAACACCATTATATTGGGCGCCTTCAACTACCCAAACATAGACTGGGAGCATTACTCAAGCCCCAGCACCTTAGCCCAAAGGTTCCTGGAATTTATAAACTCAAATGCTGTGGAACAACTACTCACCACTCCCACAAGAGGGGAAAACATACTAGACCTGATCATTACCAACATGGGGACTCTATGCTCCACACCAGCAGTATATCCCTCATTGGTAAGATCAGACCATAAATTAATTTCACTGGATATCCACATCCCGACCCCACCCCCAACCCAGAAAACCACAGTGAAAAACTTCTCAAAAGTGAACTTCACACTTCTCAAAACCGAAGTGGAATCCTTCAAGGCCCCAGAGCCAGTGGAAACTACGGCCCAAACTTCAGAATCCTGTATAAACGCATTCTACGGACATCTCCAGGAATGCATGGATCATGCTATCCCAAACAAAATTAAGACCCAATCATCCAAAGGCAGGCGTCCAGTCTGGTGGACCCCAGCCATAAAGAAACTGTACAACAGAAGGAGGAAGCTACTACATGATAGAGAAAAATCCCTAAAAGGGAAGGCATCTCTGATCAGTACTAGCAAAAAATTACGATCCCTCATAAAATCCTCCAAGGCCAGCTTCGAGAGAAAAATTGCACAGGACACTAAAGACAATCATAAGGCTTTTTTCAGTTATGTTAGGAACCTGGGATGCAACTCCCAGACTTGTTCTGAGTTGATTCTAAACGACAAAAAATACACTGAACCCACAGACATCGCCAATATCCTGGCAGACAGGTTCAGTGCAAACTTCTCCACCCCCTCCCCCCCAAAAGAGCAAGTATCTATCCCGGCAGAGTGCAGCCTCCCAAACATCTCTGATGCTCAGGTGAAGGCCGCCCTCTCCAAAGCAAAAAACACTGCTTCCATGTGACCAGATGGTGTCCCGGCTTGCGTCCTACATGAACTCCAAGAAGAACTAATCCCTCAAGTAAAACTGCTGTACAATCTCAGCCTCACTACAGGATATATGCTCAAAGAATGGCGTACAGCAACAGTGGTCCCACTCCACAAAGTTGGTGCCTCTACGGATCCTGGAAACTATCGCCCCATAAGCCTGACTAGCCTAGTCTGCAAGGCTATGGAGAGGATCATCATGGAACTCATAAACAAAGACATTGGGGACCTACAGACACTAGTTCCTACCCAATTTGGCTTCGTCAAGGGCAGATCCTGCCTTTTGAACCTGGTCGACTTCTTCGAAACAGTCACCAAGGCCATAGATGAAGGGAAGGTAGTCCACACAGCCTATCTGGACCTCGCAAAGGCATTTGACACAATACCCCACTCAGGCATCATAGATAAGCTATCCAGCCTAAATATAAACCCCTGTGTCACAAGATGGGTCGCAAACTGGCTCAAAGACAGAACCCACAGAGTCAGAGTTGCTGGAGCCATGTCAGACTCGAAACCGGTCACAAGTGGCATCCCACAAGGTTCTGTCCTGGGACCTCTCTTGTTCGGTATTTACTTTTCTGAGGTACAGACCAAGGTGGGAGGACTATGGCTCACCAAGTTCGCAGATGACTGCAAACTGGGCGCCATAATCGACTCTCCAGCTGACACAAACATCCTTCAAAAAGGTCTCGCAGTGACGGATAACTGGTGCCAGAGCCATGGTCTAAAGCTAAATGCCAAAAAGTGTATAGTCATACCCTTTGGCAAAAACAATGTGCCTACAAATTACCACATAGGTGGTAACTCATTAAGTACAAAGAAAGTAATTAGGGATCTGGGGACCCAAGTTGATAGCAATCTCTCCTTTGACAACCACATTGCCAAAGTGGTTAGAAAGACCTTCTACATAGCCCACCTCATCATGAAAGGATTCACATCTAGATCAAGAGAGGTAATCGTGCCCCTTTATTCATCCCTCAACAGGCCCATCATAGAATACAATGCCCCCTTTGGGATGTACCTTACCCGACACCTGCAGCAATTAGAAAGACCCCAAAAGTACCTCACCAGGAGGATCAAGGGACTCAAACAGATACCATATGCTGCTCGGTTAAAAAAAACTCCAGCTCTACTCAGTTGCATACCGCCTACTTCGAGGCGATCTATGCTTGACATATAAAGCTATGTCCAACCCAGAATTAATGGACATGCTCCACCTCAGTAAATCTAAATCCCTTAGAGCCACGCACTCGAGGGACTTGAACCTCAGCACAGAAGTAAATAGAACATGCTGGAGGGACAGATTCATAACCCAGAGGCTCCCTTTGCTCTGGAATAGAATTTCAATTCATGTTAGGCAGAGCACCTCACTGACTCTCTTCAAGAACAATCTTGATGAGTGGATGGGGGATCGTAGGTTTGTCCCAGCGATTACTTCCGTGTCACTATTAGACAGAGGCACAGTAAGCTAAACTTTAAAAAGGGCACAGTATACTCAAATCACTGGGTGGCGTAAGCCAAACACAATCGGGCTAGGCTTATAAATGCCCCAGGGCAGATAGCCTAGTATGAACCTATAAGATCCATGCCTCTGCCATTTCAGCTCATTACAATACGGAACCTCCTATTTTTTCACATCCATTGCTAAGACAGTACCTCAGAGGGGCCAAAAACATAAGACCCCCAAGGAGAGCACTGATACCTACATGGAACCTCAACTTTGTCTTGGAAAAGCTCACACTGCCTCCTTTTGAGCCAGCCAGTACAGCTGAGATAAAATTCTTGTCATGGAAAACTGCTCTGCTCCTAGCAATAACTTCAGCAAGAAGAGTCTCAGAGTTACAGGCATTAATGGCAGTGGAACCTTTTATCATTTTCCATCCGGACAGGGTTTCTCTAAGGATAAACCCAACATTTATGCCAAAGGTAGTATCCAGTGTGGCTCTTAACCAAAACATTCATTTGCCAACTTTTTATCCAAATCCCCAGAATAAAGGGGAGAGACTTCTGCACTCTTTGGACATACACAGACAGCTATGCCTCTACCAGGACAAAACTAAAGCTTTCAGAAAGACTGAGCAACTTTTTGTGGCATATGCTGCAGGATCACAAGGAAAGGCTATTTCAAAGCAGACTATTTCAAAATGGATAGGACACTGCATTTGTTTCTGCTGTGCACAGCATGGCAAATCAGTCCTAAGAATATTAGACCACATTCTACCAGGGCAGAAGCCACATCAGCAGCCTTTCTCAGAGGAGTACCAACCAAGGAAATTTTGAGGCTGCAGTGCAGTGCACTGCACACCTTTACCAAGCACTACCACTTACCTCTTTACTCTAAATCCAGAGCAGGCTTTGCCACTGCAGTTCTGCAGGGCCTCATAGCCACTCCTAATCCTAATTAGACCCAGCCGCCCAACCTCTGCTTTGGGATTCAACCAAAGTGTAATGACTGCAGCAGTGAAACACAGTGAACATAGTATAGTTGTGTACCTACCATAAATGTAGATGTTCAAGTGTATTCACTGTTGCAGTCCAGGTTACCCACCCACCATCCCCCTTTCTTTGCTGGGACTTATCTGTACTTCTCTATTCTATGCAACCTATGTAGTATATTTTCTTGTAGTTGAAGGTAATGTTTATTTTAGTGCATGCTTTTTATAAGCAATGTTTTTAGCCTACCCTTTTGGGGGCACCTGACATCTGGGGCAAGAAAAACTGAAGAAAATGGCGTCACTGCATCTTATATACCCCTGGCACACTGATGTCAGGGAAGAGGCGATGGCAACCGATGCCGGACCAGGACTTTGGAATTCAGGCCGACTGCGGATAGCCTGCCAGCAGAATAACCCAAGTGTAATGACTGCAACAGTGAATACACTCTAACATGTACATTTATGGTAGGTACACAACTGTACTTTCTGTAGCTCATGAAATTATCTACCACTGTATCATTCCTCAAAAGCACTTGCGTGCAAGTTGCTTAAACGGCAGCACATCTTCAAAAATTAGTTTCAGCAGTAAAGTTCATTAGATCTGGTGTTCTTAATCACATTTGCAGGATTTTGTTTGGGAAGTAGAGTCTGAATATATTGATGTCATGTTTTTTGCTAAGTTTGTTGGCTTATTAGAAGTGCTATTCTAGCCAAGTTTAGGACAATTGCTGGAGATACAAAACATTCTTGACCAAGAAAAAATGTCAGCTTTTTTGATGATGACATATTGTTCAGTGATTTGGCGTATAAGTTGAACATAGAACTAAGTATTTTATCAGTGTCAGTGTTCTAATCCAAGGAAAAGACCAGCATGACTACAGACAGACTATGTCGCTTCATTTATTCAGAAATTAGAGCTGTTGCAAAACCATTTATTGTAGGTAAAAAGTTCAATTTCCAACACTGCCTAAAAAGATATTGACACTGTGGGGCATAAAAGTTCTTTGAATTTCTTGCTATCACGGTGCATACTTGAAAGGTTTGGAGAGTTCTTAGAAAATGTGGTAGCATAAAATGTTTAGAAATGCTTTTGAATTGGATCCATCTGTGGCTTGCTGATAAATTCTGTTTGGAACTCGTTTTCAGGCAGAACCAAACTGAGTTGAGAAAAATTTTCTCTCAAACTGGTAATATTACTTTTTATATATATAAATATTATGCTCCAGGGCGGCCATGGTGATGCAGCGGTTAGCGTTGCCTCCTCACAGCAAGAGGTTCTCTGGTTCGATCCTCGGCTGGGTGCCTTCTGTGCGGAGTCTGCATGTCCTCCCTGTGGTCCTGTGGGTTTCCTTCGGGTGCTCCGGTTTCCTCCCACATCCCAAAGACATGCTGTAGGTGGATTGGGCACTCTAAATTGGCCCTAGGCGTGTGTTTGTGTGTGTGTGTGTGTGTGTGTGTGTGTGTGTGTGTGTGTGTGTGTGTGTGTGTGTGTGTCCCATTTGTGGAAGGTTGGACGCTGGGCTGGCAACTTGACACTGTTAAACTCCACTGCCAATCATGAGTGGACAGGTGATCCGCTTTAGTGACCCCTAACCGGGAAAAGCCGATAGAAGAAGAAGATGCTGTTACCGAGATGTTCTTCGTGTTTCACTGTTGCAGTAATCACATTTGGGTTATCTGCCTGCAGGTAGCCCTCAGCTGGCCTGAATACCAGAGTCTTCGGATTTCTGCATCGGATGCTGTCTCCTCTTCCATGACGTCAGGGGTATAAAACATGCAGCCAATGCCATTACATCAGTCTTTCTTGCCATGCGGTGCCCGAAGCAGAAGCAGTTCGCAAGTGCCGATTGGCCGACTCCTGAAATTTTCATTTTCGAGTTTCACACCCAAAGTCTTCAAAAAAGTTAAGGACCCCATAGGGGATCCTTTTTCTTGCTCCAACCAATGTCAGTAAAAGTTAACAATTGTCTTACCTGTGGAAAGCAAATACTTCATAGAGATTTTCATTCATACTGCATCCCCTATTTTAGGCCCAGACCACGACATCCCTCGCTGTCAGTTTTGTGCCTTGTTCAACCCCCGAACTATTCGTCGTCGGGCTATTTTTGCAGCCAATTACTTTCATACTTGGTCTCAGTACTCCGAAATGGCTTCGTTAAGCCATCTGACTACCGATCTTCTGAAAAAATGTAAGGATAAAGACAGACAGACCGCATAGGTCCAGAACTGCCGACAACGCTTCTGTTAAGCTAGTCGCCAGTCCGCCGGTACTCAGTGAGGCGCTTTCGCAGCCCCTGATACCTGCTACTTCAGATTTGCAGGCCTCTACTGAGGCTCATTCAGAGTCCGGTATGCCTGCGAGATGCTTATTCGACTATGGAACCTGCGGATGTCTCTACCTTGGATGGGTCCAGAGCCGCTGTGCAGGCACCTGCTTCTGAGGGTGTATTCAGGCCTACAGACATTCATTTTAAACCAACGCCCGTGCTTCCGTCCAGAAGTTCCGAATCCCTCAGGCCTAAAACTCGCATTACGCCTTGAAAACCAACGACCAAACTGCGAGCTCAGGCCCATATGCCTCAAAAACAAATGCTTAGATTGGCTGAAGACCTTATTACCTTAATTGGGGGAAGCCAGCCTTCTCCCTCTGAGACCTAGAACTGAATTTCTTTCTGATTCTTCTGATCAGGTATCTGAAATTTCTGCTCCTTCTGATTACCAGGATTTGCCCTTATCTACTTATGAGGATTCTGATGCAGAGGATTCCATTCCCTCTGCTTCCCCTCTACAAGATTTTTCTTTCGGTGAAACCTTGCATACTCTTAGGGAGCATTTCAGCTGTGAAAGCCAGGATTATCCAAAAAGAGACTTAGGAAATTCTTACTTCTGCCTCAACACAGGCCTTTAGCTATCCCTCCTGTTCTGGACATTGTAGATGATGCTTTCTTGGAATCTAGCCTAACCCCAGACACTTTACTCCAGCTCCAAGAAAACCTGACAGGTACTACGGAATACCTGACTCTTACAAGTTCCACTTCAAGAATCCTTATGCGGATCCAGAGACCATTTCCAAAAGACCAAAAGGCATTAAGGCTACTGCTGCCAAAAATCCTACCCCTTCTGATAGAGATTCTAGAGCCTTAAACAGATGGGTAAGAAGGTATACACTTCTGCTACTTTGGCCAGTAGGGCTTTAAATTGCCAGTTTCATATGTTAAAGTTATCAGCAGCATGTTATGGGACTACTTAAACAGAAAATGATGTTGATTCCTGATTGTCCTGAACAGAAAGAATTGCAAGATTTAATGCATTCTGCAGAACAAGTTGGTAAACGTATTTTGCAATGTGGTTTTGACTCTTTAGAAGCATCTTGCAGGGCTGCTGTCACTGGGTCTGTACTTAGAAGCCATGCTTGGCTTAAGTAACAAAACTTGCCAGATCATGTTACAGCTAAATTACTGGATGCTCCCTTAAACCAAGGTGGCCTTTTTGGCAACAAAGCAGAAGAAGTCCTCAAAAGGATGGAGGAAAAAGCTAAATCTATGCAAACTGTTAAAGATTTTTACAAGTACAGCCTTCCCGGTTTCATTAGGCATTGCCTTCAAAGAACTGGTCCTTTCCAGTCTCTTCCAGGCCTTCTCAGTTCAAACCCAGGAACAGCAGACCACCTAAGTTACAGTCTCAGGCTACGCACAGACCTAAGCAGTGGGGGGCTCCAACTTCCAAAGCAGGGAGTAGTAAGCCACCCCCTACAGAAAAATGGCACAATGAACTAACCTTAACCCTTTCAAGCCCTACTCAACTACCTGCTCCCTTAGGAGGAACGCTCACCCTGCATGCAAAAAACTGGGAACTCATTACCCTGGACAAATGGGTTTTGAACATGGTTTACCAAGGATACAGATTCCACTTCCACACACTACCAACCCCAAATTGTTGGCCAGGCCTACCGCCAAATCAATGGGCGGAGACCCAACAGCAGGTTCTCTCTCTTCTCAGTATTAGGGCTATTCAACCTGTCCCAGCAGAACAAAGGGGACAAGGTTTTTATTCAAGACTTTTTCTGGTACCTGGAAAAGACAACTCCTGGCCTCCTATCCTGGACCTCTCTCTTCTCAATACCTTTCTGGTAGTTCCAAAATTCAAAATGCTAACTCTTCAACAGCGTCTTCCAATGCTAGCCAAGGATGCCTGGCTGGCAACCTTAGACTTAAAGGAAGCTTACCTGCACATCCCAATAAGGGAATCTTGCAGGAAATACCTACGCTTCAGGGCAGGCTCAATGCACTATCAGTTCTCTGCACTTCCCTTTGGCTTATCCACTGTGCCCAGGCTATTCACAAAGTGTCTAGCTCCAGCCATTGCATTTTGCAGGCAGAGAAATATTCAAGCTTACCCATACTTGGATGATTGTCTGATTCGGGCAGAAAGCCAGGACTTGCTATTACAACACCTGGCATTCGTAAAGAAACTTATAAACTCACTGGGGTACACCATTAAAGAAAATAAATCTCACCTAGTACCCTGTCAACAGATTGTATTCCTGGGAGCAAGCTTGAACACAACTTCCCAGATGGCATTCCTCACTCCAGAGAAACAAGTTTGACAACCTGCTTCAAACTATTGGTCACAAAACCCCAGCTATCTGCAAGGAAAATACTGCAAGCCCAGGGGTTCATGGCCTCTTGCATTCTACTAATTCCATATGCAAGACTGCATATGAGGAAACTCTAACGGTATCTAAAAAGCCTATGGTGTCAACATTCTCAGGACCTGGAAACTATCATTCCTTGTATGAAGACAGAGTTCCTTTGGTGGGCAGAGGCCTGCTACCACAACAAGGGACACCCTTTCACTCTACTCCCTGCTGCCCAAACTCTTAACAGACGCATCAGACTATACATGTGGGGCTCACTTGGCAGGGCAGTGCATTCAGGGCAAATGGAACCCGAGACAGATGCACCTGCATATCAATCAAAAAGAAATGTTAGCTGTACAGAATGCTCTGACAGTCTTCAAAGACCATATTCTTCCAGGACAACAATTGGTAAAGAGAGACAACACCACAGTTATGTGGTACATAAACAAGCAGGGGGAACCCACTCGTACCCTCACACAGCCTTGAGCTACCAAGTACACCTACAAGCTCAATTCCTACCAGGCAAACTAAATTCACTGGCAGACGACTTAAGCAGAATTCTCATGAACCCACACGAAGAGAAACTAGAACTCAAAATATTCAACCTCTTGAGGAACAAATGGGGGAACTCCAGAGGTAGACCTGTTTGCCTCCCCAGAACTACCAATTGGACAAATTCTGCACAAGATCTCCCCACAGTCAAGCTTGGAAAGTGGATGCCCTGTCCTTTACCTGGGAAAGCCTCTTGGTTTATGCCTTTCCCCCTCTGACTCTCCTCTCGAAGGTTCCAATAAAGATCAAAATGGGCAAGCCAAGGACAATTCTGATTTCACCAGACTGGCCACGCCAGCACTGGTACCCCCTCTTGCGAAGTATAACACTGCTGTAACTGTGGCACCTGCCTCAGACTCCTTCCCTGCTGTCCCAGCAGGCGGGCCAGATTCTGCACCCTCAGCTGCAAATCCTGAACCTTGCAGCCTGGCTAATTCCTTGACCTCTCCTCTAACATCCCTTAGTAAGCAGGTGCTGGATGTCATTGTAGAGGAAAGGAGGCCTAGTACTAGAAAATCCTATGCTGAAAAGTGGAAAAGATACTGTTCCTGGATCCAGGCTCAGGGGATGTGCACAACAGTGCCCAGCTTACCTCATATTCTCCCGTACTTAACAGAAATACTCCACAAGAGCCTGTCCTTCTCGTCAATTAAAATTCATGCCTTTGCCATTTCAGCATCTTATAATACTGAGCCACCCCTCTTCTCTCACCCCCTGCTAAAACAATTCCTTAGAGGGGCCAAAAATTTAAGAACAGCCCCCCCCAGGAGAGCTCCCACTCCAGCCTGGGACCTTAACTTTGTATTAGAAAAGCTCACTCTTCCCCTCTTTGAGCCAGCTGCAACAGCAGAGTTGAAATTCCTTTCTTGGAAAACAGCCTTCCTTCTAGCCATCACTTCAGCAAGAAGAGTGTCTGAATTACACATGGCAGTGGAACCATTCATTATCTTCCATGCGGATAGGGTTTCCTTCAGGACTAATCCTTCCTTTATACCAAAGGTGATGTCTAGTGTGGCCCTAAATCAATCCATTCATTTGCCTACTTTTTTTCCCTAATCCACAAAACAAAGGGGAACGAGTACTGCACTCTCTGGACTTGCATAGACAACTTAGATTTTATTAGGACAGAACTAAGCCTCTCAGAAAGTCTGAACAGCTGCTAGTTGGCTTTGCTGCAGGGGCAGAGGGGAAGGCCATTTCAAAGCAAACCATTTCCAAATGGATAGTCCATTGCATTCATTTCTGCTACAAGCACCATGGAAAACCTACCCCACAGGGGATAAGATCACATTCCACCAGGGCTGCATCTACCTCTGTGGCTTTTATCAGAGGTGTCCCTACCAGGGCCATCCTAGAAGCTGCTACCTGGAGCTCTGTACATACCTTCACCAAGCATTACCACACACCTATCTTTTCTAAATCCAGAGCTGGATTTGCCACTGCAGTCTTGCAGGGTTTAATAGCTGGCCCTAATGCTCTCTAACTTCCTCCTACCTTCCTTAGCTTTGGGAATCAACCCAAATGTGATGACTGCAACAGTGAAACACGAAGAACATAGTACAGTTGTGTACACTTACCATAAATGTAGATGCTTGAGTGTATTCACCGTTGCAGCCCTGGTTACCCTCCCTCCAGCCCCCTGACTAGTCTTGGCTGTTCCTTTCCTTCTTGTTTGGTATATTTATTTTTTCTGGTGTATTTGCTTTTTGATGGGGTGTACCATACCATATAATTGCTTCCTGTTGTGGGGGCACCTGACATCTGGGGCAAGAAAAACTGATGCAATGGCGTCGGCTGCATGTTTTATACCCCTGACGACCTGACGTCATGGAAGAGTAGACAGCATACGACGCAGAAATCCGAAGACTGTGATATTCAGGCTGGCTGAGGGCTACTTGCATGCATATAACCGGAATGTGATGACTGCAACAGTGAATACACTCAAACATCTACATTTATGGTAAGTGTACACAACTGTACTTTTTATCTGTTCCCCAGGCATTGCACTTGGATGTAGTTTATTATTTGGCATCACATATTTTTGTAGACATTTATTTTTCATATAGAAGATGTGAAATCATTATCAAATTGGGCACATTATCAATAATACTATGATTTATTACATTGATTGTTGATGCAGGCATCAGCTGCCTTTGTTCTTTTTAGGCAAACTATTTGCTGCAGACACAACAGGAATATGTGATTGCAATACTGCATTTCATTTATGAAAGGTATCAGAGCTTGAAATTGTCACTGCTGATTGATACCCACAACTCTGGCAGCTGGCACATTGCCAAATACATTAGCAGACAAATGACCAAGACTCCACAAAGATCCAAGCTGGATGAGAGGGCAAAGTAAACAGAATAAAACCAGCAAGACTACCACAGCTAAAAGCATCAAGTTTAATAAAAGATGAGCACTTTCGCGTTCTGAGATGAAGGCTTCATCAGATCTAAAACCATAGTACAAACAGCAAGATTATATACATAAATAATCACATAGTACAGCCAGTAAAACAATTAACAAATCAATTTATGTCCCTCTAATGCAGGTTTTAAAGGGAAGGAGCCATTCAGCCCTGGATACCTGTCAGCTTCAGCTTAAGAATCCATAGTAACTCAGCATGTTAAGTATGTTTCACTGCATCACCTCCCCTGCTTATCAGCAGCTAACATTTGTCAAATTTTAAAAGTAAATATATGACCTGAATGTTCTGCAATATGCCTAGCTAAAGCATTCTTAATATCACCCTTTCTAATGTCATATAGATGACTCCTAACCCTATCCTTTAGCTTTTTATTAGTTTTTCCCACATAAAAACTTGTGCAGGAATTGCAGGTAACTAGATGGCCAACATTCTTAGTACAACAGTCATGGTACTTGTAGGGTGTAAAGACAAAATTTAACTTAGGGTGCCTGAAAGTATGTTCCTTGAAGATAAAGTTACGTATGCAACAGCTGCGACAGGCACAAGTGCAAACCCTCGTGTGCAACATGTCAACCTTTTGTTTCATCCTGTAAGTACCTCCACATAGCTGTCTCTTTAAATTCAAGGCATTCCTGTAAAAGAACCTAGGTGTTTCACCTACATAAGGTTTTCTCATCCACAGTTAAGAATTTCCAGTTTGTACATATAATATCACAAAGTGTGTACATCTCTAGTAGATTTCAAACCAAATCTTAGTTTAGTAGTTTGCTGATAATTTTTCTGATACCTAACTTGAGAATTCTGTGTTAAATAAGGCTTATAGACACTATTTCTACCATCATGTACTAGTTTTTTATTCATATCTAGCATGGTTTTGTCATAGCCCCTTCGTTGAAAGTTGCCAGGGATATCTTCCAAAGTGGACTCAAATCTGGCATCTGAGGTGCATAACCTAGAGGCTCTCATAAACTGTCCTTTTACTATATTAGTATTAATGTGGCTGGGATTCCTACTGTCTCTAGTTAACAAATCATTCTTCCAACATTTTTTTGCGATTAAAGACAGCTGTCCAATATCCCATTGGTATCGATTTCCAAGTGCACATCCAAAAAATCAATTGCCATATTGGAACACGACATAGTAAAAACTAGAAAGTCAGTAGTGCTATTCAGGTATTCAACAAATAAGTCCAAATCTGACTCTGAGCCCTCCTATATTATAAACACGTCGTCAACAAAACAATGATAGAAACCTAAATATGTAGTGAACTCATTAGTACAGAAGACTTTCTCATCTTCCCATTTACTTTAAGACTAAGTTGGCATATGAATTAGCACAGGAGGTGCCCATAGCAACTCCTCATTGTTGTAAGTAAACATTATTTGCATACGTGAAAGCATTATTCTTTAATACCAAGTCCAACAAAAGGTGTATGGTATTTATATTTGCCTTAGCATATTCGTTGTTATGTGTTAGCACATACCTTGTAGAGCCTCTATACCAAAATCATTAGGTATAGATGTAAAAAGACTTTTTATATCTAATATTACTAACAGTGAGCCCATAATACTGCCCTTTTGGGATATAAAGCCATATAAATCATTCAAACATTATCTAGTGTCTTTCAAGACACTTGGATACTTGGAGACTATCATTTTTAACTTCATCTCTATATAGATGGAGCATGGTTGTGTCACCCCACCTTCGCCTGCAACAGTGGGGCATAATGGTGGATTACTAGCTTTGATAAGCATTTTATCACTGGAATTACTGGTTTCATAACCATCAAAGCATCATACAGTGATTTATCAAGAGTTCTATTCATTAACATCTCATAAAGTACATCATGCACATATTTAATGTCTCATATTAGATATTTTTTCATATGTATTATCCTCCCCTAGCATTTTTAACATCCTTTGATGATAGTTGGTATAATTCATAACAACAATGGAGCCCCCCTTGTCAGCTGGCATAGTGCATATATCACAATTTTCTTTTAAAGATCAGGCCCATTGTTCAGCCTTACTTAAATTATAACAACATTTTTATGTGATGAAAATAAGTTCAATTTTGAACAGGGGCTTGGCTTTTATACCTGCCACATCCTCTAAAGTAAGTAAAGTACTATTGGACTTGAGACTTTTTGCACGTAATGTAGCGCTTAAACTTATGTTTGGAAAGTGTTTTGCTGCTCAAAATATTCACATAAGAAAACCTAGTACTTTTATACACCACTACCTTTGCACACAAGTACCTTTGTGAAAGCTGTGTTGATTATATATGTTCCCACTTACTTTCATCACATAAAAAATGTTTTTATAATTTAAGTAAGGCTGAACTTGAAAACCAACGTCTTAAGCTCTTGGCTCAGGGTGCTATGGCGGAGTTTTCCTATCCTGAGTGTCAGCCATTGGCCAAGAAAAAGGCAGACCCCTTCCCAGGTCTGATTAACAACTGCTGTCCAGCCTCCCCCAGATGTCTGTCTTGAGGGTAATGAAAGCCTGGAGGATTGTCCAGTCATTGCTTTGGATTCCAGTGCTGTGACCCCATTGGAGGCCAGCATATCTGATTTCTCACATGTTCTCTGAGGCTTTTTAGTGTCTGCTCCAGACGTTGAGGAAGAACCTCTTCTGATTATATCTGAGGGACTGAGGAGGATTCTGCAGATCTTTGTGAGAAAAGAGATCCCTACAATTCCTATTGAATATCAGCTAAGTGTCCAACCGTCCCAGGGTTTTTCGTGTGGAATTCGTGCAGAAGGACACTTAAAAACAAGCATATTTCCCTTGCAGTTAAAGATCCCCAGTGAAAATAGCAGGATTTTACTTGGAGGTTGTTTGCTTTAATGGCTTTAACTTCTCCTCGGAGGGTCTCTGTGCCTGCCTCTCCCTTGTCTTCCAGTCCCCTAAAATGGCATAGGGATCAGGTTTTGGAGGAAGAGTCGTTAGCCTACTCTTTTTTTGATCCCTTCCCCATTTGACTGTGGTACGAAAAAGTGGATTCTATTAGTCCAGATTCTCCTTTAGAGGAACTCTTCTTTGTGGACACATTTCCCATATGATGGAATTTTTTTAGTGGGATTGTTCTCAGGTTTCTGATATTTAGAAGAAGTGTGAGCTCCTCCAGATGGAGTCTCCCAAGCTTTCTGCTGTTCCTCCAGTTCAAGCTGCCCTCCTGGATACCTTTTCAGCAGCTTCTGTAGCCCTCCCGATTCTCAGCCTCCAGCTAAGAAATTGACAGGTTTTACAAGGTGCTTGCATTTTGAGACCCATTGGTGTTTTATATATATATATATATATATATATATTCAGGCGTACTGATTTGCATATTAAACTGACGCCATCTTCTTCTTTAAGGCCTAAAACTCGATCCATGCCTAGAAAACCAGTGCCCAGACTGCATGGTCAGGCCCCTATGCCTAAAAAACAAATAAGAATGGCTGAAGACCTTATTACTCTAATCAGGGGAAGCTACCCTTCTCCCTCTGAGACCCAGGACTGATTTTCCTTCGGATTCTTCTGATCAGGATTCTGAAATTTCTGTTTTCTCTGATGACCAGGAGTTGCCCTTACCTACCTATGAGGATTCTGATGCAGAGGACTCCATTCCCTCTGCTTCCCCTCCTGAGGATTTCTCTTTTGGTGAAACCTTGCATACTCTTAGGGAGCATTTCCGCTGGGAAAGCCAGGATTACTCTGACTCCAAAAAGAGGCTTAGGGAATTCTTACTCCTACCTCAACACAGACCTTTAGCTATCCCTCCTGTACTGGACATTGTAGATGATGCCTTCTCGGAATCTAGCCTGGCCCCTTGACACTTTACCTCCAGCACTCAGAAAACCTGACAGGTATTACAGGGTACCTGACTCTCACAAGTTCCTCTTTAAGAATCCTACTGTGGATCCTGAGACCATTTCATAGGGACTCAAAGGCATTAAGGCTACTACTGCCAAAAACCCTACCCCCTCTGATAGAGATTCCAGGGCCCTGGATAGATGGGGTAAGAAGGTATACACTTCTGCAGCTTTGGCCATTAGGGCCATAAATTTCCTGTTTCATATGTTAAATTATCAGCAGCATATTATTGGATTGCTTAAACAGAAAATGATGTTGATTCCTGACTGTGCTGAAAATAAAGAATTACAGGATTTAATGAATTCTGCTGAACAGGTTGGAAAATATACTTTGCAGTGTGGTTTTGATTTATTAGAGGCATCTTGCAGGGCTGCTGTCACTGGGTCTGTACTTAGAAGGTATGCTTGGCTTAAGGACCAATCTTTGCCAGGTCATTTTAAAGTTAAATTACTGGATGCTCCCTTAAACCAAGACCGCCTGTTTGGCAACAAAGCAGAAGTAGTACTTAAAAAGTTGGAGGAAAAGCTAAATCTATGCAAACTGTTAAAGATTTCCTGCAAGTACAGCCTCCCAGATTTAGTAGGCATTGGCCTTCTAAGAATTGGTCCTTTCCTGCTTCTTCCAGGCCTTCTCAGGTCAAACCCAGAACAAGCAGAACACCCAGGCTTCAGTCCCAAGGTACTCACAGGCGTAAGCAGTGGGCTGCTCCCACTTCCAAAGCTGGGAGTAGTAAGACACCCCCTATGGTAAACTGTCACAATGTCTTAACTTTAAACCTTCCAAGCCCTGCTCAACTGACTGTTCCTTTAGGGGGAAAGATGGCCCTGCATGCAAAAAACAGGGAACTATTACCCAAGACAAATGGATTTTAAATATAGTTTCCCAAGGATACAGATTCCACTTCCACTCCTTATCAACCCCAAACTGTTGGCCAGCCCTACTCCCAAATCAGTGGGCAAAGGCTCAAAAGCAAGTTCTCTCTCTTCTAAGCATCAGGGCTATTCAACCTGTCCCAGAAGAAGAATGGGGGCAAGGTTTCTACTCAAGAATTTTCCTGGTACCCAGAAAAGACAAATCCTGGTGTCCTATCCTGGATCTGTCTATCCTAAACACTTTTTGGTAATCCCAAAATTCAAAATGCTAACTCATCAGCTGCTTCCCATGCTAGGCAAAAATGCCTGGTTGGCAACACTGGATTTAAAGGAAGCCTACCTGCACATCCCAATAAGGGAATCTTGCAGAAGATACCTATGCTTCACAGCAGGCTACATGCACTGTTAGTTCTCTGCACTGCACTTTGGCTTATCTACTGCGCCCAGGGTATTGACAAAGTGCCTAGCTCCAGTCATTGCATTTTGCAGGCAAAGAAATATTCAAATATACCCATACGTGGACAATTGTCTAATTCAGGCAGAAAGCACTATTAAATCATCTGGCATTTGTAAAGAAATTACTAACTTCTCTGGAGTACACCATAAACGAAAAGAAATTACATCTAGTACCCTGCCAACAAATTGTATTCCTGGGACCAAGCTTGAATACAACTTCCCAGATGGCCTACCTCACGCCAGAGAAACAAGTTCATTTTATAGCCTATTTCAAACTACTGGACACAAAGACCCAGCTATCTGCAAGGAAAATACTAAAAGCCCAGGGGTTCATGGCCTCTTGCATTCTATTAATTCCATATGCAAGACTGCATATGAGGAAACTCTAACGGTATCTAAAAAGCCTATGGTGTCAACATTCTCAAGACCTAGAATCAATGATTCCTATCATACCTTGTCTAAAGATAGAGTTCCTTTGGTGGGCAGAGACCTGCCACCAAAACAAGGGACTGCCATTCACTCTACTCCCTGCTGCCCAAACCCTAACAACAGACGCATCAGACTATGCATGGGGGGCTCACTTGGCAGGGCAGTGCATTCAGGGCAAATGGAACCAGAGTCAAATGCACCTGCATATCAATCAGAAAGAAATGTTAGCTGTACAGAATGCTCTGATAGCCTTCAAGGACCACATCCTTCCAGGACAATTATTGGTAAAGACGGACAACACCACTGTTATGTGGTACATAAACAAGCAGGGGGGAACCCACTCATACCCTCTCTGCAGACTAGCCATGGCTCTGTGGAACACAGCCTTGAGCTACCAAGTGCACATACAAGCTCAATTCCTGCCAGGCAAGCTAAATACACCGGCAGATGACCTAAGCAGAAATCTCATGGACCCACAAGAGTGGAAACTGGAACCAAAGATAATTCAACATGTTGAGAAACAAATGGGGGAGCCCAGAGATAGACCTTTTTGCCTCCCCTCAGAACTACCAATTGGACAAATTCTGCACAAGGACTCCCCACAGACAAGCTTGGAAAGTGGATGCCCTGCCTTTTCCCCTCTGCCTCTCCTCTCCAAAGTGCTACTAAAGATCAAACAGGACAAACCAAGGACAATACTGATTGCACCAGACTGGCCACGCCAACACTGGTACCCCCTCTTGTGCAGTGTGCCACTGTTGGAACCATGGCACTTGCCTCAGACCCCTGCCCTGCTGTCCCAGCAGGAGTGCCAGATTTTGCACTCACAGCTTCAAACCCTGAACCTTGCAACGTGGCTCATTACTTGATCTCTCCCTTATCATCCCTCATTAAGAAAATGATGGATGTCATTCTGGAGGCAAGGAGGCCTAGTACTCGAAAATCCTTTGCTGAAAAATGGGAAAGATTCTGTTCCTGGAGCCAGACTCAGGGGATGGGCACAACAGTGCCCAGTTTACCACATATTCTTTAATATTTAACTGAGATGCTTCACAAGGGCCTTTCCTTTTCTTCCACCAAAATTCATGCATTAGCCATTTCAGCACATTATAGTACAGAGCCACCCCTCTTTTCTCATCCACTGCTGAAGCAATTCCTCAGAGGGGCCAATAACTTAAGACCACCCAATAGAGTCCGTATTCCAGCCTGGGACCTTACCTTTGTATTGGAAAAGCTCACTCTACCTCCCTTTGAGCCAGCTGCAAATGTAGTGTTGAAATCCCTTTCTTGGAAAACGGCCTTCCTTCTAGCCATCACTTCAGCAAGAACGGTGTCTGAATTACAGGCCCTCATGGCAGTGGAGCCTTTCATGCGGACAGGGTGTCCCTCAGGACCAGTCCTTCTTTTATGCCCAAGGTGGTATCCCGTGGGACCCTTGATCAGTCCATTAATTTGCCAACCTTCTTTTCTAATCCACAGAACAAAGGGGAACGAATACTGTACTCCTTGGATGTGCACAGACAACTTAGATTTTACTTGGATGGACTAAGTCTCTCATGAAGTCTGAGCAGCTGCTGGTTGCATTTACTGCAGGGGCAGAGGAGAAAGCCATTTCAAAGCAAACCATTTCTAAGTGGATAGACCATTGCATTCATTTCTGCTGTAAGCACCATGGAAAACCTACCCCACAGGGGATAAGACCTCATTCTACCAGGGCTGCATCTACTTCTATAGCCTTTCTCAGAGGTGTCTCTACCAGGGACATCCTAGAAGCTGCTACCTGGAGTTCTGTACATACCTTCACCAAGCATTACCACTTGCCAATTTTTTTCTAAATCCAGAGCTGGCTTTACCACTGCAGTCTTGCAGGGCCTTATAGCTGGTCCTAATGCTAATTGCCTCCTCCCATCCTTAGCTTTGGGAATCCACCCATATTTGATGACTGTAACATTGAAAGACGAAGAACATAGTACAGTTGTGTACACTTACCATAAGTGTAGATGTTAGAGTGTATTCACTGTTGCAGTCCTGGTTACCCTCCCTCCAGCCCCCTGACTTCTATTGACTATACCTCTGTTCTTGTTTACTATGCTTAAAGCTTTCTCGTGTATTTGCTTTTTGTTGGAGGTGTAACCTTCTATATAATTGCTTCCCATTATGGGGGCACCTGACATCTGGGGCTGGAAAAACTGATGTAATGGCATTGGCTGCATGCTTTATACCCATGACTACCTGACATCATGGAAGATTAGACCACAACTGATGCAGAACCCCAGACTTTGATAAGCAGGCCGACTGAGGGCTACCTGCAAGCAGATAACCCAAATGTGATGACTGCAACAGTGAATACACTGGAACATCTACATTTATGGTAAGTGTACACAACTGTACTTTGTACAGTCTCGCTGTTCATTCTTCACTGATGGGTTCAGAGCCGATCCATTGGCTCCTACACGGCCGTTAGCAAAGCTCAAAGTTTACCAGTAGCTCGAGACCAAGCCCCTTACCCCATGATGCACTGCTGGAATTACCCCAGATCTAGTTTACTGCAGCACAGATCTCAGTGGTTCCAGTTTGCTCGAGCCTTTTTTGACACACAAATTGCTTTTCGCAAGTTTTTTTCAAAACTTCTTTAACTTTTATAGATAGCTCAGTTATATATTAAGCTCCTGTATTTGTCTCTTTTGACCTATTCCCTTGGTGCTTCATAGCTTAGCATATTTGTAGCAGCCTCGTGTTAGGCCTAGTTATTCAGTGTGTGTGTTTCTTCTATATATATAAGTACTGTGTGTTATATTTTTCATAGTGTAGATAGTGTACTGTTACATTTTCAGTAGAGTTGGCCTCTTTTCCCCAGGCCATTGTTGGAGTGTGCTTCGTATTTAAAATTTTACTTTGAGCCTAAGGATAGTTTTTACTTTTAGGCTGTATTAAACTGTTGGCTCCTCTTTTTCTCTGGGCAATTGTTATACAGTGTTGGTTATTTAAAAGTGTTATCTTGAGCCTAGGATAGTTATTTCTCTAGGTTGTACTAGACTGTATAGTCTGTGTATTACTTATATAGTTAAGCCTAGTTCTTTACTATTATGCCTGAGAAAAAGACAAGCAGCCAAAGTCTGGATTCAAAAAATGTCCAAACTGCGGGCAAAAGATGTCTCTCACTGATGGGCACATTCAGTGCATGTATTATTTGGGTGCGGTGCACTTGCCGGAGTCCTGCAGCATTTGCCAGTCCTTTTCTTCAAGGGTTCTTTTGAAGAGGAAAAGGAAGTTTGTCGATCGAGGTTTGCTGAAGCATCCTTTTACTGAAGCTTTGGCTGACCATGATGGGGCCAGCAAGTCCTCTAAATCGTCAAAATCCTCTAGGACTCCAAAGCATCTAAAAAGTCTAAGTAGAGGATTCCGGGATTTTGGCTCCACAGCTCTTGGAGCTGAGTGTCTCTTCATTTCGGAGCCGGCCCACAATTTTGGAGTCTGTGTCTGAGAGGACCTGTATCTCCATTCCTCTAGATCTTCTGTCAGCCTCTCTGATTTGGATATGGACTGATTGGTGCAGAAGCTCTTACGGGCACCTGGCCTTGCCAAATTGTTGTTGGCTCTGACCCCAACATCAGAACCGAAGACTACCATCCTGGATTTGACTAATCTTCCTCTGAGCAGTACCGGATCTTCTAAGCCGACCTGCTGTTTGTTGGAGCTTTTGGAGCCAAGACCTGCTCTGGTGTCATCGGTTCCATCTACTCTGATGTCCTAGGCGCCGACCCGGGACTCTACGGGCCGACACTCTCCTGTCGGGTCCAGGGAGGATAGTCGCACCAACTCTTCCTCTCGGGGCCTTGGCTTGGATGAGCTCAACTCCTACCTCCAGCTCGGAGCCCACTGCCTCAGTGCGGGAGGGGATGGTGGTTCCCTCGGGTCTGTCGACTCCTCCTCATCGGAGCCGTGATGCTTTTGAAGCCATGAGGACTGCCTTGTCTCCAAAGACATCCTCGACACCAGGTCTGGCCTTTTCTTCCCCCAAAACGCCTGTGTCCGCTTCTGCCTCAATCGTCCTGGCTAGACGTAGAGACCCTGAGCCTCAGGTAGCCCCACAGGGCGCCCCTTGCTCTTCCAAGACCTCCTCAGAGGCTCCTACTGAGGAGCTCCCCAGAAAGAGATTGTGTAAGAGGAGACACTTGGACTCCCCACAGAAGTCTTTGACATCTGAGACTGACTTGGATGAGTCAGAAGGGTCCCCACGATCCCCCTCTGAGGATGCCTCCTTTGCGGAGATACTCGAGATCTTTAGGCAGAGGGGTGATTGGCAGTCCAAATGCCCTACTGAAGACGTGTCAGTTCTCCTGAAGGCTTTTGGGTCTCAACCTTCCACCTCTTGGGTGTCTCCGCCCTTCAATAAGCTCATGCAGCTAGTCTCTCGAAGGGCATGGGAGTCACCGAGTCCATGGAGCCTATCCCTCAGAGGCCCAACAAGTTCATTTCTGCCCCTGTAGATAGACTTTTTGTCCAAGGGAGTCCCTGTTGATGCCCTGGTGGTGGCGGCGCCACCAAGAAGGAAATGTCTGAGACTTCCTCGTCGATCCATCCTCCTAACAGAGAGTCCAGGATCATGGATCGATATGGGAAACGCATGTTTACTTCAGTGACTTTTACACTCCGATCCCTGAACTATTTGACCCACTTCACCAGACTGCAAAGAGATTCCCTTAAGGAGTTGGGAGATACTCTTCAGGATACTGTAGCTGCAGGGGCTTCTGATAAGGTTGCCGCCCAGCTCGCTACTCTAAGTTCCATCGTGAACTCGTCCATGTGTCTCATATCATATGCAGCTGATGGGACGAGGGCAGCGGGTACAGGAGTTGCGCTAAGACAGCATTCCTGGATGTACTTGTGTTCCTTCGCAGAGCCCTTTAAGTCTTCAGTTGTCAGCACCCCTTTTGATGGCTCATCTCTCTTTGGGCCCAAAGTGAAGGAAACATAGGTGTGAGCAAGAGGGAAAGACTCTGTCTGCCGTCTGAGTCCATTTTTCCACCCCTACTCAGCCATACCCCAAAGGTCAACGGGGAGGGCAAATGTGGTTCCGAAAAGCCCAAGGAGCCTTTCAGGACACACGTGGTCAACCCCCCTCTAGGGGCAGAAGAGGGGGTAACAATGGAAGACGCCACCCTCGCGGCAGAGGAGGTCCACAGCACCAGGGTGACAGAGATCACTTCTCTGGTCAACCCTATCAGCGCTCCTGAAGGGAGACCCGACTGTCCTGCTCTGGAGGCAGTCAGGGGTCGCTTATCTTTGTACCCAGACGCCTGGCAAGATATAACAAACGACAGCTGGGTACAATGTATTATTTCCAGAGGGTATTTCATACCGTTCTCCACCCACCCCACGCCCCCAAGGAGAGTTCCGGATGTTCCACCCAGTTACAGGGAACAAGCCACTATAGAGGTCCGCAAGTTGCTAGAAAAAAGTCATCTAGCCAGTCACAGCAGACCAAATAGGATCCGGAACTTACTCAAGATTCTTTTTGGACCTCAGCAGACTCGACCAGTTTGTAAAGAAAGAGAAGTTCCAGATGGTCACACTATAGTCAATACTTCCCTTTTTAGGGAGAGACAGTTGGATGTGCTAGATAGATCTCAAGGTTGTGTACTACCACATAAAAATGGCCAGGCTATCCAGAGATCATTTGCATTTCCGACTGGGAGCCAGTCATTATCAATTTTGAGTCGTGCCCTTTGGTCTCACTACAGCCTCCAGAGTGTTCAATTGCATGGCAGTGGTCACGGCTCATCTGAGGCATCTAGGATTCCTGGTGTTTCCGTACCTAGACGATTGGCTCCTTACCTCCACCACCAGGCATCAACTTATTCAGGCAAGGGAATACACTCTGCCATCACTTAGGCATT
The DNA here is from genome assembly GCF_019279795.1 of Protopterus annectens. Taxonomy (NCBI): domain Eukaryota; kingdom Metazoa; phylum Chordata; order Ceratodontiformes; family Protopteridae; genus Protopterus; species Protopterus annectens. The sequence goes on from NC_056741.1 coordinate 1,040,571,501, forward strand.
ACAATCAACTCAGAAAAATCTGCCTTGTTGCCATCGTAGCATATTGTCTTTATAGGGAAAGAGTAAGACACTTCAACCACCACTTACCGATTAGCAATCGAGAGAGTTTTTCTCCTTTGCCAGCATGTTAGCTCATTAGTGTTGAAGGGCAGTGTACCAGCTGCAAAAGTCTTAAAACTATTAGGTTTGATGGCTGCAGCGATCTTGGCCATACCATTAGCATGGATGCGTATGCGGATTCTTCAATGGCTGCTGTTTACCCAGTGGTCCTATCAGGAACTTCCAATGAGTCATATGATTTTGATTACAAACTCTTGCAAGAGAGATCTCCAGTGGTGGTTGACGTCCCTTCATGTAACTATAGGATGTCCCTTCGTTCTTACCCCCTCCAGTAGCCACTGTTACCACGGATGCTTCCGTGATGGGGGGGGGGGCATTTTCAGAGAATGATTGCCCAAGGCACATGGACGGATCACGAGTCACACCTGCATATCAATTTTCTGCAGATGAGAGCAGTACTTCTGGCGTTGCAGTACTTTCAAGGACTCTCTTCCTCTAGGGGCGGTTGCAATTCAGACAGACAAAACATGTCTGTATTCTGGTACTTGAACGAGCAAGGCGGGACCAAGTCTTACCCCCCTTTGCTGAGAAGCCCTCAGAGTTTGGCAGTGGGCTGTCTCCTCCCAGCGCTTTCTGTTGGCAACACACACGCTGGGGAGATCCAATGTGAAAGCAGACAAACTGAGCAGGGCACTTTTGTTGCCACGTGAGTGGTCCCTCAAACAAGAGATTGCGGACAGGATTTTCCGCAAATGGGGCCAGCCTTGCTGCAATCTTTTTGCCAGCCATGTTAACATGAAATGCAGAAGCTACTCTGCCCTGATTCCCCCTCCGGGACAACCCCAGAGAGATGTACTCGTACACGATTGTCCCCCGGGTCTCCTCTATGCATTCCCTCCAATCCCTCTTATACCCAGACTTCTACAGAAAGCAATGTTGCTGTGATGGACCATCATACTCATAGCCCCTCACTGGCCTCGGCAGATTTGTTTCCCATTTCTTCATCATCATCTATTGGAGGATCCATGGATTCTGGACTCAGTTCCAGACTTTCTGACACATCCGTCGGGGGGCCTCCATCCTTCATTGCAGTCACTGAAGCTCACAGCTTGGCTGCTCCAGTTCCCCTCATAGCCAGGCTTCATGATCTTTCTGATGAGACGAGGCAGATTCTCTTGTCTCATAAACCGTCCACCAGAAGACTATATCTTAGTAAGTGGAAGAGATTTTCCATATGGGCTTCTAAGCAGAACATTGATCCTTATCAAGGCCCTTTGACGTCCATTTTAGAATTCTTGACTAAGATTTTTAATGAAAGAGCTGCAGCTGCTACAGTTCGGGTCCAGTTGGCTCTGAGTGGACGGGCTAAACATAATGTCCCATAAGTTGTCCAAGGCTTTTCTCAAAGGAACCTTCCACATGAGGCCTCCAGTGAAAACTCTTTATTCTCCTTGGAATCTAAACTTTATGCTGTCTCGCATAATTCTTCCCCCATTTGAACCAGCATCATCTTGTGATTTCAAATATTTATCATGGAAAACCATATTTCTAGTGGCTATTACTTCTGCCCACAGTGTGTCAGAACTTCAAGCCTTATCTGTCAGCCCTCCTTATTTGATTTTTCATGCTGATAAGAGTATCTCTTAGGACAAACCCCTCCTTTTTACCCAAAGTTTGTTCTGAATCCAGTATCAACCAAGTCATTGAGTTGCCAGTCTTCTTCCCTAACCATTCCAACAAATTAGAGTACATGCTGCACAAACTTGACATTCACAGACAGCTCAGATATTATTTGGACAGAACAAAAGAGGTTAGAAAATCAGACCAGCTCTTTGTGTCTTTCTCTGAAGCCAGAACAGGTAGACCAGTGCCTAAAACACCGCTTTCTAAATGGCTATCTGATTGTATCACTTTTGTTTTTGCAGCTGCTAATATGCCCTTACTACATAAGATTAAAGCTCTTTCTACCAGAGCAGTTTCTACGTCTTCTGCATTTCAAGCCAAATTGCCCCTTGATAACATTTGTGCTGCAGCCACTTGGTCTAAACCTCATACCTTTATCACTCACTACAGAGTTGATAAGGCCTCCAAGGACAGGGCTTCCTTTGGGTCTGTTGTCCTGAAGAATTTACTCCCATGAGCCACCCGAGATTGAGGGTCCTAGGGACGCTACCCATCAGTGAAGAATGAATGGCGAGATTGAACAACTTCACATTAAGAAGTTATGTACTCACCATAACATTCCATGTGAGTTGTTCATCTCACCATCATTCTTACGTCCCTCCCTGCATCCTCCACCTGGCTGATAGTTAACCTAGAGGCTGGTCTCATTCTGGTTATTCAATCCTTTTCTCTTGGGAGAGTAGTTCTCTTACAGGGATATGGTACACGCAGCAAACAAGATCTGAGGTAATTCCAGCAGTGCATCATGGGATAAGGGGCTTGGTCTCGAGCTACTGGTAAACCTTGAGCTTTGCTAACAGCCGTGTCAGAGCCGATGGATCGGCTCCGAACCCATCAGTGAAGAATGATGGCGAGATGGAACAACTCACATGGAACGCTATGGTGAGTACATAACTTATTATAATACATCTGCTGCACTCCATCCAGAGCTGCTGCATTTGGTTCTGTTATGAGGCATTATTCTTGGCTTCATTGTCAGGTTGTAATTGATGACTTCAAGGCCAAATTATTGGATAATAAAAAAATAATTTTCACCCTGCTGCTGCACTTTTTCAATCTCTCCAGGATACAGGCAAAGCCTTGCAGGAATTGAAACATTTTTGTTTCTCCTGTTGTAAAGTTTCAGAGGAATTACCCTTCCATCGTACAACTGGATGATCATATTAAAGGGATAGTTGGCAGCAAACCTGGCTTTAGCTTCCGGAATGTTATGTCCTTGAAAAGGTAGATATGTTGCGGACCTCCTAATGACCGTTCTGATTTTGCTCCCAGGTTTGATAAGTTTGGGACTTTTTGTTGCTCCTGCAAAGCCTGTATCTACATCTCTAGAACTGATTCTTTCTGTCACCCTCAGACTGTCTCTGTTTACAGATTTAAACTGAGAGCTGATTGCAAAACTCAATTTAGTGTATCTTGCTACTTGCGCGGAGTGCTGTAATTTTCATGTAGGCAAGACTAATATGCTGTTTAAAGATAAAATGCTGAAGCATCGTAGTGATATTAGGTTGAAAATTCAACTAATGCTCTTGCTAAGCACATCAAGGATTGCCCAGGATATTGTTTTAAATTTTTGGCTATACAACTGGTACTTAAGGATAAAAGGGGAGGTGACTGTGCATAGTACAGAAATGGCAGAGATGAGATGGATAGTGAAGTTACAAGCTGATAGACTGCTTGGCTTGAATGCATTTGTCACTTTAAAGCCTGCATTGAGAGCACGCCAGTTGCTTCATTAATTGCCCTATTAAGTACTTCTGTTGTAAGATCCTGATTGGCTAGATTGTTAATGATTGTTAGTCTTCTTTTTTTAGGCTTTGTCTTTGTGTTAGAGTAGTAGATCTGATGAAGGGCTGATAGCCTGAAAGTGCTTATCTGTTTTTTTGTTATTTTATTAAAGTGCTTTTAAACTGGCCTTGGCTGTGTTGACACCATTTTTTTCTTATTCTACTTTGAATTACCCTTCCACATCTGCTTTTGTTTCCAGACAGTCTTGCCCTTCTCCCAAGGATAAAAAAGGTTCTAAATCTGTATCTCATGCTAAATGTACACAGAGCCCTATATCCCAGAAACCTGCTTTCCAGGACAAGCCAGGTTCCAGTTCACAATTTGCTTCTGTTTTTCCTTGGCAAGGTTCCTTTGTCCCTTCGTCTTTCCCTGTCTCTTCCAAATTAGTTAAGGATCACAACAGCTTATTGGGTTCTCTCCATATCCACCTGTGATATTTCATGGTTTAGAAGCCTCAACCTCCCTTTCTAGGTGTTCCTCATCCTCCTTGAGAACAGCTTCCTTTATTTCCAGAGGTGCTTCATTCTCTATAACCCAGGGCACCATTCAAGCTGTGCCTCCTGCCAGGAAGGGTGTTTTCTTATTCCAGAATGTATCTGGTTCCCGGGAAGGAGTGCACCTGAAGACCAATTCTGGACCTTTTTCAGCTCAACACATTTCTCAAGGTCCCCTCCTTCTGATTGTTGTCTCTTCAGATTTTATTTCCTCCTCTTATTGCCTTTCTGGTCTCTCTGGATCTCAGGGTTTTGCTTATTTTCATATCCTCATCAATTTCCTTTTCAGAAATTGTTTGCATTTCTCGGTTTCTTCCTTGCATTTTCATTTCTTTGCTTTGCCCTTTGGCCTCTCTGCTGCCCCAAGGGTATTCACAAAATGCCTAATTCCTGTCATTGCTTTTTGCAGGATGAGAGGGGTTCAGATCTTTCCTTATCTGGATGATCTGCTCATTCAAGCTATGTCCCTCGAGGCTCTGCTTCAGGATCTCCAGTTCACTGTATCCCAGCTGTAGAGTCTGGGGTTCACCGTAAACTTTCAAAGATTAGTTTTGACTCCTTATCAGGATCACGTTTTTCCTTGGTTGCTGGATCCAGACATCCTCTTGCTGGCATCTCTGCCTGCCCCCAAGTCTCTCTCTGTGCCTTTTCCGGTCTCTCCTTCTGGATTCGGTCATGGCCAGGGACTTTCTCAGATTCCTCGGGTTTATGGCTTCTACCATTCCCATGCTGCCTTTAGCCAGTCTCCATATGAGGAAGCTTCAGTGGTGCCTCAAGTCGATGGCACCACCTGGAATTTCTGGTTTCCTTTCATCTTTGTCTGAAGCTTGAGCTTTTACTGGTGGCTTCATCAACTTTCTCTGAAACCGGGGCTTCCTTTCCAGTCTCCATTTCTTTCTCAAGTAGTCTTTACAGTACAGATGCCGCAGAAAAGAGGTGGGGAGTTTATTTTGGCTCTCTCAAGGTTCAGGGTCTCTGGATTCATCAGAAGTCTGACCACATCAACATCAAGGAGATGTGGGCTCTATTTCTAGCTCTTCAGGCATTTCATGCCCTATTTCATCCCGCACTCTGCAGTAACAGTACCACAGTGATGTGGTGTATCAACAAGCAAGGGGGTGCAAGATACTGCCTCCTTTGCCGGGTAGCTCCTCGTGTCTGGGGTCTAGCTGTCCAGTATCAGGTAACTCTTCAGGCAGTTTACATTCCCTCAGAGCACAATCTTGTGGCAGACTCTTTGTGCAGGTCCATCACACAGCTCACAAATGGATGCTTCACAGAGGTGTGTTTCTGGGATTTTTCCATTGGTGGGGTATTCTTCAGGTAGATATTTCTGCCTCCCCTCTGAACAGGCAACTTCATTTACTCTGTTACAGAGTTCCATGTCCTCTGGATTGTAAAGTGGACGCCCTGTCTTGTCCTTGGAAGAGGATGTGTCTATATGCCTTCCCTCCCCTTCCTCTGCTTCCAGGAGTCTTGCACAGTATCAGGAAAGACTCCCCCCAAAGTCTTGCTAGTGACTCCCTCTTGGTCCAGATGGCATTCGTTCCCCTTCTTTCTCACTTGGCCATGGGTAGTCACCACAAGTTACCTCACCAGGTAGACCTTCTCACACAGGACAACGTGTCTCTTATCCATCCTCACTTGACAACTCTGCAGCTGATGCTGTGGGTAATAGGGTTTTGATCCGTTTTAGGCACCTCTTTTCTAAGAATGTGCTTTGGGTCCTGTAGAAGGCCAGGAAATTATATTTGTCCAGGTGGAAGAGATTTTGTCTGGTTCCTCTCTGGAAACGAGGACCCCTTATCTCTGCAGGTTCCTATGGTTCTTTTTTATTTGTGTGATCTGCTCCGTGCTGGTTTGGCATATTCTTCAGCTGAAGGTCAACTGTCAGCAGTTTCTACTTGTCTGTTCTTGGGTCCTCCTCTGGCTTCTAGATTTGAAGTCAAACAATTTCTTAAATGTGTCCTTTGTGTTGGGCCTCTCAGGAAGTCAATTCCGCCTTCCTGGGACCTCAGTTTTGTTCTTGAAAAATTGCCTCTGGCTCCTCTTGAGCCTGCTGCTTCAGCTTTCTTTCAGCATTGTACTTGGAAGATTGTTCTTTTAGCCCTTGCTTCAGCTAAGACAGTGTCTGAGCTTCAGGCTCTCATGTCTGTTCCTCCCTTTTTAGTCTTTCACAGAAACAGGGTATCTCTTCATACTAATCATTCTTTTTTGCCCAAGGTGGTCAGTAATTGTCTCTTACTCAGTCTATTCATTTGCCTTCCTTTATTCCTTCTCTGCAGTTTGCCATTGAGAAGATTCTTCACACCTTGGATTTGCATAGACAGCTCAGATATTATTTCGATAAAACTAAAGTTACTTGCAAGTGTGGGCAGCTTTTTTCTTTTCATACCAGGTCTTTGGGTTTAGCTGTTTTGAAACAGACCATCTCTTCTTGGATTTCTAAAGCCATTTTTTGTGTGTTCTTTTTATAGCAAATGTCTTTCCTCTTAAATAAAGGCTTATTATATGAGAGCCATTGCTTCCTCTGGTGATTTTTTTTTCTAAGGGGCCAGATACCAATTCCTTCCCTGAGGCTGCTAAGGGGCTTTAGTTCATACCTTCACTAAGCATTATAAGGTGGCTATTATTTACAAGGCTACAGCTGGCTTTGCCAGGGCTATTCTCCATGGGTTTCTAGGAGGCCTTTAATGCCCTTCTCCTCTCAGGTTTCTTCATTATCTTTTGTACTCTCCCTTATGTTAGAAGTAATGCAACAGTGATATAGAAAGACGCAAGTGCAGTTGTATAAAATCTTACCATCACAGTATTTGCCCTTTTCAGTGTTGTAGTATTCGCTCTCTCCTCCTTGCCCTCCTGGCTGAAGGATTCGTCTGTCTCTTGTCTGTTTCTGAATGCTCATGTTCCTCCTGGTACCTAGGAACATTCTGCTCCTCCGGGGACTTTTTATTTTGGTGGTGCATACGTCTGTATGTCACCTTTGTGTTCTACACTCTGAATCTTAAGTGTGATGTATGGTGCCTGTAGATACTAAAGGCTTTGGCATATACTGCTAGGTCATTGAGCTGTCCTTGGCAGGAGGTCCCTTACATTAGGAATACGGCAACAGTGAAGACAAAGACATCTGCTGTTATGGTAAAATTTTACTCAACTGTACTTTCCATCCTGCCTTTTTGGGCATTCCTCGACCTTCTCGATAACAGCTGTGTCATTTCCCAGAGGTTCTTCACTGTCTTTTGGCTCGGGGCACAATTCAAAGCCATGCCTCTCACCCAGATAGGGATGGGATTTTATTCCAGAATCTTTTTGGTCCCACAAAAGGTGTGTACATGGAGACCAATTCTTGATCTTTCCCTGCTGAACACCTTTCTCAAGTTTCCTTCCTTTGGATGTTATCCCTTCAGACATTGTTTCCTTCTCTTCCACTGGCCTTTCTGGTATCTCAAGGATGCAGCAACAAAATAAGTCAAAGCACAACCATCCGCATACAAACAGGTTTATTATGAGCCAGGCTTTCGAGTCAAAGCTCTTTTTCAAGAAGAAACACTTCATAAAACCACACAATAAATATCCAATACCAGCCAATCAAAAAACATATACAATTACCTCGTTAAGAAGATCATTAAAAATCAATGCTTCATTGCAAAAAATCATAAACAAAAAAAAATATTTAGAAATATATAAGAATATATAAAGCTTAACTAACATATGATTGCTTCAACTTTAAAATAGGATGTTCTGTAGTCCTATCTCGCCTTCATTCTTACATATGGGTTTGGAGCCGATCCTCGGCTCCGACTCGGCCGATTACAAAGTTCGAAGTCTCATTTGATCCGTGGCAAGGTAGGTATCCCATAGTGCACTAGTAAGATTCCCCAGATCTCATTTGGTGCGTCTACGAGTTCAGAAGTGCTCTCTTTCTTGGCCATGGCTAAGTTGGATTTTTCTGCATTATTATTGTTCATAGTGATACTTTTCTTATAGTAGTATTAGCTTAGTTTATATAACTTAGTCATAGTTATTATATATAGAAAATAGTGTTTTTCAAAATTTGTGAAGTTGTTATTGAAAACTTGACTGTTGCTTCCACGGGCCCTTTTTGTTCCCTGAGTGGTATCCCTTTCTTCTCTGCTAGTTTTTTGCTGTATTTACTTATCTTGGTGCAGGCCCGTGTTTGGGTTAGGACCTATTCTAATATTGTATTTTTCACTAGAATAGTGCTATAATTGATAGCTGTGTGCTGCGTCTTTTATTAATTCTTATTAACTAGTAGCGTGTTGTTGAATTTTTGCAATTTTTGGTAGCTTCTTTGTTTACGGCTAGATCCATTTAAGTTAGAGGACCTAGTCCTCTGTTGTTTTTTCCTTGTGTGCAGTGATTCTTGCAGGGCTAGACCCGTTTTAGTTAGAGGACCTTGTCCTCTCTTTCTGCTTTTCCCTTGTGTTTGTGTTGGTGTAAACATGTCTAAGGAGCATAAACCTTTGGGTTTTAAAAAGTGTCTCAAATGCCCTCAAACAATGTCAAAAACTGACGGACATAGTAATTGTGTTTACTGTCTCGGTGACAAACATGTTCATGTGAGAGTGTTCAATCTCGCCGTTTGTTCTTACACATGGGTTCGGAGCCGATCCTCGGCTCCAAGTCGGCCGCTTGGCAAAGCTCTGCATCGAGAAGAAGCTCGAGACCAACCTGTCTCCCACAATTCCCCTCTGCCTTTACCCCAGATCTAGTTTGCCGCTGCAATGTTCGCATCATTTTTGATGAGCTCAGACCACCTGGCAGATAAGATTGCTTTTTTGTCTAAGATTCTTAGATAATTTTTTTCCTAGTTTCACCTTTAAGCTTGTGTGTGTGTGTGTGTGTGTGTGTGTGTGTGTGTGTGTGTGTGTGTGTGTGTGTGTAGTGAATCGAGGGTTTCTCTCTTACGTATATATTTTAATATATATATATATATATAGTTAGTTCCCTCGGGGTCTACCCCACCCACTAACTTCTAAATTACTGGATTTGACAAATTACTGGATTTGACTAATCTTTATCTGGCTTTTGACATTATTGTTGGCTGTTACAAGACTGTGTAGACTTTGTATAATCTTACTGGATTGACTGTTATTTTATTATTATTATGTCTGAGAAAGCTAAGTCAGGCTTCAAACGGTGCCAATGTGGACAGAAAATGTCTGTCACAGACAACCATAGTTCCTGCGTCTACTGTCTTGGCCCTCTCCATCTGCAAGAAGACTGCTCCATTTGTCATTCTTTCAGTGGAAGGGTCATGACAGATAGGCGCAGGAAACTCAAGGACAGAGGCCTTTTGAAGCCTGCTTTTCAAGAGGCTCTTGATGCATCGGACCAGACATCTAAATCCTCGAAGGAATCGAAGACGTCGGAGCCCATGTCATCGGCTCCGAGCTCTTCATTTAAAGTTCGCTCACCGGTTCCACAGACCTCGGGGCCGAGTGTCGAACTTCTGTCTGTTAACGAGCCTCGAGTCTTGGAACCGGTGACGGAGCTTCCACCTCGTGTGCTTTTGAGGTCGGCTCCGTCTTCGATTCCTTCGACGTGTTCTTCTAGACCCCTCTCCGACACCGATGTAGACCGTGTGGTGCAGAAGTTAATGGAGAATACGGCCTTGTCCAAACTCATCTCAGTCTCTTCCCAGTTGGTGTCGAGACTCGAAGGCCTTCCCTTATCTCCATCTGTTCCTCCTCCGAGGCCTATTCAGCCTTCGGAGCCGGGAGAGGCTGATCTGATGATCATGGAGCCCTCGGTGCCGGAGCCGTCTTTTTCTCGGTCGGCACCGTTCACCTCGACTCCGAGACGGATCCATTACCGGAATCGCGGAGCCGACGATCTATCCTTGGTTCGGGGACCGAGAGTCGGACCAATGTTTCGGTTCCGACTCTCCCTCTCGGTGCCTCGGCACGGATCGACTCAGCTCCGTCCTCTGGGTTGATGCCTTCGGTTCCCGTCTCGGGGATCCCTCCGCTTTCTTCGGCACCGAGGGATTCTTCGACTCGGGACCCGGGGGCCTTCGACCTCATGAGGAAGGTGTTGTCGACTCAGACAACCACTTCAGCAGAGACAGCTTCTCCTTCCCATAAAGGCCCGTTATCTTCCTCTGCACCCACGGCTACTTCAAAGCGTCGAGCACCGGTGTCTCAGCCGCTCCCAGATGGAGCCCCCTCTTCCTCGGAGGCTTCTTCGGATGCCCCCCCCCCGAGGAAGTTCCGAGGAAAAGGTTGTGTAAGAGGAGACACTCGGATTCTCCACAAGAGTCCTTAACATCGGACACTGACTTAGATGAGTCAGAAGGGTCCCCGAAGTCACCCTCAGAGGATGTTTCCTTTTCAGACATCCTGGAGATCCTGAAGCAGAGAGGTGATTGGCAGGCCCTACCCCCTTCTGAGGATGAGTCAGTCTTGCTGAAGGCATTCGGTGCTCGCCCTTCTTCCTCCTGGGTCACTCCGCCCTTCGATGAGTTGATGGAATTGATTGCTTGAAGGGCGTGGGAGACACCTGACATGGTGGAGCCAGTCCCTAGGAAGCCTAATAAATATATTACGGCCCCTCAAGACAAGGCATATCTCACGAAAGGAGTTCCAGTGGACACTGTGGTGGTGGCAGCTGCCACTAAAAAGGAAATGTCTGAATCTTCCTCATCTGTCCATCCGCCTAACAGAGATTCTAGGACTATGGACAGGTATGGGAAGCGCATTTTTAGTTCAGCGTCTTTTTCCATGCGATCGCTGAACTATTTGATGCACTTCGCACATTTACAGAGGGATCTAATCAAAGAGTTGGGAGATACCCTCCAGGGTACTACAGATGCTGCTGTCTCAGAAAAAGTTACAGCACAACTCAATACCCTTACATCAATTGTGAACTCGTCCATGAGGCTCATTTCATATGCAGCCGAAGGGTCGAGTAGGGCTTCAGCGATTGCCCTTCGTAGGCAATCCTGGATGCGCTTATGTTCCTTTGCGGAAGCCTTCAAATCTTCCTTTACTAACGCCCCATTTGACGGTGCCACTGTCTTTGGCCCCAAAGTAAAGGAGACCCTGACCCGGTGTGAGCAAGAGGGAAAGACTCTGTCTGCTGTCGGAGTCCGTTTTTCCACCCCATCCAGACCGTACCCCAAAGGGCAATGAGGTGGAAAAATGTGGTTTCGAAAACCCCAAGGCTCTTTCCCAGGCACACAGGGTGATGCCCCCTCCAGAGGCAGGGGGGGGGGGCAGAGGTGGAAGATGCTGCCCTGGCGGCAGAGGGGGTCCGCAAAACCAAGGTGACAGGGATACCCTCCATGGGAAGCCTTTCCAGCACTCCTGAGAGGAGGCCAGACTGTCCTGCTCTGGAGGCAGTCGGGGGTCGCTTAGCTTTTTACCCTCAGGCCTGGCAAAGTCTTACTTCAGACAAATGGATAAAAAGCATTGTTACCAGAGGTTACAGAATTCCATTTCTATTTCCCCCATTTCCGCAGAAGAGACTCCCAGATGTACCGCCCCATCTGCGAGGTCCTGCAGCTATAGAAATTTCAAAGCTGCTAGAAAAAGAGTCATCCAACCCGTCCCGGCGGACCAAAGAGGATTCGGAACTTACTCAAGGTTATTTTTAGTTCCAAAAAAGACAGGGGACTGGAGGCCAATTCTGGACCTAAGCAAGCTCAATACTTTCGTCAAGAAAGAAAAGTTCCGGATGGTCACGCTTCAATCGATCCTGCCATTCTTACAGAAGGACGACTGGATGTGCTCAATAGATCTCAAGGACGTGTACCACCACATCAAAATGGCCAGAGCGTCCAGGGATCATTTGCGCTTCCGGCTAGGAGCCAGCCACTTTCAATTTCGAGCCCTGCCCTTTGGTCTGACCTCAGCCCCCAGGGTCTTCAACAAATGTATGGCAGTGGTAGCGTCTCACTTGAGACGCCTGGGATTCCAGGTGTTTCCGTATCAGGACGACTGTCTCCTTACTGCCACCACTGAGCGTCGACTGATTCAGGCCAGGGATTACACACTAGAACTCTGTGTTCATCTCCGAATTTCCGTAAATTTCGACAAATCTGTATTACAGCCATCACAGAATATCTCATTCATAGGAGCAGAATTAGATACTCGTTGCTTGATTCTAAGGCTTCCTCCAGAAAGAATAGCCTCTCTACAAAATCACATATCTCTTCTCCTGTTGTCCAAAAAATCCCCGGCAAAACTGGTTCTGAAAGTTTTAGGTCTCATGGCAGCTTCCCTCATTGCGATACCCTTGGGAAGACTGCACATGAGAGTCCTTCAATGGCTGCTATTTGCACAATGGTCGTTCCAACAGTTACCTCTGACACACGAAATTCACATCACGAACATCTGCAAATCGCACCTGTCTTGGTGGCTAGAGAGTTGCAATCTCTCCGGCGGCCGACCATTTGTGCTACCCACTCCGACAGCTACGGTGACCACGGACGCTTCCCTGATAGGGTGGGGGGGCATCTTTCAGGGACACAGTCCAAGGAGAATGGACTAATCTAGAGTACAATCTGCACATCAATGTTCTGGAGATGAGGGCAGTGTTTCTAGCTTTGCAACACTTTTCTCCCCTTCTACCTCTAGGGACCATTGCAGTTCAGACGGACAACATGTCCGTAGTCTGGTACATAAACAAATAAGGAGGAACCAAATCTTATCAATTATGCAGAGAGGCCATGAGAATTTGGCAATGGGCAGAGTCCACGGGTCGCTTTCTGATAGCAACGCACATCCCGGGGTTATCCAACGTCATAGCGGACAGGTTGAGCAGAGCCATCCTGTTACCTCACGAGTGGTCCCTCAAACAAACAATTGCGGACATGATATTTCGCAAGTGGGGCCAGCCTTGCTGCGATCTGTTTGCGTCTCCAATGAACGCCAAATGCAGAAGCTACTTTGCCCTGTTACCCCCTCCAGGGGAAGTCCCCAGGGACGCTCTGATTCACGATTGGCCCCGGGTCTCCTGTACGCCTTCCCTCCTATACCTCTGATTCCAATATTTCTACAGAAAGCCAACAACCTGGAGAGGACAATAATCCTCATTGCCCCATTCTGGCCTTGTCAAATTTGGTTTCCCTTTCTTCAAGCACACCAAATACGGGAACCCTGGATCCTGGACCCTGGACCCGGAGCCGGATCTACTGACCCACTCGTCAGGGGCTCCTCACCCGTCGCTCCTGTCCCTCAGACTAGCAGCTTGGCTGCTCCGCTTCCCTTCTTAGCCAGGTCTGATCTTCTTTCTCCTGCAGTTCAAAATATTCTGGTGGCTTCTCATAAAGCTTCCACTACAAAAATTTACACTAGCAAGTGGAAGCGTTTTGTACACTGGGCAACTACTCAACATTTGGATCCCTTAATAGCCCCACTAAACAAAGTCTTGGAGTTTCTATCCGTACTATTTCATCAAGGAGCTTCTCCTGCCACTTTGAGGGTTCAATTGGCTGCTATTTCAAACTTTCATGTGGGAGAAAATGGGGCGCCTATTATGGCTCATAGGCTTTGTAAAGCCTTTCTGAAAGGCTCTTTCCATATCAGGCCACCAGTCAGGTTTCCTACACCACCATGGAATCTCAACCTCCTGTTATCACAGCTAATGCTACCACCCTTTGAACCAGCCTCTTCCTGTTCTTTGAAGTTTTTGTCATGGAAAACCCTCTTTCTGGTAGCTATTACGTCAGCCAGACGGGTATCAGAACTTTAAGCTCTTTCCATTAAACACCCATATTTGATCTTTCACCCTGATAGGGTATCTCTTCGCACTAACCCATCCTTTCTTCCCAAGGTTTGTTCTGTCAATAACATTAATCAGTCCATTGAGCTCCCCACATTTTTCAAGAACCACTCCAATAAGCTAGAATATATGTTACACAAGTTGGATGTTCATAGACAACTCAGATTTTACTTGGGTAGAACAAAGGATCACAGAAAGACAGATCACCTCTTTATAGCTTTTGCGGACAGCAGAAAGGCATGGCAGTGACGAAGCGAACCCTTTCCAAATGGCTATCCGATTGTATTATTTTTGTTTATACTGCTTCTGAGCAGAGTTTACCCGTTAAACCGAAAGGACATTCTACTAGATCGATATCTACATCCTTGGCTCATGCGGCTCGCCTACCTTTGGACACTATTTGTGCGGCCGCCACTTGGTCTAAACCACATACATTCATTACTCATTACAAAGTGGATAGGGTTTCCAGGGATAGGGCAACCTTTGTTTCCAATGTGCTCAGGAACGTTCTTCCGTGAGTTTCTCAGGGTCACGGAGCTAGGGACGCTACCCATGTGTAAGAACAAACGGCGAGATTGAACACTCTCGCATATAGAAGTTATGTCCTTACCATAACGTTCCATGTGGAGTGTTCATCTCGCCTTTGTTCTTACATTCCCACCCTCCCACCCTCAGGAAGAACGTCCAGTTTAGGTGTCTGGTTTGGTTCTCCTGCTTCTGTTTCTCTCAGCTGTTACGGCTGTTTTCAGCTATGCCTTAGCATGTATGTTGTGTGTTTCATTCCCGTTGGAATCTGGTTTGTTTACAAACTAGATCTGAGGTAAAGGCAGAGGGGAATTGTGGGAGACAGGTTGGTCTTGAGCTTCTTCTCGATGCAGAGCTTTGCCAAGCGGCCGACTCGGAGCCGAGGATCGGCTCCGAACCCATGTGTAAGAACAAAGGCGAGATGAACACTCCACATGGAACGTTATGGTAAGGACATAACTTCTATTTTCTGTTACTCCTTCAGTTCTCGAGTTCTCCAGGAAAGGAAGAACAAATTGATCCTGAGAGGTCTCCTTAAGCCTTCCTTTAAGGAGGATTTAGCCAGCTCTTCATCTTCGCATTCCAGATCTCCTTCTTCAAAAAAAGAGAAGGTCAAGTCGGCTAAGAGACATTCTCCTACACCGACTGTTTTATCTGGACCTCCTCAGAAAAATCTCAAAATTGGACAAACCTTCTACCTCTTCAGCTCCACTGTCCTCGGAGCCGGTCAAGGTTATCGATATCGACACTCCAGTGTCGACCCCAAGTTTTTTGGAGCCGAGTACTGAACATTTACCTCGGAGCTGGTCTAGAGAATTATTGCCGGTCTCCCCAACTCTCAGATCTCCCATTTTGCGAGATCTAGGTCACCTACCTTATCTTCCAGATCTTTCTGAAGAGGATGTAGAGAGAAAGTAGTGCTTATACTCTTGAAGTCGTCGGCGCTAGCTAATTTGTTGCCAGTTCAGACCCAATCGGCTCCAGAGCCGTCTAAGGCCATACTCCCTGTTGCTGTTCTTCCTCCGAGCCATGTTGGTCCTTCGGAGCCAGAGCTATCGATGCCTCTTGTTGTGGAATCCTCGGTTCCAGCACCTCTCTTATCTGTTTCAGAGCCAAGTTCCTCTTCGATACATTCAGTGCCGTCCTTGGTGTCTAGGAACCGGAACTCACCAGTCTGCGCCGACAGGGACGCTTGGACCTGAACTTCATCGGTTACGAGCCTACCTCTTGGTGCATTGGCTAGGCTGAGCTCGGATCCTACATCTGTCTCGGAGCCAATCGCTTTGGAGCCGAGAGCTACTTCTGCTTCCTCGGAACTGGGACTGTCCTCAGAGCCAGAGAGATCTGCAGTTGAGATGATGAGCGTGCTGTCTAGGTCTTAATCTCCGCACAAGGGTACCGATGCTCTTCCCCCTCAAGCTCCAACCTCTGTCTCCGCACCATCTCTCTTTTGGCAGCAGAGACCTGCAGCCTCAGGAGCCCCTGTTGGGTGGCCCCCAGTACTCCGAGACCTTCCCAGAATACCCTTCTGAGGAGCCCCCTCAGAAGAGAACTTGCAAGAGGAAGCATGTAGACTCCCCTTATGAGTCGATCACCTCTGACACAGACTTCGAGGAGTCAGAAAGGTTCCCTAGGTCGTCCTCTGATATCTCCTTTGTAGATATCCTAGAGATCCTGAAACAGAGAGGCGGCTGGCTCACTGTCACCCCTTCTGATGAGGAGTCAGTGTACCTGAAGGCTTTCGGGTCTCAACCTTCAGCCTCTTGGGTGTCTCCACCTTTCAATGAGCTCTTGGAACTAGTTAGTCGAAAGGTGTGGGGAAACTTCTGATGCCGTGGTACCAGTCCCACAGAAGGCCCAACAATTTTCTTTCAGCCCCCAAAGAGAAAGACTTTATGATTAAAGGTGTGCCTGTAGATGCCATGGTGTTGGTGGCAGCCACAAAGAAGGAACTAGCGGAGACTTCTTCATCTGTCCATCCACCGAACAAGGAGTCTCGAATGATGGATAGATACGGGAAGTGTATCTTGTCTTCAGTGGCATTTACACTCAGATCTCTGAATTACCTCACCCATTTTACTAGGCTTCAAAGAGATCTCCTAAATGAGGTAGGAGATACTCTCCAAGGTACATTAGCTGAAGGAGTTCCTGAGAAGGTTACTGCTCAGTTGTCCACCTTTAACTCCACTGTTAACTCCTCCATGAGGCTGATATTTTATGCAGCAGATGGAGTGAGTAGGGCAGCGGGCTCAGGAGTTTCCCTTAGGAGAAATTCCTGGATGCGTTTATGTAAGTTTGCGGAGCCCTTCAAATCTACTTTTATCAATGCCCCTTTGACGGTTCCTCTCTGTTTGGCCCAAAGGTAAAAGATGTACTCACCAGGTGTGAGCAGGAAGGGAAAACTCTGTCTGCCATGGGCGTACGTTTTTCCTTCCCTTGTACACCATACCCTAAGGGTCAGAGAGGCAGGAAAACGTGGTTCAAGAAATCTCAGCGATTTTTCCCAGACACACAGGGTGTTTCCTCCTTCAGAGGCAGAGGAGGAGGAAGTAATGGTAGATGTCGACCTAGAGGCGGGGGGGGTCCACAAAACCAGGGTGGCTGCGATTCCTTTCGTGGACGTCCCTATCAGCGTTCTTGAAGTGGGGCCCGACTTCACTTCTCTGGAGCCAGTCGGGAGTTGCATATCTTTGTATCCAGAAGCCTGGCACGTCATCACCCAAGACAAGTGGGTACAAAGAATAATTTCCAGGGGATACTCCATACCCTTCTCTTTTCCACCTCATACTACCAAGAGAATCCCGGATGTTCCACCAAATCACAGGGATCAAGCAACTATAGAAGTTCAAAAGTTGCTTCAAAAGTGAGTCATCCAAACCATCCCCGCAGACCAGATAGGATTCGGAACTTACTCCAAATTCTTTTTAGTGCCAAAACGAACAGGGGACTGGAGGCTCATTTTAGATCTCGGCAAATTAAACGAATCAGTAAAAAAGTCCAAGTTCCGAATGGTAACACTGCAGTCTATACTCCCTCTGTTAGGAAAAGACAATTGGATGTGCTCCATAGACCTCCAAGATGCGTACTACCACATAAAAATGGACAGAGCATCGAGGAGTCATTTGCGCTTCCGGCTGGGAGCCAGTCAATTTCGTGCTCTGCCCTTTGGTCTCACCACAGTCCCCAGGGTGTTCACCAGTTGCATGGCAGTAGTGACAGCTCACTTGAGACATCTTGGATTCCAAGTGTTTCCGTACCTGGACGACTGGCTCCTGACTGCAATCACCATGCACCTACTTCTACAAGCCAGGGATTCAACCATCCAACTTTGCACCCAGCTAGGGATTACGATAAATTGGGAAAAGTCTGGCTTGTTGCCCTCTCAATATGTGACTTTTTTAGGGGCAGAAATAGACACGGTCACCATGGTGGCTCGTCTTCCTGCAGACAGAATGCAAAATCTGAGACAATAGATATACAGTCTACTTCCCCAACACAGAGTCAAAGCCAAGACAGTGCTCAAACTTTTAGGAACCATGGCCTCTACTATAACTCTAGTTCCACTAGCCAGACTACATATGAGAATCCTTCAATGGCTACTCTTTTCCCAGTGGTCTCTTCAACATCTGCCTCTGTCTCATCCTATTTTGATAACGGAATCTTGCAAAAAGGACCTTCGTTGGTGGATTCAGACCGATCAACTAACGATAAGAACACCATTCATTCCTCGGCAACCCATTGCTACTGGGACCACGGATGCCTCCCAGATGGGGGGGGGGGGGTATGATCTAGGCAGGACTGTCCAAAGCACATGGTAAGATCACAAGGCTCACTTGCATATCAGTGTCCTAGAGATGAGAGCAGTGCTACTAGTGTTGCAAGCACTTCACGACTTTCTTCCTCTAGGGACAATAGCAATCCAATCAGACAATATGTCAGTGGTATGGTATATAAACAAACAATGAGGAAACAGATCGTACCCCCTATGTTGAGAGGCTCTTTGTGTTTGGCAGTGGGCGATATCTTCCCAACGCTTTCTAGTTGCAATGTATATCCCAGGGACAACCAGTGTGATAGCCGACAAGCTCAGCAGGGCAATCTTGAATCAGAAAGTCGCAGAACAGATTTTACACAAATGTGGACAGCCTTGCTGCGATCTGTTTGCCAGTCCAATCAACGCCAAATGCAGCAGCTACTTTTCCCTTACCCCCCCCCCCCCCCAACCAGGTGAGACACCAAGAGACGCACTTGTTCACAATTGGCCCCCGGGACTTCTTTATACATTCCCTCCCTTTCCGTTAATATTGAAAGTGATCCATAAAAAAAAGACCTTGGGAAGCAGAATGATTCTTATCACTCCTTACTGGCCTTGTCAGATTTGGTTCCTCTTTCTCGGGCCTCACCTTCTGGACAATCCATGGACTCTGGACCCAGTACCAGACCTTCTGCCACACGTCAGGCACCTTCCACCACTGCCTCCACACCCTCAACTTGACAGCGTGGCTGCTCCACTTCCATCCCTAGTCAGGCTTCATGATTTCTCAGCTGCAATTACTCATATCCTCACGTCTTCCCACAAGCCTTCTACGAGAAAATTATACGCTAGCAAATGGAAAAGATTTTCTATCTGGGCAAAAGAAAAAACATAGATCCTTACACAGCCTCCCTTCCTTTGGTTTTAGAATTCCTAACTGAACTTTTTCATTAAGGATCAGCTGCTGCTACAATCAAAGTTCAATTTGCAGCGATCTCCAATTTTCATTTGGGACAACATCGAGCTAATCTTATGGCTCACAGATTGTGTAAATAATTCCTAAAAGGCACTTCTTTGCTGAGACCTCCCTTTCAGGAACCTATACCTCCTTGGGATCTAAATTTCGTTCTGTCCAAACTTACTTCCCCACCCTTTGAACCCGCACATACTTGTGAATTGAAGTTCCTTTCATGGAAGACCATTTTTCTAGTAGCTGTTACATCCACTGGAAGAGTGTCAGAGTTACAAGCACTGTTAGTCAAACCTCCTTACTTGATCTTTCATAGAGAGACAGAGTTTCCCTTCATACAAATCCGTCCTTCATCCCCAAGGTTTGCTCTCACCCTAATTTGAATCAAATTGTCGAATTGCCAGTCTTCTTTCCTAATCATTCAAACAGTGCAGAATATAAGTTTCATCAACTTGATGTTCACAGACAGTTAAGGTTCTATCTACATAGAGCCAAGGAGCTTAGAAGATCCCAATTGTTAGTATCTTTTTCTGAGACAAGAAAAGGTATGCCAGTGTCTAGGATTACATTATCAAATTGGATTTTGTTTATTTGCTCTTCCAATGGCAAGTATCTCCCTTTTAAAATTAAGGCTCATTCTACCAGATCTGTATCCACATCTGCTGCTTTTCAAGCCAGAGTCCCAATTGACAGTATATGTGCAGCAGCAACTTGGGCTACCCCTCATACCTTTATTACTCATTACAAATTGGATTTGGCCTCACAGGGTTGAGCCTGCTTTGGTTCCACGGTTCTTAGGAGTATAGTCCCGTGAGCCACCCGAGAAAAAGGTGCTAGGGACGCTGTCCCATATGTAAGAATGAAGGCGAGATAGGACTACAGACCATAAAGAAGTTATGTACTCACCATAACGTTCCATGTTTGTAGTCCATCTCGCCCTTCATTTTTACGAACCCACCCACCTACCCCCGTCCATGTATCCTTGGAGGATCTGGAGACAAGATGGCATTCATCTTCTGTAGGGTGGAGACCTTTCATCTTTGTTGTTCCTTGTGGAAATACCTTTTATCACTTTTTTAGATAGCAGCAAACAAGATCTGGGGATTCTTACTAGTGCACTATGGGATACCTACCTTGCCACGAGCCAACTGAGAGACTTTGAGCTTTGTAATCGGCCAGATCGGAGCAGAGGATTGGCTTTGAACCCCATACGTAAGAATGAAGGGCGAAATGGACTACAAACATGGAACGTTATGGTAAGTACATAACTTCTTTTTTTATACTATTCACTTTGTTCAAACCTGGGAATACATCTGTCCTAAAGAAGTTTATCCATTTGTACTCAGTTCTCTCTGTCAGATTAACTATGTCTCCTCCCCACTTACTGTTAAACACCCTTTGTAAAATCCTAAACTTAAATGCATGCTCATTATCCTCTTCTATAATATGTTTACTTAGTGCATTAGTCTCAACTCCTCTATGTATCTCTGATAAATGTGATGCTATTCTTTCTTTAAATTTACAATTTGTTTTGTCTGTGTAAAAACATAGGCACTTCTCACAATTAGTTAAGTAAAGTATATTTTCACTATTACATGAACCAAAAGTTTTAAACATAAATTTTGTATGTGTGATAGGATGTATAAATTCTACCTCTGTATTAAAATATTTACAGTAAACACAATTATACCAAGGAACCATATTCTTAATGGGGCATTCAGGTAGTTTTTTTCTTTGGTTTATTTATTTATTTTTTTTTACATTTTCGAACTTTTAAAAGTTCAATCATATGGTGTTGACCATGTGACTTTCGAACTTTTAAAAGTTCAATTATGTAATATAGATGCGGTTGGGAATTGCTGTTATCTCATCTTTACTTCATTATCCTGCATTTTTTTCTTAATTATTTCAGACCATGTGCCAATAATTACTGGATGTGTATTAAAGTTCTCAAAATGGACGTGTTCCTGTGAAATATAATTTATGTCAAGTCTAGGTCAGTTATTGTATCTTGGGGAATAATATTTACATTCTCTTAAGTTCCTGCTGCTGAATTCACATATATTTTGCCAAATATGTATTTATAAATTTCTTTAGAAGTCTACCTTCTTTTGTTATAGATGTTCATCGTGCATACAGCTGCAGTCATAACAGATGGGTTCTCCTGCCGTCAGGCGGGTCCTCGGTTGGCCGAATTCCAAAGTCTAGGTCCGGCGTCGGTTGTCGTCGCTTCTTCCCTGACGTCAGTGCGACGGGGGTATAAAGGAACCAGCCGACGCCATTTTCTTCAGTCTTTCTTGCCGCGCGGTGCCCGAAGCAGAAGCAGTTCGCAAGTGCCGGTCGACCAGCTCCTGAAATTACGAAATTTGGAAACCGAAGTCTTCTTAAAAGCTAAGTACCCCATTGGGGAAACTTTTCTTGCCTCAGACCAATGTCAGACAAAGTTAATATTTGTATTTCTTGTGGGAAGCAAATACCGCATAAGGATTTCCATTCCCTCTGTATACCTTGTTTAGGCCCAGACTACGACGTCTCGGTCTGTCGCTTTTGTGCTGCATTCAACAAACGCACTATTAAGCGTCGGGCGGAGTTCGCCCAGCATTATTTTGGGAAAGCATTTAACTATACTATGTCGTCTGATACTCCGACTATGGTTTTGTCTAAAAAAACACAAAGACAAGGACCGACACACGAGGTCCGCGGCCTCTACTGACACCACGCCAAAGCCGACTACACGTGGTCCGGTTCTCAGTGAGGCGCCTACGCAGCCCCTGATTACCGAAGACACTTCTTTGACGGTGTCTCCTGTGCCCGAGGTCGCAGGCTCCTCTGCCCACACCCCGACTACAGATACCGAAGCCACTCTTGGCATTGAAACTCAGAATGTGGACAGGTCCACCTCCACTCAAGGTGTCTTCAGGCCTTCCTCTTCTTTCTCCATCAAGGCTTTCACAAAGTCTAAAGCAACCATGCACTCTAAGAGACCAGCTACACAGGGCCCATCTCCAGGCCCCATGCCTAAGAAACAGATGCTTAAAATGGCTGAGGATTTAATTACTCTAATCAGACGTTCACAGCCCCTACCGGGCAAAAGGCCCAGAGTGGAGAAAGATTCCCCCTCCTCTGATCAGGGCTCCATTATTTCAGAGCACTCTGATGATGAGGAACATTCTTACTCCCCTTTTGAAGACTCTGATGCGGAGGAGTCCATCCCTTCTGTATCCCCCCCTGAGGATTACTCATTTGGGGAAACTTTGCATACCTTAAGGGAACACTTCCACTGGGAAGGCCAGGATTATTCTGATTCCAAGAAAAGGCTCAGGGAATTTCTCTCAGCATAGGCCTCTGGCTATACCTCCTGTCTTCGACATCCTAGATGTTTACTCAGAGGCCTGCCTTAACCCGGACTGTCTACCTCCAGCTCCAGTTAAGCCTGACAGGTACTACAGGGTTCCTGGCTCACACCAATTTCTTTACAAAAGCCATGCTGCTGACCCAGAAACCATCTCACAGGGCCCCAAGGGAGTTAAGGCCTCCATTGCCAAAAATCCATTGCCTTCCGAGAGAGATTCCAGATCCTTAGAAAGGTGGGGAAAAAAGGTATATACCTCGGCTACCTTACCCATGAGAGCCTTAAACTGTCAGTTTCATATGCTAAAATACCAACAGTCTATGTTATCACAATTGAAAAGTAAACTGTCACAACCTGAACAACCAGATTTGAAGGAGTTGCAGGACTTGATACATAGTGCAGAACAGGTGGGTAAGCATACCTTACAATGTGGTTTTGATGCCCTAGAGGCCTCATGCAGAGCTGCTGTTACAGGATCAGTCATACGTAGGCATGCCTGGCTTAAGGAACAAGCCTTACCTGATCATGTCAAAGCTAAATTACTAGACGCTCCTCTTCAAAAGGATGTACTATTTGGTGCTAATGCTGAGGAGGTATTAAGGAAAATGGAGGAAAAGGCTAAATCAATGCAAACTGTGAAGGAATTTCTACAGGTACAACCCCCACGTTTTAGTAGAAATTGGCCTTCCAAAAACTGGTCCTTTCCTGCCACAGACAGACCCCAAAGAGGCAGATACAGGCGCCCGAGGGGCAGATGACAATCCCAAGGATCGTACAGAGGCAGACAATGGCAAGCTCCTTCACAAAGAGGTGGTGAGGACAACTCGCAATCTATCAGAAAGCAAACACAATGACTTCCCACTTTGCATGCCAACCAGATCTCAAATGGCAGCCCCCTTGGGAGGAAAGCTGGCATTATTTTCAAAAAATTGGCATACTGTCACAAAGGACAAATGGACCCTGGACATTATAAACAGAGGCTACAAATTCCATTTTCATACCCTTCCAAAAATGAGAGGCATGCCAAACCTGCCACACAATCAAAGGGCAGAGGCACAAAGGCTAATTACAGATCTCAAAAACATGAAAGCTATTCAAGAGGTACCTGTGCACGAACAAGGTCAAGGGTTTTATTCCAGGCTATTTCTGGTGCCAAAGAAGGGAAAAGATTGAAGACCTATTCTGGATCTATCCATCCTAAACACATTCCTACTCGTACCAAAATTCAAGATGCTCACTCTACAGCAGCTTCTTCCCATGCTGGGCAAGGAGTCTTGGCTGGTAACATTTGACCTCAAGGAGGCATACCTGCATGTCCCAATCAGACAAAATTGCAGAAGATACCTCAGATGTCTTGCAGGTTCAACTCATTATCAATTCTTTGCATTGCCCTTTGGCTTATCTGCTGCGCCCAGAATATTCACGAAATGCCTGGCATCAGTAATTGCCTACTGCAGACTTCAAGGGATACAAATATATCCCTATTTGGACGACTGCCTGATCCAAGCGGACAGCAAACACATCCTTCAGAAACATCTGGTTTATGTAATAATGTTATTGAACTCTCTGGGATACACAGTCAACAAAAAGAAATCAAGACTAATACCCTCTTGGAAGATAATTTTCCTGGGTGCCAACTTGGACACAAACACCCAGATGGCCTACCTCACGCCAGAAAAGCAGGGGCAACTAATTCAATACTTCAGAACACTGGCAAATTGCACCAGGCTTACTGCAAGGAAAATCCTGCAGGCTCTGGGATTCATGGCATCTTGCATCTTACTAATCCCATGTGCAAAGCTGCATATGAGGAAACTACAATGGTACCTGAAAAACATATGGTCTCAACACAGCCACAGTTTGGAAACAATAATACCACTAATTCCATGTCTGCAAAAGGAATTTCTGTGGTGGGCTCAAGCATGCCAAACAAACACAGGCCTTCCTTTCAGCAAGCCTCAAGCAAATCAAGTCATCACAACAGACGCCTCGGACTACGCCTGGGGGGCGCACATGACAGAACGGTACATTCAGGGCAAATGGTCCCAAAAAGAAAAGCACCTTCACATCAATCAAAAAGAAATGCTAGCAGCAATAAATGCTATTATAGCTTTCAAGAACTTTCTACAACCAGGTCAACTTTTGATAAGAACGGACAACACCACAGTTATGTGGTACATAAACAAGCAGGGAGGAACACATTCTTACCCCCTATGCAGACTGGCCATGTCACTTTGGAACATGGCCATGGAACTACAAGCACAGTACTTGCCAGGCAAAGAAAACACGCTGGCAGACAACCTAAGCAGGAATATGACAGATCCACACGAATGGAAGTTGCATCCAAAAGTTTTTACAGAAATAATCCAAGAATGGGGAAGGCCAGACATAGATCTATTTGCCTCCCACAAAATTCATCAATTGACAAAATTCTGCTCAAGGATCTTCCATCCAAAGGCCTGGAGAGTGGACGCTCTCTCTTTCAGTTGGACATCAATGACAGTTTATGCCTTCCCTCCTCTTCCTCTGCTGCCCAAAGTGCTATTGAAGACCAGAGCAGACAGACCAAAGATGATCCTCATTGCTCCGGACTGGCCAAGACAACACTGGTACCCACTCCTGAGGAGCCTGACACATTCCCTTCCATGGACCCTGCCTCTAATGCCTCTTCTTCTGACTCAACACAGCTTCAAAACCCTTCACAGTCAACTAAAAACACTCGATCTAGCCGCATGGAAGATTCCTTAGCATCACAGCAGGCCCTACTCTCCAAGGAGGTGCAGGATGTCATTTTGGAGGCCAGAAGGCCATCAACTAGGAAAGCTTACTCCGCAAAATGGAAACGTTTTTGTACCTGGAATGAGAAAAAGGGCCAGGATCCTGGAAAACTGAATTTACCTCAAATACTACAATATTTGGCTGAACTGCTAAGCAGTGGACTTTCTTTCTCCTCCATCAAAATACATGCCTCAGCCATTTCTGCAGAATACAACACTGATCCACCTTTATTCTCTCACCCTCTCTTAAGACAGTTCCTCAGAGGGGCTAAGAATTTAAGGCCTCCAAGGAAACAACCAGTACCTGCTTGGGATCTTAATTTCATTCTGGAAAAATTGACCTTGCCTCCCTTTGAGCCAGCTGCCTCATCAGATTTGCAATATTTGTCCTGGAAAACAGCTTTCCTTTTGGCTATCACCTCAGCTCGTAGAGTTTCAGAATTACAGGCTCTCATGGCTGTCCAGCCTTTTATCATCTTCCATCAGGACAGAGTTTCCTTACGAACCAACCCGTCCTTTATGCCTAAAGTGGTATCCAGGGTAGCTGTAAATCAGGCCATACACTTACCTACTTTTTATCCTAATCCTCAAAACAAAGGGGAGAGATTACTACATTCCTTGGACATCCGCAGACAACTACGTTATTATTTGGACAGAACAAAGCCTTTCAGAAAATCAGAACAGCTCTTTGTGGCCTATGCCGTAGGATCTCAAGGAAAACCAATTTCCAAACAGACAATTTCAAAATGGATAGCCCACTGCATACGCTTTTGCTATTCCTTTCATGGCAAAACTGTACCTACAGCCATTAGAACTCATTCCACCAGGGCCACAGCCACCTCTACAACCTTCCTTAGAGGAGTTCCTACCAAGGATATCTTGGAAGCAGCCACTTGGCCATACCTTCTCCAAGCACTACAACTTACCATTATACTCCAAATCTAGAGCAGGCTTTGCCACTGCAGTCTTGCAGGGCATTTTGGCTCCTCCTAGTTACACCTTGTGCCTACCACCCCTTTCTTAGCTTTGGGATTCTACCCATCTGTGAGGACTGCAGCTGTATGCACGATGAACATAGTACAGTTTTGTACCTACGATAAATGTAGATGTTCGAGTGCTAATACAGCTGCAGTCCAGGTTTCCCACCCTCCTTCCCCTCTAGGGGTATTCTTTTATGGTGTATTTGCTTGCAACTACTGTTTTTTTGATTATATTGCATGGCATTATTACCTAATTTTATGTATTGCCTTCCTTCTGGGGGCACCTGACATCTGGGGCAAGAAAAACTGAAGAAAATGGCGTCGGCTGGCTCCTTTATACCCCTGTCGCACTGACGTCAGGGAAGAAGTGACAACAACCGACGCCGGACCTAGACTTTGGAATTCGGCCGACCGAGGACCCGCCTGACGGCAGGAGAACCCATCTGTGAGGACTGCAGGTGTATTAGCACTTGAACATCTACATTTATGGTAGGTACAAAACTGTACTTTCCAGTCCTCACCTAAAAGTAATTTTCCCTGCTGAAAGCGGAGTATTTCTCCTAAAATACTTTAAAGCTCCAAAATAGCATTTTTAGGTTGGAATATAAATACATGCCAGTGTAAGATTCATCCCTTGTCAGTAGCCCCTTACTACTACAATTCTGCCATTATCTTTATCCCTCTTCTGTCTTTACTGCACTCCTTTAGCAATTAATATAAGTACTACTCTTTTCCTTTGTCCCCAGTATTCTGCAGAATGTCCATCCTGACGTCCATTCTTTATCAAATTCACATGTTCACCTCTTTCCAGATGTGTCTCTTGTAGCGTTGCTGTTTGCCCTCTGCATTTTTTAATACAATTAATTATTATTTCTTATACCTGTGAGACCATTTATTTTCCAAGATAATTTGGAAAGTGTTGTCATTATGGTAAGAAATAATTATTCCCAGCTGTTGTACTTGTCAGATTTTTTTAAACGTTTAATTCCATCTTTTGTGATACATACACCCAGAAATGTTTGGCATGTTAATCCTTTATACGTTTTTTTCTTATTGTCAACATTGGAACCTATTTCACATTTTACATTTATGTTTGTAGTAAAAAAAAAAAAAACAACCCCCAGAACATCCTTGTAACCTATTAACTTAATATAAACACACATAACCATGTACATCTTCAAATGATGAAATGTAACCCTCCTAACAGGAATATTTGTGCCAATAAACAGCTGCTAACATCTGTTACATATACTATGTTGCTGTACATATATTATGCTCTGTGTATTTTTGCACTCCACCCCCACCTCAGCAACCCACGTTTACAGCCTGTTAACTTAAACATGCTTGTGTTTAGCTCTTCTTTTCTTTTTGTACTGTAATATCTACATTTTGTAATACCAAAAAAAAAGAAGAGGAAGGAAAAAGGCATTTGTTTTGTTTAATAATTTTATCACATACAATAATAACTAAAATACTTTACTATAAAATATGCAATTTGTGTTGTGAAATGTTTCATAGAAGTACTGTTCAGAAAAGATTTATCTGATGTCATCTTTGTTCATTTATTTCTGATGTATTGGTTTGGGATACAACTCGGCCACCTTCAGTAGATTCTAGGATCAGACTCTCGAGCTCCTCTCTTACCCATCATGCCCCTAACCACTGCAGTACCTCAGATCTCTTTCACCTCTCTTCAGGTTTGGATGGGATTGCGATCTTTCAAGCTAGGGGTGTTAGTGAGTGCGATTTAAAGCTTATGTTTTTCACTATTTGTTTTATCTACAACTTTTTGAGCTCTGTCTGATATCTCCATTGCCCTTTATACCATCTCTTTGTATTCTTTATCTACCTTAACTGGTGTTTTTTCCTGTTCTCTATTTCTGTCTTACTCTCTGTCTTTTCTCAGATTTCCCATTGTTGGCATTTCTGTTTCCCGTCTTCCTATAAAAAAAAAAAAACAGTTGTATATTAGTTTGTTCTCGTAATGCTTGCATTGGTTGTTAGTTTTGTGTTTGTGTGACATTACTGCTTAGACCTAGGTAACTTTACTGAGTGTTGTTGTTTTTCTACATTGTTCCAGTATGGCTGAGTCCAAGCCAACTGAATTCAAAAAGTGCACTTCCTGTGGGCATAAGATTCCCAACTCTGATGCCCACAAGGAGTGCGTTTATTGTTTGGGACCAGCACATCTGGACAATTCTTGTTCGATATGTGCAGCTTGCAACATTAGAGCTCTTAGTGACCAGTGAAATAAGTTGATTTTGAAAGGCCTCCTTCCCGTCTCAGCAACATCTACTACTGCCTCTCCATCTGCCCCCCCCCCCCTCAAAAGTCGAAAGAGCCCAGGGAGCATCGTAAATGCTATTCTGCCTGGTCTTCTCACTATATGCCTCCTTTTGGAGTCACCTAAAAAAAGGTCTAACTCCTCAGATCCAAAAGCTTCTGATCCGGCACACACCTTCAGTCTCGTCTCCTCAGCTTCGAGCTCCAACATTTTCTCTGGAGCCGATATCACCAAGGTTAAGGTCTCCCATTTTTACAAGAGACACCAAAAAAGTTATCTAGACCACCTGCCACATCGTGATGTTAGGTCATCCCGAAGTCTCTGTGAAGCAGTGTTGGATAGGATGATGAGAAAGCTCCTCAGGACACAGATCCAGATGGGGGTCTTGCAGGGCCAGTCTCCTATTGAATGAGCCTAAAGCCTTCTTTTCAACATGTTGTTACTCCTTCTCCGATCTGACCTTCCATTTTAGAGTTATCAGATCTTAGGATCCCTGGAGTTGAGACTTTGGATCAAAATTTCTTGTTTCTTTCATTCCAGTGTTCCTGATTTGATTGGCTCCTACCCTCTCTGAGCCAAAGCGTCTGCGTCGAATCTGAGGGGCAGACCTAGACTCCTTAGATTTCTGAGACATTGCTTCCCTTCGTGCTTGACAGCCCGAGTCCAGCTCCTCCTTCAATGTAGTGGGTCAGGGAGGGCTCTGGATTGCCTGCTTTGAGAACCTTAGCTCCAAGAGGTCTTTCCTGCTTATTCTGCCTTAAAAGTGGTGGAGAAAGTTTTCTCTCATTCAAGAGTAGCCTCAACTGTTTAACTATCAGCCCCATCCCTTGCTTCCCCTATGGATCCTGTGCCTGAGTCTGCTCATCCTGCCCCTCAGGGCCAGCCAGCTCAAATGAGCTTCCAGCCAGTTCCCACCCAGGAGCTCCCTAACTCTTCAGATACCTCACCAGAGTATCTCACTGAGGAGGTCCCTTAGAAGAGAATATGGAAGAGGAAGTAACTGGATTCCCGACAGGAATCTCTTTCAGAAGATACCGATTTCGATGAAGGGG
Source organism: Protopterus annectens (assembly GCF_019279795.1). Classification (NCBI taxonomy): domain Eukaryota; kingdom Metazoa; phylum Chordata; order Ceratodontiformes; family Protopteridae; genus Protopterus; species Protopterus annectens. The sequence continues at coordinate 1,040,600,964 of NC_056741.1, forward strand.
AAGAGTTCCCCAGATCTCCACTTGAGGGCGTCTCTTTCAGAGACATCCTTAAAAATCCTTCACCATGAAGGTGGTTGGTCTTCCCAAGCCCCTTTCCAGAGGGAGTTCGTGATTTTGGAAGCCTTTGGATCTGGACCTTCTGTGTCTCGTTTTAACCCCCCCCCCCCAAGAATGACCTTGTAGACCTTGTCTCCCACAGGACATGTAAGGAACTGGACTTCATGGAACCAATTCCCAGATGCCCTGATAAAATTTTGAGTGCCTCTGCTGATAGCACTGGAGTAAAGGGGTTCCTGTAGATGTACTGGTTGTTGCGGCAGCTACCAGAAAAAAGATAGCGAAACAGAGCTCCTCTGTCCATGCACCTAACAGAGAGTCTAGGGCTTTGGATAGGTTTGAGAAGCGTGTCCGTGACATTTGCCCTGCATTAGTTAGGACTTGATAAAGGAACACTCTAGTTCTGCCCCAGAGTCCATGTCCACAGAGTTTCCTCATGATTGGCCACCCTACAGTCCATTACAAATGTGTCCATGTGATTAAGCTTACATAAAGCTGAAGGTACAGCAAGCGTGGCTGGCTCAGGCATAGCCATAAGGAAATGTGCCTGGATGGAATTTTGCCGAACCTTTCAAGGCATTCACCATCAGTGCTCTTTTGATGGATCTTCCTTGTTTGGGTCCACTGTAAATGCAAAAGTCTTTCCTGCAGTGAACAGCACCGAAAGACCTTGTCTGCCATTGGAATCTGCTTTTCTACCCCACAGAAACATTTCTCTAACAGTCAACATGGTGGGAAAAAGATGTGGTTCCAGAAGTCTCATAGACCTTTTCAGGAATCACGCAAAGATGTTTTCCCCCAGAGTTAGGGTGGAAATAGCTACAATGGTAGACATTGCCCATGTGGCAGAGGGGGTCCACAGAATCAAGGAACTTGAGATTTCTTCTCAGACAGATCCTTTCAGTGCTCTTGAAAGGTTACCCGGCTGTCCCTGTCTGGAGGCAGTCAGGAGGTGCTTATCCTTGCACCTATAAGTCTGGATAGTCATCAGAAAAGATTCTCGGGTGCACAGGATTATATCTAGAGGATACTTCATTCCCTTTTCCCCAACTACGCCTAAAGAAAAGAAAATGTCTCCCCGATGTTCCACCCAGAGGGGGCTCACAGCTATAGAAATCCACAAGCTGCTAAACAAAAGAGCCATCCAAGAGGTCCCCCTAGACCAAAGAGGATCTGGAATTTTACTCAAGGTTTTTTAGTGCCAAAGAAAACAGAGGACCTGAGACCTATATTTTATCTCACACAATTCCAAGTGCAGAGCTGCTGTCAGTCGAGGCAAGGAATTCACGCTATACGTAAATGTAAGCACAATCCAAACAAAAGCGTGAAACTCCGAAGGCAATAAAATGAAAGTAGGATAATCAAAAAATCAGAGTACGCTCATAAAAACAAACATAATATTTATTCCAACGAGTAAGCGCTTTCGCCAAAGGCTTCTTCAGACTCTTATTACAAAAACAAACACCATGACACTGGATCGAAAACTGATTTCATCAAACGTCTTTTACACTGAAAATCCCGTTGATAGAAATCGGTTTTGTGAGATCACGGTATAGCGAAGATCAGAAAATTTGCCTTTTCTTCACTGTAGTGCGATCTTGAAGTTGGTATATATATTTAGTGGGGGGTGCAGCCCTCCACAAAACCAATTTCTTTTGGTGGCATTTTCGGTGTAAAAGCCGTTTGATGAAGTCCGTTTTCGATCCAGTGTCATCGACCCTATGTGTATGTGTGTGTTCGTGCATACTTGCAAAAACCTTCACTGGTATGTGTTAATATGGCATATGGATTTTGAAAACCCTCACCAGTTGTATTTGGTCAGAATATCACAGAGAATTGGAGAATGCTTGAGCAAGAGTACGATATTTTTATACAAGCAGCTTATTCTGACAAAGATGCACACCAGTGCATTCATTTTGCTAAACCTAGCTGGGCTCAGTGGCCATTGAAAGAGAGCGTTCATTTGTGTATGCACCAGCAATATATGAAGGAGAAAATTGTCACTGTTGTACAGACTGAGTCAAGGGAAGACCCTGAGTGTTTGAAGCGCAAATTCAGAGAAATGTGTAACCCTTGGACAAATATTACTTTAGAGAGGCATTTGTTTGCCACAACAGATCAGAAACTAGGGGAAACTTTTGCAGCTTATATAACTGACCTGAGGAACAAAGCTAAAATGTGTCTGTTTGGTGGCTTAAAAAATGAGTTGATAAAAGACAGGCTTGTGTGTGGTATTAATGGTACTGCTGTGAGAAAGATTTTGCTTCATGACAGTGATTTAACATTGAGTAAAGCTATTGAGATCTGTCAAATCCATGAACTGTCAGAAAGGCACACAAGTATGCCTTCAAGTGATAAGAGCCTGGATTCAGCAGGCTCCAGAGCAAATGTAGACAGCATGCTTCACGTGACTAGCAAGAGCAGGCCTAAGCACATAGGAGCTGCAACCCCTGCAGTTTTTCCTGGGAAACCAAGTAGTTCTCCAGCAGATTCAAAGAAAAGAGCATGCTCAGTGCAGTACAAGGGTGAGTTAGCAAAACCCAAATCCAGCTTTATTGTTAACTGTTGTAATTGTGGTACCAGTCATGAGTCTGAAAGAAATACTTAGCATTTGGTTAGCAATGCCACAAGTGCAAAAAAATGGAACTATTTTCAAAAGTTTTGCAAACCAAGTAAACCTCACACAGTTATAAAGAGGGGTCACTCGAAAAAGCAAGTTGATCATATAGAGAGCTGCAATTCTATTTACTGATATGCCATCTACATAGAAATTGGTGAAAAGGTTGATGCAGTGAATTTGTTGGCAAAGAACAAATTGTTTTGTACTGTCCAGATCGATGGTAAGTCCACTGAGCTCAAAGTAGACACTGGTTCAAAGTGTAATGTTATGTCAGCAGGCACATTTGCTAAGGTGAGAGTTGATGAACATCTCAGTGTGTGCCAAACTTGTTGCTTATGGAGGTGAAGAAATTCAAACTGAAAGCTCAGTAGTGCTTTCATTTTATGTGGCTAGGAACTGTTGCAGCTTGTTATTCTACGTAGTTCGAAGACCTCTGCAGTCATTACTGGGTCTCAGAGACAGTTTGAGAATGAATCTGCTTTCTTCTACCAAAGAAGTTCATCATATAGGCACACGTATCATATAGGCACACATCGTAGATGTTCATCGTGTTTCACTGTTGCAGTCATTACAGTTGGGTTATTCTGCTGGCAGGCTACCCGCAGTTGGCCTGAATTCCAAAGTCTAGGTCCGGCGTCAGTTGCTGTCGCCTCCTCCCTCACGTCAGTGCGCCAGGGGTATAAAAGATGCAGCCGACGCCATTTTCTTCAGTCTTTCTTGCCGCGCAGTGCCCGAAGCAAAAGCAGTTCGCAATTGCCGGTCGGCCGACTCCTGAGGTTTTTGTGTTCGAATTTCGGATCTGAAGTCTTCATTAAAAGCTAAGTACCCCATTGGGGAAACTTTTTTCTTGCTCCAGACCGATGTCAGAAAAAGTTAATAATTGTATTTCTTGTGGGAAGCAAATACCTCTTAAGGACTTTCATTCCTACTGTATTCCTTGCCTAGGCCCTGACCACGACGTTGCTAATTGTCGGTTCTGTGCTAGATTTAACCAACGCACTATTAAGCGTCGGTACGATTTTGCAGTTCACTATTTTGGCAGAAGATTTAATTACACAATATCGTCTGATAGCCATCCGACTACCGCAGTTCACAAGAAACGCAAAGAAAAGGACAAGCATCCAAGGTCCAAAACTGATGACGAGGCTTCTTCTAAGCCAGTCGCCGGTTCTCAGTGAGGTGCTTTCGCAGCCCCTGACGCCCACTACTTGGCCGCTACTGACTCCCACATGGAGCCGACTAGGCTGCTGGAAACTCAAGGTATTGGAAACTCGGAAACTATTTCCTCAGATGGGTCCGGAGCCGCTGAGCAGGCATCGGCTTCTGAGGATGTTTTCAGGCCTACACAATTATATGTAAAAACAACTTCAGCTTCAAAGGCAAAGGCTAAAGCACCTTTAAAGACAAAGAAACAAGTACAACAGACCCATGGACAGGCCTCCATGCTTAAAAAACAGATGCTCAAAATGGCCGAAGACCTAATTACTTTGATAAGGGGTTCCCATCCCCTTCCTGATAAGAGGCCTAGGCAAGAGACAGAATATGAATCTTCAGATCAGGTTTCCATTTCATCTGATTCCTCTTCTGATCAGGAATACTCTTTTCCTCCCTATGAGGATTCTGATGCTGAAGAAATCTATCCCTTCAGCCTCTCCTCCTGAGGATTATTCTTTTGGGGAAACTCTGCATACCATGAGGGAGCATTTCCACTGGGAGATCCAAGATTATTCAGAATGTAAGAAAAGGCTCATAGACTTCTTTTTACTACCTCAGCACAGGCCCCTTGCTATTCCACCTGTGTTAGACATTGTAGATGATGTTTTTTCAGAGTCCAGTCTGACTCATGACTCCTTGCCTCCAGCTCCTGTTAAGCCAGACAGATACTACAGGGTTCCTGATTCACATAATTTTTTTTTAAAAACCCTGCTGCTGACCCAGAAACTATTTCTCAGGGTCCCAAGGTGGTCAAGGCTTCTACTGCAAAAAACCCTACCCCCTCTGACAGGGATTCTAGGGCACTGGACAAATGGGGAAAAAAGATTTACACTTCTGCTACCTTGGCTATTAGGGCTTTAAATTGTCAATTTCATATGCTTAAATATCAGCAATATATTATGTCACTGCTTAAACAGAAAATGTTGATAAATTCTGAGTGTGCAGAAAACAAAGAAATGCAGGATTTATTGCATGCAGCTGAACAAGGTGGAAAGCATACTTTGCAATGTGTTTTTGATTCTCTGGAGGCCTCCTGCAGGGCCGCTGTTACGGGTTCTGTCATCAGGAGGCATGCTTGGTTAACGGAACAGAATCTGCCTGATCATGTTAAAGCAAAATTATTAGATGCTGCATTACAGCATGATACCTTGTTTGGTGTTAAAGCAGAGGAGGTGTTGAAGAAAATGGAGGACAAAGCAAAATCTATGCAAACAGTCAAGGAATTTCTTACAGGTACAGCCTCCAAGATTTAGCAGATACTGGCCTAGAAAGAATTGGTCCTTTCCAGTGTCAGACAGGTCACAAAGGGGCAGATACAGACGCCCTAGAGGCAGATCCCAGCCCCAAGGCAAATACAGGTCTAAACAATGGGGTGCTTCTACCTCCAAAAGCAGAGAAGACAAAGCACAGCCATACAGGAAATAGTCCCAATGACTTCCCTCTGCCAATCACTTGTCTTCTAACAGCACCTTTAGGGGGAAAACTAGCACTTTTTCATCAAAATTGGCACATAATAACCCAGGACAAATGGGCCTTGAACATAGTGTCACAAGGCTACAAGTTTCACTTTCATACCCTGCCAAGGGCACACGGTTTGCCAGACCTGCCAAAAAATCAATGGGCAGAGGCACAAAAACAAGTCTCATCCCTCATGAACATGAGGGCCATTCAGCAAGTACCAGAGCAAGAGCAGTGACAAGGATTTTACTCAAGACTGTTCTTGGTGCCCAGAAAGGACAAAGCCTGGAGACCAATACTGGACCTATCTATTCTAAACACATATCTTTGGCTTGTGACTTTAGACCTAAAAGAGGCATACCTGCATGTCCCAATCAGGCAATCATGCAGAAGATACCTCAGATTCATAGCTGGTTCAATGCACTACCAATTCTCTGCACTGCCCTTTGGCTTATCTACTGCGCCCAGGGTCTTTACAAAATGCCTGGCACCAGTAATTGCATTCTGCAGACAAAGAGGAATACAAATATATCCTTACCTGGACGACTGCCTCATTCAAGCAGAGAAGAAGGACATTCTACTACAGCATCTGGCATTTGTAAAAAGATTATTAACATGCCTAGGGTACACAGTAAATGAAAATAAATCAAAACTAGTACCCTCTCAAGAGATAATATTCCTGGGTGCAAGCTTAAATATAACTGCCCAGATGGCTTATCTCATGCCAGACAAACAAAGGCACCTGACTATTTATTTCAAACTGTTAGCAACAAAGGCCCAGTTGGGGCGGCCACAGTGGTGCAGCGGTTAGCATTGTCGCCTCACAGCAAGAGGTTCTCTGGTTCGATCCTCAGCTGGGGGCCCTCTGTGCGGAGTCTGCATGTCCTCCCTGTGGTCGTGTGGGTTTCCTCCGGATGCTCCAGTTTCATCCCACATCCCAAAGACATGCTGTAGTAGATATATGTAGACTTGCATTAGCAGTGGCCTTCTGTCAATTAACATCCAGGCTGTGCCATGACGCATCTTACTGGGATTCTTAATTCTTGAAATGCAAGTGCATTAGCTGTTTAGTGGTCTGCTTATAAAGTGATTTGTGAGCTTGTGTGGAATATTTTTTCCTAATTTTTTATTCTTGCATTGTGGTTTCTTGCTTTCTGACACAGTTTAAAGTGGTTTCTGGACTCATTTGAATGTTTTTAAGTCTTAATCCTCTGTGCATCTCACTGACATGATTTGAATCAGAAAATATGGTGGTCCATCACTTAATGCCACCTTGTATAACTTTTTGAAATTTTTTAAATCAAGGTGTAAAAGGTATACAGTGTACTGAAGTTTTGGGATAAAAATGTCAAATTGTCCGAGTTAAGGTAGTAAAGCAATGGCAAAACTGCTGCCTCATTCTGGAGTCGCATCTTTGTGTAAGGAATGCTTTAAAATATTAGAACAGCAGCAATGAGGTTTAACACTAGAGGACACTTGCACACAAGTGGCACTTGTATGACTGTTTTTGATACTTTGTTGCAGGTATGCACTCACCTCCATTTTTAAAGTGGGAGTGTTTAAATAATCTTGGATTTTTTCCTGAATCTTGAAGGGATTTTGGTTTTAGTTCTTGGCTGACTTCTAAGCATTGTTTACAGTGTTATCATAAACAACAATTTAGTTTGTGTAGCAGTCAAAACCCTTATCAGATGCCTACCTACTCAGATATGTATGTGGTACAGATAGGGTTGCCACCTTTCCAAATGCCCAAAGTGGGACATTTGTGTTACAAACATCAGATTTTGCAGGGCAAAACATACCCACGGCCAGTACCAAGGACAGAACTTCAGTTTTTTGCCTGAATAAAAGTTTATTGTTGTAGCATTTTAGATGTTCTTCATCTCACATTGCTGCAGTCCTTACACTTGGGTAGTCCGCTGTCCTCGGTCGGCCTGAATATCAAAGTATAAGGCTGACGTCGGTCAAGGCGCATTAGACTGACATCAGGACGTCAGGGTACAAATGCGCATGACCGACGTCATATCCCCAGTCTTTTTTGCCGCATGGTCCGATGCAGAAGCAGCGTTGCAAGTGCCGTTCGGCGTTCTGAAATTTTTCGAGTTCGGAGTTTCAGACCGAGTCAAAGTTGGCTAAGTACCCCGTTGGGGAATATTTTGATTTTTTCTTGCCTCAGTGGTTTACCGGATGTCAGAAAAAGTGAATAACTGTATTTCTTGTGGGAAACAGATACCGCATAGAGATTATCATACCTTGTGTATTCCTTGTTTAGGGCCTGAGCACGACGTTGTTGGGTGTCGCTTTTGTGCTAGATTCAATAAGCGCACTATTAAGAGAAGGTTAGATTGTGCCAGGTTAGTCTTTGGGAAGCGGTGCAATTACACTATGCTGCCGGATGCTCCGGCCCGCTTCTTCAAAGAAGCGCAAGGATAAAGCAGCTAAGCCCAGGTAGACGAAGTCGTCCGTGCGGACGCCGGTTCTTTAGAGGTATTGGTGGAGCGGTGGTTCCACCGAGGTTTCTCTTGAGGCCCAGGGGGAGACCTTGTTATTGCAGGATGTGGCCTCTCAGGAGGCAAGTCAGGCTGAAGGGGCTTCTCAGGTTACTGTACTCCCCTCCCTTCCTAGGGTGGTTAGGCCTTCTGTTTCCAAGGCTTCTCCCAGAGGCAGGCCAGGTTTAGCTTCAGTTGGTGTCACTCCTAGTTCTTCAGGATCTGTGCCCAAGAAGCATATGCTTAAAATGGCAGAAGATTTGATTACCTTAATTAGAGGTTCTTTGCCCCCTCCTGATAAGAGGCCTAGGGTGGAACCTGAGTTGGGAAGTTTTGAGCAGGCTTCAGATGTTTCAGAGTCTTCGGCTGAAGACTTGCAGGAGTATTCCCCTTATTCTGATTCTGATGTGGATGATTCTACTCCTTCTGCTTCTCCTCCTGAGGATTTTTCTTTTTCAGAGACCCTCCATTCCATGAGGGAGCATTTTAAGTGGGAAGGCCAGGATTTCTCTGATTCCAGGAAAAGGCTTAGGGAATTTCTGTTTTTACCCCAGCATAGGCCTTTGGCTATACCTCCTGTTCTGGATGTTGTGGAGGATGTGTTTGCAGAGGCTTCTCTTAATCCTGATTCCCTGCCTCCTGCTCCTGTTAAGCCGGATAGGTATTATAGGGTGCCTGAAGCTCATAAGTTTCTTTGTAAGAGTCCTAGGGCGGACCCAGAAACTGTTAGTCAGGGGCCTAAGGGTGTTAAGGCTTCTGTTGTTAAAAATCCGGTTCCTCCAGATAAAGAGGCTAGGGCTTTGGATAGATGGGGAAAGAAAGTTTATACGTCTTCCACCCTAGCTATGAGGGCTCTAAATTGCCAGTTTCACATGTTGAAATACCAAAACTATCTACTGTCTCAGTTGAAGTCTAAGGTAGATGCTCTGGCGGAAGGTATTGACTGTAAAGAGTTACAGGATTTGGTACATGTCTCTGAACAAGTGGGTAAGCATTCTTTGCAATGTGGTTTTGATGCTGTACAGGCCTCGTCTAGGGTGGCTGCCACAGGGTCTGTTCTTCGCAGGCACGCCTGGCTGAGGGATCAGAATTTATCTGACCATGTTAAGACAAGGATTTTGGATGCTCCTTTACAATCTGATGTGTTATTTGGCTCACCTGTTGAGGCAGTCTTAAAGAAAATGGAAGACAAGGCTAAGTCTATGCAGACTGTTAAAGATTTTTTGCAGGTTCAGCCTCCGAAGTTTAGCAGAAATTGGCCTACTAAGGGGTGGACGTATCCTTCTTATGATTCCCAGTCTAGGGGCAGGTCTAGACGGGTAGGGGCAGAGCTCAGGGCTCTTTCAGGCCTAGAACAGGGAGTTCACCTGCACAGTCTTCGGGTGAGGGCAGGGGTCAGTCCTTTCGTAAACAGACCCAATGACCTACCTTTTCAGCTGCCAGAGTCTTCTCGACTAGCAGCACCTTTGGGAGGAAGGTTGGCACTTTTCAAAGAAAATTGGAGTTTAATTACCCAAGACAGATGGGTATTGGATATCATACACCAAGGTTACAGGTTTTATTTCCATACCTTGCCTCCTTTCAAAGGCATGCCAGACGTTCCTCCTCAGCAAAGATTAGAGGCTCACAAACAGATTTCTCTGCTACTCCAAATAGGAGCCATTCAGCCGGTCCCTCTGTCAGAAGTGGGCCTAGGATTTTATTCTCGCCTGTTCCTAGTACCAAAGAAGGGGAACACGTGGAGACCAATTTTGGATTTATCTATCCTCAACACTTATCTGGACATTCCCAAGTTCAAAATGTTGACGTTACAACAGCTTTTACCTCTGCTGGGCAAAGACCATTGGATGGTGACTCTGGATCTCAAGGAGGCTTACCTTCATGTTCCTATCAGGCTAAGTTGCAGGAAATATCTACGTTTCCGGGCTGGGACTTCTCATTATCAGTTCTCTGCATTGCCCTTTGGCTTATCTACTGCCCAGAGTATTCACGAAGGTTCTGGCTCCAGTGATAGCTTTCTTCAGACTAAGAGGAATACAGATCTATCCTTATTTGGACGATTGTCTGATTCTGGCTCAAGGAAAAGAAGAGCTTCTTCATCATCTACACTATGTGATAGCAGTGCTAAGATGCCTAGGGTATTCTGTGAACGAAATAAAGTCCAGTCTAGTACCCTCTCAGGACATGTGCTTTCTGGGTGTGAGACTGAATACAGCATCCCAGATGGCCTTTTGACCCCGGACAAACAAAAGAATCTTTCTCTTTACTTCCATCAATTGTCTCATCAGTCCAGGCTGACTGCAAGGACAGTCCTTCAAGCCTTGGGGTTCATGGCATCTTGTATTCTGGTGCTTCCCAATGCCAAAGTGCATATGAGGAAGCTACAATGGTATCTCAAAAATGTATGGACACAGCACTGCCAAGATTTGGACACTGTCATTCAGATAATACCTTGCATTCAAAAGGAATTTTTGTGGTGGGCTCAGGAATGTCACCTAAACAAGGGACTCTCTGTGACCGCCAGAGGCGAGTCAGATTCTAACGACAGATGCCTCAGACAAAGCTTGGGAGCTCATCTAAATGGAAAGTGGATACAAGACACGTGGCCTGCCAGACTTCTACATCTACATATCAACCTGAAGGAGATGTTAGCAGTCCAATTTGCATTAATAGCTTTCAAGGATTTACTTCTTCCAGGGCAGGTGTTGATTCTAACAGACAACACAACTGTCATGTGGTACATCAACAAGCAAGGGGGAACACATTCTTATCCTCTGTGCAGACAAGCAATGATTTTGTGGGAGACTGCTCTCAGTTTACAGCTAAATCTTCAGGCAAGGTTTCTGCCGGTAGCACAGAACTCCTTAGCAGATGTGTTGAGCAGACAAATTATGGATCCCCATGAGTGGAAATTGGATCCTCATGTATTTCAGAAATTGACAGTGTCATGGGGAACTCCAGACATAGATCTGTTCGCTTCTCCACTAAACTACCAGCTGCCAAAGTTTTGCACAAAAGTTTTCATCCCACAGCTTGGAAAGTGGATGCTCTTTCATTCAATTGGAGCAATCTTCATGTGTATGCCTTTCCACCTCTGCCTCTCCTCCCAAAGGTACTTCTGAAGGTCAGACAGGACAAGCCAAAGATGATTTTGATAGCTCCAGATTGGCCTCGACAGCATTGGTACCCACTACTGAGAAGTCTGGTACGGAGCCTCCATGGCCTTTACCTTCGATTCCACACCTGCTGACTCAGGAGAGCAGTCATTTACTCAATGTCAAACTTCACTCTCTTCACCTGACAGCCTGGCATATTCTGTTTTAAACCCTGGAGGGTTTCAGCTTCCACAGCAAGTTTTGAATGTTATTTTGGAAGCCAGAAGGCCTAGTACAAGGAAAGTGTACGCAGATAAATGGAAGAGATTTTTATTTTGGAGTGCAGCAAAAGCATTTGATGTTTCTAAGCCTAATTTAAGTGTGGCTCTTCAATATCTTACTGAGTTACTGGACAAAGGTTTGTCCTTCTCTTCTATTAAGATTCATGCTGCAGCAATTTCTGCTCACTATGATTGTGACCCACCATTGTTTTCTCATCCTTTGTTTAAGCAATTCCTTAGAGGGGCAAAGAATATAAGACCCCCACGGAGAGCTCCTACTCCTGCTTGGGATCTCAATTTTGTGTTGGAGAAACTCACTCTACAACCTTTTGAGCCTGCAGCTACTGCTGAGTTGAAATATTTATCATGGAAGACTGCTTTTTGTTAGCCATTACCTCTGCAGAAGGGTTTCTGAATTGCAGGCCCTTAAGGCAGGTGGGGCTTTCTTAATTTTTCATAAGGATAGGGTATCTTTACGCACTAATCCTTCCTTTATGCCTAAAGTGGTTTCTAGTGTGTCTTTAAACCAAACTATTCATTTGCCTACCTTTTATGCAAACCCCCAAAATAAAGGGGAAAAGATTTTGCACACTTTGGATATACACAGGCAGTTGCGATATTATTTGAGCAGAACTAAAGGGTTCAGGCAGTCTCAGCAGTTATTTGTTTCTTTTGCTTTGAGTTCTCAGGGCAAGCCTGTGTCAAAACAAACTATTTCTAAGTGGATTGGGTTTTGCATTGCTTATTGTTATTCCCATCATGGCAAGGAGGTTCCGCTGGGATTAGGCCTCATTCCACTAGGGCTACTGCCACTTCAACAGCTTTTTAAGGGGTGGCAACTAAAGATATCTTGGAGGCAGCTACTTGGAGTTCTGTGCATACTTTCTCTAAGCATTATCACCTTCCACTTTACTCTAAATCTAGGGCTGGTTTTGCCACTGCTATTTTACAGGGCATTTTGGCAGCTCCTGCTTCTTTATAGTTGTGCCAGCCTCCCTTACCTCTGCTTTGGGATTCTACCCAAGTGTAAGGACTGCAGCAATGTGAGATGAAGAACATAGTACAGTTTTTACCTACCATAAATGTAGATGTTCAAGATCCACATTGCTGCAGTCCAATTTACCCTCCTCCTTCCCTCTGTAGTTAGAGGCGGTTGTGTGGGTTGGATTGTAAATATTGTGTATATTGTATATATTGTACATATTATTAGTGCTAGGGTGGTTGGTTGTTGGTTTTGTTGTCTTTGGGTTTTGACCTTTCTTGTTAGGGTCTTCTGACATCTGGGGCAAGAAAAGACTGAGGATATGACGTTGGTCATGCGCATTTGTACCCTGACGTCCTGATGTCAGTCTAATGCTCCTTGACCGACGTCAGCCTATATTTGATATTCGACGGACAGCGGACTACCCAAGTGTAAGGACTGCAGCAATGTGGATCTTCGAACATCTACATTTATGGTAGGTACAAAACTGTACTTTCCTTATTCTGATGTTCTTCATCTCACATTGCTGCAGTCCTTACACTTGGGTAGTCCGCTGTCCTCGGTCGCCCAATATCAAAGTATAGGCTGACGCCGGTCAAGGCGCATAAGACTGACATCAGGACGTCAGGGTACATATGCGCATGACCGACGTCATATCCTCAGTCTTTTTTGCCGCATGGTCCGATGCAGAAGCAGCGTTGCAAGTGCTGTTAGGCGTTCTGAAATTTTTCGAATTCGGAGTTTCAGACCGAGTCAAAGTTGGCTAAGTACCCCGTTGGGGAATATTTTAGTTTTTTCTTGCCTCAGTGGTTTACCGGATGTCAGAAAAAGTGAATAACTGTATTTCTTGTGGGAAACAAATACCGCATAGAGATTATCATACTTTGTGTATTCCTTGTTTGGGGCCTGAGCACGACGTTGTTGGGTGTCGCTTTTGTGCTAGGTTCAATAAGCGCACTATTAAGCGAAGGTTAGATTGTGCCAGGTTGGTCTTTGGGAAGCGGTGCAATTATAACATGCCGGCGGATGCTCCGCGCCGCTTCTTCAAGAAGCGCAAAGACAAGGCAGCTAAGCCCAGGCAAGAAGAGTCGCCGTCGGACGCCAGTTCTTTAGAGGCGCCAGTGGAACCGGTGGTTCCGCCGGAGGCTTCTCTGGAGGCCCAGGGGGAGACCTTGTTATTGCAGGATGTGGCCTCTCAGGAGGCAGGTCAGGCTGAAGGGGCTTCTCAGGTTACTGTACTCCCCTCCCTTCCTAGGGTGGTTAGGCCCTCTCCTTCTGTTTCTAAGGCTTCTCCCAGAGGCAGGCCAGGTTTAGCTTCTGTTGGTGTTACTCCTAGTTCTTCAGGATCTGTGCCCAAGAAGCACATGCTTAAAATGGCAGAAGATTTAATTACTTTGATTAGAGGTTCTTTGCCCCCCCCAGATAAGAGGCCTAGGGTGGAACCAGAGTTGGGGAGTTTTGAGCAGGCTTCAGATGTTTCAGAGTCTTCTGCTGAAGACTTGCAGGAGTATGATCCTTATTCTGATTCTGATGCAGATGATTCCACTCCTTCTGCTTCTCCTCCAGAGGATTTTTCTTTTTCAGAGACTCTTCACTCCATGAGGGAGCATTTTAAGTGGGAAGGTCAGGACTTCTCTGATTCCAGGAAAAGGCTTAGGGAATTTTTGCTTTTACCCCAGCATAGGCCTTTGGCTATACCTCCTGTTCTGGATGTTGTGGAAGATGTGTTTGCGGAGGCTTCACTTAATCCTGATTCTTTGCCTCCTGCTCCTGTTAAACCGGATAGGTATTATAGGGTGCCTGAGGCTCATAAATATCTTTATAAGAGTCCTAGGGCGGACCCAGAAACTGTTAGTCAGGGACCTAAGGGTGTCAAGGCCTCTGTTGTAAAAAATCCGGTTCCTCCAGTTAAAGAGGCCAGAGCTTTGGATAGATGGGGAAAGAAAGTCTATACTTCTTCCACCTTAGCTATGAGGGCTTTGAATTGCCAGTTTCACATGTTAAAATATCAAAACTATCTTCTTTCTCAACTGAAGTCTAAGGTAGATGCTCTGGCGGAAGGCATTGAGTGTAAGGAATTACAAGATTTGGTACATGTCTCTGAACATGTGGGTAAGCATTCTTTACAATGTGGTTTTGATGCTATACAAGCCTCATCTAGGGTGGCTGCCACTGGGTCAGTGCTTCGCAGGCACGCCTGGCTGAGGGATCAGAATTTATCTGAACATGTTAAGACAAGGATTTTGGATGCTCCTTTACAGTCTGATGTGTTGTTTGGTTCTCCTGTGGAGTCAGTCTTGAAGAAAATGGAAGACAAGGCTAAGTCTATGCAGACTGTTAAAGATTTTTTGCAAGTCCAGCCTCCGAAGTTTAGTAGGAATTGGCCTGCTAAGGGGTGGACGTACCCTTCTTATGATTCTCAGTCTAGGGGTAGATCTAGACGTGGTAGTGGCAGAGCTCAGAGCTCCTTCAGACCTAGAACAGGGAGTTCTCCTGCACATTCTTCAGGTGAGGGCAGGGGCCAGTCCTTTCGTAAACAGGCCCAATGACCTACCTTTTCAGCTGCCAGATCCTTCTTGCCTGGCAGCACCTTTGGGAGGAAGGTTGGCACTCTTCAGGGAAAATTGGAGTTTGATTACCCAAGACAAATGGGTATTGGATATCATACACCAAGGTTACAGGTTTTATTTCCATACCTTGCCTCCTTTCAAAGGCATGCCGGACGTTCCTCCTCAGCAAAGAATAGAGGCTCACAAACAAATTTCTCTGCTGCTCCAAATAGGGGCCATACAACCGGTCCCTCTGCCAGAAGTGGGCCTAGGATTTTATTCTCGCCTGTTCCTAGTACCAAAGAAGGGGAACACGTGGAGACCAATTTTGGATTTATCTATCCTCAACACTTATCTGGACATTCCCAAGTTCAAAATGTTGACGTTACAACAGCTTTTACCTCTGCTGGGCAAAGATCACTGGATGGTGACTCTGGATCTCGAGGAGGCTTACCTTCATGTTCCTATCAGGCTAAGTTGCAGGAAGTATCTACGTTTTCAGGCTGGGACTTCTCATTATCAGTTCTCTGCATTGCCCTTTGGCTTATCTACTGCGCCCAGAGTGTTCATGAAGGTTCTGGCTCCAGTGATAGCTTTCTTCAGGCTAAGAGGAATACAGATCTATCCTTATTTGGACGATTGCCTGATTCTGGCTCAAGGAAAGGACGAACTTCTTCATCATTTACACTATGTGATAGCAGTGCTAAGATGCCTGGGGTATTCTGTGAACGAAATAAAGTCCAGTCTAGTACCCTCTCAAGACATGTGCTTTCTGGGTGTGAGACTGAATACAGCAGCCCAGATGGCCTTTTTGACCCCGGACAAACAAAAGAATCTTTCCCTTTACTTCCATCAATTGTCTCATCAGTCCAGGCTGACTGCAAGGACAGTCCTTCAAGCCTTGGGGTTCATGGCATCTTGTATTCTGGTGCTTCCCAATGCCAAACTGCATATGAGGAAGCTACAATGGTATCTCAAAAATGTATGGACACAGCACTGCCAAGATATGGACACTGTCATTCAGATAATACCTTGCATTCAAAAGGAATTTTGTGGTGGGCTCAGGAATGTCACCTAAACAAGGGACTCTCTGTGACCCGCCAGAGGCGAGTCAGATTCTAACGACAGATGCCTCAGACAAAGCTTGGGGAGCTCATCTAAATGGAAAGTGGATACAAGACACGTGGCCTGCCAGACTTCTACATCTACATATCAACTTGAAGGAGATGTTAGCAGTCCAATTTGCATTAATAGCTTTCAAGGATTTACTTCTTCCAGGGCAGGTGTTGATTCTAACAGACAACACAACTGTCATGTGGTACATCAACAAGCAAGGGGGAACACATTCTTATCCTCTGTGCAGACAAGCAATGATTTTGTGGGAGACTGCTCTCAGTTTACAGCTAAATCTTCAGGCAAGGTTTCTGCCGGGAGCACAGAACTCCTTAGCAGATGTGTTGAGCAGACAAATTATGGATCCCCACGAGTGGAAATTGGATCCTCATGTATTTCAGAAATTGACAGTGTCATGGGGAACTCCAGACATAGATCTGTTCGCTTCTCCACTAAACTACCAGCTGCCAAAGTTTTGCACAAAAAGTTTTCATCCCACAGCTTGGAAAGTGGATGCTCTTTCATTCAATTGGGGCAATTTTCATGTGTATGCCTTTCCACCTCTGCCTCTCCTCCCAAAGGTACTTCTGAAGGTCAGACAGGACAAGCCAAAGATGATTTTAATAGCTCCAGATTGGCCTTGACAGCACTGGTACCCACTACTGAGAAGTCTGGCAGGAGCCTCCATGGCCTTTACCTTCGATTCCACACCTGCTGTCTCAGGAGAACAGTCATTTACTCAATGTCAAACTTCACTCTCTTCACCTGACAGCCTGGCATATTCTGTTTTAAACCCTGGAGGGTCTCAGCTTCCACAGCAAGTTTTGAATGTTATTTTGGAGGCCAGAAGGCCTAGTACAAGGAAAGTGTACGCAGATAAATGGAAGAGATTTTTATTTTGGAGTGCAGCAAAAGCATTTGATGTTTCTAAGCCTAATTTAAGTGTGGCTCTTCAATATCTTACTGAGTTACTGGACAAAGCTTTGTCCTTCTCTTCTATTAAGATTCATGCTGCAGCAATTTCTGCTCACTATGACTGTGACCCACCATTGTTTTCTCATCCTTTGTTTAAGCAATTCCTTAGAGGGGCAAAGAATATAAGACCCCCACAGAGAGCTCCTACTCCTGCTTGGGATCTCAATTTTGTGTTGGAGAAACTCACTCTACAACCTTTTGAGCCTGCAGCTACTGCTGAGTTGAAATATTTATCATGGAAGACTGCTTTTTTGTTAGCCATTACCTCTGCGAGAAGGGTTTCTGAATTACAGGCCCTTATGGCAGTTGAGCCTTTCTTAATTTTCCATAAGGATAGGGTATCTTTGCACTAATCCTTCCTTTATGCCTAAAGTGGTTTCTAGTGTGGCTTTAAACCAAACTATTCATTTGCCTACTTTTTATCCAAACCCCCAAAATAAAGGGGAAAAGATTTTGCACACTTTGGATATACACAGGCAGTTGCGATATTATTTGAGCAGAACTAAAGGGTTCAGGCAGTCTCAGCAGTTATTTGTTTCTTTTGCTTTGAGTTCTCAGGGCAAGCCTGTGTCAAAACAAACTATTTCTAAGTGGATTGGGTTGTGTATTGCTTTCTGTTATTCCCATCATGGTAAGGAGATTCCAGCTGGGATTAGGCCTCATTCCACTAGGGCTACTGCCACTTCTACAGCTTTTCTAAGGGGGGTAGCAACTAAAGATATTTTGGAGGCTGCTACTTGGAGTTCAGTGCATACTTTCTCTAAGCATTATCACCTTCCACTTTACTCTAAATCGAGGGCTGGTTTTGCCACTGCTATTTTACAGGGCATTTTGGCAGCTCCTACTGCTTTATAGTTTTGCCATCCTCCCTTTTCTCTGCTTTGGGATTCTACCCAAGTGTAAGGACTGCAGCAATGTGAGATGAAGAACATAGTACAGTTTTGTACCTACCATAAATGTAGATGTTCGAAGATCCACATTGCTGCAGTCCAATTTACCCTCCCTCCTTCCCCTCTGTAGTTAGAGGCGGTTGTGTGGTGTGGGTTGTACATATTGTAAATATTGTATATATTGTACATATGGTTAGTACACGGGTGGTTGGTTGTTTTTTGTTGTCTTTTGGTTTTGACCTTTCTGTTTAGGGTCTTCTGACATCTGGGGCAAGAAAAGACTGAGGATATGACGTCGGTCATGCGCATATGTACCCTGACGTCCTGATGTCAGTCTTATGCGCCTTGACCGACGTCAGCCTAATACTTTGATATTCGGGCCGACCGAGGACAGCGGACTACCCAAGTGTAAGGACTGCAGCAATGTGGATCTTCGAACATCTACATTTATGGTAGGTACAAAACTGTACTTTTCTTATAACATTTAGGTGTTTCAGATACAGAATAACTGTTTTATGCAACTATTACATAAAATATAGAAAATAATTTTGTCCTAAAATCTTAGGACATTTGCCATTTTTTCACATTTTTTGCAGGACACAACTGCCCAAAGAGGGACTGTCCCTCGCAAAGTGGGACAGGTGGTAACCCTAGGTACAGACACCTCAGCAGGCAACAGTGATTTTATGTATCAGATATGCTTTGTTGCAGAATGCTGTGCCTATGAAGAGTTGTAAAAGATATAGTTTTTTTAGTATGTGTACATTTTCTGTCTTTGTGCTCTATATTAAATATTTGTTTGATTTTGAAGTTTATGTGGCACTAGAAAGAGAGAAAAAGAGAGACAAAGAAGTGGTAAAATGGGGATTGGTAGGGAATTGTAAGACTAGCCTGTACTAGGTGAAAGAAGAAAAAGAAAACAGGTTAGAGCAAAACTCAGAAAAATCCTTGTAATAGAATATACTCTACAAGATAAATATGTATGCAACTGTAGACGTGGCAGTCAGATTCTTCGTTTTTATATAGTAACTTTGAAAGCTAGTCTTAGAAAATTCTACAGGCAGCCTTGTAAACATGTGAAGAGTCCATGGTCTGGAAATTAGCTGTAGGAGACTTCAAAAGTATAAGGGCGACAACAGAAAAAGGCACCACCTCCATTCCATCGAGTGTATCTGTAGGACTAGCAGACTACGGAAAGAAGCTGTACTTTGCCCAGTTGAAGTCTGTGAATGAGGACCCAAAGTGTAAGATTCTAAGAAGATCTGGGTGTGGGGACCATACCATGAAACTCTGGAATCATTACACAGAAAGGAGTGTTTCAATGATATATCGGTAGATACTTGTAATGAAACTTGCAGGTCCAACACCAAGAAGGAGCAGGTGCCCAATTGGAAGCAATCTCTCCTTAGCCTGAACAAGCAAATAAGAGCACTAGTGAAATCATCCAAAGCAAACTTCGAGTCCAAATTGGCCACATCTACTAGAGACGGTCATAAGGCCTTCTTCACATATGTCCGCAGTCTCAAAGGAAGCACCCAGATCTGTTCAGATCTGGTGGTCAAGGACACCACATACAGAAATGCTGTAGATGTAGCAAACTTGCTGGCTGACAGATTTAATTAAACCTTTACCCCTTTGTCCCCCCCCATCAGTAAATCAGGACATTCCCAGTACCTACCCCTTCCTCGTATATCTAGGGAACAGGTCATCAGTGCTCTCTCAAAGGCAAAAAATACAGCCTCCATCATCTCAGGCTGCATCCTACATGAACTCAGGCAGGAATTTGCAGCAGCATTAGGCACCCTATTCTCATCTAAAGCCTGAGTACTGGCTTCATCCCAGCTGAGTGGAAGACAGCCACTGTCATCCCTCTACACAAAGGTGGAGCGTCCACCGATCCTGGAAATTATAGATCAATCAGCCTAACTAGCCTCATCTGCAAGACCATGGAATGGACTATCATGGACCTCATTAACAAGAACATTGGCAACCTCCAAACACTTGATCCCACACAGTTTGGCTTTGTCAAGGGGAGGTCATGTCTGCTAAATTTGGTCAACTTCTGTGGGACAGTCACCAAAGTCGCTGATGAGGTGAATACTGTGCACACCGCCTACTTTGACTTGGCCAAAGCCTTTGACACTATTCCCCAATCAGGCATAATAGATAAACTCTCTCAACTAGGCAGCAGTACATATGTTACCAGATGGGTAGCAAACTGGCTCACTGGTAGAATCCATGTAGTCAAAATAGGGAAGCCACCTCAAGCAGTAGACCCGTAACAAGTGGCATACCCCAGGGTTCAGTCTTGGGGGCTCTGTTATTTAGGATATACTTTTCTGAGGTGCAGGTCAAAACCAAGTGGGCTGTGGCTGACCAAGTTTGCAGACGACTGCAAGCTTGGGTGCTGCCATCAATTCCCCTAGTGATGTGGACATCCTCCAAGAGGGTCTCACTCAGACAAATGACTGGTGCCAGAAACATGGCCTCAAGCTGAATACCAAAAATGCATCACCATCCCCTTTGGGGAGAGTGATGTCTCCACAAATGATCACATTAATAACAATGTCCTAAGCACTCAGTCAGTCGTGAATGATTTTGGCACCCAGGTTGATGGAAACCTGACTTGACCACCATGTTTCTTCTGTTGTACGGAAAGCTCAGGAAGAAGGAGGGTATAACATCCCTGTATTCTTCTGTTATAAGGCCCATTATTGAGTGTAATGCACCTGTTGGCATGTACCCCACAAAGCACATGCAACAGCTGGAGAGACCACAGAGGTTCTTCACCAGGAGAATACAGAGCCTCAAACATCTACCTTAACACAGCTAGGCTAAAAGCCCTAGCCCTCTACTCAGTTTCGTACAGACTTCTCAGAGGTGACCTCTGTCTGCCATACAAGGTGATCTTGGACCCCACCTTGATGGGACTGCTGTATATCCGCAAGTCAAGCTCCATTCGAGTAACCCACACGCGTGGCCTGAACCTGGTCTGTGACATCAACAGGACTTGTTGGCGGGACAGATTTGTGTCCCAGAGACTCCATCATCTATGGAATAGATTCCCTCTCCATATTAAACAGAGTACCTCATTACCCCTTTTTAAACCCAACCTGGATAATTGGATGGGAAACAGAAAATATACCCCTGGGATTCTACCCTGTCCCTGCTGGACAGGGGCATTGGGTGCTGATTTGTCTAAATATGGGCTAAACACTTAGCTAGGCTTATAAGGGCTTCAGGGCCAATAGCCTAGTAACCTCCTATGATCCTATATCAATTTACTGTTTTGTAACAACAGAAGGGAGGCACTGCTCAGCTTGTGCCATAGGTAGATTAAAAAAAATGATGCTGCAAGTAGAAAAAAGGCAAACTTAGTTTTTTTGACTGGAAGTCCTTTTCAGGTATAGCTGTACAAGATGAAAAGCAATTTAATCTGCATTTAGTGCTGTAAAGTATGTCTGAGCTATAGTACTCGGTAGCAAAGAAAACCAAAAGACGTTTATCACTGGTGTGACACAAACCATGTGAAGTGACTAGTTTTTCAAACACGAGACCCCTGATGGGCTTTGACATTTTTTCAAATACGACTTTGTGTGTTGGAGAGTACTGTTTTTGTGGTGTTACAGATCACCATGCTGATTTGATCTGTGAAAGAATGAAGCTGCTTGTGTAGTCTACTCAAATATTTGAAAATCTTGTCCATTTCTTCTGGAAGTCTTCAACATTGGTAGCAATCTACCTGAGGAAAAGAAAGATGAAAATAGCTAAAAATGAAGTGATGTTCAGACTGAGTAGAATTAGTGTCCCTTATTACTGGTACTTTGTACCTTGAGACATGCAAATATGATTTTGAAGTCTTGATTGGGGCAAGGGTGCATTGTCAGGCTGGTTATTAACATCAGGGACAACCCTTCATATTTAGGCAGTGGTGGGTGAATGCTCCATCAAAACCCAGAACACCAGTATGCCCAGAGTAAGACCCCCCCAGTAGTTGTGTGTTGGAAAAAACTGTAGTGAGAGCCTATGTAGTGAGAGCCTATGTTAGTTAGGTCTTGAAGGACTGAGTTCATGTTGGCTTTTGCACCATGACTGCTTGTATGGAAACAAGAAAAGCTAGATAGGCCAGTTCATAGAAGTAACGATTGTGACCCATGTTAAAGGACTCTGAGAACTGTATAGCTATCAGCGTGCTAAGTCCATGTCTTTTGTGGTGTTTGTCAGTGTTGCTAACTTGTTTTCTTACCTGCCTTTCTCTTTAATATCTTGTTTGCGGCATAGCACTGTTACATTTTTGTTATGTAGGAGCTTTGACGCTAGGTGTTTTTTGCCAACTCATTGGAAACTACAGTAGCAGTATGGAGAGATGCAAGAAGGTGGAATTCAGATTTTTATTATGTAGTAGCACATCATATGAATGGTTTCGTTAACCTCAGTCATACAGTGTTGGCCAGGTCCCATTTTTGTAAACATAATGGTGGAAAATATCAGATGTGGTATCATCTCTTGACTTCCTTAAATGAGTGAGAGGCTAGCGTGCAGCCTTACTACCTGATGATGTAGGTCTGACTTCCCCAGGTTTTTTGGGGTTGTGAAAAACTTGTGGTAGCAATGATTTACTCTACTGACAAGCCAAGGATGAACTTTCAAGTGGAAAATCCATAAATTAATTTGTGCTAGGAAAGGTTTCATTTATGAAATTTCTTTGTGTTGAATAAATTGAGAAAGTATGTTCTCTAGAAACCTGATGATGTAGACTCAAAATTCAAATAATGTTTTCTATTTCAGTCAACCTGTAGTACAGAATATTTGGTGCATGTAAAATCATTGCAGTTTGCAGCTAATCTGTGGATGTCTTTCTTTTTAGCCCGCAAGACAGTGCGGCAGTCAACAACTGAGCACACTCGTTTAACTTTCTTACGTGTTCAGGAGAGACAGGTACAGTCACGGCGCAGGAAGGGTCCTCTTTCTGACAGACCACTCACTCAGGAGGAACTACTGGAAGAAGCCAAAATGACAGAGGAGCTGAACTTGAGATCTCTTGGTAAGAAAGAGAGCATGTCTTTGGACTTAATGTTATGTAGTAATAGCTGATGACCTCCAGGCAGATATTTAGAAAAGCTGTAAATCCACGTCCCTGGATTCACAATGCTTAGTGCAGTGATATGGACAAGCATATATTGCATACTACTAATATGCCACTGTGAACTACTGCAGTTTAGAAACATGGATTATGTTGGTCCATAGCTTTATACTTCAGAAATCCAGTTTTAATGAGTGAGGCACAGAAGCCTGTTTGGGAGGGGTTCATTAATCTCACATACTAGTTTTGCAAAGCACATGAATAAATATGTCTAGAGTTGTTAGCCATAACTAATACAGCAACAACACTATAAGTTAAATTTCAGAACATTAGGTCAGAGTTTGAAATCGGGGCAAGCAACAGGGTAGTATATTAATGGAAAAGTGTGAGAGAAAGATGCTAATCATAACATGGCTAGCCTGTTCCTATCTGCTACATAAGAAATCATTTTACTTCTTTTCTTAAGAAGTTTTTAAATATGTACCCTTGTGTTATTAAAGATTCATGGGATTTTTGTGCAACATTAAGCAGGAATTTTTTATTGAAGAGTGGTTGTGTTAGTCACAGTTGACGTTGGAAGATCTTCTTTCATGCATTCTCATGACATTGGTATTGGCTGGTTGAGAGAGGCTTTTGTCCTTTTTGATTTTTTTGGACAGCAAGGAAACAAATATGTTGGGTGATTTTATGGAGATGGTGCTTTTCAGTAACTTCATGTATTTTGAAGGTGAGTACTTCAAACAGTTGTCTGGAGTAGCCATGGGAGTAACCTGTGCCCCTCTATACACAAACATGATGTTACTGGGAAGTAAATTGTGTTCAAATCTGAGTATATACAATACATAGCCACGTTCTTATGATTTTTGCATGATATTTTATTGTTTGGATGGGTAACATATTAGTTGTATGATTTTATAAAATTTTTAAATAACACTACCACATTTTTAAACTCTACCTTTGCACATTCTAGGGAATATATAAATTATTTGGATGTACTAATCACTAAGGATTTTTACACTAGAAATTTAAGTTTGTTATACAGAAAACCAACTCTTTCAAACGTAGATCCAAAATGTCAGGTATAGCACACCAAAGCAGGAAGGTGACATAAAAATATATTTTATTGTCTTAGCGCTTTCACGGCTATCCAAGCCGCTTCCTCAGACCCAAAAGTCGATTTAGCATCATTCCATTTCAAAATAATGACAGCCAATAAGGAAACACACATAATCATGCAATTAATTTATAATTTTAAAATTTAATGTTACAACGCATCTAAAAGTACTATAAGCAAGTGTGTGTGTGTGTGTGTGTGTGTGTGTGTGTGTGTGTGTGTGTGTGTGTGTGTGTGTGTGTGTCTGTCTGTCTGTCTGTCTGTCACGGATCCTATCCAAAACTTAAATAGACTATATGCATAGTGTCACAACTAGCTCGGACATGAATTTTTGTAAGTTTCCCAGTATCAGGATGCTTAAATTAATCAGTGGAGTCTATAAAACTTAGATGGTACGTTCCCTTGTTCTAAATGTAATTGGTGTAAGTTTATAGACTCCACTGATGAATTTAAGCATCCTGATACTGGGAAATTTACAAAAATTCATGTCTGAGCTAGTTGTGACACTATGCATATACTCTATTTGGCTGTGTGTCAGCTCTGTTGTAGATTTTATATTAGCAAGACGGACCTCAGACTTTGGGATAGGATCCGTGAGCGTATTTACAGTATTAACAATTTAATATAAAGTAATGCTTTGGCTAAACATGTCTCAATGCATGGCACTGAACATAATTTTAAGTTCAAGGTGTTACAGGTTGTACATGAAAATGTCTGTGGTGGGGATGTAGAAAATAAGGTAGAGAATTTGGAATTGAAATGGATTATAAGAAAGAGGGGTAATACAAGAAAAGGTCTGAATGACAGGATTTGTATAAAACCTGTTCTAAAAAATAGGAATTTTAGATGAGTAAAATTTCAGTTATTAATGTTTACATATTTATATATATATATATATATATATATATATATATATATATATATATATATATATATATATATGTGTGTGTGTGTGTCCTTATAGTACTTTTAGATGCGTTGTAACTTTAAATTTTAAATTTATGAATTAATTGTATGTGTTTCCTTATTGGTTGCTTTTATTTTAAAATGGAATGATGCTAATTGACTTTTGTGTCTGAGGAAGCGGCTTGGATAGTCATGAAAGCACTAACACAATAAAATAAAATACATTTTTATATTGCCTTCCTGCTTTGGTTTGCTGTACCTGACATTTTGGATCTACATTTTAGCTGCTGGTTTTGTGGTTTTATGTCTTGGTATTACATTAATTCCTCTGGTGGGATTTTGTTACTACTTTCCACAATTTACTTATTCGAAACCAGAGGATACCATGGCAGAAGGAGCTGGTTTGAATATTGAACTACCATATGTACCTCCATGAGAAAGAATGGACAATGTAACTGCTGATGTTAAGTTGTCAATCTCGCCTTCATTCTTGATGGATGGGTCCGGAGCCGATCCTCGGCTCCGACTCAGCCTATACCAAAGCTCGAGAGCTATTTTTTACTGGCTCGGGGCTACCCTGTATCCCACAATGCTAGGCGCTAACTACCCAGATCTCGTTTGCCGCTTCAGCTGCAAGGTTGCGTTTTTGCCGGCTCTCAGGTTAGATTTGTAAAAATCTTTTCTGGTAAAGTTTTTTCCTGACCTTTTTCAGTAGTAGTTTTACTGTTAGATCCTGCTTACCCCTCTAGTGTATTCCCACCTTAGATAGCTCCCTTTCGGGTTTGTCTCTATCTTCTTCTCGTTCCCTACCCCCACTCCGTAGATTACTAGGCCTTCGGGCTAATTTTTAGTTTAATTTTTAGTTATATTTAGTTTAAATTGCTTTATTTTGTCAGTCAAAATAGTCTTAGTCTGTGTGTGTGTGTGTGTGTGTGTGTGTGTGTGTGTGTGTGTGTGTGTGTGTGTGTGTGTGTGTGTGTGTGTGTGTGTGACTAGACTAAGTAAGTTTGAGTGTGGGGTGTTTGTTGTGTGTGACTTGTCATCCCTGTCAGGATGTCTAAAGATTCCAGGGTTTCAGGCTTCAAGAAGTGTGACTCGTGCTGTCAGAAGATGTCTCTGACAGACGGTCACACTTCTTGTGTTTATTGCCTGGGCCCTCTGCACCTGCAGGACTCTTGTTCTGTCCATGCATTCAGTCCAAGAGTCCTGCAGGAACGCAGAAACAAGCTTATCTTGAAAGGTTTGTTGAAGCCCGAAGGTTCCCCGACCAAGTCTTCGTCGGGCAAATCTTCGAAGCCCACTAAGCCGTCGGCTCCACGAACAGAGCCTTCGACTAGTGGTGCTCTTAGTGCTCCTACGTCGGCTCTGGCTGGAGCCGATGCTCTCAAGACTCTGTCGGCTTCGATTGTTGCGTCGGAACAGTCTGCGAGCCGTAAGCGCTTCTGGTCTCCTTCTTTGGAGTCGGTCCATTTGGCTCCGAGATCTCCCTTGCTTTCGGAGCGGAGCCATCGGTCCCATTCCTCTCGGTCTTCCAGGCTTTCGGAGCATGACCTCGAGAGGGTGGTTAGCAGACTCCTTAAGTTGCAGGCACTGGCCCAGAAGCTTCATAGCCCTTCTCATCAGACAGCGGCTATCAACATTCCATCGTTGATTCCTCCTCCGACTCTTCCTCTGAGCTCGGAGCCGGGACCGTCGACACGTCTGAGCTGATACCACACCTTTCGGCTCCGTCGTTGGCTCCGATTTCTTCCATGGTTCCATCCTTGGGGGGATCTGGGCACCGGGACTCCCTCGTCGGCTCTGAGGGGGCGAGTGGCATCGGACCCTTGTCCGACCCCGTTCTCCCTCTTGGAGCCTCGGTGCAGGTGAGTTCGGCCCCAACATCGGCCTCAAAGCCATCCCTCTCGGTGCTGGGAGGGGTCCTTATTTCTTTGGAGCGGGGACCTTCTTCCCTGCCTGATAGGGGTGCTTTTGAGGTCATGAGAAGTGTGCTGGCCCCTGTGCCTGCTCCACGGTCAGCTCCTTCAGCTCCTCCCACTGTTGTGCCTGCTACGGTCTCTACCCATCCTCTCGACCCCGACCGCAGATATCCAACGCCTCAGGTGCCCCCATTGGAAGTATCCTCCTCTTCCGAGGTCTCCCCTGATCCATCAGGGGAGCCCCCTCGGAAGAGGAAATGCAAGAGGAAGCATGTGGACTCTCCTGAGTCCGTCACATCTGATACCGACTTGGATGAGTCGGAAGGGTCCCCACGGTCCCCCTCTGAGGATGTCTCCTTTTCTGACATCCTTGAGATCCTCGAGCAGAGGGGGAAACTGGTCTACCCTCAATCCTTCCGAGGACGAGTCGGTTTACCTAGAGGCTTTTGGTTCTCGCCCTTCCACCTCCTGGGTGTCTCCGCCCTTTGACCCCCTCATGGAAGTGGTGGCGCGGAAGGCATGGATGGCCCCTGACACGATGGAACCTACCCCACGGTGGCCTTCAAAATTTATCACAGCCCCTTCTGATAAGCAGTGTTTAACCAAGGGTGTCCCTGTTGATGCCATGGTGGTGGCGGCAGCCACTAAGAAGGAACTGGCTGATCCTTCAGTACCGATCCATCCTCCTAATAATGAATCTAGGACTATGGATAGGTATGGCAAGCGGATGTTTTCTTCAGCGACCTTTACCATGCGGTCGCTGAATTACTTGTGTCATTTCACCCGCATTCAAAGAGACATGCTCAAAGAAATGGGTGATACTCTACAAGATCCAACAGCTGCGGGGTCTCAAGACAAAATCAACTCCCAGCTGGCAACCCTGAACTCGATTGTTAACTCCTCCATGCGGCTTATTTCCTATGCGGCCGATGGGGCAAGTAGGGCTTCAGGCACAGGAGTGGCCTTAAGGCGTCACGCCTGGATGTGGCTTTGTAACTTTGCTGACCCCTTCAAGGCATCCTTCACTAACTCCCCCTTTGATGGTTCGGCATTGTTTGGACCTCAGGTGAAGGATACTTTGACCAGATGCGAACAGGATGGCAAGACTCTCTCTCTTGTCGTGGGAGTCCGTTTTTCCACCCCGTCTAGACCATACCCTAAGGGTCAGAAGGGTGGAAAAATGTGGCTTCGCAAACCACAGGGAGTTGCGCCTGACACACAAGGTGAGTTCCCCTCTAGAAGCAGGGGGGGGACAATAACAGACGCCGCCCTAGGGGCAGAGGGGGTCCGCAGAATCAGGGTAGCAGAGAAGCTGTCTCTGGCCAGCCCTTCCAGCATCCCTGAGAAGCTGCCCGACTGTCCGCCTTCGGAGGCAGTCGGGGGAAGATTATCACTGTACCCAGAAGCCCTGGCTTTCCCTCACCCAAGACAGATGGGTACGGTCGATCATATCTGAGGGTTACGAAATTCCCTTTGCCCACACCCCAACACAGCCAAAAAGGCCCCTTCCAGATGTTCCACCTGGTCTAAGGGAACAAGCAGTATTAGAAATCTCAAAACTGCTAAGAAAAAGAGCCATCCAACCAGTCCCAGCAGACCAGCAATGATCCGGAGTCTACTCCTTTCTTTTTGGTACCAAAAAAGACAGGGGACTGGAGACCAATTTTGGATCACAGCAGGCTGAACAGGTCTGTCCAAAGAACGAAGTTCCGGATGGTCACGCTACAGTCCATTCTACCCTTTTTGGGCCAGGACAATTGGATGTGCTCTATAGACCTTCAGGATGCTTACTACCACATCAAGATGCACAGGTGCTCCAGGAGGTTTCTCCGCTTCCGGCTGGGGGCCAGTCACTACCAGTTCAAGGCCCTGCCCTTTGGTCTCACTACAGCCCCCCGAGTGTTCACCAAATGCATGGCAGTGGTCACGGCTCATCTGAGATGTCAGGGATTCCAGGTGTTTCCATATCTGGACGACTGGCTCCTTACCGCCACCACCATGCGTCAACTTCTTCAGTCCAGAGATTATACCATTCAAACTTGCAAAGAGCTAGGTATATCCATAAATTTCGAAAAGTCTGCCTTGTCGCCTTTTCAGTCTATTACTTTCATAGGCGCCATATTAGACACAGCCGAACTGTCCGCAAAACTAACCGTGCAGAGAATTTCAGATATTCGCGGACACGTACACATCCTTCTTCAGAGCAACAGAATCCAGGCCAGGTTTGTACTGAAGACTTTAGGTCTCATGGCAGCAGCCATTACGTTACTTCCCCTAGCTCGCTTTCACATGCGGATCCTTCAGTGGATGCTCTTTTCCCAGTGGTCTTTTCAACAGCTTCCAATGTCACACAGCATTTTAATCACCCAATCATGCAAGAAACACCTTTCTTGGTGGATGGTCTCCCTTCAAGTCATTCAGGGCAGACCCTTTGTCCCCCCCCCCCCCCCCGGTTGCTACGGTGTCAACGGACGCCTCCCTGATCGGGTGGGGGGGGGCATTTTCAGGGCAGGACAGTCCAGGGCAAATGGCAACCTTTCGAGTGCCACCTGCACATAAATGTCCTGGATATGAGAGCAGTACTTTTAGTGTTGCAAGCCCTTCAGGACTCTCTTCCTATCGGGACTATTGCAGTTCAGACGGACAATATGTCCGTAGTGTGGTACATCAACAAGCAGGGCGGAACCAAGTCCTATCCCTTATGTCGAGAAGCACTCAGACTTTGGCTGTGGGCGATCTCTTCTCAGCGGTTTCTGATAGCAACGCATATCCCCGGGAAGTCCAACGTCATAGCGGACAGGCTGAGCAGAGCCATTCTCATGCCGCACGAGTGGTCTCTCAAGCAGTCAGTAGTGGAAAAGATTTTCCGAAGATGGGGTCAGCCTTGCTGCGATCTTTTTGCAACACCTCAAAACAGCAAGTACCACGACTTCTTCACTCTCTTCCCGGCCACCCCCCCAGTGATGCTGTAGTCCACGATTGGCCCCGGGGTCTTCTGTACGCTTTTCCCCCCTTTCCATTAATCACACAGTTGATTCAGAAAGCTACCGCATTGAGATTCACAATGATCCTCATTGCCTCTTACTGGCCTCGACAAATCTGGTTTCCGTTCCTGCATCGTTACCTCTTGGAGCAGCTCTGGCATCTGGACCCAGTGCCAGATCTCTTGACCCATCAGTCGGGCGAACTGCACCAGTCCCTCCTCTCTCTCAGCCTCACAGCTTGGTTGCTCCACTTCCAACCTTAGCCAGGCTTCCCTTTATTTCCCATTCGGTGCGTGACATCATTCTAGCTTCCTACAAATCTTCTACCAGGAGGATTTATGCTAGCAAATGGAAACGTTTTTCTTTCTGGGCAGAGACTAGAAACATGGACTCTTTCACGGCACCTATCCAATCAGTCCTAGATTTCTTGGCCAAACTTTTTCAATCAGGTTCTTCATCCACTATCAGAGTTCAGTTAGCGGCCTTTTCAAATTTTCATGTTGGCTTGTCGGACTCCACTGTTATGTCCCATAAACTTTGTAAAGTCTTCCTTAAAGGTATCTTTTTACTTAAGCCCCCGATCAGAGATCCCCCACCACAGTGGGATTTGAATCTGGTTTTAACCTCTTTGATTCCCCCTCCCTTTGAACCTGCGGCTTCCTGTTCCTTGAAGTTACTCTCTTGGAAAACTCTATTTCTAGTGGCCATAACTTCCACGAGGAGAGTCTCAGAACTTCACGCCCTTTGCGTTCGTCCTCCTTATCTGGTTTTCCATAAAGATAGAGTGTCCCTCAGAACTAACCCATCTTTTTTACCTAAGATATCTTCTGAGGCAAATCTAAACCAGACTATCAATCTCCCAGTTTTCTTCCCTAATTACTCCAACAGAGTGGAACAAAAGTTGCATTTTTTGGATGTTCACCGTCAACTCTGTTACTACCCGGATAGAACCAAGCAAGTTAGGAAATCTGAGCAGCTCTTCCTGTCTTATGCGGAAGGGAAGAAAGGCCTTCCAGTTTCCAAAGTAACCCTTTCTAGATGGTTGGCCTCTGTGATTACTTTCATCTATGAACTGAGGTGTCAAGAACTTCCTTCAAGGCCTAGAGCCCACTCAACTAGAGTCTTAGCTACGACAATAGCCTTTCAGGCTAGGTTGCCTATAGACTCCATTTGTGCGGCAACCACATGGGCCTCTCCTCATACCTTTATTTCTCATTACAAACTGGACATGGCCTCCAGAAGCCGAGCTAACTTTGGTTCCACAGTCCTCAAGAGTCTGTTCCGATGAGCCACCCAGGGTTGAGGTGCTAGGGATGCGGTCCCATCCAGCAAGAATGAAGGTGAGATTGACAACTTAACATTGAGAAGTTATGTACCTACCATAACGTTTCATGTTAGTTGTCTTCTTCTTGCCTTCTTTCTTGCGTCCCACCCTCCAACCCCCTAGCCTGGACAGACCGGATCCTTCTGGGCTTTCTTTCATCCCAGCTTGGACTCCCATGGTTGCTTTTCTTGGTATGTTCTATATATAGGTATTCCTCTTTCTCCTTTGTTCTGAGATCAGAACTGCTATGGTGTGAGCTATCAAACGAGATCTGGGTAGTTAGCGCCTAGCATTGTGGGATACAGGGTAGCCTCGAGCCGGTAAAAAATAGCTCTTGAGCTTTGGTATAGGCTGAGTCGGAGCAGAGGATCGGCTCCAGACCCATCCAGCAAGAAAGAAGGCGAGAAGAAGACAACTAACATGGAACGTTATGGTAGGTACATAACTTCTCATTATTTTCACAACTATTAACTAGAAATGAAAATTCTTTAATTGGTTACAAAGTTTCTTCTCGTACTGAATCTGAACAAGGTAATACCTCTATTTTTATTGAAATGCGTAAAGACCTGTTTCAGCTTGAGGATTGTCTTTATAAGCTGAAATGTGTACAGCTACAGCGATACCATTTTGAGGCTTGTATTGAGCTCCAGGTGGTGCCTAGGGGCTTAAGAATTTTAAAGATGCCCATGTATGGTGGCTACTATAAAGATCTTTTAGTTAAGTGGCAAAAACTTAACTTAGAACTACATGCGGCTATTAATAGACTTCTTTAAGCCGGAAGAAGACAAACTAATACAGCTTGCTTCATCTATGCAAAACGAACTATACAAAAAATGTCCAACCAGTTTGCTTGATGTAAAAATTTGTTCTGTTTTAGACTCATTTCTGACATTTGAACATAAATTAATTTTACAAAAGCAAAAGAAAATAGATAGGGACTTCACTGATTTTTCGTTTTCGTTGGGACATGTATTTGCTTGGCCTAAATCTGTTGCTAAGCAACAAACAACTGATGAGAGAGAGACCTGGAGATAACGTGAGCACGTCAGTGGTCGTTCCCACATTGAACTGTGTCTACAACGACTGTTACCATTCCAGCTACACAGATTTCTTTTGTTTCTCCTGCAACCACGGCAGCACAGTATAAGACCATAGTTAACACTGGAGCAAGACGAGCTCGACCATCAGTATTACTAATGCCTCAGTTAGCAACTCCGTGCCCATTAAAACACAAAATGACACCACCGTCCTGAATAGGAGTGGATTATCTTTTCCATTCCTAATAAGGTCCTCTGTCAACAGATTTTCCAACAGCAGGGGCAGAACCAAGAGGAAATGGAACATGGATGCATCATGCGGCCAGAGTTTGAAGAAAATATGGCAAATGTTACCAACTCCATATTTCCTCTTATGATTTAACATCTGATTAGCTTTCTTTACTTAATAGAGGTATGAGCTTTATACCAATGCAAATGACTGATATCACTGATTGTTCATAGGTTCATAGGTTTGTACTAGGCTATCTGCCCTAGGGCATTTATAAGCCTAGCCAGAGTGTGTGTAGCTTACACCACCCCTTAGGATGAGAATACTACGCCCATTTAGGGTTTAGTTAACTGTGCCTCTGTCTAGTAGTGACACAGAGATGACCCCCGGGGTAAACCTACGATCTCCCATCCACTCGTCAAGATTTCTCTTGAATAGAGTTAGTGAGGGGCTCTGCCTAACATGGACTGGGATTCTGTTCTAGAGTGTAGGGAGCCTCTGGGTTATGAATCTGTCCCTCCAGCACATTCTATTTATTTCTGTGTTGAGGTTCAAGTCTCTTGCTCTCGTGGCTCTGGTGGATTTGGATTTTTTGAGGTGGAGCATGTCCATTAATTCCGGATTGGACATGGCCTTGTACGTCAGGCACAGATCACCTCTGAGTAGGCGGTATGCGACTGAATAGAGCTGGAGTTTCTTCAGCCGGGCAGCATATGACATATGTTTGAGACCCTTTATCCTCTTGGTGAGGAACTTTTGGGGTCTTTCCAACTGCTGTAGGTGTCGGGTAAGATACATCCCAAATGGGGCATTGTACTCAATCATTGGCCTGAAAAGAGAAGAGTACAGGGGCACAATGACCTCCCTTGATCTAGATGTGAATCCCTAAATGATAAGGTGGGCAATATAGAAGGTCTTCCTAACCACTTTGGCAATGTGAGTGTCACATGAGAGGTTACTGTCAACTTGGGTCCCTAGGTCCCTGATTACCTCTTCCGTACTTAATGGATTACCACCTATGTGGTAATTTGTGGGTACCTTGTTTTTCCCCAAAGGGTATGACTGTACATTTTTTGGCGTTCAGCTTAAGGCCATGGCTCTGGCACCAATTATCCGTTTCTATGAGGCCTCTCTGAAGGATGCTTGTGTCTGCTGGAGTATCAATTATGGCGCCCAGTTTGCAGTCATCTGTGAACTTTGTCAGCCACAATCCTCCTATGTTTGCCTGCACCTCAGAAAAATAAATGCCGAACAAGAGTGGTCCCAGGACTGAGCCCTGTGGGACACCGCTTGTGACCGGCTTAGAGTCTGACATGGCTCCAGCAACTCTGACCATGTGGGTTCTGTCCTTGAGCCAGTTTGCAACCCATCTTGTGACATATGGGTTTACATTTAAGCTGGTGAGTTTGTCTATGATGCCCGAGTGGGGTATTGTGTCGAAGGCTTTTGCAAGGTCAAGGTAGGCTGTGTGAACTGCCTTACCCTCTTCAATGGCTTACTGACTGTTTTAAAAAAGTCGACCAAGTTCAAAAGGCAGGATCTGCCCTTGACAAAGCCAAATTGGGTAGGATCCAATGGATATAGTGATGGTTTGAAGTAAGGATGTAGTCTTGTTTGTCTTGCTTGCTTGCTGTTATAAGGTATTTTATTCATTTATATATGCATATTTATATTTAAAAAAAATATAAATATATATATATATATGTATGTATGTATATATATATATATATATATATATATGTATGTATTTTACACATATATTTTTATATATATATATATGTTGTTTCTTTTACATTTATAGTTTTCATTTTTTCATATATATAGTCATATTTTTATGATGTTTTTTAATGGGTTAATTAATGAAATTATGATGTCATAATTAATTGTGATATTTAAATGTGTTGAATAGGCATTTGCCTGTGTATTTTTTGTCTGAAGAAGGTGGGGAGATTTTCCCTACCGAAAGCGCTTACATTAAAGGTTCCGTGCTCCGCTTTTGCTGCATTTTTTCGTCAGTTCCACTTTTGTTTTAGGATCCAATGTCTGTAGGTCCCCAATGTCTGTTTATGAGTTCTATAATGATCCTCTCCATAGCTTTGCAGACCGGGCTCGTCAAGCTTATGGGGCGGTAATTTCCAGGGTCCATAGAAGCACCGCCTTTGTGGAGTGGCACCACTGTTGCCGACGCCACTCTTGGCACGGTGATCCTGTAGTAAGGCTAAGATTAAACAGCAGCCTTATGTGTGGGTTTAGTTCCTCTTTGAGTTCATGTAGCACACAGCCCGGGACATCGTCCGGTCCCATTGATGCTGTGTTTTTAGCTCTAGAGAGGGCAGCTCTCACCTGGGCATCTGAGATGTTTGGGAGGCTACACTCTGCTGGGATAGATATTTCTCCCTTTGGGGGGGGGGGGGGAGGAGAAATTTGCACTGAACCTGTCTGCCAGAATGTTGGCAATGTCTGTGGGTTCAGTGTATTTTGTGTCATTTTGGACTAACTCTGAGCATATCTGGGAGTTTCCACCCAGGTTTCTAACATAGCTAAAGAAGGCCTTGTGATTGTCTTTTGTGTCTTTTGCGATTTTTTTCTCAAAGTTGGCCTTGGATGATTTTATGAGTGATCGTAGTTTTTTGCTAGTACTGATCAGAGATGCCTTCCCTTTTAGGAATTTTGCTCTGTCATGTAGTAGCTTCCTCCTCCTGTTGTAAAGTTTGTTTATGGCTGGGGTCCACCAGACCGGGCGCCTGCCTTTGGGGGAATGGGTCTTGGTTTTATTTGGGATTGCATGATCCATGCATTCTTGAAGGTGCTCATAGAAGGCATTTGTAAGGGATTTAGCAGTGTGGGTAGTGGTTTCCACTGGCCCAGGGGCCTTGAAGGATACCACTTCAGTCTTAAGGAGTGTGAAGTTGGCTTTTGAGAAGTTCTTCACTGTGGTCTTTTGTGCAGGGGGTGGGGCCGGGATGTGGATTTCCAGTGAGATTAATTTATGGTCTGATCTCACCAATGAGGGATATACTTCCGGTGTGGAGCATTTTGTCCCCGTGTTTGTGATGATCAGGTCTAGTATATTATCTCCTCTTGTGGGAATGGTGACTAGTTGTTCCATCGAATTTGAGTTTATGAATTCTAGGAACCTTTGGGCTAGGGTGTTGGGGCTTGAGTAATGTTCCCAGTTTATGTTTGGGTAGTTGAAGTCTCCCAATATGATGGTATTTGGAGAGACATTCATACTCTCCAGTATCTTCAGGAAGGCTGTGTGGGGTTCCTGAGTTTGAGAGGGTGGTCTGTAGCATGCTACAAACTGTAGGGCAGATGTCCTTCATGGATGCATCTGCAGTCATAACAAATGGGTTGTCCTGTTGTCAGGCAGCCCTTCGGTCGGCCGGATTCGAAAGTATGGATCCGGCTTCGGCTGATGTCGCACTTCACCCGACGTCATCTCTGCTGGTCTTCGGGTATAAAGGCATAAGCCGACGCCATTTTCCTCAGTCTTTCTTGCCGCGTGGCGCCCGAAGCAGAAGCTGTTCGCAAGTGCCGGTCAGTCAGATCCAGAGATTACTACTACCGAATACTACTTCGAAGACTTCTAAAAAGCTAAGTACCGCGTTGGGGACTCTTTCTTGCCTCAGCCGATGTCAGAAAAAGTCAATAACTGTTTAACTTGTGGGAAACAAATACCTCATAAAGATTTCCACTCTTACTGTCTGCCTTGCTTAGGCCCAGACCACGACGTAGCAGCCTGTTCGCCTGTGCTTCCTTCAACCGGCGAACGCTTAGGGCCGGTCGGAGTTTGCTGAACAGTTTTTCGCTCAGATTTTGTGTACATTATGCCGCCGGATCCTCCGACTACCCAAATTGTTAAAAAGCGCAAAGAAAAGACCGACACTCGCGGTCCGCGGTTTCGCCGAAACCACGGTTAAGCAAGCGAGTGTCTCGGTTTCGGCGAAACCGAAAACTGGTCAATCTTCAGCGAATCCATGACTACTACTGAGGCTCCTGCTACCTTACTTGAATCGGCCTCAGAAATTTTGCCTACAACTGTGGTTCTTAGTGATTTATCAGACACCATTCCTTTGGATGTCTCTACCCCAGCACGTGGTGCTGCTAGGCCTCCTGCAGCCATGTCTATTAAGGCCTTTGCCAGGGCTAAAGCAGCCAAATCTGCTAAATCAGTGCCTGTTAAGCCCCTCACACAGGCCCACTTCTAGTTCACAAATGCTTACTCTGGCAGAAGATTTAATATCCTTAATTAGGGGATCCCAATCTCACCCAGACAGGGCCTCTCAGCCCCAGAAAAGAGACCTAGAGCAGAGCCCCCGAGCCAGTGTCCTCTGATGATTCTGGATGACTCAGACATTACAGACCAGCCAGAGGCTCCTTTTTCTACTTATGAAGATTCTGATGCTGAAGAATCCATTCCAGCTGCCTCTCCACCAGAGGAATTTTCCTTTGGGAAACCTTACATGCCATGAGAGAACAATTCCAATGGCAGGGACAAGATTTCTCAGATTCAAGGAAAAGGCTTAGGACTTTTCTGCACTTACCACAACATAGGC
Organism: Protopterus annectens; assembly: GCF_019279795.1. NCBI lineage: Eukaryota > Metazoa > Chordata > Ceratodontiformes > Protopteridae > Protopterus > Protopterus annectens. The sequence goes on from NC_056741.1 coordinate 1,040,637,843, forward strand.
CCTTAGCTATACCTCCTGTACTGCCTGTTGTGGATGATGCATTTAATGATGTCTGCACTGCTCCTGATTCTTTACCTCCAGCCCCTGCCAAACCAGATAGATTTTACAGGGTGCCAGACACTCATCACCACCTATACAAGGCCCCACTTGCAGACCCCGAAACTATATCCCAGGGGCCTAAGGCAGTAGCCTCGACCACAGCAAAAACCCTATTCCTTCTGAAAGGGAATCCAGGTCCTTAGAGAGATGGGGGAAAAAAGTTTACACCTCTGCTACTCTCTCAGCTAGAGCTTTAAACTGTCAGTTTCATATGATCCAATACCAAGAGTTTATGCTGGATCAGTTAACTAAAAAACTGTCCTCTGATGAATCTTTAGATAAGAAATATGTATTAGAAATGGTGAATAACATCTAACAGGTTAGTAACCATTCCTTAAAATGTGGCTATGATGCACTGGAGGCTTCATTTAGATCAGCCATGACTGGCACAGTGATAAGAAGGCATGCATGGTTGAAAGAACAGGTCTTACGGATCATGTTAAAGCAAAGCTATTAGATGCTCCTATGGATAAGGCCAGTCTATTTGGTACACCTGCCCAGCAGGTAATGAAGAAAATGGAAGAAAAGGCAAAATCTGTACAAACAGTTAAAGATTTCTTACAGGTTCAGCCCCCAAGGTTTAGCAGGAACTGGCCTGCCAAAAATTGGTCCTTTCCTGACTCCACAAGATCCCAAAGTGGCAGGAATAGACGCTCTAGAGGCAGAAATCAATCCAGAGGAGGTGCCTACAGAGGACGACAGTGGCAAGGCAATAACCGAGGCACAGACACAACCACTGCCACTGCAACAGGACAATCACAGTGACTTGGCTCTGACTCCGCCTACCAGGGAGCAAATAGCAGCACCATTAGGCGGAAAGTTAGCCTTATTTTCAAAAATTGGCACTATATCACAAAAGACAAGTGGATTTTGCAAACCATAGACCAAGGCTACGGTTCCACTTCCACACCTTACCAGTAAAAAGAGGAATGCCAAACCTGCCTCCAAATCAAAAATAGAAGCTCTGCAGCAGATAGCGGAATTAACAAAGATGAGAGCTGTGGAAAGAGTACCAATATCAGAACAGGGCAAAGGATTCTACTCCAGACTCTTCCTAGTGCCAAGAAAAGAGAAAAGTTGGAGACCTATTCTCACCTGTCCATCTTAAACACATACATCATTGTCCCAAAATTCAAAATGCTGACCCTACAGCAACTTCTTCCCATGCTGGGCAAGGAGTGTTGGCTGGTAACTCTAGATCTCAAGGAGGCATACCTGCACGTCCCCATTCGACCAAATTGCAGAAGATACCTCAGATTTCTTGCAGGATCAGAGCATTATCAATTCTCAGCATTGCCCTTTGGCTTATCTACTGCGCCCAGAGTATTCACAAAATGCCTGGCATCAGTAATCGCTCACTGCAGAGTACAGGAATCCAAATTTATCCATACCTGGGCGACTGCCTGTTACAAGCGGACAACAAAAGCAAGCTGACAACAGATTTACAAAGGGTCATTTACTTGCTACAAGCCCTGGGATACACAGTCAATTTACAAAAGTCAAGGCTGATACCATCCCAAACAAGAACATTCTTGGGCGGAATTGGACACAGTAAAACAAATGGCATTCCTAACTGCAGAAAAACAAAAAGAGCTCCCTCTCTTTACTTCTTGGCATTAACAAAGCAGAACAAACTAACAGCAAGAAAAGTTCTGCAGGCCTTGGGCTTCATGGCATCATGCATAATCTTGGCAGCATATGACATATGTTTGAGACCCTTTATCCTCTTGGTGAGGAACTTTTGGGGTCTTTCCAACTGCTGCAGGTGTCGGGTAAGATACATCCCAAATGGGGCATTGTACTCAATCATTGGCCTGAAAAGAGAAGAGTACAGGGGCACAATGACCTCCCTTGATCTAGATGTGAATCCCTAAATGATAAGGTGGGGAATATAGAAGGTCTTCCTAACCACTTTGGCAATGTGGAGTGTCACATGAGAGGTTACTGTCAACTTGGGTCCCTAGGTCCCTGATTACCTCTTCCGTATTAATGGATTACCACCTATGTGGTAATTTGTGGGTACCTTGTTTTTCCCCAAAGGGTATGACTGTACATTTTTTGGCGTTCAGCTTAAGGCCATGGCTCTGGCACCAATTATCCGTTTCTATGAGGCCTCTGAAGGATGCTTGTGTCTGCTGGAGTATCAATTATGGCGCCCAGTTTGCAGTCATCTGTGAACTTTGTCAGCCACAATCCTCCTGTGTTTGCCTGCACCTCAGAAAAATAAATGCCGAACAAGAGTGGTCCCAGGACTGAGCCCTGTGGGACACCGCCAGACCGCTTAGAGTCTGACATGGCTCCAGCAACTCTGACCATGTGGGTTCTGTCCTTGAGCCAGTTTGCAACCCATCTTGTGACATATGGGTTTACATTTAAGCTGGTGAGTTTGTCTATGATGCCCGAGTGGGGTATTGTGTCGAAGGCTTTTGCAAGGTCAAGGTAGGCTGTGTGAACTGCCTTACCCTCATCAATGGCTTAGTGACTGTTTTAAAAAAGTCGACCAAGTTCAAAAGGCAGGATCTGCCCTTGACAAAGCCAAATTGGGTAGGATCCAATGGATATAGTGATGGTTTGAAGTAAGGATGTAGTCTTGTTTGTCTTGCTTGCTTGCTGTTATAAGGTATTTTATTCATTTATATATGCATATTTATATTAAAAAAATATATAAATATATATATATGTATGTATGTATATATATATATATATATATGTATTTTACACATATATTTTTATATATATATATGTTGTTTCTTTTACATTTATAGTTTTCATTTTTTCATATATATAGTCATATTTTTATGATGTTTTTTAATGGGTTAATTAATGAGATTATGATGTCATAATTAATTGTGATATTTAAATGTGTTGAATAGGCATTTGCCTGTGTATTTTTTGTCTGAAGAAGGTGGGGAGATTTTCCCTACCGAAAGCGCTTACATTAAAGGTTCCGTGCTCCGCTTTTGCTGCATTTTTTCGTCAGTTCCACTTTTGTTTTAGGATCCAATGTCTGTAGGTCCCCAATGTCTGTTTATGAGTTCCATAATGATCCTCTCCATAGCTTTGCAGACCGGGCTCGTCAAGCTTATGGGGCGGTAATTTCCAGGGTCCATAGAAGCACCGCCTTTGTGGAGTGGCACCACTGTTGCCGTACGCCACTCTTTGGGTACGTATCCTGTAGTAAGGCTAAGATTAAACAGCAGCCTTATGTGTGGGTTTAGTTCCTCTTTGAGTTCATGTAGCACACAGCCCGGGACATCGTCCGGTCCCATTGATGCTGTGTTTTTAGCTCTAGAGAGGGCAGCTCTCACCTGGGCATCTGAGATGTTTGGGAGGCTACACTCTGCTGGGATAGATATTTCTCCCATTGGGGGGGGGGGGAGAAATTTGCACTGAACCTGTCTGCCAGAATGTTGGCAATGTCTGTGGGTTCAGTGTATTTTGTGTCATTTTGGACTAACTCTGAGCATATCTGGGAGTTTCCACCCAGGTTTCTAACATAGCTAAAGAAGGCCTTGTGATTGTCTTTGTGTCTTTTGATTTTTCTCTCAAAGTTGGCCTTGGATGATTTTATGAGAGATCGTAGTTTTTGCTAGTACTGATCAGAGATGCCTTCCCTTTTAGGGATTTTGCTCTGTCATGTAGTAGCTTCCTCCTCCTGTTGTAAAGTTTGTTTATGGCTGGGGTCCACCAGACCGGGCGCCTGCCTTTGGGGGAATGGGTCTTGGTTTTATTTGGGATTGCATGATCCATGCATTCTTGAAGGTGCTCATAGAAGGCATTTGTAAGGGATTTAGCAGTGTGGGTAGTGGTTTCCACTGGCCCAGGGGCCTTGAAGGATACCACTTCAGTCTTAAGGAGTGTGAAGTTGGCTTTTGAGAAGTTCTTCACTGTGGTCTTTTGTGCAGGGGGTGGGGGCGGGATGTGGATTTCCTGTGAGATTAATTTATGGTCTGATCTCACCAATGAGGGATATACTTCCAGTGTGGAGCATTTTGTCCCCGTGTTTGTGATGATCAGGTCTAGTATATTATCTCCTCTTGTGGGAATGGTGACTAGTTGTTCCATCGAATTTGAGTTTATGAATTCTAGGAACCTTTGGGCTAGGGTGTTGGGGCTTGAGTAATGTTCCCAGTTTATGTTTGGGTAGTTGAAGTCTCCCAATATGATGGTATTTGGAGAGACATTCATACTCTCCAGTATCTTCAGGAAGGCTGTGTGGGGTTCCTGAGTTTGAGAGGGTGGTCTGTAGCATGCTACAAACTGTAGGGCAGATGTCCTTCATGGATGCATCTGCAGTCATAACAAATGGGTTGTCCTGTTGTCAGGCAGCCCTTCGGGTCGGCCGGATTCCAAAGTCTGGGTCCGCTTCGCTGATGTCGCACTTCACCCGACGTCATCTCTGCTGGTCTTCGGGTATAAAGGCATAAGCGGACGCCATTTTCCTCAGTCTTTCTTGCCGCTGGCGCCCAAGCAGAAGCTGTTCAAGTGCCGGTCGGTCAGATCCAGAGATTACTACTACGAATACTACCAAGACTTCTAAAAGCTAAGGCAGCGTTGGGGACTCTTTCTTGCCTCAGCCGATGTCAGAAAAAGTCAATAACTGTTTAACTTGTGGGAAACAAATACCTCATAAAGATTTCCACTCTTACTGTCTGCCTTGCTTAGGCCCAGACCACGACGTAGCAGCCTGTTCGGCCTGTGCTTCCTTCAACCGGCTAACGCTAGGGCGTCGGTCGGAGTTTGCTGAACAGTTTTTCGCTCAGATTTTGTGTACATTATGCCGCCGGATCCTCCGACTACCCAAATTGTTAAAAACGAAAAAAGACCGACACTCGCGGTCCGGTTTCGCCAAAACCACGGTTGCAAGTCGAGTGTCTCGGTTTCGGCCGAAACCGAGAAAACTGGTCAATCTTTAGCCGAATCCATGACTACTACTGAGGCTCCTGCTACCTTACTTGAATCGGCCTCAGAAATTTTGCCTGCAACTGTGGTTCCTAGTGATTTATCAGACACCATTCCTTTGGATGTCTCTACCCCAGCACGTGGTGCTGCTAGGCCTCCTGCAGCCATGTCTATTAAGGCCTTTGCCAGGGCTAAAGCAGCCAAATCTGCTAAATCAGTGCCTGTTAAGCCCCCCTCACACAGGCCCACTTCTAGTTCACAAATGCTATGTCTTGAAGTGGTGGTTGCTTGGGTGTCTGCTTTGGAGGCCTCTGTTGTTTTGGTAGATTTTTAATCAGCGCCTCAGAGTATGTTTTTGTATGTTTATGTGTTTGGTTTGCAGTTGTGATAGTTCTATGTGAAACTGGGTTTGTGGTGTGCGTGGTTACCTTCTCCTCCTGACTGGTCTTGCCAGACTTGAGTTGAGAGAGCTCAGCCTCCAGTTTGGCTATATAGTTGCATCTCTCGCATATATTTGTATTTGTTGGGAGGAGGAGAGAGTTGTCTGTGTACATGAGGCAACTGTAACATTGCCTCAAGATTCCCAGATTCACCAGCTGAACAGGAGAGGACGCCAGCAACTGACCCTTCGACATACTAGAATAGTGAAAAAGGTTGCTGTGTAACTGAGTCAGAAAAGGACCTGTAGGGAAATGGGTACTCAAGGGAATTTAGGTGAATGAAGTACTTTCTTTTGTTTGAGTGCTTTACCTGTATAAAAAATGCTTTAGGAGCAAGTGCTGAGCTTTTCAGATAGAGAATAGGCTGTTTAGATTGCAAGTAGAGCAGTTCTAAGGGAAAAATTGAAGAGCAGACTTTACGGAGCCAGAAATAGTTTAAACTTGATTAACCGGCGCTGCCCGATGCTGCTCTATGAGCAACTTCGCGCTAAAGCGGGCTTTATAGCAGGGGGATGAAAACAGCTAGGAATTGACCCAAAATGGCCAATAAACTACAAGTTGCTGGGCTGGAACCACTCCTCTAGGGACAAATAGGTTGCTCAGTGCTCCCCACTCCCACTGGTGAACAAAGAAGCTTCCTGTTATCCAAATAAGGATATGGATAGCACAGGAATCTAGACAAAGCCCAGAGATCAGCAAAATCTGAAGACTGGACTATTCTAGTTCAGTAAGGCGGGAAAACAAGATATTTTTTTCTTTTGTATGGTAGACTTGAAACTTTTTACCTGCAGTATTATGGTGAAAGTCTATTTAAATCCAGCACAACAGAGTGCAGTGATAATTGTTTAATGACGTTTAGAAAACCTAGATGTTATGTGATCCTATCTCGCCTACATTCTGACTGATGGGTTCGGAGCCGATCCCTCGGCTCCGACTCGGCACGCTTATGCCAAAGAGCGAAGTCTCTTATTGGCTGAGCTTACTATATCCCAGGATGCACCACTACCAGTCACCCAGATCTCGTTTGCCGCTAACTTGCGAAGACGTGGTCTCGAGCTGGCTGAGCTGAGTAGTATTTTACTAACTTTTTTCTGTCAGAAATTTGCTGTTCTTGTCATAAAAAGCTGTTTTAACGGCTACTCTTTCCTTTTGTGTGTGATTGGAAGTTTTTTGTGAGAAACTTTGTAGTGTGATTGGGCGTTGGTTCTGATTTCAGGCCTCCTTCATCTTAGGGCCTTCCCGGTCAGTCAACCCCACTCAAACCTTAAGGGTTTTTAAAATCCCCTTGAGTTAATTGTTACGGATTGTTTACCTAATCGGCAGCTATAAACTGATTTTTGGTAGTGTCAGTTAAATCAGAAAGTCAAGTGGATAGTGTTGTTTTTTCTGTCAGGGAATTACTGCATTATTGTTATAATGTCTCAGAATCCTAGGCCTTCGGGCTTTAAAAAATGCACCAAATGTAATTTTAAGATGTCAATCACAGATGATCACTCTCTCTGTGTTTATTGTTTGGGTGCAAAACATTTACAAGAGTCATGCAGTGTGTCACGCTTTTCCTCGAGGGTCCTCCAGGAGAGGAAAAATAAACTCATTCTTAAAGGCTTAATAAAACCCTCCTTTGAAGAAGCTTTAGCATCCTCTCCTTCTCCAGCTAAAGAAAGGCGCCGGCTCCGACCAGTCCGTCGGACCCGACCGCCAAAAGACATAGGCAGGCTTCTCCTTCGGCTCCAAGGACTTCGGAGCCGAGGGCGGAACGGTCTGCCTCGATGCCACCAGTCTCGACTCCTCTGGCTTCGGAGCCGATGGCAGGGGCATCGAGAGGCGGGTCACCTTCGTCGGCTCCACTGGTCTCGGAGCCGACAAAGGTTGCCCGCTCAGACACTTCCTCCTCGGCGCCGAAGTCCTCCTCGGCACCGATGGAAACTAGTGTGGGTAGTCATCGGGTCGCCTCGGAGCCGGTCCCCTAGCCCTTTGGGGCCGTTGGAGAGGCTATCTTGAACCCGTTCAGTATCCTCTAGGTCATCGAGGATGTCGGATTCGGATATAGACAGGGTGCTCCAAAGACTGTTCCAGTCCCCAGTCTTTCAAAAATTTGTTTCGGCTCCGACCCAGTTGGCTTCGGAGCCGATGGCCCATGCCCATGTCATTGCTATTCCTCCTCCGACCGCTGCTCCGTCGGAGCAGGTGCTGTTGGAGCCGGTGGAGATCTTAGGGTCGGCTCCGACCCTTACTCCAACCCCGCCTTGGGTCCGAGTTTGGTACACAGACTTCTTCGGCTGGACCTGGGGTGATGTTTCAGGACCTATGCTATCGGTTCGAGTCTCCTCTCGGTGCTTGCTGCGGGACTTCCGTCTGCTATCATGGCTCGGGACCGGACACTCCCAGGATTCTGGGGTCCGCTTTCAGAGCTATGAGGAGTGCCTTGGCCAAGTCTTCTTCGGCCATCTCCCGGCTTTACCAGCACCTTCCTGGGCGTGGAGACTGGGTCTTTGGCAGTTCCCTGTCCGTAGGCAGCGGAGCCCTGGGCCTGAGGTTACCCCATTGGGGTTCCCTCCTCCTGAGGGTTCTTCGGAGTTGTCTTCAGAGGAACCCCCAAGGAAGAGATCGTGCAAGAGGAAGCACGCCGACTCCCAGTCTATTACATCTGACACTGATCTTGATGATGCGGAGGGGTCCCAAGTCGCCCTCGGATGATGTCTCATTTGCAGACATCTTAGAGATCCTCAAACAACGAGGCGGCTGGATATCCAAACCCCCCTCTGCTGATGAGTCAGTGCTCCTCAAGGCCTTTGGGGCTCAGCCCTCTGCCTCCTGGGTGTCTCCGCCCTTCGACGAGCTCCTGGATTTAGTTTGTCGGAGGGCGTGGGAACATCCAGATACCGTGGAACCAGTCCCTTCTTGTCCTAACAAATTTTTGTCTCCCCCACCCGAGAAGGAGTTCCTGACTAAAGGCGTGGCTGTAGATGCCATGGTGGTGGCATCTGCTACACAACAGGACGTGGCAGAGGCTTCAACGTCCGTCCATCCTCCTAATAAGGAGTCTAGGAGCATGGACCGCACGGAAGCGCATCCTGACTTCAGCGGCCTTTACTTTAAGGTCCCTGAATTATTTGGCACATTTTACCAGACTTCAGAGGGATCTGGTCAAGGAGCTGTCAGATTCCCTCTCGGGTAACCTACCTGAGCAGCTAGCCCAGTCGGTTAGCTCTCAGTTGGCTATCCTTACGCCAATTTCTAACTCGTCCATGAAGCTCATTTCATATGCGGCCGAAGGGGGTAGAGCGGCAGGCACAGGCGTGGCTCACGGAGACAAGCCTGGCTCCGCTTGTGTCAGTTTGCGGAGGCCTTCAAGTCTTCCTTCACGACGCTCCCTTCGATGGGTCCTCTTTGTTTGGACCTAAGGTTAAAGACACCCTTACCGCTGTGAGCAAGAGGGAAAAACTTTATCTGCCGTAGGTGCCCGTTATTCCACTCCCTTTCGGCCTTATCCCAAGGCTAAAGGAGGAGGGAAGATGTGGTTCCGTAAATCACGTAAGTTTTTTCCTCAACAGCAGGAAGATTCCCCTTCCAGAGGCAGAGGAGCGCGAAATTTTTCTGGGAGACGCCGTCCCAGAGGCGGCAGAGTGCCCCGCAATTCTGGAGACCGCGAGTCCTTTCGTGGCTCTTCAGCCTCCCACACCTCATGAGGGATTGCCCGGCTGTGCTGCTCCGGAGCCAGTCGGGTGCCGTTTTGCCAAGCACCTAAAAGCCTGGGAATCAATCACTCAGGACAGATGGGTGCTTCGGATCATTGCCGGAGGTTACACCATCCCATTCACATGCTCACCCCCACCGTCCAAAAAAAATCCCGGACCCACCACCCAGTCAAAGGGAAATTGCAGCCGCAGAAGCTTTAAAGCTGCTAGAAAAGGAGTCATCCAACCGTCCCCACAGACCAGATCGGATCCGAAATTACTCGAGGTTCTTTTAGTGCCAAAAGACAGGGGACCTGAGACCAATATTGGATCTCAGCAGACTAAACCAATCCGTCACGAAATCCAAATTCGAATGGTCACATTACAATCCATTCTCCCATTGTTGGAGAAGGATGTTTGGATGTGCTCCATAGACCTCAAGGACGCCTATTATCACATACCGATACATCAGGCGTCCAGGAGGTATCTGCGCTTCAGCCTGGGAGACAGTCATTTCCAATTTTGTGCACTGCCCTTTGGTCTCACCACAGCCCCCAGGGTGTTCACCAAGTGTTTGGCAGTAGTGACTGCTCACCTGAGGAGTCTTGGATTCCAAGTGTTTCCCTATCTGGACGACTGGCTCCTGACTGCCACCACCAGGCATCTACTAATGGACAACCTCAAAGCCACCATCTCCCTGGGTGCTACCCTGGGAATTACATTCATTTGGTCAAAGTCTGTCTTGCTGCCCTCTCAGCGCATAAGGTTCATAGGAGCAGAGATAGACTCAAAATTGATGCGCGTTTTTCTTCCTACCGAAAGGATCCAAACTTTACAAGGCCAAGTTCAAGCCCTGATTTCAAGATCCAAAGCCCCAGCCAGGATGGTCCTACAAGTTTTAGGTTCGATGTCTGCCACGGTTCTTCTAGTTCCTCTGGCAAGATTGCACATGAGGATTCTTCAGTGGCTATTGTCAACTCAATGGTCCTTTCAGGACCTCCCCCTCAATCATCCCATTATGATTACAGAAACATGCAAACGGGACCTTCGCTGGTGGCTTCAGACATCCAATCTAAATCAAGGAAGCCCTTTTGTTATTCCCTCTCCAGTGGTCACCCTGACGACAGATGCCTCCCAGATAGGGTGGGGGGGGCATTGTCTGGGCAGGTTAGTTCAGGGCTCCTGGCTTCCAGACGAAACTCTTCTCCACATCAATGTATTGGAGATGAGGGCTGTACTTCTGTCCCTACAGGCCTTACACAAGTTTCTCCCTCAGGGCATAATCGCCATCCACACAGACAACATGTCGGTGGTCTGGTATCTAAACAAACAAGGAGGGACCAGATCTTACCCCTTTGCAGAGAGGCCATGAGGGTGTGGGAATGGGCTGTAGCTACCAGCCGTTCTTGGTAGCGACCCACATTCCGGGAAATCAAATATATTGGCAGACAGATTAAGCAGAACAATTCTCTCTCCTCACGAGTGGTCCCTAAACGAAACAGTAGCAGCTCAGGTTTTCAGGAGATGGGGACGCCGTGCTGCGACCTATTTGCAACACCACTAAACACGGTGCAAAGGTTCTTCTCCTTGACTCCACATCAAGGGGAAGCAGCTATGGATGCTCTAGCACAACCTTGGCCAACAGGGCTACTTTATGCCTTTCCTCCGATTCCACTTCTCTCCAAAGTCATTCAAAAGCTTCTCAATTGGGGTCCACAATGATACTGATTGCTCCATACTGGCCTCGTCAGGTATGGTTTCCTACCTGAAGAAACATGCGGTGGACGATCCTTGGACTTTAGATCTAACTCCGGATCTGCTAATTCATCAGTCGGGACGACAGCATCAGTCCCTACACTCCTTGAAGTTGACAGCTTGGCTCCTCCACTTCCGACTTTAGTCAGAAGTCACACATTAGACCCGGAAGTTATTCACATTTTATCTTCAGCCCACAAACCCACCACTAAGAAATTGTACCTCAGTAAGTGGAAGAGGTTTGCTATCTGGGCTCAACTCAGTGGCTTAGACCCTATCACTGCTCCAATCCCGCAGGTTTTGAAATTCTTAACATCCCTGTTTAATCAAGGATCTTCTGTCTCTACTATTAAAGTCCAACTGGCGGCTATCTCTAAATTCCACGAATCCATGGATCCTCCATTGATGAGCAGCAGACTATGCAAAACTTTCATTAAAGGTGCGGGCCTGTTAAGACCCCCAGTTTTTCATCCTGCGCCTCCGTGGGATCTTGATTTGGTGCTTCGTGCATTAACATCTTCCCCTTTCGAACCGGCTGCTACATATGAGTTAAAATATCTGTCTTGGAAAACTGCCTTCTTAATTGCAATTACTTCTGCAAGAAGAGTTTCAGAGCTTCAAGCCCTGTCTATTAAACCACCGTACTTGATTTTCCACAAGGATAGAGTATCACTTAGGCCTAATCCATCCTTTGTCCCAAAGGTCTGTTCTAATCTCTGTCTCCAACAATCTCTAGAGCTACCAGTTTTCTTCCCAAAATTCTCCAATGAAGCAGAATACACTCTCCATAAATTGGATGTTCACAGGCAATTGCGCTTCTATTTAGACAGGACTCAGCAATTTCGTAAGTCAGACCAGTTGTTTGTGTCCTTCTCAGACAATAAATTGGGTAAAACCATCACAAAAGCTACTATCTCCAAATGGATTAGAGATTGTATAACTCAGGCTTATTCTTCTTGAATAAGCAACTTACAACATCTATCAAAGCTCACTCTACCAGAGCTATGGCGACTTCTATAGCTTTTCATTCCAAGCTCGCTATATCGGAGATTTGTGCTGCGGCTACTTGGTCCAATCCGCACACTTTCATTTCCCACTATAAATTGGATGTGGCATCTAAAGGGCGAGCATCATTTGGTTCCACGGTACTCAGGAGTGTTTTCCAGTGAGCCACCCAGGATTCAGGTGCTAGGGACGCTGTCCCATCAGTCAGAATGTAGGCGAGATAGGATCACATAACATCTTTTAGTTATGTACTCACCATAACTTCAGATGTTTGGGATCCATCTAGCCTACATTCCTAATACCCACCCTCCTTCCCCCTGCCTTGGAGATCAGAAGAGATTGAACGGTTTGAGTTCTACTGTTTTTATCTTGTTTCATCTGACGATGTTATATAATCAGAGCATGCATGTGTGCATGTATGCGGACAAACTAGATCTGGGGGACTGGTAGTGGTGCATCCTGGGATATAGTAAGCTCAGCCAATAAGAGACTTCGCTCTTTGGCATAAGCGTGCCGAGTCGGAGCCGAGGGATCGGCTCCGAACCCATCAGTCAGAATGTAGGTGAGATGGATCCCAAACATCTGAAGTTATGGTGAGTACATAACTAAAAGTTTCTTTGTTCACTCATAGCAATATGGGGAAGGTCCATTTTAATTTAAAAATTTTAATGAACAAGAAGCTTTACGACATTTAATTCATAACACCCCGTTAGTGATAAAATCAGCTGATAAAGGAGGAGGAGTTGTAATGGACAGGGCCTTCTATGATGACCAAATGTTGATTTTATTACATGATAGAGATATGTATAGATTCATAGGTAGGTACTAGGCTGTCAGCCCAAGGGTCTAAGGAAGCCTAGCCAACAAGGTTCCCTGGCTTACGCCACCCAGGAAAGTTATTTTCCTGTGCCACTGTCGAGCAGAGCCACAGAAGTGATCACTGGGGTGTATTTCCTATTTCAAATCCACTTATCAAGATTTTTCTTGGAGTGCTAATGAGGAACTTTGCTTGACATAGATGGGTAGCTTGTTCCAGAGTATGGGAAGTCTTTGGGAAAGGAAGCTATCCCTCCAGCATGTCCTGTTTATTGTGGTGACAAGGTTTAGGTCCCTAGAGCGTGTAGTTCGGAGGGATTGGGATTTCTTTAGGTGTAGCATGTCCAACAGCTCTGGGTATGCTACAGAGTAAAGCTGGAGTTTTTTGAGATGGTCAGTGTAGGGCATCTGTTTGAGGCCAGTAATCCTCTTTGTGAGGTACTTCCAGCTGCTGCAGATGTCTTGTGATGTACATTCCAAAAGGGGCATTGTACTCTATAATGGGTCTAATGAGTCTCAAGTAGAGGGGAACAATGACCTCTTTTTTCGTAGATTAGAACTATTTTATGATGAGGTGTGCCACTTTGAAGGATTTCCTGACTACTGTGGCGATGTGATTATCAAAGGAGAGACTTCTGTCCACCTGGGTCCCAAGGTCTCTTATCACACATTCGGCGTTAAGTAGACTGCCGAATATGTGATAGTTCATGGGTACAGAGTTTTTACCAAAGGGGGTGATGGTGCACTTTTTGGCATTGAGCTTGAGGCCATGGCTCTGACACCAGGCATCCGTCTCATTGAGGCCCTTCTGTAGGATGTCCACATCATTTGGGGACTCGGCTATGGCTCCTAGTTTGCAGTCATCTGTGAACTTCGTTAGCCAAAGGCCTTCTGTGTTAGCCTGTACTTCAGAGAAGTAGATACCAAACAGGAGAGGTCCTAGGACTGAACCCTGTGGTACTCCACTTGTCACTGGTTTGAAGTCAGATTTGGAGTCTGCAGCTTTTACGGTGTGAGTTCTGTCAGTGAGCCAATTGGCAACCCATCTTGTGACGTAGAGATTTATACCTAGGTTAGTGAGTTTAGCTATAATGCCAGAATGGGGATGGTGTTGAAAGCCTTGCCGAGGTCAAGATAGGCTGTGTGAACCACCTTACCCTCATCTACAACTTTGGTGACTGCCTCAAAGAAGTCGATCAGGTTCAGGAGGCATGATCTGCCTTTCACAAACCCGAACTGGGTGGGGTCCTATGTTTGTAGGTTACCAATTTCTTTGTTTATAAGTTCCATGATGATACGTTCCATGGCCTTACAGACCAGGCTCGTCAGGCTAATAGGGCGATAGTTCCCAGGATCAATGGTGGCTCCCCTTTTGTGGAGTGGGATAACTGTTGCTGTGCGCCATTCAGTGGGCACAAAGCCTAATATGAATCTGTGATTGAACATGGTGCTCAGGTGGGGAGCCAGTTTGTTCTGAAGTTCATGTAAAACACAGCCTGGGATGTTGTCCAGTCCCATGGATGCTGTGTTTTTGACTTTAGAGTGCAGCTTTTTACCTGCGTAGTTGTGATTATAGGGACTCTGCATTCTTTCTGTATAGTTATGGGCCCTTTAGTGGTGGGGGGGGGGGTAAAGTTAGCATTGAAGCTATCTGCCAGGACGTTGGCAGTATCAGTTGGTTCTGTAATTTTCATGCCGTTGTGCTGTAACTCAGAGCAGATCTGGGTGTTGCCATTGAGATTCTTGACATAGCTATAGAATGCTTTGTGGTTGTCCATAGAATCAGTGGCGATTTTGTTTTTGTAGCTAGCTTTGGAGGATCTTATAAGGGATCTCAGCGTCTTACTGAGGCTGACCAGGGAACTCCTGCACTCATGGGATTTTACTCTCTTTTGCAACAGTTTATTCCTTTTGTTGTAGAGTTTGTTTATGGCAGGGGACCAACAGATTTGCTTCCTTTTTTTGGAGCGTAGCGTCTCGGTTCTATTTGGGATAGCACGATCCATGCACTTGTGTAAGTGCTTATAGAGTGCCTCTTTGTAGGATTCAGCAGTTGTAACTGTGTTGTCCATCTGCATGGGTGTCATGAAGTTCTCCACTTCTGTCTTAAGCATGAAATTGGCTTTGGAGAATTTTTTTACCGTGATTTCCTTAATGGGGGTGGGGGGTGGGATGTGGATATCTAGGGTGAGTAGCTTATGGTCGGATCGGACCAACGAAGAGTTGACTTCAGGTGTGGAACACCAGTCACTCATGTTGGTAATGACTAGGTCTAGGATATTGTTGCCTCTGGTGGGGGTGTGGATATGTTGATCCAGGGCATTGGAATTTATGAATTCCGGAAAGCGTTGAGTGAAGGAGTTTGTACATGAGTAGTTTTCCTAGTTAATGGTGGGGTAGTTGAAATCACCCATTATTAGGGTGTTTGGTTGAACCCTAATATTTTCCAGTATATCAAGAAAAGAGGAATGGGAATCCTGGGGCATGGTGGGGGATCTGTAGCAAGCTACATTTTGGATTGCAGTTTTGCCCAGAGTTAGTTGCATTTGGATAACCTTGGATGCATTATGCTGAGCAACTAGCCTGGAAGTGTGGATATCCTTAATGAATATGGACACACCTCTGCCTTTGGTGTTTTCCGGTCCAGGTTAGGTGGCCGAAAAGTGTGGTATGAGTTATAGCCTGGTAATGCAGGGATGCTGTCTGAAGCCTTGAACCAGGTCTCAGTCACTGCACAGATATCGATGTTCTGCATTTTAAGGAGTGCCTCAAGGGAGTGCATTTTGAGATTTAGACTTCTGGTATTGAGTAGCATTACCCTCAGTTTTTGCTTGCCTGTTCCTGTTACGGTGGTGAATTTGTCATTGAAACCTTGCCTAAAAAAAGGCACTATAGGAGCAGCAAGAGCCTTAGCCAGTGTCCGGAGTCCCAGGAGTGACAGGTTCAGGCCATCTCTGGCAAAGCATCGTGGTCTGTCAACCATGTCGTCCCAGACAGATAGGTACTGGATCCCCTTAGAATGACACCAGAAGCTTAGCCAGTTGTTGAAGTCAATCATTTTGTCCTTGTACTGCGGTATCATTCTGGGCAATGGCAGGATTGTACTCGGGGCTAGGTTCATACCTGCCTGGGCTACAAGATCGGAGAACTCTTCCATGTCTCTTTTTCATGTAGTCCAGGGAGGTACATCTCAGGTCATTCACACCAACATGGACAGTGACAGAGTCATATTTGTACTTGTCGTGTGACCTGAGTGTGTAGGTTATGTGGTGGATCCTGGCATCTGACAGTAACCTTCTCCTTGTTTAGCCTGGTGAGGGGGACATCAGTGTGCCTGACGATAGAGTCACCTGTGACTAGTGTGTTGGGTATGTTGTTTTGCCTTATGGGCTGTGGTTGAGTGGCACACTGAGTCTGTGGGTTATGTGTCATTTGGGTTGTGTTAGGGGTGGAGATTGCTTGCGTTTCTGCTTTGGAGGTCTCTGTTGCTTGAGCAGATTATTGTTGAGAGCCTCCACGAAGGTTTTTGTGTTTCTTTGTGTGGATTTTAATGGTGTAGGTTTAGTGGGGCTCTTGATTTGTGGTGTGGTGCAAGTGTTTACCTTCTCCTCTTGACTGTCAAGTTCAGTCTTGGTTGGAGAGAGCTTTACCTCCAGTTTGGCTAGATAAGTGCATCTCTCACAGGCTGTGATGTTGGGTGGTAGGAGGAGAGGGTTGCCTATGTACATGAAGCAATTGCTACATTGCCCCAAGATTGATCAGATAGACAGGAGAGAACACTGGGAGCTGACCCTTGGACATTCCTGAATAAGAAAATAGTTTCCTGTAGGTAAGTGAGGAAAGTGAGTATAAGAGCTGATGTTCTTAGTGTTTCACTGTTGCAGTCATTCCATTACGGAAATCTGCTGGCAGGTTGCCATCAGTCGGCCTGATTAGCAAAGTCTTGAGTCCTGCGTCGGTTGCTGTCCCTTCTTTCATGACGTCAGGGGTATAAAACATGCAGCTGACACCATTACAGCAGTCTTTCTTGCCGTGCGGTGCCCGAAGCAGAAGCAGTTCGCAAGTGCCGGTCGACCGACTCCTGAAATTTTAGTTTTCGAGTTTCAAAACCGAAGTCTTCAACTAAAAGCTAAGTACCCCATTGTGGAAACTTTTTCTTGCTCCTTACCGATGTCGTTAAAAGTTAATAATTGTATTACTTGTGGGAAGCAAATACCTCATAAGGGTTTTCATTTGTACTGTATTCCTTGCCTAGGCCCTGACCACAACGTACCTTGCTGTCGGTTTTGTGCTTTATTTAATCAGCGCACTATCCGTCATTGGTACATTTTTGCTTGTAAATGTTTCGGTTCTCGGTTTAATTATCCAGAAATCACGTTGGTTAGCCATCCGACTACCAGGATACTGAAAAAACGCAAAGAAAAAGACAGCGACAGGCCGTTGAGGTCCATAACTGCCGATGATGCTTCTCCTAAGCCAGTCGCCAGTTCGCCGGTACTCATTGAGGCACTTTCGCAGCTCCTGATACCCGCTACTTCTGATTCGCAGGCCTCTACTGAGACCCATTCGGAGTCCAGTATGCTGTGAGATGCTTCACCTATGGAACCCGTGTCTGTCTCTACCTTGGATGGGTCCAGAGCCGCCCTGCAGGCACCGGCTTCTGAGGGTGTATTCAGGCCTACAGACTTGCATATTAAACTGACTCCACCTTCAATACTATGGCCTAAATTTCGATCTGTGTCTAAAAAACCGATGCCTAGGCCACATGTTCAGGCCCCTATGCCTAAAAAACAAATGATGCTTGGCTTAAGGGGCAATTTCTGCCTGATCATGTTAAAGCAAAACTGTTGGATGCTTCTTTGCAGCAGGACCGTCTGTTTGGCAATAAGGCTGAAGAGGTTCTAAAAAGATGGAAGATAAAGCTAAATCTATGCAAACTGTGAAAGATTTCTTACAAGTACAACCTCCAAGATTTAGTAGGCACTGGCCTACTAAGAACTGGTCCTTTCCAGCTCCTTCCAGAGCCACTCAAGCCAAACCCAGACATTCCAAAAGCACCAGATTTCAGTCCCAAGGGACTTTCAGAACTAAGCAACGGTGCTTCCACTTCCAAATCTGGAAATAACAAGACACCACCCTATGGTAAACAGTTTCAATGACTTTCCTTTAAAATTACCAAGCACTTACCTCTTAGCCGCCCCTCTGGGGGGAAAAGTGGCTCTTCATACAAAAAACTGGCAACTTATAACCCAGGACAAATGGGTTTTAAATATAGTGTCCCAGGGATACAGATTTCATTTCCACACGTTGACAACTCCAAACGGGTGGCCAGACCTGCTGCCAAATCAGTGGGCAGAGGCTCAGAAACAAGTACTTTCCCTCCTCAACATGGGGGCTATTCAGTTAGTACCACAAGAGGAAAAAGGACAAGGTTACTATTCCAGACTATTCCTGGTACCTAGAAAAGACAAATCATGGCGTCCAATTCTGGACCTCTCTACTTTAAGCACCTTTCTGGACATTCCAAAATTCAAGATGCTGACTCTTCACCAGTTACTTCCTATGCTAGGCAAAGATGCCTGGTTGGCAACTCTAGATTTAAAAGAGGCTTACCTGCATATCCCAATCAGGGAATCTTGCAGAAGATACCTACGATTCAAAGCAGGCTACTTGCATTATCAGTTCTCTGCACTGCCCTTTGGCTTGTTTGTGAATACCCTGATTGCAGTAAAGTGCCTGGCTCCAGTAATTGCATTTTACAGGCAAAGAAATATTCAAATACATCCATACCTGGATGATTGTCTAATTCAGGCAGAAAACCAGGCTACTCTTCTAAAACATCTGGCGTTTGTAAAAAGGGTTCTAACTTGTCTAGGGTACACCATAAACGAAAAGAAATCACAACTGGTACCCTCTCAAAAAATTACATTCCTGGGTGCAAGCTTTACTGCCCAGATGGCTTTCCTTGCACCAAAAAAGCAAATTCATTTGTTGACTTACTTCAAACAGGTGGCCACAAAAACCCTGCTATCTGCAAGACAAAAACTGCAAGCCTTGGGGTTCATGGTCTCCCTGCATTCTTCTAATTCCATATGCAAGACTGCATATGAGGAAACTTCAGTGGTACTTAAAAAGTTTATGGAGTCAACATTGTCACAGCCTGGAAACAATTATTCCTGTCATACCTTGCCTGCGCCTAGAGTTCTTATAGTGGGCAGAGGCCTGCCACCAAAACAAGAGACTGCCATTCACACCACCCCCTGCCGCCCAAACCCTAACTACAGACACATCAGACTATGCATGGGGGGGCTCATCTGGCAAGGAAGTGCATTCAGGGCAAATGGAGCCCAAATCAAATGCACCTTCATATCAATCAAAAGGAAATGCTAGCTGTACAGAATGCACTGACAGCCTTCAAGGACTACCTTCATCCAGGACAACTAATGGTAAAGATGGACAACACCACGGTTATGGGGTACACAAACAAGCAGGGTGTTACACATTCCTACCCCTTCTGCAGACTAGCCGTGGCATTGTGGAACATGGCCTTGAGCTACCAAGTATAACTACAAGCTCAATTCCTGCCAGAAAAGCTGAATATTCTGGCAGACGAACTAAGCAGAAATCTCATGGACCCACACGAATGGAAACTGGAACCATGGATTTTCAACATGTTGACATGCAAATGGGGGAGCCCAGACATAGATCTTTTTGCCTCACCCCAGAACTACCAGTTGGACAAATTTTGCACAAGAACTCCTCACAAAAAAGCCTGGAAAGTGGATGCTCTGTCTTTCAACTGGAAAAACCTATCCGTCTATGCCTTTCCCCCTCTGACTCTGCTCGCCAAAGTTCTACTAAAAGTCAAACAGGACAAACCAAAAATGATTTTGATTGCTCCAGACTGGCCTCGCCAACACTGGTGCCCACTCCTGCACAGTGTGTCACAAATTTCTCCATGGCACCTGCCTCAGACACCTTCCTTACTGTCTCAGCAGGAGAACCAAATTCTGCACCCTCAGCTGCAAACATTGAATCTTGCAGCTTGGCTAATCATTTAAATTCCCCCTAAGCATCCCTCAGCAAACCTGTGATGGATGTCATTTTGGAGGCGAGACGACCTGGTACTAGAAAATCTTATGCTGTCAAATGGAAAAGATTCTGTGCCTGGAATCAATTACAAGGGATGAGCACAGCAGTACCCAATTTACCTCAGATTTTGCAATACTTAACTGAGATGTTTCACAAGGGTCTGTCATTTTCTTCCATAAAAATCCATGCCTCAGCCATTGCAGTTCATTAAAACACAGAACCCCCCCCCCCTTTTCCCATCCTCTGCTAAAGCAGTATCTCAGAGGGGCCAAAAATTTGAAACCACCCAGGAGAGCTCCAACCCCTGCCTTGGGACCTTAACTTTGTATTGACGAAACTCACTCTACCTCCTTTCGAGCCAGCTGCTACTGCAGACTTAATATTTCTTTCCTGGAAAACAGCCTTCCTTTTAGCAATCACTTCAGCTAGAAGGATTTCTGAATTTCAGGCCCTTATGGCAGTGGAGCCTTTCATCATCTTTCATGCGGATAGGGTGTCACTCAGGACCAATCCATCCTTCATGCCCAAGGTGGTATCCAGTGTGGCTCTTAATCAGTCCATTCATTTACCAACTTTCTTTCCCAGTCCACAGAACAAGGGGGAGCAGATTCTGCATTCATTGGATGTGCACAGACAACTTAGATTCTATTTGGACAGGACTAAATCTTGAAGAAAATCTGAACTGCTGGTAGCATTTGCTGCAGGGGCAGAGGAGAAGGCTATTTCAAAGCAAACCATTTCTAAATGGATAAGCAATTGTATTCTTTTTTGCTATAAGCACCATGGAAAAACAGGGTATCAGATCTCATTCCACCAGGGCTGCATCTACTTCTGCAGCCTTTCTCAGAGGTGTTCCTACCAGGGATATTCTAGAAGCTGCTACCTGGAGTTCAGTTCATCCTTTCACCAAGCATTATCACTTACCAGTTTTCTCTAAATCCAGAGCTGGCTTTGACACTGCTGTTTTGCAGGACGTTATAGCTGGTCCTAATGCTGCATAAATTCATCCTCCCAACCATAGCTTTGGGAATCTACCCAAATGTAATGACTACAACAGTGAAACACAAAGAACATAGTACAGTTGTGTACACTTACCATAAATATAGATGTTTAAGTGTATTCACTTTTGCAGTCCTGGTTACCCTCTCTCCAGTCCCCCCGTTTTTTCTCTTTCTATAACTCTACTTTCTTTTACTATGCTTAACAGCCTTTTTGGTGTATTTGATTTTGTTTGGAGGTATATTTTTGTGTTTGTAATTGCTTATATATTTTGCACCCCATTTGGGGGGCACTTGACATCTGGGGCAAGAAAACCTGATGTAATGGTGTCTGCTGCATGTTTTATACCCCTGACGACCTGACGTCATGGAAGAAGGGACAGCAACCGACTCAGGACCCAAGACTTTGTTAATCAGACTGACGGAGGGCAACCTGCCAGCAGATTACCCTAATGTAATGACTGCAACAGTGACTACACTCGAACATCTACATTTATGGTAAGTGTACACAACTGTACTTTTTTCTCTAAGCAAGTGAGGAAAATAAGTACAAGAACTGTTTTCCTCTAGGTAAAGAGGAGGGTTAACTGCTGTAGTAATTTGTAGCTTATTTAGTGCTAACAACAAGTTCTGAACAAGTGCTGAGGACGAATAAGCAAATTCAAGTGCTAAAACTAAGAATTTGTGCCTGGATCTTGTGGTAGATAGGCTGCCTAGTGCTTATCACTCCCACTGATGAGCTAGAATGCTTTTCTCAAACACAGAAAGGCTTGGAGGGGGCTCAGAAGCTTACAAACAGTCCTGGATACAGCAAATCCGTATCTGGACTAGACTAGTTACAGGTAAGGTGGGAAACGAGCACAAATGCGGGCTTTTAAACCAGAAAGTTGAAAGATATGGAAAAACTGCCCAAATGACCAATAAACTACAATTTCTTGGCCAGAAGCCGCTCTTGTGGTAGATAGGCTACCTAGTGCTTACCTCTCCCACTGATAAGCTAGAAGGCTTCCCTCCAACACAGAAAGGCTTGGGGGGGCTCAGAAGCTTACAAGCAGTCCTGGATACAGCAAATCTGTATATGGACTAGACTAGTTACAGGAAAGGTGGGAAACAAGTGCAAATGTGGGCTTTTCAGCCAGAAGGTTGAAAGAGATGGAAAAACTGCCCAAACGGCCAATAGACTACTCGCATTTCTCCCTCTTTTTTACATACTATTATTAAAAGGGTCCATAACACCCTATATGATTGTCTACTGGGAACGTAACATTATACTAGAACAGTATAATTATTTTAAGTTTGACAAACCTATTACCCCAGTAATACATGGGATACCCAAGATCCATAAGGACCTATACAAGCCACCATTCAGGCCGATTGTATCTGGTGTACTGGTAGGGGATGGTGTACAGAAAACATATCTATTTATGTTGAAAAGCATTTGAGAAGTGCACTTAGTACTAATCAATATGTGTGATGCACACAATTTTTTAAGTGATTTATATGCTTTTTTAGGACATAGGAAATGTGATACTTATATTTTGGTGACCTTAGATGTGCAATCACTTTTTACTTGTTGGTATTGAGTACCTGAAAAAGTATCTATTTAACAATAGCAAGTTTACTGGTCCATTTATTGAATTGATATGTCTTTTTATGGAAACCATCCTTGAGAATAATGTTTTCATCTTCAATGCGCTGTTATATTGGCAACAGAAAGGTGCAGCTATGGCACTTCCAGTGCTAATAGCTATACCAATATTGTTATGGCACATTGGGAGAATAATTTTATTATTATTACATTTAAGGAGGTCATTTTTTTATCGCAGGTTTGTAGACTATCTTTTTTTGTTGTGGGAAGGTGATGAATACACTTTTAAAATTTCATGAATTCTTAGATTCAACTACCCCCTTTCTTAAATTTACACTAAATTATCCCAGGGATTCCATTAATTTTCTTGATGTAGCGTTTTTTTAAAACCGAGAGACAGTATTTATCTACAAAAACATATAGAAAGAGCTGTTGTAGGAATAATTATCTCCACAGGAAGAGCATGCACCCCCCATATATTCATTGCAACATAGTAATCAAGGTTTGCGAGCATCAAGACTCAACATTAATGATTCAGATTTTACTAAAGAAATTGATCTTTTACAGGCTATGTTTAAGCAGAGGGGCTGTAATGCACATGAAATAGACACAACTATACAAAGCACATCACGGACACAAAATAATAGGGGTAAACCCTATTATTCAGAAGGCCCATGGTCTGTACCACCTGCAAAGAAGAAAAGGGAAGCCAACTTAAGTGTACCTATAACTTATTCCAGTAGCATACATCAGATAGAAGTTATAAAGAAAAACTGGCCCATATTGGCCATAGTTAAGAATGTGCTCTCAATAGTAGAGAATAAACCAAAATTTACATATAAAATAAAAAGAACTTAAAACGGATGCTTTGTTATCCAAAACCTATGGTCCAAAATATTAGATCAAGTACTATATATGGTACGTTCCCTTGTTCTAAATGTAATTGGTGTAAGTTTATAGACTCCACTGATGAACTTAAGCATCCTGATACTGGGAAACTTACAAAAATTCATGCCAGAGCTAGTTGTGACACTATGCATATAGTCTCTTTGGCTGTGTGTCAGCTCTGTTGCAGTTTTTATATTGGAAAGACGGACCACAGACTTTGGGATAGGATCCGTGAGAATATTTACAGTATTAACAATTTATACAAAATAATGCTTTGACTAAACATGTCTCAATACATGGCACTGAACATAATTTTAAGTTCAAGGTTTTACAGGTTGTACATGAAGATGTCTATGGTGGGGGATATAGAAAATAAGGTAGAGAATTTGGAATTGAAATGGATTATAAGAATGAAGGTTAATACAGGAAAAGGTCTGAATGATAGAATTTGTATAAAACCTGTTCAAAAGAATAGGATTTTTAGATGAATAAAATTTCAGTTATTAATGTGTGCGTGTGTGTGTATATATGTGTATATATATATATATATATATATATATATATATATATATATATATATGTTTTTTGTACGGGTTTGTGTGTGTGTGTATATGTATATGTATGTATAAATATATATATATATATATATATATATATATATATATATATATATATATATATATATATATATATATATTGATGTGCCTTCAGTACTTTTAGAAGCGTTGTAACTTTAAATTTTAAATTTATGAATTAATTGTATGATATGTGTTTCCTTATTGGTTGTTTTTATTTTAAAATGGAATGATGCTAATTGGCTTTTGTGTCTGAGGAAGCGGCTTGGATAACCGTGAAAGCACTAACACAATAAAATAAAATATATTTTTGTCACCTTCCTGCTTTGGTTTGCTATACTTGACATTTTGGATCTACATTTTAGCTGCTGGTTTTGTGGTTTTACGTCTTGGTATTGCATTAATTTCTCTGGTGGGATTTTGTTACTACTTTTCACAACTCTTTCAAACAGTTTTTTGCATTTCTGTAGCAACTACCTTTTAATTCTTAAGAAAGGGCTAGGTAAAGTACAGATGGTAAGCGTAGCAAGAATTGTTTCTGAAGAAGAAGTTTGCTGAAGAAATCGAGACACGTAAGGTCTTTAGTAAGAGGGATTACCTGGAAGAAATGCTACTTGACATTAAAAAAAGTATTTAAGAAAAGTGAGAGATTTCCCCCATTAATAGGGATGAGTGTTAGGTGTAAAATACATAAGGGAGACTCAAGCAAAAATTAAGAACAGACCATGGTATTAGAATTTGGAGTTGAGTGTAATGCTATCAAAGAGCTTATAAAGAATAACTGGAAAGTTATTGAATAGAACACCACGTATAAGGTGCTAGGAAGTTAGCCTCGCTTTATTTATAAAAGGCACCCCAATATTAAAGAAAAGTTGGAAGCAGGGAGTAGTAAAGAATGATCAATACAAGACTAATGTTAGAGTTGGAATGAGGAAATGTGTTTTTTGTATGCTATAAATATATACACTGTTTACTATAAATATGTTAAAGTGGCTTTGGACGAATCCGCTTCAACGAAAGGCAAGGGGTCGAATGGTGGCAATGTCGAACCCAACATTGCTGAAGTACAAATCTTGCCCCTATCTCGACCCATGTTAAAGCCTCTTCCGTGGTCGCATTCGAGACATAATTCGGCATTGTCAAATTTCGCAGACGTGAGTTGATGTAAGCAGTGTTCATCTGAGTCCAGTCCAACTTACTTATAGTAAACCATATATACATGTAGGACAAAAATTGAAGTTAAGGTTTTATGATTAAGAATTTACACTGAATTATACTTGTGACTGTAGTTTATGTAGCATTTTGCGATTACTGCCATGGGTATTATGTGGGGAAAACTGAACGTGCATTAAGAAAGAGAATTTATGAACGCTACTTTGATGTAAGTAGTTTAAATAATGAAAAACACCTTAAAAACACAAACTGAAATGCTAACAAAGTACGAGGTTTTATTTATTTTTTTATTATTAAAATTTTGTTTTTTGAGCAGGGATTTTTTTTTTTTTTTTTTTTTAGTCCCAGTGGTGGTCCATGGGAACACAGGTTGGAATATAGAGAACTTTGAGGGCAGATAAGGTTAAATGCTTGTGTATTTCCTAAACTTAATGACACCGCCCCTTTAGACAGTGCATTGAAGTTGCATTTAGCTAAATTATAAACACCAGTATGAATCTATTTATTTAACTTCA
This sequence comes from Protopterus annectens, assembly GCF_019279795.1. Taxonomy (NCBI): domain Eukaryota; kingdom Metazoa; phylum Chordata; order Ceratodontiformes; family Protopteridae; genus Protopterus; species Protopterus annectens. The sequence continues at coordinate 1,040,663,366 of NC_056741.1, forward strand.
TAAGTTTTTCACAATGTTTGGAATAGATTTAAAAATAAATTTGTTTCTAATTTTATGGTTCCTTATATTTAAGGTTTTAATGTTCATTATGCCTTTAAAAGGGTTTTAAATCATTCATAAGGAAGGCTTATGGTGATTAAAATGAGTCACATGTCTCTCTGACAGATAATGGTTAGGATTCAATGCGTGGAAGTTCTGATAAAGTCCTCAATGGAGGAAGGATGAAAGGGTTTAACTTTTGTTTTTATTGTTTGTTAAATTAGTTTCTTTTATATCCACTTCTTGTCCCCTTGTTTTGCAAAGATCTGGCATCACCTTGAACAAGGGTGGTGGAATTATATTATACAATTTTGAGGATTACACAAATATTATGCAAACTATTCTATTTAATGTTGAAAATTATTCTACATGTTCTAGGAATGAAATACATATTTCTTATCAAAAGATGGACAGCTTTTTTATATGAGTGTGTTATGGATCAGAGGATTTCCAAGGTAGATTATGATTTCCTTTTGAATATATCCCCTAAAATTCCTACCGAACGTACACAAAAATATTGAAACACCACCCTTCAGGCCCATTGTGGCAGCTGCTGGTTCAAAAATACACAATTTAGCTGTTTATGTGGATAGAAAAGTTAAATATGTGGTTGAACAATTCCCACATTTGGTCAAAGATTCTTGGGATTTTTTAGGACAACTAAAAAGTGACCTGTGGTGTGTTGATTCTTTCTTTCTGACCATTGATGTACAAGATCTGTTTTCCTGTATTCCCAAACAAGAAGGGTTAAATTTCTTTGAAGAAATACTCTATACCTGTTCGAAATTGCACCCCGATGAGATTAGTTTAGTATGTGAACTTATGGGACTTATTTTGGAAAACAACTACATATATTTTGAGGGCGAATACTTTCAGCAGGTCAAGGGTGTGGCGATGGGAGCCGCATGTGCTCCAACATATGCTAACCTGGTCCTGCTAGGTTGGGAAAGAGAACATGTTTTTAAAAGTGAGTTTTTTTCTAATGTTGCTTTTTATTGCAGGTTTTTGGATGATATGTTTATTTTATGGAAGGGAAATTCTGAATCCATTCCAGCATTCATCCAATACCTAAACCAAACTACCAACTATTTAAAATTCACATTCAGTTTTCATAAACAAGAAATCCATTATTTGGATACTGTGATAATTAAGGACCATGAAAAGTTTATTTCTAAAATCTACCGTAAAAAAAACTTTTTGTAATAGCTACTTACATTTTGACAGTCATCACCCTATGTCACAAAAGGAAAAGTATTATTAAGGGACAAGCCATCAGGGTTGCCAGAATGACATCTTTGAAACAGGACGTTATTCAGGAATTTATTTACCTGAAGGACATATCCGCGGTGGTGGTGCTGCAGTAGCGTTGTCGCCTCACAGTAAGATGCTGTCCGGTTCGATTCTCAGCTAGAGCGTCTTCTGCGTGGAGACATGCGTGAATGGGTGTACCTTCTTTGAAGGTTGTGCGTCAGGGCTGGTAACTCGGCACGTAAAAATCAACTACCAATCATTAGCGGACCGGAGTTCCGCTGTGGCGACCCTTAACCGGAAAAAGCCGAAAGACACAACAACATTTACCTAAAGGACATGTTCCTTGAGAGGGGCTACCCTGGTGAGCTCATTGACACCATCCTTAATGGAGTATTATGACTGGGGTAAAAATTACACCCCATTATTAGGTAAAGGTTTGAATAGAATAAACAACATAGGAACAACCAATGAGATTGTGAACAAAGTTGATTTCCAACACGCATGCATTGTCCAATACAGTCCGTTATACCAACAGGTTAAGGAAACACTTTGCAAAAATTGGAGTATTTTTAAAACTAATAATGAAATTTTTCAAGTCCTAGGTGAGAAGCCATTATTCTCAACTAAAATTGGCCCTAATTTAAAAACAGTCTTGGAAAACAAAAATAAAAACCAAGGTGAACATGTAAATTTAAACAGTAGTAGACCTTGTGGTAGATGTACTTACTGTTCATACATCCTACAAGACAACTCTAGTTCTTTAGACAATAAAAACAAGAGTATAGTCTATCTGAGAAGAGGTAACTGTTATTCAAGTAAGTTGGTATACATCGCCAGGTGTAATACCTGTACATCTTTTTACATTGGGAAGACAGAAAGGCCATTTAAAACAAGAATATATGAACACCTATACGATATAAAAAATAAAAAGGAAACCAATGCTTTGTGTAAGCATAGTACCCAATGTGTGGAATTTAGTGGATTTAAATTTGCCATACTGGCCCTGGTATATATTGAAATCAGGGCTAGGGGGTGACTGGCAAAATGCCTTAAACAAGAAAGAACTATTATGGCAATTAAGACTAGCTGCCAACTTCCCCCAGGGTTAAACCATCATTTAACTATATTACCTATATTGAAAGAAAAGGCAGGACAGGTTTAAATGCTTCATATTGGTCTAAATGAGAATACACATACATATATACATGCATTCAAATTTTTATTGTTGTGGTTTTAACCCATATTCATTTTATTGAATTTTTCTGTGTAAAATTGTTGAATATAAACCTGAAAATGTACTTTTAAAAACAGTTTCTCTTGCACAAACTTTGAATATTTTGTAATGAATATTTTAGAATATGTCTTGTAATTGGGGGGCGGAAGAGCCAATCATTGTTAAGCACTTATTATTTAAACACAATTTTCATGATTATCATGTTATTCTGATGAAGTCAACTGGCATTGACGAAAGCGCTTAATTTTATACCTGGAATAAATTGTATTTTGAGGACTCATAACAATAGTGCTCTTTTTTGTTTCAGTCACCTTGAATTTTACTTGGTTTACCCTTTAGCTGTTATGTTGGCATGTACAACTGTGGTGCTTAACTCATTCACTCCAGTGGTGATCAGGAAGTTTTCACCAACTTCCAATGGATGGAGCCTAAGCCTTTCGACATAATCAAATTATGCCCTCAAATTTCAAACAGATGTTCATATCTCTGGAACCATAGAGATTCTGAAAGAAGTATAAATGGCAAACCCTTCAGTACAAACTATTTTTGCAGTGGTGTATTCTTTAGGTTCTAGGTCTTGAACTGAATTTTACAAGTCATGGTGAACACAGTAACTATTATGTTTGTAATATTTTGTAAAGAACTTTACAATATCTCAGCAACCATAAGTTGCACACATACTGTCAGCAGTATTTTGTTCATCTAGTTGCGAGCTTTCAAATGAGGCTAAGGATTTCTGTCTGTGTTACTTGTTTGTTGAGATATTTAGAAAAATGTGAAAATTATATCTATATACATTAATATCATAAAAACTACATTTAATATCTCTTTAACTGCACTAGGCAGAGGTCAAATATTAATGTAGTTGAGTTCGTCACTGTGTAAGCCTGAAGATGAAATCTTTTAAAAGCTTGTGCATAGCATGGTTTTGGAGTTATTTATGTGAATATGAACAAGGAATATTTGACACCTGATGGCATCACTAGGAGTTAACTGCAGCTGCACCTAGAGGCGTCACTTGGATGTAATGAGTTAAGATAAACAACGCCAAGCATATTGCTTAAGTGTAATTCATTTCAAGTTTAAAGTATGCTGATTTCTCAGTAGTAATAATTTTGGGATTTCCCTGGCACAACCAAATGGCCAAGCCCTTTATTGTCCTATTTTGATTCAGAACTGTTGAAACATTAACCTAGATCTGTGCATGCTTTAATCCTTACCATCCACCAAAGTACTTAATACTACTCTTCTAAACCACCCTGCTGCCATCATTACCGATAAACTAAAAGCTGCATCATTTTCAAACCCAGACAGCAAGAGACATAGTTGTGCAGTTCATCTCCTAAAAAACCTCTTCCACCTTACACCCATCTTTCTTCTATTTATCATTAGCAACATAAAAGAAAACCCATGCGTATAGTTCCAAAGCTAACACATTAACCCTCTCTGTCTGCTGTAATGCTTGCAGCATCAAGAATGAAGTTGGTCAGCTAGATACCTTTTTAAACACTCCCTCTTCAGATGTTATTACTGATTCTTAGATTAAGGAAGACACTCCTAACCAACATTTCTTTCCAAACTACAAAGATAGTGTAGACTTATGAGACATGCAGGTTGGCAGAGCTAAGCACTTATTCAGTCATAGTGCCTATATGTGTGTGGTTGATGAAGTTAAAAACACTAGTCCAACTAATCCAGAGTGTCCCATAGTAAGAATCCTTTTCAACTTACTCAGCTGTCCAAATAACTTTAGCATATCTTCTCCATTCTTCAAATATAAACTTGTTGCATCAAATACTTAGCAGCCTCCCTCTTCCAAAATATAGTTCTAGGAGACTTAAACCAAAAATGTTATGAAAGCAGAGACACTATGATGATGACATTCTAGCAGTTCTTGGCCTATCTCATGTTGTACAAGAACCTACAAGGCCAACTTTTAGTTCAGAAACAACTCTATACTGGACCTGGTGATTGTAGATATACTAAATTTCACGCACCAACTTCTGTTCTTCCTTTTAGTTTCACTGACAACTGCTCTATAACCTTTTCTTCATTGTATATATAAAACTGCATAGATCTCTCGGCTAGTCACCTTTAGAGCAGAATCTGCTCAAAATATTACCAAACTGAAAACCTATGATATATGATGTTGTCTAGCTTCATTTTATCCTTGACATATGGGTTCCGTTCCGATATTTGAACCAATTCGGCCGTTACTACATTTCGCGCAGGCCAAAAACTCTCGAGCTTCACCCTAACCCATAATCCACCTCTCTGTTACCTCATTTCTCATTTGCTGCTTTTATGGACAGAAGCGTTCGCCTCAGCTCCCAAGCTAACTTCATTTTTGGTAATTTCTTGTTAAAATTTCGTTATCGTCTTTTTTTTTTTTTTAATAGAATAGTACATTACCTTTAAAAATATTTTTTCCTTTTGTTTTCTATCTTTCTGTACATTACTGTACCTTCACTATCATTATTGATAGTCCCTTCCTATACACTTACGTGTATTGACGCTATCAATGTTGATAGTTCCCTCCTCCTCTTTATTTATTTATCAAAAAAAATAGTAATGCTGTTCTTCTTTACAGTGTTCTGTTCTGCTTTGTCAGTACACGTCAATGTACCTAAAACTATCATTGTTGATAGATAGAGAAACTTGTGACAGAAAAGGGGAAGAGAACTATCATCTTTCGTCATTATGACTGACAAACCCAAAGGCCCCTCTGGCTTTAATAAATGCCAGAAGTGTGGCCACAAAATTCCTTTCCCGGACTCGCATCTCCTGTGTGTCTATTGTTTAGGTGCTGATGTTCATCGTGCATACAGCTGCAGTCCTTACATATGGGTTCTCCTGCCGTCAGGCGGGTCCTCGGTCGGCCGAATTCCAAAGTCTAGGTCCGGCGTCGGTTGCTGTCGCCCTCTTCCCTGACGTCAGAGCGACAGGGGTATATAAGACACAGCCGACGCCATTTTCTTCAGTCTTTTTTGCCGCGCGGTGCCCCGAAGCAGAAGCAGTTCGCAAGTGCCGGTCGGCCAGCTCCTGAAATTACGAAAATTTGGAAACCGAAGTCTTCTTTAAAGCTAAGTACCCCGTTGGGGAAACTTTTCTTGCCTCAGACCGATGTCAGACAAAGTTAACAATTGTATTTCTTGTGGGAAGCAAATACCGCATAAGGATTTCCATTCCCTCTGTATTCCTTGTTTAGGCCCAGACCACGACGTCTCGGGCTGTCGCTTTTGTGCTACCTTTAATAAACGCACTATTAAGCGTCGGGCTGAGTTCGCCCAGCACTTTTTTGGTAAAGCTTTCAGCTATAAAATGTCGTCGGAGACTCCGACTACCATTTTGTCCAAAAAACGCAAGGACAAAGACCGACACGTGAGGCCCACGGTCTCTACCGACACCACGCCAAGACCGGCTACACGTGGTCCGGATCTCAGTGAGGCGCCTACGCAGCCCCTGACTACCGACCACGCTTTTCTGGCGGTGTCCTCTGTACCAGAGACCGAAGGTTCCTCGGCCCACACCCTGACTACAGCTACCGAAGCCACTGTGAGTGTTGAACCTCTTAATGTGGACAGATCTACTTCCACCCATGGTGTCTTCAGACCTTCTTCCTTTTCCATCAAGGCCTTTACTAAGTCTAAATCAGCCATGCACTCCCAGAAGCCTGTTGCACAGGGCCCAGCTACAGCCCCCCTGCCTAAAAAACAGATGCTCAAAATGGCTGAGGATTTAATTACTCTTATCAGGGGTTCTCAACCCCCACCAGACAAGAGACCCAGAGTGGAGGAAGAATCTCCCTCTTCTGACCAGGGCTCCATTATTTCAGAACATTCTGATGAAGAGGAGCATTCGTACTCCCCTTTTGAATATTCTGATGCAGAACAGTCCATTCCTTCTCTTTCCCCCCCAGAGGATTTCTCATTCGGGGAAACCTTGCATACCTTGAGGGAACACTTCCATTGGGAAGGCCAAGTTTTTTCAGATTCAAAGAAAAGGCTTAGGGAATTTCTTCTACTACCTCAACACAGGCCTCTGGCGATACCTCTTGTCTTGGATATACTTGATGATGTTTACTCGGAGGCTTGCCTTAGTCCGGATTCCCTGCCTCCAGCCCCAGTCAAGCCTGATAGGTACTACAGAGTTCCTAACTCACACCAATTTCTTTACAAAAGCCATAATGCTGACCCAGAAACCATTTCTCAGGGACCCAAGGGGATGAAGGCCTCTACTGCTAAGAATCCATTACCTTCCGAAAGAGAGTCTAGATCCTTAGAAAGGTGGGGGAAAAGGTATATACCTCGGCCACTCTAGCCATGAGGGCCTTAAATTGTCAGTTCCATATGCTTAAATATCAGCAGTTTCTGTTATCACAATTAAAGAATAAAATGTCACAACCTGAACAACCAGATCTGAAGGAGTTGCAGGATATGATGCATAGTGCAGAACAAGTGGATAAGCACACCTTGCAATGTGGTTGTGATGCTCTAGAGGCCTCAAGTAGAGCTGCAGTTACAGGATCAGTCATTCGTAGACATGCCTGGCTTAGGGAACAAACCCTGCCTGATCATGCCAAGGCTAAATTATTAGATGCTCCTTTACAAAAGGATGTATTATTTGGTACTAATGCTGAGGAAATACTAAGGAAAATGGAAGAAAAAGCTAAATCTATGCAAACTGTTAAGGCTTTTCTACAGGTACAACCACCACGTTTTAGTAGAAATTGGCCTACAAAAAACTGGTCCTTTCCAGCCACGGACAAGCCCCAAAGTGGTAGATACAGACGCGGAAGGGGCAGAGGGCAATCTCAAGGATCATATAGAGCCAGACAATGGCAACCTCCAGCATCAAGAGGTGGCGAAGACAATGCACAGCAATACAGAAAACAAACCCAATGACTTTCCCCTTTGCATGCCAAACAAGGCTCAAGTGGCAGCACCCTTGGGAGGAAAGCTGGCATTATTTTCAAAAAATTGGCATATTGTCACAAAAGACAAATGGATCCTGGACATTATAAACAGAGGCTACAGGTTTCATTTTCACACTCTTCCAAAAACGAGAGGCATGCCGAACCTGCCACACAATCAAAGGGCAGAGGCTCAAATGCAAATTTCAAAGCTCATGAACATGAAAGCTATTCAAGAGGTACCTACTCATGAGCAAGGTCAAGGTTTTTATTCCAGACTATTCCTGGTACCAAGGAAGGGAACCGATTGGAGACCCATTTTGGACCTATCCATCCTAAACACATTTCTACTAGTACCAAAATTCAAGATGCTCACCTTACAGCAGCTTCTTCCCATGCTAGGCAAGGGGTCTTGGCTGGTAACATTGGACCTCAAGGAGGCATACCTGCATGTCCCAATCAGACAAAAGTGCAGAAGATACCTCAGATTTCTTGCAGGTTCAATCCACTATCAATTCTCTGCATTGCCCTTTGGCTTATCTACTGCGCCCAGAGTATTCACGAAATGCTGGCATCAGTAATTGCCTACAGCAGACTTCAAGGGATACAAATATATCCTTATTTGGACGACTGCCTGATCCAAGCGGACAGCAAGCACATACTTCTGGAACATCTGGCTTATGTAACACAGTTATTGAATTCTCTGGGATACACAGTCAACAAAGAGAAATCCAGGCTAACACCATCTCAGAAAATAATTTTCCTGGGTGCCAACTTGGACACAAACACCCAGATGGCCTATCTTATGCCAGAAAAACAGGGGCAACTAACTCAATACTTCAAGATACTAGCAAATTGTACCAGGCTAACTGCAAGGAAAATCCTGCAGGCTCTGGGATTCATGGCATCTTTCATTCTTCTAATCCCATGTTCAAAGTTGCATATGAGAAAACTTCAATGGTACCTAAAAAACCTATGGTCGCAACACAGCCACAGTTTGGAAACAATAATACCACTAATTCCATGTTTACAAAAGGAATTTCTATGGTGGGCTCAAGCATGCCAAACAAACGCAGGTCTACCATTCAGCAAGCCTCAAGCAAATCAAGTCATCACAACAGACGCCTCAGACTACGCCTGGGGGGCACACATGACAGACAGGTGCATTCAGGGCAAATGGTCCCAAAAGGAAAAGCACCTTCACATCAATCAAAAGGAAATGCTAGCAGTGATAAATGCAGTTACAGCTTTCAAGTACCTCCTGCATCCAGGACAATTATTAATAAGAACAGACAACACCACAGTAATGTGGTACATAAACAAACAGGGAGGAACACATTCATACCCCCTGTGCAGGCTGGCCATGTCACTTTGGAACAGGGCTCTGGAATGGCAAATCGAGCTTCAAGCACAGTACGTGCCAGGTATGGAAAACACGCTGGCAGACAATCTAAGCAGAAATATGACAGACCCTCACGAATGGAAGTTGCATCCTCAAGTGTTTACAAAGATAATCCAAGACTGGGGAAGGCCAGACATAGATCTCTTTGCCTCCCACAAAAATCACCAATTGACAAAGTTCTGCTCAAGGACATTTTATCCAAAGACCTGGAGAGTGGACGCCCTTTCTTTCAGTTGGGCAGCACGGACAGTTTACGCCTTTCCTCCTCTTCCTCTACTGACCAAGGTGCTTTTGAAAACAAGAGCAGACAGACCAAAGATGATACTGATTGCTCCAGACTGGCCAAGACAACATTGGTACCCACTCCTGAGGAGCCTAACACATTCTCCTCCATGGACCCTACCTCTAATGCCTCTCCTTCTGACGCAGCACAGCTACAAAACTCTTCACAGTCAGCTGAAAACACTCAATCTGGCTGCATGGACAATTCCTTAACACCACAACAGACCCTTCTCTCCAAGGAGGTACAGGATGTCATTTTGGAAGCCAGAAGGCCATCTACTAGAAAAGCTTACTCCACAAAATGGAAACGGTTTTGCGCTTGGAATGGGAAAAAGGATCAGGATCCTAAAAAACTGAATTTGCCTCAGATATTACAGTACCTAACTGAACTGCTGAACAGTGGACTGTCATTCTCCTCAGCCATTTCTGCAGAATACAACACTGATCCAGCCTTATTCTCTCACCCACTCTTAAGACAGTTCCTCAGAGGGGCTAAGAATATAAGACCTCCAAGGAAACAACCAATCCCAGCCTGGGATCTTAATTACATACTGGAAAAATTAACATTGCCTGCCTTTGAACCAGCTCCCTCAACAGATTTGCAATATTTGTCCTGGAAAACAGCTTTCCTTCTGGCTATTACCTCAGCTCGTAGGGTCTCGGAATTACAAGCCCTCATGGCTGTGCAGCCCTTTCTCATCTTCCATCAGGACAGGGTTTCCTCTGAACCAACCCGTCATTTATGCCTAAGGTAGTATCCAGGGTAGCTTTAAATCAGGCCATACACCTACCTACCTTTTACCCCAATCCTCAAAACAAAGGGGAAAGGCTGCTACATTCTTTAGACATCCATAGACAACTGCGTTACTATTTGGACAGAACAAAGCCGATGTCCTTCAAGGATGCATCTGCAGTCCTAACATATGGGTTGTCCTGCCTCAGGCAGCCCTTCGGTCGGCCGGATTCCAAAGTCTGGGTCTGGTCTCGGCTGATGTCGCACTTCACCCGACGTCATAGCTGCTGGGGTATAAAGGCATCAGCCGACGCCATTTTCCTCAGTCTTTCTTGCCGCACGGTGCCCGAAGCAGAAGCTGTTCGCAAGTGCCGGTCGGTCAGATCCAGAGATTTCTACTACCGAAGACTTCTAAAAAAGCTAAGTACCCCATTGGGGACTCTTTCTTGCCTCAGCCGATGTCAGACAAAGTAAATAATTGTTTAACTTGTGGGAAACAAATACCTCATAAGGATTTCCACTCTTACTGCCTTCCTTGCTTAGGCCCAGACCACGACGATTCAGCTTGTCTAGCTTGTGCTTCCTTCAACCGACGGACGCTTAGACATCGGTCGGAGTTTGCAGAGGAGTTTTTTGGTCCCGCTTTTGCATATAAAATGCCGTCGGAGACAATTAGCTAAAAAGCGCAAGGAAAAGGACCGACACTCGCGGTCCGCGGTTTCGGCTGAAACCACGGTTAGGCCAACCGCAAGTGTCTCTGTTTCGGCTGAAACCGAGTCCTCGGTTCTTCCTTCGGCCGAGAGCATGCCTCCGATAACCGAGGCCTCACAGTGCATAGCTGAATCTGCTACTGAAATTACTGCTACAGAAGCAGGCACCCAGGATTTGTCAGACACTATTCCTTTAGACATTTCTACTCCTGCACGTGGGGCTGCTAGACCCCCTGCTTCTATGTCTATCAAGGCCTTTTCCAGGGCTAAAGCAGCTAAATCTTCTAAGACCTTATCTGCAAAAGCTCCCTCACACAGGCCTACCTCTAGTTCCCAGATACTCAGCCTGGCTGAGGATCTTATTTCTTTGATCAGGGGGTCCCAACCTCACCCAGACAGGGCCTCTCAACCCCCTCCTGATAAGAGGCCTAGGACTGAACCCCCTGAACCTGTCTCTACAGACTATTCCTCGGATGACTCAGATATTTCAGACCATCAGGAAGGCCCATATTCTCCTTATTAGGATTCTGATGCAGAAGACTCCATTCCTTCTGCTTCTCCTCCTGAAGAATTTTCTTTTGGGGAAACCCTACATTCTATGAGGGAACACTTCCAATGGCAGGGCCAGGATTTTTCAGATTCAAGGAAAAGGCTAAGGACTTTTTTACACTTACCACAGCATAGGCCTTTAGCCATTCCTCCAGTACTATCAGTTGTTGATGATGCATATAATGATGCCAGTACTGTCCCTGATTCTCTTCCTCCGGCCCCTGCCAAGCCTGATAGATATTACAGGGTCCCGGACACACACTACCACTTGTATAAGGCTCATGTTGCAGACCCTGAAACCATTTCACAGGGCCCTAAAGGTGTGGCAGCTGCCTCTGCCAAAAACCCTCTTCCCTCTGAAAGGGAATCTAGAGCATTAGAGAGATGGGGTAAAAAGGTTTATACTTCTGCTACTCTTTCGGCCAGGGCCTTAAACTGTCAATTTCACATGATTCAGTACCAGGAATTTTTGTTAGACCAGCTAAATAAAAAACTGTCCTCTCCTGAACCTATAGACCGCAAGTCCCTTCAGGATTTGGTACATAATTCTCAGCAGGTCAGTAATCATTTCTTAAAATGTGGCTATGATGCACTGGAGGCTTCCTTTAGATCAGCTATGACTGGAGCAGTGATTCGAAGGCATGCCTGGTTAAAAGAACAATCCTTACCAGGCCATGGTAAGTCATAACTCCTAGATGCTCCTATGGAGAAACAAAGTTTGTTTGGCTCCCCTGCACAGGAGGTTCTAAAGAAAGTGGAAGAAAAAGCAAAATCTGTCCAAACAGTCAAGGATTTCTTACAGGTCCAACCTCCGAGGTTTAGCAGAAATTGGCCTTCGAAGAATTGGTCCTTTCCAGACACCTCCAGAGCACAGAGAGGCAGAAATAGACGCCCAAGAGGCAGAGGTCAATCTAGGGGTGCCTACAGGGGACGTCAGTGGCAACCTGCCAACCAGAGAAGTGCTGCCACAGCTGCAACTACAACCACTTCCACAGGACAGACACAATGACTTGGCTCTGGTTCCGCCTACCAGAGAACAACTGGAAGCACCCTTGGGCGGAAAGCTAGCCTTATTTTCCAACAACTGGCATTGCATTACAGGAGACAAATGGACTTTACAAACAATAGACAAGGGCTACAGGTTTTACTTCCACACTCTACCAAAAAAGAAAGGAATGCCAAACCTTCCACCAAGCCAAAAAACAGAGTCTCAAAGACAAATCATCAACTTACTAAGGATGAGAGCTATAGAAAAGGTACCACCTATGGAACAAGGCCAAGGATTTTACTCCAGGCTTTTCCTTGTACCAAGAAAAGAAAATCAATGGAGACCTATTCTCGACTTGTCCGCACTGAACACATACCTCATTGTTCCAAAATTCAAAATGCTGACCCTCCAGCAACTTCTTCCCATGCTAGGCAAGGAGTCTTGGCTGGTGACTCTAGATCTCAAGGAGGCATACCTGCACGTCCCTATACGACCAGATTGCAGAAGACACCTCAGATTTCTTGCAGGATCAGAGCATTATCAATTCTCAGCATTGCCCTTTGGCTTATCTACTGCGCCCAGAGTATTCACGAAATGCCTGGCATCAGTAATTGCTCATTGCAGGCTTCAGGGAATTCAAATTTACCCATACCTGGACGACTGCCTAATACAAGCGGACAACAAGACAAAATTAACAAAAGATTTGGAAAATGTCATACAACTGTTGCAAGCCTTGGGATACCCAGTCAACATTCAAAAGTCAAGACTAGTACCATCCCAAAGGATAACATTTTTGGGTGCAGAACTGGATACGACAACTCAGATGGCTTTTCTCACAGAAGAAAAACAAAAGCAACTACCAGTGTATTTCATGACATTAACAACACAAACTCAGCTTACTGCAAGGAAAGTCCTGCAAGCCCTGGGTTACATGGCATCCTGCATAATATTGATCCCGCATGCCAGGGTGCATATGAGAAAGTTGCAATGGTACCTAAGGAATGTATGGTCTCAACACAAGCACAGTCTAGAAGCCCAGATTTCAATAATTCCATGCCTGAAAAAAGAATTCCTGTGGTGGGCTCAGGCCTGTCAGATGAACAGAGGATTGCCTTTCCACAAACCACATCCAAGCCAGACCATCACCACGGACGCCTCAGACCTAGGCTGGGGGCACACATGGAGGACAAGTGTATACAAGGCCTATGGACCCAAGACCAGCTGAATCTACACATAAATCTAAAGGAGATGCTGGCAGTGAAACATGCAATCCAGGCATTCAGACCATTCCTTCAACAAGGTCACCTGCTGATAAGGACGGACAATACCACAGTCATGTGGTACATCAACAAACAGGGAGGTACACACTCATATCCTCTATGCCGGATGGCAATGGACCTGTGGAATTTGGCCCTGAATCTCAACATTCAACTACAGGCCAGATTTGTACCAGGAAAAGAAACTTCACTAGCAGACACCTTAAGCAGAACTACCACGGATGCTCACGAATGGATGCTGCATCCAGATATCTTCAAAACCATAACAAAGAAATGGGGGATGCCAGAGATAGACCTGTTCGCCTCCCCACACAACCACCAATTGAAGAAATTCTGCACAAGAGCATACCACCCACTTGCCTGGAGGGTGGACTCCCTTTCCTTCAGTTGGAAAAACCTGACAGCATATGCATTTCCACCTTTTCCTTTGATGTACAAAGTCCTACTGAAGATCAGAGAGCAACAGCCAAGGGTAATCCTGATAGCTCCAGACTGGCCAAGGCAACATTGGTACCCGCTACTGAGAAGCATGTCTCGGACACACGCATGGCCTCTACCTCTATGTCCCTTACTTCTAACACAGAACAACTACAAGACCCTGCATCCAAACTTGAAAACACTGCAGCTAGCTGCTTGGAATATTGCATAAAACAAAATAAACCAGGTTTATCTCAGAGGGTTAAGGACATTATCCTGGAGGCACGCAGACCCTCCACAAGGAAAACTTATTCAGCCAAATGGAAAAAATACCTCATTTGGAGTGCAGCAAAGAGAGAAAATGTCTCATTGGCAAACATAGCACACATCCTGGAATACTTAGCAGAACTGTTCCACAATGGCCTGTCCTACTCCTCCATTAAGATTCATGCATCAGCAATTTCAGCAGAGTACAACATGGATCCTCCTGTCTTCTCTCATCCTCTACTCAGGCAGTGACCTTTGTGGAGTGGGACCACAGTTGCCATACGCCATTCTTTGGGTACATATCCTGTAGTAAGGCTAAGATTAAACAGCAGCCTTATGTGTGGGTTTAGTTCCTCATTGAGTTCGTGTAGCACACAGCCGGGGACACTGTCCGATCCCATTGATGCTGTGTTTTTTGCTTTAGAGAGAGCAGCTCTCACCTGGGCATCTGAGATGTTTGGGAGGCTAGACTCTGGTGGGATAGATATTTCTCCTTTTGGGGGGAGAGGGAGGGGAGAAATTTGCACTGAACCTGTCTGCCAGTATGTTGGCAATGTCTGTGGGTTCAGTGATTTTTTTATCATTTTGGACTAATTCTGAGCATATCTGGGAGTTTCCACCCAGGTTTCTAACATAGCTAAAGAAGGCCTTATGATTGTCTTTTGTGTCATTAGCGATTTTTCTCTCAAAGTTGGCCTTGGATGATTTTATGAGTGATCGTAGTTTTTTGCTAGTATTGATCAGAGATGCCTTCCCTTTTAGGGATTTTGCTCTGTCATGTTGTAGCTTTCTCCTCTTGTTGTAGAGTTTGTTTATGGCTGGGGTCCACCAGACCGGGCGCCTGCCCTTGGTGGAAAGGGTCTTGATTTTATTAGGGATTGCTTGATCCATACATTCCTGGAGGTGCTCGTAGAAGGCATTTGTAAGGGTTTCAGCTGCGTGGGTTGTGGTTTTCACTGGCTCGGGGGCCTTGAAGGATACCACTCCAGTCTTAAGAAGTGTGAAGTTTGCTTTTGAGAAGTTCTTCACTGTGGTCTTTTTGCTGGGGTGGGGCGGGATGTGGATCTCCAGTGAGATTAATTTATGGTCTGATCTCACCAATGAGGGATATACTACCGGTGTGGAGCATTTTGTCCCCATGTTTGTGATGATCAGGTCTAGTATATTTTCTCCTCTTGTGGGAATGGTGACGAGTTGTTCCATAGCATTTGAGTTTATGAACTCCAGGAACCTTTGGGCTAGGGTGTTGGGGCTTGAGTAATGTTCCCAGTCTATGTTTGGGTAGTTGAAGTCACCCAATATGATGGTGTTTGGAGAGACATTCATACTCTCCAGTGTCTTCAGGAAGGCTGTGTGGGTTTCCTGAGTTTGAGAAGGTGGTCTGTAGCATGTTACAAACTGTAGGGCAGTTTTACCTATGGTTAATTGCACCTGGATGGTCTCCGATGCTTTGCGTTGCCACTAACCTGGAGGTGTGGGTATCCTTTATGAATATGGATACTCCTCCTTTTGTGGTTCGGTCCGGATTTTGGGTCGGAATGCATGATATGAGGTATAACCTGATAGTGCTGGGGTGCTCTTAGGAGCCTTGAACCAGGTTTCAGTCACAGCACAGACATCGATGTTCTCCATACTGAGGAGGGCTTCGAGTGCATCTTGAGGTTTAGACTTCTGGCATTGAGCAGTATTACCCTTAGTTTTTCTCCATTTTTGTTTTCTAGGGCGTAGGTTTATCATTTGAGCCTTGCCTAAAAAGGCACTATGGGGTGGCAAGAGCCTTTGCCAATATCCGGAAGCCCAGGGTGACAGGTGCAAGCCGTCCCTTGCGAAACAGCGTGGCTTGTCAAGCATGTCATCCCAGGCAGACAACTGATCCCCTTAGAATGACACCAGTAATTAAGCCAATTATTAAAGCTGATCATTTTGTCTCTGTATTGTGGCATCATTCTTGGTGAGGGTAGGATACTGCTCAGGGTCAGGGTCATACCGGCCTGGGCTACATAATCTGAGAGCTCCTATATGTCTCTTTTCATGTAGTCCAGGGAGGTACGTCTCAGGTCGTTCACACCGGCATGGACAATGACTGAGTCATACTTGTACTTGCTGTGGAGTGACCTGAGTGCTTGTGTTATGTGGCAGATTCTAGCGCCTGACAGGCAGCTTACTGTGATCTTTTCCTTGTTCAGTCTAGTGAGTGGGACGTCAGTGTGTCTGACTATGGAGTCACCTATAACAAGTGTGTCTGGCATTGTGTTTGGCCTTAAGGGCTGTGACTGTTTAGCACACTGACTTTGAGAACTATGTGATGTCCTTCAAGGATGCATCTGCAGTCCTAACATATGGGTTGTCCTGCCTCAGGCAGCCCTTCGGTCGGCCGGATTCCAAAGTCTGGGTCTGGCCTCGGCTGATGTCGCACTTCACCCGACGTCATAGCTGCTGTGGTATAAAGGCATCAGCCGACGCCATTTTCCTCTGTCTTTCTTGCCGCGCGGTGCCGAAGCAGAAGCTGTTCGCAAGTGCCGGTCGGTCAGATCCAGAGATTCCTACTACCGAAGACTTCTAAAAAGCTAAGTACCCCGTTGGGGACTCTTTCTTGCCTCAGCCGATGCCAGACAAAGTAAATAATTGTTTAACTTGTGGGAAACAAATACCTCATAAGGATTTCCACTCTTACTGCCTTCCTTGTTTAGGCCCGGACCATGACGTATCAGCTTGTCTAGCGTGTGCTTCCTTCAACCGACGGACGCTTAGACGCCGGTCGGAGTTTGCAGAGGAGTTTTTTGGTCCCGCTTTCGCATACAAAATGCCGTCGGAGACTCCGACTACACAATTAGCTAAAAAGCACAAGGAAAAGGACCGACGCTCGCGGTCTGCGGTTTCGGCTGAAACCACGGTTAGGCCAACCACGAGTGTCTCGGTTTCGGCTGAAACCGAGTCCTCGGTTCTTCCTTCAGCCGAAAGCATGCCTCCGATAGCCGAGGCCTCACAGAGCATGGCTGAATCTGCTACTGAAATTACCCCTACAGAAGCAGGCACCCAGGATTTGTCAGATACTATTCCTTTAGACATATCTACCCCTGCACGTGGTGCTGCTAGACCCCCTGCATCTATGTCTATCAAGGATTTTCCCAGGGCTAAAGCAGCTAAATCTTCTAAGGCCTTACCTGCTAAAGTCTCCTTATGAGGATTCTGATGCAGAAGATTCCATTCCTTCTGCTTCTCCTCCTGAAGAATTTTCTTTTGGGGAAACCTTACATGCTATGAGGGAACACTTTCAATGGCAGGGCCAGGATTTTTCAGATTCAAGGAAAAGGCTAAGGACTTCTTTACACTTACCACAGCATAGGCCTTTAGCCATTCCCCCAGTACTAACAGTTGTTGATGATGCATATAATGATGCCTGTACTGCCCCTGATTCTCTTCCTCCGGCCCCTGCCAAGCCTGACAGATATTACAGGGTCCCGGACACACACTACCATTTGTATAAGGCTCCTGTTGCAGATCCTGAAACCTTTTCACAGGGCCCTAAAGCTGTGGCAGCTGCCTCTGCCAAAAACCCTCTCCCCTCTGAAAGGGAATCTAGAGCATTAGAGAGATGGGGTAAAAAGGTTTATACTTCTGCTACTCTTTCGGCCAGGGCCTTAAACTGTCAATTTCACATGATTCAGTACCAGGAATTTTTGTTAGACCAACTAAATAAAAAACTGTCCTCTCCTGATCCTATAGACCGCAAGTCCCTTCAGGGTTTGGTACATAACTCTCAGCAGGTCAGTAACCATTTATTAAAATGTGGCTATGATGCACTGGAGGCTTCCTTTAAATCAGCTATGACTGGAACAGTGATGCGAAGGCATGCCTGGTTAAAAGAACAATTTTTACCAGACCATGTTAAGTCAAAACTCCTAGATGCTCCTATGGAGAAACAAAGTTTGTTTGGCTCCCCTGCACAGGAGGTTCTAAAGAAGGTGGAAGAAAAAGCAAAATCTATCCAAACAGTCAAGGATTTCTTACAGGTCCAACCTCCGAGGTTTAGCAGAAATGAGCACAGAGAGGCAGAAATAGACGCCCAAGAGGCAGAGGTCAATCCAGTGGTGCCTACAGGGGACGTCAGTGGCAACCTACCAACCAGAGAAGTACTGCCACAGATTCAACCACAACCACTTCCACAGGACAGACACAGTGACTTGGCTCTTATTCCGCCTACCAGGGAACAACTGGAAGCACCCTTGGGCGGAAAACTAGCCTTATTTGCAGACAACTGGCATTACATTACAGGAGACAAATGGACTTTACAAACAATAGACAAAGGCTACAGGTTTCACTTCCACACTCTACCAAAAAAGAGAGGAATGCCAAACCTACCACCAAGCCAAAAAACAAACGCTCTAAGACAAATCAACAACTTACTAAGGATGAGAGCTATAGAAAAGGTACCACCTGCGGAACAAGGCCAAGGATTTTACTCCAGGCTTTTCCTTGTACCAAGAAAAGAAAATCAATGGAGACCTATTCTCGACTTGTCCGCTCTGAACACATACCTCATTGTTCCAAAATTCAAAATGCTGACCTTCCAGCAACTTCTTCCCATGCTGGGCAAGGAGTCTTGGCTGGTGACTCTAGATCTCAAGGAGGCATACCTGCACGTCCCTATACGACCAGATTGCAGAAGACACCTCAGATTTCTTGCAGGATCAGAGCATTATCAATTCTCAGCATTGCCCTTTGGCTTATCTACTGCGCCCAGAGTATTCACGAAATGCCTGGCATCAGTAATTGCTCATTGCAGGCTTCAGGGAATTCAAATTTACCCATACCTGGACGACTGCCTAATACAAGCGGACAACAAGACAAAATTAACAAAAGATTTGAATAAGGTCATACAACTGTTGCAAGCCTTGGGATACACAGTCAACATGCAAAAGTCAAGACTAGTACCATCCCAAAGGATAACATTCTTGGGTGCAGAACTGGATACATCAACTCAGATGGCTTTTCTCACAGAAGAAAAACAAAAACAACTACCAGTCTATTTCATGACATTAACAACACAAACTCAGCTTACTGCAAGGAAAGTCCTGCAAGCCCTGGGTTACATGGCATCCTGCATAATATTGATTCCGCATGCCAGGCTGCATATGAGAAAGTTGCATTGGTACCTAAGGAATGTATGGTCTCAACACAAGCGCAGTCTAGAAGCCCAGATTCCAATAATTCCATGCCTGAAGCAAGAATTCCTGCGGTGGGCTCAGGCCTGTCAGTTGAACAGAGGACTGCCTTTCCACAAACCTCATCCAAGCCAGACCATCACCACGGACGCCTCAGACCTAGGCTGGAGGGCACACATGGTGGACAAGTGCATACAAGGCCTATGGACCCAAGACCAGCTGAATCTACACATAAATCTAAAGGAGATGCTGGCAGTGAAACATGCAATCCAGGCATTCCGACTATTCCTTTAACAAGGTCACCTGCTGATAAGGACGGACAATACCACAGTCATGTGGTACATCAACAAACAGGGAGGTACACACTCATATCTTCTATGCCGGATGGCAATGGACCTGTGGAATGTGGCCCTGAATCTCAACATTCAACTTCAGGCCAGATTTGTACCAGGAAAAGAAAATTCTCTAGCAGACACCTTAAGCAGAACTGCCACGGATGCTCACGAATGGATGCTGCATCCAGATATCTTCAAAACCATAACAAAGAAATGGGGACTACCAGAGATAGACCTGTTCGCCTCCCTACACAACCACCAATTGAAGAAATTCTGCACAAGAGTATACCACCCTCTTGCTTGGAGGGTGGACTCCCTCTCCTTCAGCTGGAAAAACCTGACAGCATATGCATTCCCACCCCTTCCTTTGATGTACAAAGTCCTACTGAAGATCAAATAGGATCAGCCAAGGGTAATCCTGATAGCTCCAGACTGGCCGAGGCAACATTGGTACCCGCTACTGAGAAGCATGTCTCGGACACACGCATGGCCTCTACCTTTATGTCCTTTACTTCTAACACAGAACAACTACAAGATCCTACATCCAAACTTGAAAACACTGCAGCTAGCTGCTTGGAATATTGCATAAAACAAAATAACCCAGATTTATCTCAGAGGTTTAAGGACATTATCATGGAGGCTCGCAGACCCTCCACAAGGAAAACTTACTCAGCCAAATGGAAAAGATACCTCATTTGGAGTGCAGCAAAGGGAGAAAATGTCTCATTGGCAAACATAGCACACATCCTGGAATACTTAGCTGAACTGTTCCACAATGGCCTGTCCTACTCCTCCATTAAGATTCATGCATCAGCAATTTCAGCAGAATACAACATGGATCCTCCTGTCTTCTCTCA
This sequence comes from Protopterus annectens, assembly GCF_019279795.1. Classification (NCBI taxonomy): domain Eukaryota; kingdom Metazoa; phylum Chordata; order Ceratodontiformes; family Protopteridae; genus Protopterus; species Protopterus annectens. The sequence continues at coordinate 1,040,683,784 of NC_056741.1, forward strand.
TCCTCTACTCAGGCAGTTCTTGAGAGGAATCAAAAATGTAAAGCCTCCAAGGAAACCACCTTTACCTACATGGGATCTCAACTTTGTGCTGGAAAAGTTAACACTTCCCTTTTGAACCAGCAGCAACAGCAGACTTACAGTTCTTATCTTGGAAAACTGCTTTCCTGCTAGCAATCACTTCAGCAAGAAGGGTATCTGAGTTACAGGCATTAATGGCAGTACAGCCTTTCCTTATCTTCCATCAGGATAGAGTGTCTCTGAGAACTAATCCTACTTTTATGCCAAAAGTGGTCTCCAGAGTATCATTGAACCAACCGATTCATTTACCTACATTCTTCCCCAACCCACAGAACAGGGGGGAAAGACTGCTACATACCTTGGATGTGCACAGACAATTACGCTACTATCTGGACAGAACTAAGACCAACAGAAAAACTGACCAACTTCTGGTAGCATATGCAACAGGAATGCAAGGAAAAGCAATTTCAAAACAGACAGTCTCAAAATGGATAGGAAATTGCATTTGTTTTTGCTACTCTTTTCATGGGAAGACCACTCCTGAAAATATCAGACCTCATTCCACAAGAGCTACAGCCACCACTACAGCTTTCCTACCAGGAGTGGCTACCAAAGACATTTTAGAAGCTGCTACTTGGAGCTCCGTGCATACATTTGCCAAGCATTATAACCTTCCTTTATACTCCAGATCCCGAGCAGGTTTTGCAACTGCTGTGTTGCAAGGGATCTAGACTACACCATCTTTAGCTTAGTGCCTCCTCCCCCAGTTTGGCTATGGTATTCTACCCATATGTTAGGACTGCAGATGCATCCTTGAAGGACATAGTACAGTTTTGTACCTACCATAAATGTAGATGTCTGATAGGTATGCATCTGCAGTCAGGATTACCCACCCTCCTTCCCCTCTGTGGTATTCCTAGGGTACCTACTCCTCTTTTAACTAGCTGGGGGAATTTATTATGGTGTATTTGTTTTGTATATATGTATATATATATTTTTTGCTCTCTACTGTTTGGAATTATTTACATTTATCCAAATTTAACCTTCCTAGAGGGCACCTGGCATCTGGGGCAAGAAACACTGAGGAAAATGGCGTCGGCTGATGCCTTTATATCACAGCAGCTATGACGTCGGGTGAAGTGCGACATCAGCCGAGGCCAGACCCAGACTTTGGAATCCGGCCGACCGAAGGGCTGCCTGAGGCAGGACAACCCATATGTTAGGACTGCAGATGCATACCTATCGGACATCTACATTTATGGTAGGTACAAAACTGTACTTTGCATGTCTTATGTCTTGAGGTGGCAGTTGCTTGGGTGTCTGCTTTGGAGGCCTCTGTAGTTTTGGTAGATTTTTGATCAGTGCCTCCGAGTATGTCTTTGTGTGTTTATGTGTTTATTTTGCAGTTGTGATAGTTCTATGTGAAACTGGGTTTGTGGTGTGCATGGTTTCCTTCTCCTCCTGGCTGGTCTTGCCAGTCCTGAGTTGAGAGAGCTCAGCCTCCAGTTTGGCTATATAGTTGCATCTCTCACATGTATTTGTGTTTTGTGGGAGAAGGAGTGGGTTGTCTGTGTACATGAGGCAATTGTAACATTGCCTCAAGATGCCCAGATTCACCAGCTGAACAGGAGAGGACGCTAGCAACTGACCCTTCGACATGCTAGAAAAAGTGAAAAAGTTTGCTGTGTAACTGAGTCGGAAGGGACCTATAGGGAAATGGGTACTCAAGGGGATTCTAGGCTAATGTAGTACTTTGTTTAGTATACAAGTACTTTACCTATATAAAAATGCTTTAGGAGCAAGTGCTGAGCTTTTGAGACAGAGAATAGACTGTTTAGATTGCAAGTAGAGAAGTTCTAAGGGAAAAATTGAAGAGCAGACTTTACGGAGCCAGAAATAGTTTAACCTTGTTTAACCGGCGCTGCCCGATGCTGCTCTATGGGCAATAGGTCAGTGGCTATTGTTGACCAAGGTAGTTCAGGAACTTGATTTAGCTGAAGTGGTTCTCTATGCGGTTTAGTACTATTGCATACTGAACAAGAAGAAAATACTTTATCAAAGTCTTTTACTAGTGAAGACCAAAATACTAGTTCTCTCAGCCTTCTTTTGGTAGATTCGGAAACTGAGTGACCACTATGCAAATCTTGATATATTCATGTTGTATGGAAGCGGGAACAACAATTTTAGGATTTTTGAAATAATGCCATTTTCCATCAACATCTCATCTCTGTAAGGAAAATAGGTTTGCACTTCAGGTGGTACACTGGATTGCTTTGACCTCCATCCAGCATTAATGTAATGGTTGAGCTTTTGCAAAATTGGATCAGTATTTGTATGATCTCTCAGCTCATCAAGTCTTGTGGTAGAAATATTACGCACTGCCATTACGTCAACGTCAAAATTCTCTGCGTCAAGCTGTTCTGTAGTATTTCTGGGTGATCTGGATAAGGTATCAGCCAAATAAAGACATTTGCTTTTTGTATAGACCATTTTGAAGTTGTAAGTTTGTAATTTGAGCATCAATCTTTGTAATTTTGCTGGAGCTGAAAGCATAGGCTTCTTTAGAATAATAACAAGAGGTTAGTGATCAGTTTCAGTCTGAATAGCTCAACCATAGATATAATCATGAACCTTTGAACATGGAGATACTATTGCCAGAAGCTCTTTTTCAATTTGCGCATACTGCATTTCAGTTTGGGTAAGTGTTCTAGGTGCATATGCTTCTGGTCTGCCTTCCTGAAGAATAACTGTGCTAAGACCAAATTTTAAAGCATCACAGGAGAGAGTGACTTGTTTATTGACATCATAGTATCTTAATATAGGTGGGTAGCAATTTTCTACTTAAGGTCTTCAAATGCCTTCTAGTGCTGTTCCAACCAAGACAATGTAAAATTTTTGCGCATCAGCTGACTTAAAGGTGCTGTCAACTCGCTAAAGTCTGGTATTAACTTGCCTAAGTAGTGGACCATGCCAAGGAAACACTGTAGAGCTTGAATATTGTCTGGTGCTGACATCTCAAGAATAGCTGCTTGCTTGGATGGGTCTGGTCTTAAGCCAGTGCTGGTAAATAAATGACCTACATATGTAACTTCTGGTAGTCTGAATTTATACTTCAGAGGATTGAGTTTTAAGTTCACTTCATGTGCTCTTTCTAGAACTCTCTTAAGGTTTCTGTCATGCTCTGCTTCACCATTACCTCCAACCAGTAAATCTACTATTATGGCACAAGGATAACCTGAAAAATTTGCTCTGTTGCATGCTCGAGGATTTCACTTGCAGAATTTATTCCAAGTGGCATCCTTAGGAATCTATATCTGTCAAACGAGGTACCAAAAGTGGTTAGTAATGAGGATTTGCGATCACGCATCACTTGCCAAAATGATGCATCGAAGACAGAAAAAACAGTGGCATTCGGTATTGGAGCTGCATCCTCTTCGACTGTACACACTGGGTGATGCAGTTACTTCAATGCTTTGTTCAAATCTCTTGGGTCAATACATATTATGATTTCATCTGAGCCTTTTTTGTGAGCTGCTACCATGGACTACACCCGTTCAATTGGTTTTGTAACTGGACAAATTTATACCTTGCTGCACCATTTTAACCAGTTGAGCTTTGGCTTTATCCTGCATAGCTATCGGAACTTTTCTTGCTGGTCTGATTACTGGACTGACATCTGAGTCTAACTTCATAGAATACACAACTGGAAGTTTGCCCAACTTGTCTTTGAAAACATCAGCATACTCTGAGAAAATGGCTTCAGAAAAATTGGAACTAGAATATGTATTTATATGATGAACAACTTTGGTAAAAGAAAGCAGATTCATTCTCAAACTGTCTGTGAGACCCAGTAATGAGAATAACCAGCTGTAACAGTTCCTAGCCAAATAACATGAAAGCACTACTGAGCATTTAGTTTGAATTTCTTCACCTCCATAAGCAACAAGTTTCGTACTCTTAGCCACATTGAGTTGTTCATTGGTTCTCACCTTGGCAAATGTGTCTGCTGATATTAACATTACACTTTAAACTAGTGTCTACTTTGAGCTCGGTGGATTTACCATTGATCTGGACAGTACAGAACACTTTGATGTTCATCTTGTTTCACTGCTGCAGTCATTACACTTGGGTTATCCTGCTGTCAGGCGGTCCCGCAGTCGGCCAGAGTTCCAAAGTCTTGGTCCGGCGTCGGTTGCTGTCGCCTCCTCCCTGACGTCAGTGCGTCAGGGGTATATAAGAAGCAGCCAACGCCATTTTCTTCAGTCTTTCTTGCCGCGCGGTGCCCGAAGCAAAAGCAATTCGCAAGTGCCAGTCAGCCGTCTCCTGAGATATCAATTTCGATTTTCAGAACCAAAGTCTTCAATAAAGCTAAGTACCCCATTGGGGAAACTTTTTCTTGCCTCAGACCAATGTCAGTAAAAGTTAATAATTGTATTTCTTGTGGGAAGTAAATACCTCATAAGGATTTTCATTCTTACTGTATTCCATGCCTAGGCCCAGATCACAACGTCACTAGTTGCTGGTTTTGTGCTAGATTTAACAAACGCACTATTAAACGTCAGTTTGATTTTGCTCGCTATTACTTTGGCCAAAGGTTTAATTATATCATGCCGTTGGGACAACCGACCGGAATTCACAAAAAAACGCAAAGATAAGGACAGGCATCCTAGGCCCAAAGCTGACTGCGAAGCCTCTTCTAGGCCAGTCGACGGTTCGCCGGTTCTCAGTGAGGTGCTTTTGCAGCCCTTGACACCTGCTACCTCAGAGCCGCAGGCTGCGACCCACTCCCACGTGGAGTTGCCAAGGCCTCTGGATACTCAAGGTGTTGGGCCTACGGGACTAACCCTTCAGATGGGTCCGGAGCCGCTGAGCAGGCATCGGCTTCTGAGGGTGTTTTCAGACCTTCACAACTTACCAGTGCATCAATAGCCAAGTCTAAAACAACATTAAAGACAAAGAAGCAAGTGCAGTATTCACCTGGACAGGCCTCCATGCCTAAAAAACAGATGCTCAAAATGGCCGAAGACTTAATTACTCTGATCAGGGGTTCCCATCCCCCTCCTGATAAAAGGCCTAGGCAGGATACAGACTTTGATTCCTCTGACCAGGTTTCAATATATTCTGATTCCTCTTCAGACCAGGGATACTCTTTACCCCCCTATGAGGACTCTGATGCTGAAAAATCAATTCCTTCAGCCTCTCCTCATGAGGATTACTCTTTTGGGGAAACTTTACATACCATGAGGGAGCATTTCCATTGGGAGGGCCAGGATTACTCCGAATCCGAGAAAAGACTCGGAGACTTTCTTTTATTGCCTCAGCACAGGCCCCTTGCTATTCCGCCAGTGTTGGATATTGTGGACGATGTGTTCTCTGAATCCAGTTTAAATCCAGATTCTTTTTCCCCTGCTCCAGTCAAGCCAGACAGGTACTACAGAGTCCCTGACTCTCACAAATTTCTTTATAAAACCCTGCTGCTGACCCAGAAACTATTTCCCAGGGTCCCAAAGGGGTAAAGGCCTCCACGGCTAAAAATCCAGCCCCCTCGGACAGGGACTCTAGAGCATTAGACAGATGGGGGAAGGAAGTTTACACCTCTGCAACTTTAGCAGTAAGGGCTTTAAACTGCCAGTTTCACATGCTTAAATATCAACAATATTTACTGTCTCAGTTAAAACAGAAAATGAGTACAAGTGCAGAACAACCTGATTTTAAGGAATTGCAGGATTTATTGCATGCAGCTGAACAAGTGGGAAAGCATACTTTGCAATATGGTTTTGATTCATTAGAGGCTTCTTGTAGAGCAGCAGTTACAGGATCTGTGATTCGAAGGCGTGCTTGGTTAAAGGAACAAAGCTTGCCAGACCATGTTAAGGCAAAATTATTGGATGCTCCTTTACAGCAGGATATTTTGTTTGGCGTCAAGGCAGAAAAGGTATTAAAGAAAATGGAGGATAAAGCAAAATCTATGCAAACAGTGAAGGATTTCTTACAGGTACAGCCACCAAGATTTAGCAGGAATTGGCTTACAAAAATTGGTCCTTTCCAGTGTCAGACAGACCACAAAGATGCAGATACAGACGCCCAAGAGGCAGATCTCAGCCCCAAGGCTCTTACAGACCACGATAGTGGGGTGCTTCGACCCCAAAAGGAGGTGAGGACAAGTCACAACCTTACAGGAAACATTCCCAATGACCCCCCCTTCCAATGCCAAGCTCTTCCCTTTTGGCAGCTCCCTTAGGGGGGAAACTAGCACTTTTTTCACAGAACTGGCAAGCAATCACCCAAGACAAATGGGTGCTGAATATTGTGTCTCAAGGTTACAGGTTCCACTTTCATACTTTACCATGGCTAAAAGGTATGCCAGACCTGCCACACGATCAATGGGTAGAGGCACAAAAACAAATTACAGCCCTCATGGACATGAGAGCTATTCAAAAAGTACCACAGCAGGAACAAGGACAAGGATTTTACTCAAGACTCTTCCTCGTCCCCAGAAAGGACAAAGCCTGGAGACCCATACTAGACCTTTCCACTCTAAGTACTTACCTGGATGTTCCGAAATTCAAAATGTTGACACTACAGCAGCTTCTTCCCATGTTGGGCAGGAAAGCTTGGCTTGTTACCTTGGACCTCAAAGAGGCATACCTGCATGTCCCTATCAGACAAAATTGCAGAAGATACCTCAGATTCATAGCTGGTTCAATGCACTAGCAATTCTCTGCACTGCCCTTTGGCTTATCTACTGCGCCCAGGGTCTTCACAAAGTGCCTGGCACCAGTAATTGCATTTTGCAGACAAAAAGGAATTCAAATATATCCATACCTGGACGACTGCCTGATTCAAGCGGAGAGCAAGGACATTCTTCTACAGCATTTGGCATTTGTAAAAAAGTTGTTAAGTTGCCTAGGGTACACAGTAAACGAAAAGAAGTCAAAACTAGTGCCCTCACAAGAGATAATATTCCTGGGTGCCAGCTTAAATACAACGGCCCAGATGGCTTATCTCATGCCAGACAAACAAGGACAACTGACTCAGTATTTTCAAATGATGGCAACAAAGTCCCAACTCCCTGCAAGAAAAATTCTGCAGGCCTTGGGATTCATGGCATCCTGCATTCTATTAATTCCATATGCCAGACTGCAGTGGTACCTAAAAAGTGTTTGGACTCAACACTGTCACAGCTTGGAAACAGTAATACTACTAATTCCCTGCCTACAACAGGAGTTTCGATGGTGGGCACAGGCATGTCACCTCAACAAGGGTCAGCCTTTCACTCTTCCCACAGTCAAGCAGACTTTAACAACAGATGCTTTGGATCATGCCTGGGGAGCACACATGGCAGGAAAATGTATTCAGGGCAAATGGACCACAGACCAAATGCATCTTCACATCAATCAAAAAGAGATGTTGGCTGTACAAAATGCCCTAACAGCTGTCAAGGACCTTCTGCATCCAGGACAATTATTATTAAAGACAGACAACACCACAGTAATGTGGTACAGAAACAAGCAGGGGGGCACTCATTCTTACCCCCTATGCAGGCAAGCCATAACCTTGAGGAACACAGCTATAACTTATCAAGTTAATCTGCAAGCGCAATTCCTGCCAGGAAAGAAAAATACTCTGGCAGACGACCTAAGCAGAAACATCATGGATCCTCATGAGTGGAAATTAAATCCACAAGTTTTTAGCATGATAATGCAAAAATGGGGGTGCCCGGACATAGATCTCTTTGCCTCCCCACTGAATTGCCAACTACAAAAATTCTGCACAAGGACTTATCACACACAAGCATGGAAAGTGGATGCTCTCTCGTTCAGCTGGAAAAGCCTAAACATTTATGCCTTCCCACCACTGCCTCTCCTTTCAAAGGTACTCCTAAAAGCCAGACAAGACAAATCACAGATGATTCTGATTGCTCCACAGTGGCCACGCCAGCATTGGTACCCAATCTTAAAGAACTTAGCTCAAGGCCCACCTTGGATTTTGCCTCAAATTCCACACCTTCTGACTCAACAAAACAATGAGATCCTGCACAGTCAGCTCAAAACCTTATCCCTGGCTGCATGGCAGATTCATTAGCCAAAAATATAACACCTCTATATAAAGCTGTTATGGATGACATTTTGGAGGCCAGGAGGCCTAGCACCAGGAAATCTTATTCATAAAAGTGGAAAAGATTCTGTGCCTGGAACCAGGCTCAAAGCCTTGGCCCTCTTGTCCCTAACATTCCTCAGATGCTACAATACTAAACTGAGATGCTGGACAAAGGCATCCATTAAGATCCATGCTTCTGCCATTTCGGCTCATTACAACACAGATCCTCCTATTTTCTCTTATCCATTGCTAAAGCAGTACCTCAGAGGGGCTAAAAACATAAGACCGCCCCGGTGAGCACCAACTCCTACTTGGGACCTCAATTTTGTCTTGGAAAAACTCACTTTACCTACTTTTGAGCCAGCCAATTCAACAGAATTAAAATATATATCATGGAAAACTGCTCTGCTACTGGCAATAACCACAGCACGAAGAGTCTCAGAACTACAGGCACTAATGGCAGTGGAGTATTTCATCATTTTTCACCAAGACAGGGTTTCCTTAAGAACAAACCCTTCATTTATGCCTAAGGTGGTATCCAGTGTGGCTCTTAACCAAACTATTCACTTGCCAACATTTTATCCGAATCCCCAGAATAAAGGGAAGAGAATTCTACATTCCTTGGACATACACAGGCAATTACGCTTCTATTTGGACAAAACAAAAGCTTTCAGAAAAACTGAACAATTGTTTGTATCTTATTCTGCAAGATCACAGGAAAAGGCTATTTCAAAGCAGACCATTTCAAAATGGATAGGACACTGTATCCGGTTCTGCTACACACAGCATGGAAAACCTGTACCATTTAACATTAGACCACATTCCACCAGGGCAACTGCAACTTCTACTGCCTATCTTAGAGGAGTACCTACTAAAGACATTTTGGAAGCTGCAACTTGGCGTTCAGTGCACACCTTTACCAAGCATTATCACTTGCCGCTTTACTCTAGATCCAGAGCTGGCTTTGCCACTGCAGTGCTGCAGGGCCTCATAGCCACACCAAACACTCTATAGAACCAGCTACCCTGACTCAGCTTTGGGATTCTACCCAAGTGTAATGACTGCAGCAGTGAAACACGATGAACATAGTACAGTTTTGTACCTACCATAAATGTAGATGTTCGAGTGTCTTCACTGCTGCAGTCCTGGTTACCCACCCGCCATCCCCTCTTTCTTAGCTGGGTCTTATCTATAACTTTCTACACTTTACTACCTATGTGGTTAATTTGCTGGTTATTGAAGGTTTTGTTTTTATCTTACTGTATGTTCTGTAAGCAATATGTATTGCTTATCTTTTTGAGGGCACCTGACATCTGGGGCAAGAAAAACTGAAGTAAATGGCGTCGGCTGCTTCTTATATACCCCTTACACACTGACGTCAGGGAGGAGGCGACAGCAACCGACGCCGGACCAAGACTTTGGAACTCTGGCCGACTGCGGGGACCGCCTGATGGCAGGATAACCCAAGTGTAATGACTGCAGCAGTGAAGACACTCGAACATCTACATTTATGGTAGGTACAAAACTGTACTTTCTTCGCCAACAAATTCACTGCATCAACCTTTTCACCAGTTACTGATGCACCATCTATATAGAAAGTGAAGTTGCAGTCTACTTAATTGATTTGCTTTTTTGAGTGACCTTTCTTTATAACTCTGTGGGGTTTACTTGATTTGCAAAATTTTTGAAAATGGTTCCATTTTTTACTCTTTTGACATTGCTGATCAAATGGTAATCATCTCTCTGCTTTAGACTGATTGGTGCCACAATTGTGACGGTTAACAATAAAGCTGGATTTGGGTTTTGCTGAGTCATGCTTGTACTGCACTGAGCATGCTCCTTTCTTAGAATTTGCTGGAAAACTAGGTGGTTTCCCTAGTGAACCAGCAGAGGCTGTGGCTGCCATGTGCTTAGGCCTGATTCTGTTTGACACGTGTTTCTTGCTATCGACATGTGCTCTGGAGCCTACTGAAACCATGCTGTTGTCACTTGCAAACATACTTGTGTTCCTTTCTGTAACTTCATGGATTTGACAAATCTCAATGACTTTACTCAACGTTAAATCACTGTCATGAAGCAAAATCTTTCTCACAGCAGTACTATTAATACCACAGACAAGCCTGTCCTTCATTAACTCATTTTTTAAGTCACCAAATCGACACATTTTAGATTTGTTTCTCAGGTCAGTAATATAAGCTGCAAAAGTTTCCCCTGGTTTCTGATCTCTTGTGTAACACAAATGCTTCTCAGATGTAATATTCATCTAGGGGTTGCACATTTCCCTGAATTTGTGTTTCAAACACTCGGGGTCTTCCCCTGATTCAGCCTGTACAACAATATGGCAATTTTCACCTTCTCCCTCATATTCTGCTGGTGCATACACACATGAACGCTCCGTTTCAGTGCCCTCTGACCCAGCTAGGTTTAACAAAATGAATACCCAGGTACATCCACCTTTGTCAGAATAAGCTGCTTATATAAAAATATCATACTGTTGCTCAAATGTTCTCCAATTCTCTGCAGTATTCTGATCAAATACAAGTGGTGAGGGTTTTTGATATCCGTCTGCCATATTAACACATGCCAGTGAAGGGTTTTGCAGATATGCACGAACACATACACACATAAGCCAGAAATTTATGCTAGTATTTGTAACTTTGCTGAATAGCACAACAAGCCTCTGAATAACTGAACTTTGTGAAATAAGTGTCTCGGGCACTGTAATACTCTCAAAATTGCTGTAATGCAAGAAATCATCTCTTATCAGTATAAGAAACATTTCAAATAACTGCACTGTGCGAATCAACTGGGCAGAAGAAGCTCAGAGTAAGAAACATTTTGAAGTAACTGCACTTTGCGAATAAACAGTACACAGCACACTGAAACTTCCCCAAAATGGCGGTACCTTGCTAGATAAAAAGATAGAAGCACTCTGTAATGGTGACATCCAGTTATACCTGTTTTATATGGGCCTACCTAAGGTGCACTAGAATTTAAATGACCCCCCCCCCCCCCCAATGCGACCAGTTGTCTCGAGCAGGGGATGGGTAACAAGAGGCATTATCTATTTTTTTTTGGGAAAAATCCTTGCGTCCTGTTTTAGATGATGTACCCAGTGTCCTTAAAGATGCAAAACTATTTTTTGCATGACTTTTATGCTTGGTAGAAAGAACTTGAAAATATGAGCAACTACTTCTGGTTACCCTTGACATTAATTCACTTTTTACTGTCATTCCAAATGAGGTTGGCATTGAAAATATTACAGCCTTTTTGTTCAGGAGCAGTGACTTTTCTACAAAGTGAGTTTGATATGTATGCTTCTTGAACAACTCCTAGAGAATATATGTTTATCTTTGAAGATGCTTTTTATCTGCAGTGCGTTGGGGTGGCAATGGGTACAGCATGTGCCAATTTGTATGCGAAATTGGTCTTAGCCCAATAGGAACATGGATTTATTCAAATAATCCATTTGTGGACAATATCAGCTACTTTAGACATTTTGTGGATGACATCTTTTTGGTATGGAAAGGTACATCTGGTACTTTTTCATCTTTTGTTGCTTATTTACATACCACAACTACCTTTCTAAGATTTACTTATCACTACTCGAGTGAATAAATTGATTTTTTATATGTTACTGTATCCAAGGATGTATGTGGCAAAACAGAGGCTAAGATTTTTAGGAAGGCTTGCAAAAAGAACATTTTGCATAAAACCAGCATGCACCCCAGACACATCACTCAGAATGTGCTGAAGGGTCAGTTGCTCAGAACATCAAAGGTTCACAATATGGGTAGTAGTGCAGATGGAGCACTAACAGAGGAGTCTGAATGGTTCTTGGCAAAAGGCTACTCTTGTAAGGAAGTAGATGAAGCAGTATCTGAAGTGCATTCCCTAAGGGAAACTACTGCACAACCCTATTTTAAGGAATATAGTGAAGTAGCACTTGATAGGTCAGATAGACTGTCGCCCCTCGAGCTGTATTTATATATTCACACAATGTAGGTGTAATTTGTGAGATTATAAAAAAGAACTGGCCAGTTCTGATGACAGATGAAACAGTCAGAAGGGCACTAGGATCTACACCGAGTTTCCCGTTTCACAATAATAAATCTTTAAAAATAGAATTGTGTTGTAAATGTACCAAATGCAACAGATTTTCTTTGTCTGATCATACAGGTACTTTTCCATGTAGATCTCGTCAAGCATGCAAACATATTTTGACTACAAGCTCTGCTGGACATCTCTGTTTGTGCTATCAAATCCTGTTTGAGGTTTGTCCTGACTGCAGGAGTTTGAATGTGATTTATTATGCAAAATGTCAAGCATGCAGCAGTTTTTATGTAGGAAAAGCAAACTGGTTGCTGAAAGATAGAATACTTGAACATGTTTGGTATTGTCGCAACAAAAAAACTTACAAATGCTTTAGCTAAACATGTATTTGATTCTGGCTCTGCTTATTGCTTTAAATTTACTGTTTTAGAGTGCACTGACCGTATCATTAGAGGAGGGGATATCAGCAACATTACTGAACGTGCTGAACTTAGGTGGATTATTTTATTAAAAGCAGATTTGCCCCCTGGCTTAAATAATGTTTGTCAAACCAGTTTTACAAGCACATGGTTTAAGGCATTGCTTTTGTAGTTTTTTTTTAAATGGTTTTGCCCTGCCACTTCCTAAGTAGCCATGTGACCTTTTTTCTGATTGGGTAAGTTGTACATTTAACAGTGCTACAGTTTGTATAGAGTATTATGGTCTGAAGAAGTACAGCCTCCAGTCATGAAAGCGCTTACCTTTTACTTTTTGTTTTATACCTGTCAGCCGTGGTGGTCAAGCTTATTTTTATCTGTTGAATTAAATAAATTATTGTCAGGATCCTGATTTGACCCTAAAAGGTTTTACTGTATTGGAAAAGTAGATGTTCTTCATTCCACATTGCTGCAGTCCTAACAACTTATGTCCGTCCAGTCCCAGCTAATACAAAATCAGAGTTGACGCCGGTCAAGGCGCATTAGACTGCTTAACTGTTTCCTCTCTTTCCAAGGTAGTTAGAGCCTCCTCCTCTGTTTCCAAAACTTCTTTGAGAGGAGAGGTAGGCCAAGCTTAGCTTCAGGCTTCTCCCAGCACTTCCCAGGTTCTGTGCCTAAGAAACATATGCTTAAAATGGCAGAAGATTTGATTACTATGATTAGAGGTTCTATGCCCTCCGTTTTGAACAGTGTTGGGCTTCTTCAAGTGGGAAGACTTGTGAGTATATCCTCCCTCCCATGATTCTGATGTGATGTGGATGATTCTCCTACACAGCTTCCTCCTGAGGATTTTTATTTTCAGAGACTCTGCATCATGAGGGAGCACTTAAATGGGAAGGCCAAGATTACTCTGATTTGTTCAAAGGCTGAATGTGTTTGAACCCTCTTTCTTTTGCCTCCTGCTCCTGTTGATTCTGATGCCTTAGGTGCCTAAAGCCTCATAAGTACTTTTAAGAGTCCTAGGGTGACCCATCTCAAGAGTCCAGGGGGCAGACCCGAAACTGTTTCTAGTTGTTAAAACCCTGTTCCTACCTGTTAAAGATTGATAAAGGCTAAAGATAGATGGATAAAGGGGGAAAGAAAGATCTTACTTGCGTAGTGTGAGGCTCTTCCACTTCAAGCCTCACATGCTAAAAATTCAAAATAAACTCCTTCTCTACACAAAAAAAAATTAAAATTCAAGTGGCGGAAGGTATTGGTGCTTGAGTGAAGATATTTGTTGGATTTAGTTCATGTGTCAAGCATTGTGTGCAATAATTCTTTGCATTATTAGTTTTGATGCTGTACAGGCCTCCAGGCCTGAAGCTGCCTTGTTCTTCTTTCTCTGCCTAGTTGAGGGATCAGGATCAGAGCTTAGCTGAGCATGTTAAGGATTGATTTGGATGCTGAAAGTCTGATGTGTTGTTTGGTGTTTCCTGTGGAAGCAGTTTTAAAGAAAATGGAGGACAAAAGCTAAGTCTGCAAACTGTGTTAAAGATTGCAGGTGCAGCCACACCAAGTTTTAGTAGAATTTGGCTCACTAAGGGATGGACATATCCTGCTTATGATTCCTCAGTTTTCGCAGAACAGACCTTGGGCCTTTCCTTTCAGCCAGTAGATTCTCGGTCGGGCCGTGCCCTTTGGAGGAAGACTGTCTCCTTTCAAAAGAAAATTGGATGAATTACCTCAAGACAGATGGTGTTGGATATCATTCACGGTTGATCACTGGATGGAAGCTTACCTTCATAAGCCTATAAGACTAAGTGTGCCTAAAATCTATGCTGAGCTGGAAATTCTCAGCTGGTAGTTCTCTCAGACACCCCTTTATTTATGCCCTTTACCAGAGTATTCACAAATTATCTGGCCCCAGATAGGCGTACTCAGGCTAAAGAATTCAAATCTATCCTTACTTGACCTACACCTTACTTTCTTCTACAAGAAAAAAGAAGAGAAAGACAAGGATCTGAATATATAGCAGCAAGCAGAAGCCTAGTGCTAAAGATGTAGGAGTATTCTGTGAACGAAATAAAGTCCAGTCTAGCAGACCTGTGCTTCTGGTGTGGTGGGATTGACAGCAGCAGCCCAGATGGCTTTTTTAACCCGGAAAAAAAAGAGTCTATCCCTTTACTTCCATCAACTATATCTAACAGTCCGTATGGACTGTACTGACACAGTCCTTCCTTCATAGGGGTTCATGGGCATCTTCTCTTGTGGTGCTTCATACCAAAACTGCATATGAGGAAGCTGCAAATGGTATCTCAAATGTATGGACACAGCACAGACATGATCTGTTCGCTTCCTACCAGCTGCACCAGCCCAGCTTTTTGCACAAAGGGTTCATCACACAGCTGCTTGGATGCTCTTTTCTTTCAGTTGAAAAAATCTTCATGTGTATGCCTTTCCCCTTTCTGCCTCTTCCTTCAAAGGTGCTCTTAAAGGGTCAGACAAGACAAGCCAAGGATGATTTTAATAGCAGATTTGCCTCTGTAACACTGGTACCAACTAATTAAGAGTAAGGAAGCCTCCATGGCCTTCTTTTACCTTTGATTTCCACATCTGTTATCTCAGAAGGACGGTCACCTGCTCAATGTCAACTCTCTCTCTCTTCATCTAACAGCCTGGCATATTCTGTGTGACACACAGCAGGTCTCCTCAACAAGTTTTAAAAATGATTATGGAAGCTAGAAGAGACCTAGTACAAGGAAAAGTGTACAAAAAAAAATGGAAGAGATTTTTTTTTGGTACAACAAATTGAGATTTTTTCTGAGCCTAATTTGAGTGTGGCTCTTCAATATCTTACTGAGTTATTGGACAAAGGTTCCTTCTCTTCCATTAAGATTCATGCTGCATTTTAAAGAATATAAGACCCCCCACGAGAGCTCCTACTCCTGCTTGGGATCTCATTTTGTGTTGGAAAATCTACTTACCAACCTTTGAGCTCATGGGCTACTGCTGAATTGAAATACTTGTCATGGAAGACTGCTTATTTAAGCAGGGACTAAGGATTTCAGGCAGTCTCAGCAGTTGTTTGTTTCATTCCACTAGGGCTGCCACCACAACAACATTTTTAAGGGGGTGGGCAACAAGGATATTTATCTTCCTCTCGACTCTAAATCTAGGCTGCTTCCTTATGATTTGCCAGCCTCCCCTCTGCTTTGGGATTCTACCCAATGGTTAGGACTGCAGCAATGTGACGCATATACTTTGGTATTCGGGCCGACTGGCAATGTGGGATCTCAACATCTACATTTATGGTAGGTACAAAACTGTACTTTTTGTTAACTGGAATAATGGACTGGGCTTGAAGACCCATTTCATTTACTGCCTAGGTGAGTACAAGTATTCCCTGTCACTGCTGAGCTGCCCAGAACCATAAGTTGATTTAAACAAAAAAGATGAATTTCAAAACTTGCTTTTACATTATTAAAGCATTTTTGCTGGAGAACATTGCCTCAGGACATGAGGGCTGCACTCCTCTACACCCCTGCTATACTTGTTTGTACTAACCCTAAGATTGTTATACCTTGGGGTAAGAGGAGTGCACAATCTTGGACTTACTTTGTGTGTACTTGTGCATATGTGTGTTTGTGTGTGTGGAGGCATGTATATATGGCTTCCTTTTGTTTTATCGAACATACATTTGTTTGAACGTCTGCTTTGCCAAAATAGATAAGTGGGTTTGTATTTGGGTGGGAGCATGTGCAAGTCTCATTCACTCCTTCCAATCTATTGTTGATTGATGGAGTGAATAACTGAGTTATGGTTGGTTGATCTGTTCATCGTGAGTCTATATTCTATATTGTTTGTTGGTGCGATAAGTGTGGGTTTGCGACAATAATGCTGAAATCCCTGGATATTATGAAGGTTTCAGCATTGGGGTGGTAGTTTGTGAGAGTGTAGGATGGTTTGTGTCAGGGTAGGGCTAAATGAGGGCATAGTTTTGGCTCTTGCCAAAGCCCAGCCTAACTCTCCCTCTCATAAACTCTTATTTTTATTCCACTTACCCTTTGTACTTTCTATTTCTGACTCTGAACTACTCAAGCCTATGCTACTTAATCCTGAGACTTAATTATGTTTACTACTATTATCTTTTAAATAGCATTTACCTCACTGACAGCTGACATATTTTATTTTACTTTGTAATGCAGTGTATATATGTACTTCTGTTTTAGATTTCGCTTGCATTAGAAGCTTATTGTACATACGACTCATCTTTGTATCTTTTAGATGTTCGTGTTTTACTGTTGCAGTCATCACCTGTGGGTTATCCCTGCTGTGGTAGCCCTCGGCCAACCCGGATACCAGAGTCAGTGTTTTTCTGCATCAGCTGGTGTCACCTGTAGTCTGATATCAGTTAGTGCTGTAAAGCAAGGCAGCCGATGCCATTACATCAGTCTTTCTTGCTGTGGAGCCCATAGCAGAAGCAGTTCGCAAGTGTGTCAGGTGGTCGCTACCAGAGTTTGAATTTCAGCTGAAAACATCTAAAGTTAAGTACCCTGTTGGGGATCCTTTTTTCTTGCACTAACTGATGTCCGAAAAAGTTAACAGTTGTCTCGCCTGTGGAAAGCAGATCCCACACTGAGACTTCCATTCATACTGCATCACTTGTTTAGGCCCAGACCACGACGCCCCCCACTGCTCGTTCTGTGCCCTCTTTAACGCGAGAACCATTCGCTGTAGAGCTCTTATTGTAGACAGGCATTTTCTTCTTCCATCTTAGCATTCCGAAATGGCGTATGTTAGCCAACAAATCGTAGACCTTCCGAAAAAAAACGCAGCGATAGAGACAGACCACGAAAGACTAAGCCTTCCAACGACTCTACTGCTAAGCAGGTCGTCACTTCTCCGGAATTCAGTGAGGCGCTTTCGCAGCCCCTGATGCCCGATTTGATATCTACGCAGGCCTCTACCGAGACCCTTTTGGAGTCTGGTATGCTGCAGAAATATTCTTAGTCTTCTGAGCCTTTGGCTGTCTCTGCCTCATTTGGGACTGGAGCCGCGACGCAGGCACCAGCTTCCAAGGAGGCCTCTCGCAGTAACGAATCTAGACAAAAAAAGTCTTCTCATCCGACTACCGTTTCTGTCAGACTGACTGATACTCTTTGGCCTAGAAGCCAGGCCACCCCTAGAAAATCTGCCTCCAGCCACCATCTTGCTCTTGCTCCACCACCCCAAGCCCAAATGCTTAAAATGGCGGAGGATCTCATTTTCCTTATCAGGGGTAGTCAGGGCACAACTTCTAAAACGAAAAGACACCCTTCCCCAGAAATGATGACAGAACAGGATTCTGAGGAATCTGACTATTTAGGTTTTGAAGAGGAACAACAACCTCTAACTGCTTATGAGGATTCAGATGCAGAGGAATCCATTCCTTCTGCCTCCCCACCAGAAGACCTTTCCTTTGGGGAAACTCTTCACACCCTCAGGGAACATTTCCAATGGGAATCTCAGGATTTCTCCTAGTCGAAGAAAAGACTTGAGAGTTTCTGGACCTGCCCCAGCACAGACCCCTGCCCATCCCTCCTATTTTAGAAGTGGTAGATGATGTTTTCTATGAATCCAGCTTAGCCCCTGACGCCCTCCCACCTGCTGCCAGTAAACCTGACAGCTATTACAGAGTACCGGTTTCTCACAAATACCCGCACAGAAATCCTGCTGCAGACCCACTGGTCATTACACAGGGAGCTAAGACAAGTTCTGCAAAGAATCCTGTTCCTTCTGACAAGGATTCCAGAGCTCTGGACAAATGGGGTAAAAAAGTATACACCTCTGCAACCTTTGCTATCAGAGCTCTCAACTGTCAGTTCCATATGTTAAAATGGATTGCTATCATTTTTGTCGATCGCAACTTGTGCGCTTTTCATTTGTGAAAATGTCGATTCACACTATGTAAATACGAATACCACAATGTCGAACCGTACAATAGTGAATGCAATACAGCAGTAAGGTTCAATATTGTGGTACAGATCTCACTATAACGGGGATCGGGAAATGTACCCTTTCCCTCACTATAGTGCAATCCCGTAGTTTGTATATTAATGTAGCGGTGGGTGTGCGGTGCGCAGCCCCTCACATGGGGGGTGCAGGGGGGCTTGCCCCCTGTAAACATGTTACTGTGCAATGCACAATAATGCTGTTCTCAGAAGTGTGGTGACTCTCTGAAAATGTCGGTCGACATTTGCAGTCACCACACTTCGACTTTATTTCCGTTTATTCTTTTGATTTTTGTGGTTGTGGTTCGACATAACCGCTATTCGCTGTTGTGCGATCTGGTTAATTGATAGTAAACAGTTAAAATATCAACACCACACTTTGGAACTATTAAAGCAAAAGATTTCAACCTTTCCTGACTGTGCCAATTTGAGAGAGTTAGCAGATTTACTGTAGTTTACGTGTCAAGTGGCCAAGCACTCATTACACTGTGGAAATGACACCCTGGAAGCCTCAAGCAGGGCAGCAGTGTCAGGATCTGTCATTAGGAGACATGCATGGTTGAAGGAACAACCTCTCCCTTGTCTTGTCAAGTCTAAACTAATTGATGTACCCCTGGATAAGGACTGCTTGTTTGGAGTAAAAGCAGAAGAGGTGCTTAAAAAGATGGAAGCCAAACCAAAATCCATGCAAACAGTAAAAGATTTCTTTCAGGTCAACCTCCCAGGTTCTGCAGAAACTTTCTCTCTAAGCAGTGGTCCTTCCCTGCACCAGGGCCAAGGTAAGACCCGCAGGGACAGACCACCCAGGCCCCTATCCCAGGGGCAGCAGAGAACCAGACAATGGATCACTTCTGCCCCAGAGGCAGGGAGTTCTAAGACATCCTTCTATGGCAAAAACTCTCATTGACTCCATCTCCCCTCTCTGCCTGCCTTTCACTCACCAAAAGCTAGGAGGAAGGCTCTCCCTCTGCAAAGAAAATTGGTTTTCTGTAACAAAGGACCAATGGTTCTTAAAGATCATTTTTCAGGGATACAAATTCTCTTTCAAAGAACTTCCAATTTCAAGAGGGTACCCAGACCTGCCTCCAAATCAGTGGGCAGAGGCATTGAAACAGGTGCAAACTCTCATATCCTGGGGGCCGTAGAACCTGTCCCCTCAAATCAAACAGGCAAAGGCTTTTATTCCAGACTATTCCTTGTTCCCGGGAAAGAAGGCACTTGGCGCCCCATCCTGGATCTGCCCATTCTGAACACCTCCCTGGTGGTCCCCAAATTCAAAATGCTAACTTTGCAGCAGCTGCTACCTCTGCTGACAAAAAATGCCTGTCTAGTGACCATAGACCTAAATGTTGCCTACCTCCACATCCCCGTAAGGGAATCTTGCAGGAAATTCCTGCACTTCATAACAGTCTCACAGCACAGTTCTCTGTACTACCCTTTGGGTTATCTACTGCGCCCAGAGTATTCACCAAATGCTTAGCCCCTGCCATAGCATTTTGCAGACAGGGAAATATACAGATTTTTCCTTTATCTGGATGACTGCCTCATTCAGGCAGAGTGCAAAGAAAAGCTGTCCCGGGACTTTCTCTTTGTCAAAACCCTCCTAATTTCCCTAGGGTTCACCATCAATGAGAAGAAGTCAAAGCAAACACCCTCCAGGAAGATCATCATATTGGGAGCACTGCTTGACACAGCATCCCAAATGTCCTGCCTATCCCTGGAAAAGCAGAGCTTTCTGCCTCTGTACTTTACCCAGCTGGCTTCCAGAAGTCACCTCACTGCGAGGAAGTTCCTGCAAGCCTTGGGGTACATGGCATCTTGCATCCTTATAATTCCTCTGGCCAGGCTTCACATGAGGAAACTTCAGTGGTATCTAAATAACCTTTGGTGTCAGCACTCTCAGCCTCTAGAGACCTCTCTTCCACTGATCCCCCCTGTATAAGGGCCGAGTTTCTCTGGTGGGCAAGGGCCTGTGCCAAGAACAAGGGTCTTCTCTTCATCCTCCGCCCTTCCGGCCAGACCATCACCACCGACGCCTCAGACATTGCTTGCAACGTTCACCTAGCAGGCAGGTGCACCCAAGGTCTTTGGGATGCCCAGCACCTTCCCTTACGCATCAGTCAGAAGGAAATGATGGCAATACAAAAGTCTCTGACATTCTTCAAACCCCATCTCAGGCCGGGGGTTCTCCTTATCAAAACAGACAACACCACAGTAATGTGGTACATCAACAAACAGGGAGGGATGCAAGCTTACCCTCTGTGCAGGCTAGCTATGAACCTCTGGAAGATAGGCACCTCCATGGGTCTACACCTAATTGCCCAATACCTTCCAGGGGTCAACAACACTCTGGCAGACCACCTAAGCAGAAACTTATTGGACCCCCGCGAATGGCAACTACACAGAAAAATCTTTCTGCAAGTCCCTCAGGAGTGGGGAACTCCGGTGGCGGATCTCTTTGCTTTGTACCTCAACCACCAGCTGGAAAACTTCTGTATCGGGGAGAATCACCACCTAGCGTGGAAGGTGGATGCCTTGATCTTCCCCTGGAATTCCCTCTTTGTGTACGCTTTCACTCCTCTGCCTCTTATTCCCAAGGTACTGATCAAAATAAGGGAGGAGAGATCAAAGGCCATCCTCATTGCTCCAGATTGGCCCAGACAGCATAGGTACCCCTTACTGTGCAGCCTGACATTACAGCTCCCCAGGCAGCTTCCCCTGATCTCAGACCTCTTGACCCAGGTGGTGGTGGTGGTGGGGGGGGATGCTGCACTCAGACCTGCAGACTCTCAATATTTCAGCATGGCTAATACTTCAAAAGCAAACAAGGGATGTTCTTCGTGTTTCGTTGTTGCAGTCATCACACTTGGGTTATCTGCCTGCAGGTAGCCCTCAGTCAGCCCGAATACCAGAGACTTAGTATTTCTGCATTGGTTGCTGTCTCTCCAAGACTGACATCAGGTCGTCAGAGGTGTAAAAACAGGCAGCCGACGCCATTATGTCAGTCTTTCTTGTTAAGGAGCCCAAATCAGAAGCAGTTTGCAAGTGCCTGTCGATCTCTACCTGAGTTTTCGTTTACGAATTGAATAATCCTGAAGTCTTCTAAAGCTAAGTACCCTGTTGGGGATAATTTTTTCTTGCTCTAACCGATGTCAGAAAAAGTTAATTGCCTTGCCTGCGGAAAGCAAATACCACACAGAAATTTTCATTCTTACTATGTCACCTGTTTAGGCCCAGACCACAACATGCCTCACTGTCTGGTTTGGGCATTAAACAAGGCACAAAACATTCGTCGGGCTCTCATTGTCGATAAATTCTTTCACTCTCGATCTCCGTATTCCGAAGTGGCCTCGGTAAGCCGTCCGACTACCAATATTCCAAAAAAAGTAAGGATAAAGACAGGGAGAATGCACAGGTCCAAAGCTGCCGACGACGCTTCCGTTAAGCTAGTCACCAGTTCGCCAGTACTCAGTGAGGCACTTTCGCAGCCCCTGATGCCCGCTTCAGTGGATTCGCAGGTCTCTACCGAGAACTGTTCGGAGTCTGGTATGCGACGAGACTCTTCTTCGACTATGTAACCTGCAGATGTCTCTACCTTGGATGGGTCTGGAGCTGCTGAGCAGGCACCGGCTTTTGAGGCAGTTCTTCACACTACCGATGTTCGACTCAAACCAACAACTTCATTTTTATCTAAAACTGCCGAGTTTCTAAGACCAAGAGTACGCGCTATGCCTAGAAAACCGAGGAAAGCGCATGCACCTGCTCCCTTGCCACAACGACAAATGCTTAGAATGGCAGAAGACCTTATTATGCTGATTAGGGGAAGCCAGCCTTCCCCTGCTAGGAGAAAAAGAGACCAGTCCCCTGCAGCTTCAACAGACCAGGAGTCCGATGACTCTGAGGTATCTGATTATGAAGACATGCCCTTATCTGCTTATGAGGATTCAGATGCAGAGGAATCCATTCCCTCTGCCTCTCCTCCAGATGACTTTTCTTTTGGTGAAAACTTACATACTTTGAGAGCATTTCCACTGGGAATGCCAAGACTATCCTCAGTCCAAAAAGAGACTCAGAAAATTTCTAGATTTGCCACCTTTAGCAATACCCCCAGTCCTGGAAGTTGTTGATGTCTTTATGGAATTCAGTCTTACTCCTGATACTTTACTCCCTGCCCCTAGGAAACCAGACAGGTACTACCGAGTACCTGATGCTCACAAATTTCTTTTCAAGATTCCTACTGCTGACCCAGAGATAATTTCCCAGGGGCCTAAAGTATCAAGGCAACTACAGCCAAGAATCCCATCCCTTCGGACAGGGATTCCAGAGCTTTGGACAGATGTGGTATGAAAGTATATACCTCTGCAACTCTTGCCATTCAGGTATTGTATTGTCAGTTTCACATGCTGAAGTACCAGCACCATGTTATGGAACTTTTAAACAAAAAGTGGCAACCTGTACAGACTGTGCAGAAAATAAATAATTGCAGGAGCTTAAGCACTCTGCAAGCCAAGTCAGCAAGCATACTTTGCAGTGTGGCTTTGACTCCCTAGAAGCATCTTGCAGGGCAGCAGTCACTGGTTCTGTACTGAGAAGGCATGCTTGGCTTAAGGAGCAGACCTTGCTAGACCATGTCAAATCAAAGTTACTAGACACTCCTTTGAACAAGGACAATTTGTTTGGTACCAAAGCAGAAGAGGTTCTTAAAAAGATGGAAGAAAAAGCTAAATCTATGCAGACAGTTAAAGAATTCTTACAAGTGCAACCTCCTAGATTCAGTAGGCATTGCCCCTCAAAACACTGGTCCTTTCCCAGCCCCCTCCAGGCCATCTCAAACCAGACCCAGGGGAAGCAGACCAACCAGACTACAGTCTCAGGGTATGCAGAGGTCTAAGCAATGGAGTGCCCCCACCAAGACACCTCCTTACGGGAAAAACTCACAATGTCTTCCCTACTCCACTCCCTGCTTCTGCCCAATTGCTTGTGCCCCTAAGAGGAAAACATGCCCCTCGTGCAAAAAACTGGATGCCCATCTCAAAAGACTTATGGGTCCTCAACATTGTATCCCAGGGGTACATATTCTATTTCCATTCTCTGCCAACCCGAAAAGGGTTCCCAGACCTTCCTCCAAACCAGTGGGCAGAGGCACAAAAGCAAGTCCTATCCCTGCTTTCTATCAGGGCTATTCAGCCAGTTCCAGTGGAACAGATGGGTCAAGGATTCTATTCCAGACATTTCCTGGTACCCAGAAAAGAGGGCTCTTGGCACCCAATCCTGGATCTTTCAATTCTCAACACCTTCCTGGTGGTACCAAAATTCAGAATGCTTACCCTGCAACAGCTTTTACCTATGCTAGCCAAGGATGCCTGGTTAGTCCCCCTAGACTTAAAAGAAGCATATCTGCACATCCCTATAAGGGAGGCATGCAGGAAGTATGTACATTTCAGGGCTGGATCTGTGCATTATCAGTTCTCTGCACTTCCCTTTGGCTTATCCACTGTGCCCAGAGTATTCACAAAATGCCTTGCTCCAGCCATTGCATACTGCAGGCAGAGAAATATCCATATTTACCCGTACTTGGACGATTGCCTGATTCAAGCAGACAGTCAGAAATTGCTGTTGCAGCACCTGACATTTGTGAAAAACCTTCTCACTTCCCTAGGGTACACCATCAACGAAAATAAATCAAAACTGGTGGCCAGTCAAAAGATTGTATTCCTGGGAGCAAGCTTGAGCACAGCATCCCAGATGGCATTCATCACTTCAGAAAAACAAGTATATCTGACAGCCTACTTCAAACAAATGGCCACCAGAACCTAACTATCTGCAAGGAAAATACTGCAGGCCCTAGGGTTCCTGGCCTCATGTATACTGCTAATTCCATATGCAAGACTGCATATCAGGAAACTTCAATGGTACTTAAAAAGTCTTTGGTGCCAACATTCTCAGGACCTGGAAACAGTCATTCCTGTCATACCCTGTCTATGGACAGAGTTTCTTTGGTGGGCAGCATTTGGTGGGCAGAAGCATGCAACTGCAACAAGGGACTGCCCTTTACTCAACCCCAGTCCGCCCAGACCCTAACCACAGACTCATCAGACTATGCCTGGGGAGCACACATGGACGGCAAGTGCATTCAGGGCCACTGGAGCCCAAGTCAAATTCATCTGCACATCAACCAAAAAGAGATGCTAGCTGTGCAGAATGCCCTGACAGCTTTCAGATCCATACTCCTTCCAGGGCAACTACTAGTAAAAACAGACAACACCACAGTTATGTGGTACATCAGCAAGCAAGGGGGAACCCATTTGTACCCACTCTGCAGGTTATCCATGGTCCTGAGGAACACGGCCTTGGACATGCAAGTCCATCTGCAGGCTCAATTCCTGCCAGGCAAACAAAATTCACTGACAAATGACTTAAGCAGAAATCTCCTAGACCCACATGAGTAGCAGTTAGAGCCCAATACCTTCAACCTTCTGATTCAGAAATGGGTGCACCAGAGGTGGACCTCTTTGCCTCCCCCCTACAACCACCAGCTCGGCAAATTCTGCACCAGGAACCCTCACAGCAAGGCCTGGAATGTGGATGCCCTATCTTTTCAGTGGGTAAATCTCAATTTATGCATTCCCACCTCTGCCCCTTCTCACAAGAGTATTACTCAAAATAAGACAGGACAGACAGAGGACAATTCTGATTGCCCCGGACTGGCCACGACATTACTGGTACCCACTCCAGCGCAGCCTGACATCGGTGCCAGCATGGCACCTACACCAGAACCCTACCCTGCTCTCTCAGCAGGAGGGGCAGATTTTGCATCCGCAACTGCATACCCTAAATCTTGCAGCCTGGCTTATCCCTTGAATCCTACCCCAGCAACTCTAAGCAAGCAGGTGCTGGACGTCATTGTTGTAGACAGACGACCCAGTACAAAGAAATCCTATGCGGATAAGTGGAAAAAGTACTGCTCCTGGAGTCTGTCTAAAGGAGACGACACAACTCTGCCCTCCCTGCCTTTAATCCTGGATTACTTAGCAGATCTACTCCACAAAGGCCTGTCCTTCTCTTCCATTAAGATACATGTCTCAGCCATTTTGGCTCATTACAACACTGAGCCACATCTCTTCTCGCACCCTCTTAAGAAACAGTTCCTGAGAGGGGCAAACAACTTAAGGCCACCAAGGAGAACACCCACCCTTGCTTGGGACCTTAACTTTGTACTGGAACAGCTGACGCTTCCACCCTTTGAGCCTGCAGCATTAGCAGACTTAAAAGTCCTCTCTTGGAAAACAGCATTGCTTCTGGCCATCACTTCAGCTAGAAGAGTGTCTGAACTGCAAGCACTTATGGCCGTGGAACTCTTCATTATTTTCCATGCTGACAGGGTATCCCTCAGGATAAACCCTTCCTTTACGTCTAAAGTGGTGTCCAGTGTGGCTCTCAACCAATCCATACATTTGACAACTTTTTTCCTTAATCCTCAAAATAAAGGGGAAAGGATCCTGCACAGGCAGCTCAGATTTTACCTGGATAGGACTAAGCCCTTTAGAAAATCAGACCAGTTGCTAGTCAGCTTTGCAACAGGGGCAGAGGGCAAAGCCATTTCAAAGCAAGCAGTCTCTAAATGGATAGCACATTGCATCCATTTCTGCTACAAGCACCATGGGAAACCAACCCCTCAGGGCATCAGAACACATTCCAGTAGAGCAACATCTACCACTACTGCATTTCTCAAGGGAGTCCCTACCAGGGACATCCTGGAAGCTGCTACCTGGAATTCAGTACACACTTTCACCAAGCACTGCCATTTGCCTGTCTTCCCCAAATCCAGAGCAGGTTTTGCAACAGCAGTCCTGCAAGGCATTCTAGCCAGCCCTAATTCTTCTTGACTTCCTCCACCCTTCTTCAGCTTTGGAAATCCACCCAAGTGTGATGACTGCAACAGTGAAACATGAAGAACATAGTACAGTTGTGTACACTTACCATAAATGTAGATGTTTAAGTGTATTCACTGTTGCAGTCCTGGTTTCCCTCCCCCCAACCCCCTAGTTTCTCTCTCTCTGTCTGTCTCTCTCTCTCTAATCTCTCTGCCTTTACCCCCCCCCCTTTCAGGGGTACTGGTATTTACTTTTTACTGGTGGTGGTTTTCTCCACCATAGCTTAGCTCCCTATTGGGGGGGCTCCTGACATTTAGGGCAAGAAAAACTAATGTAATGGCGTCGGCTACCTGTTTTTATACCCCTGACGACCTGACGTCAGTCCTGGAGCGACAGCAACCGAAGCAGAAATACTAAGTCTCTGGTATTCGAGCCGACAGAGGGCTACCTGCAGGCAGATAACCCAAGTGTGATGACTACAACAGTGAATACACTCTAACATCTACATTTATGTTAAGTGTACACAACTGTACTGTCCCTGTTAAGCAAACAGGTCTAGACATTATCACAGAGGCCAGAAGGCCCAGCACTAGAAAATCTTACACAGGGGAAGTGGAAAAGGTTCTGCTCCTGGAGCCAGTCCAGAGGGACCAGTACCTCACACCCTTCCATCCCTCTTATCTTGGACTACCTAGCCAAGTTACTCAATAGTGGCCTTTCCTTCTCTTCTATTAAAATCCATGCCTCAGCCATTTCAGCTCATTTCGATTCAGACCAGCCCCTCTTCTCACATCCTTTGATCAAACAATTCCTCAGAGGGGCTTCTAATATCAGACCTTCCAGAAGGCTACCCACGCCAGCCTGGGACCTAAATTATGTTTAAGAAAAACTAACCTTACCTCCATTCGAACCTGCTGCTTTGCAGAATTGAAATATCTCTCCTGGAAGACTGCTTTCCTGCTAGATGTTCTTCATCTCACATTGCTGCAGTCCTTACACTTGGGTAGTCCGCTGTCCTCGGTCGGCCCGAATATCAAAGTATACGGCTGACGTCGGTCAGGGCGCATTTGACTGACGTCAGGGTACAAATGCGCATGACCGGCGTCATATCCTCAGTCTTTTTTGCCGCATGGTCCGATGCAGAAGCAGCATTGCAAGTGCCGGTTGGCGTTCTGAGATTTTTCGATTTAGAAGTTTCAGACCGAGTTCAAAGTTGGCTAAGTATCCCGTTGGGGAATATTTTTGTTTTTTCTTGCCTCAGTCATTTACCGGATGTCAGAAAAAGTCAATAATTGTATTTCTTGTGGGAAACAGATACCGCATAGAGATTACCATACTTTGTGTATTCCTTGCTTAGGGCCTGAGCACGACGTTGTTGGCTGTCGCTCTTGTGCTAGATTTAATAAACGCACTATAAAGAGAAGGTTGGATTGTGCAAGGTTAGTCTTTGGGAAGCGGTGCAACTATAAAATGCCGTTGGATGCTCCGACGCTTCTTCAAAGAAGCGCAAGGATAAGGCAGTTAAGCCTAGGCTAGAAGAGCCGTCTGTACCGGACGCCAGTTCTTTAGAGGTGTCGGTGGAGCCGGTGGCTCCACCGGAGGTTTCTTTGTCTTCCCAGGGTGAGACCTTATTATTACAAGATGTGGCCTCTCAGGAGACAAGTCAGGCTGAGGGGGCTTCTCAGGTTACTATACTCCCCTCCCTTCCTAAGGTGGCTAGGCCCTCTCCTTCTGTTTCAAAGGCTTCTCCCAGGGGCAGGCCAGGTTTGGCTTCAGTTGGTGTTACCCCTAGCTCTTCAGGTACTGTGCCCAAGAAGCATATGCTTAAAATGGCAGAAGATTTGATTACTTTGATTAGGGGTTCTATGCCCCCTCCTGATAAGAGACCTAGGGTGGAGTCTGAGTTGGGGGGTTTGGAGCAGGTTTCAGATGTTTCAGAGTCTTCGGCTGAAGACTTACAGGAGTACTCTCCTTATTCTGATTCTGATGTGGATGATTCTACTTCTGCTACTCCTCCTGAGGATTTTTCTTTTTCAGAAACTCTTCATTCCATGAGGGAGCATTTTAAGTGGGAAGGTCAGGACTTCTCTGATTCCAGGAAAAGGCTTAGGGAATTTCTGTTTTTACCCCAGCATAGGCCTTTGGCTATACCTCCTGTTTTGGATGTGGTGGAAGATGTTTTTACAGAGGCTTCTCTTAATCCTGATTCTTTGCCTCCTGCGCCTGTTAAGCCGGATAGGTATTATAGGGTGCCTGAAGCTCATAAGTATCTTTTTAAGAGTCCTAGGGCAGACACAGAAACTGTTAGCCAGGGGCCTAAGGGTGTTAAGGCTTCTGTTGTTAAAAATCCGGTTCCTGCAGACAAGGAGGCTAGGGCCTTGGATAGATGGGGAAAGAAAGTCTATACTTCTTCTACTCTTGCTATGAGGGCTCTGAATTGCCAGTTTCACATGTTGAAATACCAAAACTATCTCCTTTCACTATTGAAGTCTAAGGTTGATGCTCTGGCAGTAGGTATTGATTGTAAGGAGTTGCAAGATTTCATGCATGTTTCTGAACAGGTGGGTAAGCATTCTTTGCAATGTGGTTTTGATGCTGTACAGGCCTCGTCTAGGGTGGCTGCCACTGGGTCAGTTCTTCGCAGGCACGCCTGGCTGAGGGATCAGAATTTATCTGAACATGTTAAAACAAGGATTTTAGATGCTCCTTTACAATCTGACGTGTTGTTTGGTCCTCCTGTTGAGACAGTTTTAAAGAAAATGGAAGACAAGGCTAAGTCTATGCAGACTGTTAAAGATTTTTTGCAAGTCCAGCCTCCAAAGTTTAGTAGAAATTGGCCTACTAAAGGGTGGACGTATCCTTCTTATGATTCCCAGTCTAGGGGTAGATCTAGACGTGGTAAGGGCAGAGCTCAGGGCTCTTTCAGGCCTAGATCAGGGAGTTCTCCTGCACAGGCTTCGGGTGAGGGCAGGGGTCAGTCCTTTCGTAAGCAGACCCAATGACCTACATTTTCAGCTGCCAGAGCCTGCCTGCCTGGCAGCACCTTTAGGAGGAAGGTTGGCACTTTTCAAAGAAAATTGGAGTTTAATTACCCAGGACAGATGGGTATTGGATATCATACACCACGGCTACAGGTTTTATTTCCATACCTTGCCTCCTTTCAAAGGCATGCCAGACGTTCCTCCTCAACAAAGATTAGAGGCTCTCAAACAGGTTTCTCTGTTGCTTCAACTAGGGGCCATACAGCCGGTCCCTCTGCCAGAAGTGGGCCTAGGATTTTATTCTCGCCTGTTCCTAGTGCCAAAGAAGGGGAACACATGGAGACCAATTTTGGATTTATCTATCCTCAACACTTATCTGGACATTCCCAAGTTCAAGATGTTGACGTTGCAGCAGCTTTTACCTCTGCTGGGCAAAGATCATTGGATGGTAACTTTGGATCTCAAGGAGGCTTACCTTCATGTTCCTATCAGACTCAGTTGCAGAAAATATCTGCGTTTTCGAGCTGGGACTTCTCACTATCAGTTCTCTGCATTGCCCTTTGGCTTATCTACTGCCCAGAGTGTTCACGAAAGTTCTGGCTCCAGTGATAGCTTTCTTCAGACTAAAAGGAATACAGATCTATCCTTATTTGGACGACTGCCTAATTCTGGCTCAAGGAAGGGAAGAGCTTCTTCATCATTTGGAATATGTGATAGCAGTGCTAAGATGCCTAGGGTATTCTGTGAACGAAATAAAGTCCAGTCTAGTACCCTCTCAAGACATGTGCTTTCTGGGTGTGAGACTGGATACAGCATCCCAGATGGCCTTTTTAACCCCGGACAAACAAAAGAGTCTATCCCTTTACTTCCATCAACTTTCTCATCAGTCCGGGCTGACTGCAAGGACAGTCCTTCAAGACTTAGGGTTCATGGCATCTTGTATTCT
This sequence comes from Protopterus annectens, assembly GCF_019279795.1. Lineage (NCBI taxonomy): Eukaryota > Metazoa > Chordata > Ceratodontiformes > Protopteridae > Protopterus > Protopterus annectens. The sequence continues at coordinate 1,040,714,144 of NC_056741.1, forward strand.
GGTGCTTCCCAATGCCAAACTGCATATGAGGAAGCTACAATGGTATCTCAAAATGTATGGACACAGCACTGCCAGGATCTGGACACTGTCATTCAAATAATACCTTGCATTCAGAAGGAATTTTTGTGGTGGGCTCAGGAATGTCACCTAAACAAGGGACTCTCTGTGACCCGGCCAGAGGCGAGTCAGATTTTAACGACAGATGCCTCAGACAAAGCTTGGGGAGCTCATCTAAATGGAAAGTGGATACAAGACAAGTGGCCTGTCAGACTACAACATCTACATATCAACATGAAGGAGATGTTAGCAGTCCAGTTTGCATTAATAGCTTTCAAGGAATTCCTTCTTCCAGGACAGGTGTTGATTCTAACAGACAACACAACTGTCATGTGGTACATCAACAAGCAAGGGGAACGATTCTTATCCTCTATGCAGGCAAGCAATGATTTTGTGGGAGACTGCTCTCAGTTTACAGCTCGATCTTCAGGCAAGGTTTCTGCCAGGAGCACAGAACTCCTTAGCAGATGTGTTGAGCAGAAGAATTATGGATCCCCACGAGTGGAAATTGGATCCTCATGTATTTCAGAAATTGACAGTGTCATGGGGAACTCCAGACATAGATCTGTTCGCTTCTCCACTAAACCATCAGCTGCCAAAGTTTTGCACAAAAAGGTTTCATCCCACAGCTTGGAGAGTGGATGCTCTTTCCTTCAATTGGAGCAATCTTCATGTGTATGCCTTTCCACCTCTGCCTCTCCTCCCAAAGGTACTTCTGAAGGTCAGACAGGACAAGCCAAGGATGATTTTAATAGCTCCAGATTGGCCTCGACAGCACTGGTACCCATTACTAAGAAGTCTAGTACGGAAGCCTCCATGGCCTTTGCCTTCGATTCCACACCTGTTGTCACAGGAGGACAGCCATTTGCTCAATGTCAAGCTTCATTCTCTGCACCTAACAGCCTGGCATATTCTGTTTTGAACCATAGTGGGCCTTCACTTCCTCAGCAAGTTTTGAATGTTATTTTGGAAGCTAGAAGGCCTAGTACAAGGAAAGTGTACGCGGATAAATGGAAGAGATTTTTATGTTGGAGTGCAGCAAAAGATTTTGATGTTTCTGGGCCTAATTTGAGTGTGGCTCTTCAATATCTTACTGAGTTACTGGACAAAGGTTTGTCTTTCTCTTCTATTAAGGTTCATGCTGCAGCAATTTCGGCTCACTATGATTGTGACCCACCACTGTTTTCTCATCCTTTGTTCAAGCAATTTCTTAGAGGGGCAAAGAATATAAGACCCCCACGAAAAGCTCCTACTCCTGCTTGGGATCTCAATTTTGTGTTGGAGAAACTCACTCTACAACCTTTTGAGCCTGCAGCTACTGCTGAGTTGAAATATTTATCATGGAAGACTGCTTTTTATTGGCCATTACCTCTGCAAGAAGGGTGTCTGAATTGCAGGCCCTTATGGCGGTTGAGCCTTTCTTGATTTTCCATAAGGATAGGGTATCATTACGTACTAATCCTTCCTTTATGCCTAAGGTGGTTTCTAGTGTGGCTTTAAACCAAACTATTCATTTGCCTACTTTTTATGCAAATCCCCAAAATAAAGGGGAAAAGATTTTGCACACTTTAGATGTTCACAGGCAGTTGCGTTATTATCTGGACAGATCTAAAGGGTTCAGGCAGTCTCAGCAGTTGTTTGTTTCTTTTGCTCTAAGTTCTCAGAGCAAGCCTGTGTCAAAACAAACTATTTCTAAGTGGATTGGGTTTTGCATTGCTTTCTGTTATTCCCATCATGGCAAGGAGATTCCAGCTGGGATTAGGCCTCATTCCACTAGGGCTACTGCCACTTCAACAGCTTTGTTGACGCGTGGCAACCAAGGATATTTTGGAGGCAGCTACTTGGAGTTCTGTGCATACTTTCTCTAGGCATTATCACCTGCCACTTTACTCTAAGTCCAGGGCTGGTTTTGCCACTGCTGTTTTGCAGGGCATTTTGGCGGCTCCTGCTTCCTTGTAGTTAGCCATCCTCCCTTACCTCTGCTTTGGGATTCTACCCAAGTGTAAGGACTGCAGCAATGTGAGATGAAGAACATAGTACAGTTTTGTACCTACCATAAATGTAGATGTTCGAAGATCCACATTGCTGCAGTCCAATTTACCCTCCCTCCTTCCCTCTGTAGTTAGAGGTGGTTGTGTGGGTTGGGTTGTACATGTTGTGTATATTGTATATATTGTACATATAGTTAGTGCAGGGGTGGTTGGTTGGTTGTTTGCTGTCTTTTGGTTTTGACCTTTATTTTTAGGGTCTTCTGACATCTGGGGCAAGAAAAGACTGAGGATATGACGCCAGTCATGCGCATTTGTACCCTGACGTCCTGACGTCAGTCAAATGCGCCCTGACCGACGTCAGCCGTATACTTTGATATTCGGGCCGACCGAGGACAGCGGACTACCCAAGTGTAAATACTGCAGCAATGTGGATCTTCGAACATCTACATTTATGGTAGGTACAAAACTGTACTTTATCACCTCAGCCAGAAGGGTTTCAGAACTTTAGGCACTCATGGCCGTTGAGTCCTTCATCATTTTCTATGCAGACAGGGTCTCCCTGAGGACTAACTCCTCCTTTATGGCCAAGGTGATATCTGATGTGACCCTCAACCAGGCCATACATCTACCCACCTTCTTTCCTAACCCTCAAAACAATGGGGAAAGAATTCTGCACTCACTAGACCTGCACAGAAAGCTCTGATACTACCTGGACCGTACTAAACCCTTCAGAAAAACAGACCAGCTTCTTGTCAGCTTTGCCCCAGGGGCAGAGAGGAAGCCCATTTCCAAGAAACCATTTCCAAATGAATATCACACTATATCCATTTCTCCTACAGATTACATGGGATACCCCCCCCCCCAAGTCTATTGGTACCCATTCCCCTAAGGCAGCCTCCACTTCCACAGCATTCCTCAGAGGAGTCCCCAACAGGGACATCTTGGAAGCTGCCACCTGGACCTCCATCCATACCTTTACAATGCATTACCACCTACCTCTTTTCTGTAAGTGTAGAGCAGAGTTTGCCTCTGTAGTTCTGCAGGGCTTGCTGACCCATGCCTATGCCTCTAACCTGTCTTTCCATGCCTCTCCTCAGCTTTGGGAGTCCTCCCACAGGTGATGACTGCAACAGTGAAACATGAAGAACATACTACAGTTGTGTACACTTACCATAAATGTAGGTGTTCGAGTGTATTCACTGTTGCAGTCCTGGTTTCCCTCCCTTCTTCCCCCTTATATCCTCTTTCCCTAGGAGGACATAAGCTTCCCATGGAGGCTTTTATCCCCCAGGACCACGTTACCATATTTCTTGTGCTTCTGAAGGGTTAGGACAAGAAAAACTGATGTAATGGCGTCGGCTGCCTTGCTTTATAGCACTGACGACCTGACGTCAGACTACAGGCGACAGCAGCTGACGCAGAAAGCATGGACTCTGGTATTAAGGCCGGCCGAGGGCTACCACAGCAGGGATAACCCACAGGTGATGACTGCAACAGTGAGTACACTCTTAACTTCTACATCTATGGAAAAGTGTACACAACTGTACTTTATGTATATAGCTACTTCTGTATTAGATTTTGCATGAACCTGAAGCTTTTCACACACTTCTATTCTTTGTATCATAGTGTGATCTGTTTTGGAGATTTTCTCCCTGGGCCTTCACTGAAAAGGGGCTGTTGCTCAGTCGGACATACCTGGTTCACAAATGTCAAAATAAAATCAAGTAAAATTTTGGTGTGTTTGCCTATGTGTAATTCCAAGGTGTCCAGGTTTGTATAAGTATTAAGGAAAGAGTTTTTGATGGGTAATATACAGGGATGTCCTTCATGGATGCATCTGCAGTCATAACAACTGGGTTGTCCTGTCGTCAGGCAGCCCTTCGGTCGGCCGGATTCCAAAGTCCGGGTCCGGCTTCGGCTGATGTCTCACTTCACCCGACGTCATCTCTGCTGGTCTTCGGGTATAAAGGCATCAGCCGACGCCATTTTCCTCAGTCTTTCTTGCGCGTGGCCAAGCAGAAGCTGTTCGCAAGTGCCGGTCGGTCAGATCCAGAGATTACTACTACCGAATACTTCAAGACTTCTAAAGCTAAGTACCCGTTGGGGACTCTTTCTTGCCTCAGCCGATGTCAGAAAAAGTCAATAACTGTTTAACTTGTGGGAAACAAATACCTCATAAATATTTCCACTCTTACTGTTTGCCTTGTTTAGGCCCAGACCACGACGTAGCAGCCTGTTCGCCTGTGCTTCTTTCAACCGACGAACGCTTAGACGCCGGTCGGAGTTTGCTGAACAGTTTTTCGCTCTGATTTTGCGTACATTATGCCGCCGGATCCTCCGACTACCCAAATTGTTAAAAGCAAAGAAAAGACCGACACTCGCGGTCCGTGGTTTCGCCGAAACCACGGTTAAGCAAACATGAGTGTCTCGGTTTCGGCCGAAACCGAGAAAACTGATCAGAGTACAGCGAATCAATGACTACTACTGAGGTTCCTGCTTCACTTGAATCGGCCTCAGAAATTTTACCTACTACAGTGGTTACTAGTGACTTATCAGACACCATCCCTTTGGATGTCTCTACCCCAGCACGTGGTGCTGCTAGGCCTCCTGCAGCCATGTCTATTAAGGCCTTTGCCAGGGCTAAAGCAGCCAAATCTTCTAAATCAGTGCCTGTTAAACCCCCCCCAACCAGGCCCACTTCTAGTTCACAAATGCTTACTTTGGCAGAAAATTTAATATCCTTAATTAGGGGATCTCAATCACACCCAGACAGGGCCTCTCAGCCCCCAGAAAAGAGACCTAGAGCAGAGCCCCTCGAACCTGTGTCCTCTGATGATTCTGCGGATGACTCAGATATCACAGACCAGCCAGAGGCTCCTTTCTCCAATTATGAGGACTCAGATGCTGAAGAATCCATTCCAGCTGCTTCTCCACCAGAAGAATTCTCCTTTGGGGAAACCTTACATGCCATGAGAGAACAATTCCAATGGCAGGAACAGGATTTCTCAGACTCCAGAAAAAGACTTAGGACTTTTCTGCACCTACCACAACACCAGGCCCTTAGCTATACCCCCTGCCCTCTCTGTTGTGGACGATGCATTTAATGATGTTTGCACTGCACCAGATTCCTTACCTCCAGCACCTGCCAAACCAGATAGATTTTACAGGGTGCCAGACACTCATCATCACCTATACAAGGCCCCACTTGCAGACCCCGAAACTATATCCCAGGGCCCTAAGGCAGTAGCCTCGACCACAGCAAAAAACCCTATTCCTTCTGAAAGGGAAGCCAGGTCTTTAGACAGATGGGGCAAAAAGGTTTACACCTCAGCTACTCTCTCAGCTAGAGCTTTAAACTGTCAGTTTCACATGATACAATACCAAGAGTTTATGCTTGATCAGTTAACAAAAAAGCTATCCTCTGATGACTCTATAGATAAGAAATATCTATTAGAAACGGTTAATAACATACAACAGGTTAGTAACCATTCCTTAAAATGTGGCTATGATGCACTGGAGGCTTCATTTAGATCAGCCATGACTGGCACAGTGATAAGAAGACATGCATGGCTGAAGGAACAAGTCTTACCGGATCATGTTAAAGCTAAGTTATTAGATGCTCCTATGGATAAGACCAGTTTGTTTGGTACACCTGCCCAGCAGGTAATGAAGAAAATGGAAGAAAAGGCAAAATCTGTACAAACGGTTAAAGATTTCTTGCAGGTTCAGCCCCCAAGGTTTAGCAGGAACTGGCCTGCCAAAAATTGGTCCTTTCCTGACTCCACAAGATCCCAAAGGGGCAGGAATAGACGTTCCAGAGGCAGAAATCAATCCAGAGGGGGTGCCTACAGAGGACGACAGTGGCAAGGTAATAACAGAGGCACAGGCACAGCCACTACCACTACATCAGGGCAATCACAGTGACTTGATTCTAACTCCGCCTACCAGGGAACAAATAGCAGCACCATTAGGCGGAAAATTAACCTTATTTTCGAAGAACTGGCACTATATCACAAAAGACAAGTGGATTTTGCAAACCATAGACCAAGGTTACGGTTCCACTTCCACACTTTACCAGTCAAAGAGGAATGCCAAACCTGCCTCCAAACCAAAAAACAGAAGCTCTACAGCAGATAATGCAATTAACAAAGATGAGAGCTGTGGAAAGAGTGCCAAAAACAGAACAAGGCAAAGGATTCTACTCCAGACTATTCCTAGTTCCAAGAAAGGAAAAAAGTTGGAGACCCATTCTCGACCTGTCCACCTTAAACACATACATCATTGTCCCAAAATTCAAAATGCTGACCCTACAGCAACTTCTTCCCATGCTGGGCAAGGAGTGTTGGCTGGTAACTCTAGATCTCAAGGAGGCATACCTGCACGTCCCCATTCGACCAATTTGCAGAAGATACCTCAGATTTCTTGCAGGATCAGAGCACTATCAATTCTCAGCATTGCCCTTTGGCTTATCTACTGCGCCCAGAGTATTCACAAAATGCCTGGCATCAGTAATCGCCCACTGCAGAGTACAGGGAATCCAAATTTATCCATACCTGGACGACTGCCTGCTACAAGGGGACAACAAAAGCAGGCTGACAACAGATTTACAAAGGGTCATTTACTTGCTACAATCACTGGGATACACAGTCAATTTACAAAAGTCAAGGCTGATTCCATCCCAAACAAGGACATTCTTGGGCGCAGAATTGGACACAGTAAAACAAATGGCATTCCTAACTGCAGAAAAACAAAAAGATCTCCCTCTTTACTTCTTGGCACTAACAAACCAGAGCAAGCTAACAGCAAGAAAAGTTCTGCAGGCCTTGGGCTTCATGGCATCATGCATAATCTTGGTTCCACATGCCAGACTGCATATGAGAAAACTACAGTGGTACCTAAAGAATTTATGGTCCCAACACAGGCACAGCCTAGAAGCAGAAATTCCACTAATTCCATGCCTAAAACAGGAGTTCCTATGGTGGGCTCAAGCATGCCAGTCAAACCCAGGCTTACCCTTTCACAACTATCAAGCAAGCCAAACCGTCACAACAGATGCCTCAGACCTAGGATGGGGGGCTCACATGCTGGACAAATGCGTACAAGGATTGTGGACGCAGGACCAGCTTCACCTGCACATCAACCTAAAAGAAATGCTGGCAGTAAAACTGGCAATCCAAAATTTCAGACCATTTCTCAAAGAAGGCCATTTGATGATAAGGACAGACAACACCACAGTCATGTGGTACATCAACAAACAGGGAGGCACTCATTCATACCCGCTATGCAGAATGACTTTCGACCTTTGGAACCTGGCAGTCAGCTACAACATCCAGTTACGGGCAATGTTTGTACCGGGAAAGGAGAACACTCTAGCAGACATGTTAAGCAGAACCACCTCGGATGCTCACGAATGGATGCTACACCCGGACATCTTCAAGACCATCGCAAAGAAATGGGGAATGCCACAGATAGACCTATTCGCTTCCCCTCTCAATCACCAGCTCAAAAAATTCTGCACAAGGACATTCCATCCACTTGCATCGAAAGTGGATTCGCTCTCCTTCAGCTGGAAAGGCCTGACAGCATATGCATTCCCACCTCTTCCCTTGATACACAAGGTATTACTAAAAATCAAGGAGGAACGTCCAAGGATAATCCTGATAGCTCCGAACTGGCCAAGACAACACTGGTACCCATTGCTGAGGAGCATGTCTTGGAACAAAATGTGGTCAATACCCCTGATGCCTTTGATGTTAACTCAGAACAACTACAGCATCATGCATCCAAACCTAAAAACGTTGCAACTGACTGCATGGCACATCACATAGCAGCAACTATTCCAGATCTCTCCCAAAGGGTTAAAGACATTATCCTTGAAGCCCGCAGACCTTCAACAAGAAAGAACTATGCAGGGAAATGGAAAAGGTTTGTCATTTGGAGTGCTGAAAGAGGAAAGGATGTGTCCAATATAGATATTGCTAACATTCTGGAGTACTTGGCAGAGCTTCTACATACAGGCCTGTCCTATTCCTCCATCAAGATACATGCATCAGCTATTTCAGCAGAATACAGCTTTGATCCACCTGTCTTCTTGCATCCTCTACTCAGGCAGTTCCTCAGAGGGATCAAGAATGTAAAACCTCCTAGGAAACCACCGCTGCCAGCTTGGGATTTGAACTTTGTGCTAGAAAAGTTGACACTGCACCTTTGAACCAGCAGCAACAGCAGACCTACAGCATCTATCATGGAAAACTGCTTTCCTACTGGCAATAACCTCAGCAAGGAGGGTTTCTGAACTTCAGGCCCTAATGGCAGTACAACCCTTCCTAATCTTCCACCAAGATAGAGTGTCCATGAGGACTAATCCTACATTTATGCCTAAGGTGGTATCCAGAGTGTCCTTAAACCAGGCAATCCACCTACCTACCTTCTTCCCAACCCACAAAACAGAGGGAAAGAATGCTGCATACCTTGGATGTACACAGACAGCTACGCTACTACCTGGACAGAACAAAAGTAACAGAAAAACTGACCAGCTTTTTGTAGCCTATGCAACAGGAAGGGAAGGAAAAGCAATTTCCAAACAGACAATCTCCAAATGGATAGGAAATTGCATACGATTCTGTTACTCCTTCCATGGAAAACCAATTCCACAGAACATACGGCCTCATTCTACAAGAGCAACAGCCACTACCACAGCCTTCTTACGAGGAGTGGCAACCAAGGACATTATTGAGGCGGCTACTTGGACCTCCGTGCATACATTTGCCAAGCATTATAATTTACCTCTGTATTCCAGATCCCGAGCAGGGTTTGCTACTGCTGTACTGCAAGGGATCCTAACCACACCATAATCTATTCTTCCTCCTCCCCTAGTTGGCTATGGTATTCTACCCAGTTGTTATGACTGCAGATGCATCCATGAAGGACATAGTACAGTTTTGTACCTACCATAAATGTAGATGTCCGAACTGGATAGCATCTGCAGTCAGGATTACCCTCCCTCCTTCCCCTCTGTGATACTCCTAGGGTATTTACCCTCCTAATAGCTAGCTGGTGGGGGGGAGTCTCTTATGGTGTATTTGTTTGTATATATGTACATACATGCTTATTTTTTGTGTTTGCCTTCTATCCTTTGGAAACATTGGCATTTTTACCCAAAATTTTGCCTTCCAAGAGGGCAACTGGCATCTGGGGCAAGAAACACTGAGGAAAATGGCGTCGGCTGATGCCTTTATACCCGAAGACCAGCAGAGATGACGTCGGGTGAAGTGCGACATCAGCCGAAGCCGGACCCGGACTTTGGAATCCGGCCAACCGAAGGGCTGCCTGACGACAGGACAACCCAGTTGTTATGACTGCAGATGCTATCCAGTTCGGACATCTACATTTATGGTAGGTACAAAACTGTACTTTACCCTGTGCCTTACCTTTCAGAAACATTTTCTGTAACACTGACTATTCAGATAGATTTGTTCTGAATGTGTCCTGAGATTTTGGTGTTTGTGTCAAAAGGAAACTGTGTATTTGCAGTCTTTTTTTTTGTTTGTTTTGAGGAGCTCAGTATGTTAAATTTAAGAATGCTAACGTCAGTGGCTTCACTTTTGATAACTTTGCATTCCAGTAATATAATTCAACATGTACTCATATGTATGTGTTTGTATATACATACAGTGGATATAAAGTGTACACACCCTTGTTAAAATGACAGGTTTTTGTGATATAAAAAATGAGACGATAAATAATTTCAAAACCTTTTCCACTTTTAATGTGACCTATAACCTGTACAGTTCAAGTGAAAAACAAATCTGTTAGGGGAAAAAAATATAAAAAATAAAAAGCCTACAATATGCTGGTTGCATAAGTGTGCACACTCTTAAACTAATACTTTGTTGTGTGTGCACACCCTTAATCTAGTACTTTGTTGAAGCACCTTTTGATTTAATTACAACATTCAGTCTTCTTGGGTACACACCTGCCATCAATTAAAAAGACTCTGATTAACCCCAAATAAAGTTCAACTGTTCAAGTAGGATTTTCCTGACATTTACTCAGCTGCCTGCTACAGCAAAAGCCATGCTTTGCAGAGAACTTACAAAGCATCAAAGGGATCTCATTGCTGAGAGAATGGTACAAAAACATTTCCACAGCATTGGATATACCATGGAACACAGTGAAGACAATCATTAAAAAGTGGAGAAAATATGGGACGACAGTGACATTGCAAAGAACTGGCTGTCCCTCCAAAATTGATGAAAATACGAGATGAAAACTGGTCAGGGAGGCTGCCAAGAAACCTACAGCAACACTGGAGGAGCTGCAGGAATTTCTGGCAAGTACTGGTTGTGTACTACATGTGACAACAATCCCCATATTTTCCATATGTTTGGGTAGGGTTGCAAGACGGAAGCCTTTTTCACAGAAAAGCATCCAGGTCTGGCTAAAATTTGCAAAACAATACATCAAGTCTCCCAAAAGCATGTAGGAAAATGTGGTATGGTCTGATGAGACCAAGGTTGAACTTTTTGACCACAATTCCAAAAGGTACGTTTGGCGCAAAAACAACACTTCACATCACCAAATGAACACCATCCCCACTGTGAAGCAAGGTGGTAGCAGTATCATGCTTTGGGGTTGCTTTTCTTCAATTGGAACTGGGGCTTTAGTCAAGGTGGAAGGAATTTATGAACAGTTCATATACCAGTCACTTTTGGCCCAAAACCTTCAGGCATCTACTAGAAAGCTGAAGATGAACAGGAATTTCACCTTTCACCACTGTAAATGACCCCAAGCATACATCCATATCAACAAAAGAACGGCTTCACCAGAAGAAAATTAAAGATGTTATGTAGTCCAATCTCGCCTACATTCTTATCCGTGGGTTCGGTGCCGAACCTCTGCTCCGACTCTGCCATACTCTAGCTCGAAGTTTTTCAATTGACTGGGCTGAGGTATCCCATGCTGCACTGCTGCATTTCCCCAGATCTCATTTGCCGCTCGTAAAGCTCAGACGTGGTCTCGCTCTTGGCTGTGGCTAAGTATAACTTTTTGTCTTCTTTGACTAAAATTTTGCTGCAAAAGCTATTTTCATAGCTAGGTGTGTGTGTTGCTGGTTTGTGGAAGCTGTTTTGTGTGGCCTTTCGTGGCCTTTGTCTTACTTTTTGTCTTGGTATCCCATCAGCCATCTCCCAACAGGCTAGTCCCGTTCAGTTAGAGGACCTAGTCCTCCTTTAGTTATCTGTTTTCCCTTCTGTGTTTGTTTTGATTTTAGGTACCTATCCCCTCTGGGCTAGGGCCGTTTAAGTTGAGTACCTAGTCCTTCACTTGTTTTTCCTGTCAGGACCGTTTGAGTTAGAGGCCCTTGTGTGGTGTCTGCAGTTTATTTAGATTCTAGTTCCCTCGCTTGTTGCTGGTGTCAGTTTTACTGTTGTGTTGTGTCTAGTATCCTGCCGACCATGTCTAAGGATACAAAAGAACATATGCCTTCGGGCTTTAAGAAATGTAGCAAATGTGGGTATGAGATGTCCATTACTGATGGACACTCTGTGTGTGTTTATTGTTTGGGGGCTATACACCTTCAGGAGTCTTGTACGTTCTGTCATGCATTCAGCCCTCGTGTTCTTCAAGAAAGGAAGAACAAACTAATTCTGAAGGGAATACTGAAACTCTCCTTCGAGGAAGATTTGGAGAGGTCTTCTAGTGCTAAGTCCTCTCCCTCTAAAAGAGACAAAACACCCAAAGCAAAAAAAAACGATCTTTGGTTGTGAATCGACAGATCCTACATCGGCTCCCAGCCTCTCTGAGCCAGTGACGGCGATACTAGTTCGGAGCCAGTCTCCAATTTTTAGACCGGTTTCTCCTCCTCGCAGGTCTTCTTCTGAGAGGAGGTCTAGATCTCCTACCTTGTCCTCTAGGTCCTCCAGGACACTCTCTGATGTAGATGTGGATAGAGTGGTGCAGAGACTGCTCCAATCACCGGTGCTGGCTAAATTGCTTTCAGCTCCAGCCCAGTTGGCTCCAGAGCCCGTCACCCATCCATAGGTTCATAGGTGGGTACTAGGCTATCTGCCCAAAGGCATTTATAAGCCTAGCCAGAATGTGTTGGCTTTCGCCGTCCCCTTAGATTAGTTTCCTGTGCCTCTGTCCAGCAGAGCCACTGAAGTGATCCCCGAGATAAACTTATTGTTTCACATCCACTCGTCAAGGTTTCTTTTGAAGAGTGTTAGCAAGGAGCTCTGTCTAATGTAGATTGGGATCTTGTTCCAAAGAGTGGGAAGTCTCTGGGACAGGAATCTATCCCTCCAATACATCCTATTTATTGTTGTGGTAAGGTTTAGATCCCTAGAGCGCGTGTCTCGAGGGGATAAGGTTTTCTTTAGGTAGAGCATGTCCATTAATTCTGGGTTGGACATAGCCTTGTATGTCAGGCAGAGATCACCTCTGAGTAGGCGATATGCAACTGAGTACAACTGGAGTTTCTTCAGTCGAGCTGCATAGGGCATCTGTTTGAGGCCATTGATCCTCTTGGTGAGGTACTTCTGTGGTCTTTCCAGTTGTTGCAGGTGTCTTGTAAGGTACATCCCAAATGGGGCATTGTATACTAAGATGGGTCTGATGAGTGATGAGTAGAGGGGTATAATGATATCTGAAGTAGGAGATTCATTTGTCTGCAACCTGTGGGTTATGGATCCGATATCGGATCCGAACCGGCATGGTTTACCAGCTATGGATCCAAGCTCTCAGCTCCTCCCCTCACCCATAATGCCCTGCTCTACCCTCATGACCTCAGATCTCGTTTGCCGCGCTGGTGACCAGATTGTGTTTCTAAGCTCTTCAGCTAAGTGCAGTTTTATTAGTCTTTAAAGTGCTAATTTTTGAAGTTTTGTGTGAAAGTTGTGTGGAAGTGTAGGTTTCCCTATTATTTAATTATACTTTTGGTGTTTTAAAATTTAATTTTACTTATCCCTCCCCTCGCTGGTAGCGTAGTGTGTGTTTGGGCCTGTTGAGTGGTTTTGTTACTTTGCTTTAACTCTAGTTTAAGTAACCTTTTTGCATTTGGGATGTCTGAACAACCCAAAGCTGTGTTCTCCAAGTGTGGCCATAAGCTTTCCCCGGCTGATGGCCACACTGGTGTTAGATGCCTTGGGGTTGAACACCTCACTTCTGGATGTTCCATTTGTGCAGGGTTCAACCCCAGGGCATTGAAGGAGCGGAGGTCCAAGCTTGTCTTGGCGGGTCTTTTGCCACCGGACTCGGCTCCGACCTCCGCCTCCTTCGGGGTAACCATTTCACGGTTGTCTCTCTCCGGCTCCCTCCTCCTCCTGGGACTCAACCTCCTGTAGTGGTTCGGAGGAGAGGAAGCTAGAAAGAAGGACCGGAGGGAGAAGCACCATAAGCGGCGGCCGAGACCTCTGTTTCGCCCCGCCAGCCAAGCGGCTTCTCCTCCGCCTCCTTGTCTGCTGGCTCTCCCTCCTCGGCTCCGGTCTCCAGTGTGTTTTCACGGGACCTGAGGAGGAGGAGACCCGATCTCCGTCGAGGCTATCGAGGAGGCACTCAAGGCCTACCTCGGTAGCCTCGTCGAGATCAACTTATAGCCTGTCAGACGCTGATCTGGACCGGATGATGAGAAGGTTCATCCAGGCCCAGATGCAGATGGGAGTGCTCTTGCCTCCCCCCCCCCTCTGGGGGGGAGCTCGACCCCTTTTTTCAAGCCAATTGCTCCTTCTCCGACTCGCTACTCGGGTTCGGAGCAGTTGGAGCCGAGCAGCTTTGGAGCCGGGGGTGGGTCGGCGCCGATAATACTTGGTACTTCGGATCCGACCCTGCCCTCGAGTGCTTCAGATCCGACCTCTCGGAGCCTGGATCCGAGCTTCGGATCCGGGGGGATCAGTGCTCCTTTGGCGCCGTCTGTGTCGGAGCGCACTGTCCCTTCGGATCCGAGCGCTTCGGCGCCGGCTCCGATCCACTCCTCGGATCCGAGGGGGAGCCGATTGTCGGATCCTTTGGTCGAGGTCGGCTCCCCTTCGGCTTTTGATGTAGTGGAGAGGGCCCTGTTGAGGGTCTCCGGACCCCCGGCACTTGCTTCGGCTCCGTCCCGCGCTCCCTCTGCACTGGGTCAGGCTTCCACCATCCGGCCCTTGGGACAGCCCGCTCCTGTGCCCCAAGCTGTTCCCCTGGAACAGGTTACTGTTTGCGAGGAGTCCTCTGACAGCCCCCCGGAGGATGTTCCCCGCAAACATACGTGCAAAAGGAGGCACATTGACTCCGAGTCTCTCACAGAAGACACGGATTTGGAGGAAGGGGAAGGCTCCCCACGGTCACCCCGAGGATGTCTCATTTGGAGACATCATGGAAATGCTCCGCATAAGGGGTGGTCTGCCCCAAGTCTTCCTCGGACGAGTCCGTGTTCTTGGAGGCATTTGAAGCGGGCCCGTCTACCTCTTGGGTGTCCCCTCCTGCCGACCCCCTGGTGGACCTCATTACCACCAGGGCGTGGAAGGAACCGGACACCATGGAGCCAATCGCTAAAAGGCCCGACCGTATTCTCAGTCCCCCGGCTGACCGTGCCCATTGGAGTAAGGGGCCTCCGGTAGATGCCATGTTGACAGCAGCGGCCACCAAGAGGGAACTTGCTCAGGAGAGTCCCTCAGTCCATCCCCCGAGCAAGGAGTCTCAGATGATGGACCGCTTGGGGAAGCGGATGTTTAGTTCAGCGACCTTCTCTGTAAGGGCGCTGAACTATCTGGCACACGTGATTAGGATGCAGCGCGATCTTATTAAAGAATACGCTGCATCCACCCCAGAGTCCATGTCGGAGGAGGACGAAGTGCTGCACTCCACCCGCATGACCACTCTCAGGTCCGTCACCAATACCTCTATGCGGCTACTCTCCCATGCTACGGAAGGTGCCGCTAGAGACGCAGGGGCAGGCCTAGTTACTAGATGTCAGGCCTGGCTCCGTCATTGCGATTTCTCAGAGCCCTTCAAGGCGTCATTTGCGAACGCCCCCTTCGATGGTTCTGCCCTCTTTGGCAAAACTGTTCGCGACACTTTGACCCAGAGCGAGAAGGACGGGAAGACGCTGTCTGCCGTCGGAATCCGCTTCTGTGCACCCCAGAGGCCCTATTCTAGGAACCAAAAGGGTCAGAAGAAGATGTGGTTCCGGAAGTCGCAGCAATCCCAGCCTGCTCCGGACAACCAGTCCTTCCGTGGCAGAGGAGGACAGGGAGGACGCCGCCCTAGGGGCTCCCAGGAACTTTGGGTCCAGAGAACCCTTCTCTGAACGGCCTGTGCAGCAGCCCTGAGGGGTTGCTCGGCTGCTCCACTCTGGAGGCAGTCGGGGGACGTTTTTCGGAGCACCTGGCGGCATGGGAGTCCATAACATCAGACCGCTGGGTTCTCCAGATCATATCCAGAGGATACCGTATCCCCTTTCTTCACTTGCCAAAATTGAAGTCCCTCCCCGACGTTCCACCCGGTCAGTGGGAGGCCGCTTTGGCA
Source organism: Protopterus annectens (assembly GCF_019279795.1). NCBI lineage: Eukaryota > Metazoa > Chordata > Ceratodontiformes > Protopteridae > Protopterus > Protopterus annectens. Next base: position 1,040,729,692 of record NC_056741.1, read on the forward strand.
GAAATTGGCCATCTGCTAAAGAAAAGAGCCATCCAGCCCGTCCCCCAGACCAGATCGGATCAGGGTTCTACTCCAGGTTCTTTTTAGTGCCAAAAAAGACGGGGGATCTAAGACCAATTTTAGACCTTTCACTCTTGAACCTGGCAGTTCCCAAGGAGAAGTTCCGAATGGTCACGCTGCAGTCTATTCTCCCCCTTCTGGGAGAAAATCACTGGATGTGCTCCATAGACCTCAAGGATGCGTACTACCACATACTAATGGACAGGCGCTCCAGGAGGTTTCTCCGCTTCCGGCTGGGAGCCAGTCACTACCAGTTCCGGGTCCTTCCCTTTGGTCTCACCACAGCCCCCAGGGTGTTCACCAAAGTATTAGCAGTGGTAGCGGCCCACCTGAGGCTTCAGGGGGTACAGGTCTTTCCCTACCTGAACGACTGGCTCCTCACCGCCCCAACAAGGCATCTACTACTATTGGCGCGAGACTCCTTTCTCCATCTTGCTCCCCATCTGGGCATCACTATAAACACAAAAAAATCCAACCTAGCACCCACGCAGTTCATAGATTTTATAGGTGCCAGGTTAGACACAAGGAGATTAAAAGCCTTCCTCACTGCGGACAGAGTTCAAAATCTGCAACTCCAGGTGCGGGCCATTCTCCACTCAAGCTCAGTTCCGGAGTTGGTCCTGAGGGCTCTAGGGTCCATGGCGGCTATAGCGCTTGTTCCTCTCGCCAGGTTCAATATGCGCATCCCCCAATGGACACTCCTAGTCCAGTGGTCGTATCTTGCTCTTCCTATGCTTCATCCCATTGCGATCAGCAAGGCTTGCAAGCGGTCCCTCCTGTGGTGGCTACACTCTCCAGATCTCCACTGCGGCCGCCCATTTTGTGCTTCTCCCCTCGCCACGGTGACCACTGACGCCTCCGCCTCGGGGGCATTTTGCAGGCCGGACCGTCCAAGGCACGTGGAACGATTCAGAGACCTTACTGCATATCAACGTTCTAGAGATGAGAGCAGTGCTCTTAGCGTTGCTAGCACTTCAGGCCTTTCTTCCCTTGGGAGCAATTGCGATTCAATCGGACAACATGTCGGTTGTCTGGTATATCAACAAGCAAGGAGGAACCAGGTCTTACCCTCTTTGTCGAGAAGCCATGAGAGTTTGGGAATGGGCAATCTCCACCAACCGCTTTCTCATAGCAACGCATATTCCGGGTCGGTCCAACATCCTGGCGGACAAACTCAGTCGCACCATTCTCACCCCTTACGAGTGGTCTCAATACTCAGGTAGCGGAACGCATATTTGCACAGTGGGGAACTCCTTGTTGCGTTCTTTTTGCCTCTCCCTCAAACACCAAGTGCGACAGTTTTTTCGCTCTGATATCTCCTCCCGGAGGTTCCCCAAGAGACGCTCAGGTGCATGCTTGGCCACCCGGTCTTCTTTATGCTTATCCCCCCTTGCCTCTGATGCTCCAAGTTCTTCAGAAAGCCTCTCGGTTGGGGTGCAGAATGATTCTCATTGCTCCGTTTTGGCCTCGACAGATCTGGTTCCCCTTCCTAAGGTCTCACTCTGTGAATCCTCCTTGGATTCTAGATCCCATTCCGGATCTGATATCTCATCCATCCCACTTATCTCCTCCGAACCTGGACAACCTGAAGCTGACCGCTTGGCTGCTCCAGTTCCACTCTTGATCAGGACTCGGTATTTCGTCCCCTGTTAAGGCCATCCTGGTGGCAGCTCATAAGCCATCCACTAGGAAAGTCTACTGCAGCAAGTGGAAACGGTTCTTGTTGTGGGCGGAGCGGCAAGGCCTAAACCCCTTCACAGTTCCTCTCCCTTTGGTGCTTGATTTCTTAACCACTCTTTTAATGATGGTGCCAGCAGTTCCACGGTCAAAGTACAACTTATGCAATTTCCCATTATCACATTGGTCATGACTCCAATCCACTGATGTCGCCAAGTTGTGTAAGATTTTCCTTAAAGGTACTTTTCTTCTCAGGCCCCTGTAAAGCAAGCGGTTCCTCCTTGGGACCTTTCCTTAGTTCTCCAGGCCTTGACCACCCTTCGAACCCGGCTACGGTAGATCTGAAATTCTTATCTTTCAAGACCGCCTTCTTAGTAGCCATTACTGCCAAGAGAGTTTCAGAGCTTCAAGCATTATCAGCTAAACCTCCTTACTTGGTCTTTCATCCGGACCGTGTTTACCTCAGGACCAACCCGTCCTTTCTTCCTAAGGTAGCATCTGAAGCAAACATTAATCAATCCATTAACCTCCCTGTCTTCTTTCCTAAATATGAAAACAAAGGTGAATACAAGCTTCACTCCTTAGATGTTCACAGGCAACTTAGATTTTATCTAAACAGGACGGCTGGTCATAGGCAATCCGACCAGTTGTTCATTTCCTTTGCTAAATTTAATTTGGGCAAACCAATTTCTAAAGTCTCATTATCTCGCTGGATTTCACAATGTATCTTATTGGCTTATCAAGCTTGGAAGGCCCGACCGGAGGGTGTACATGCCCATTCAACCCGGTCAGTCTCTACCTCAGCAGCCTTTAAGGCTAGGATTCCTCTAGATGATATTTGTGCAGCAGCCACGTGGGCTTCATCTCATAATTTTATTTCCCACTACAAGTTGGATCTTGCATCTAGGGGTAGAGCATCCTTTGGCTCCGGTGCTCGGAATATCCTTCCATGATGGCCGCCAAGATTCAGGTAGCTGGGGACTCTGTCCCACAGGTTGCAGACAAATGAATCTCCTACTTCAGATTTAGAAGTTATGTACTCACCATAACGTTCCATCTGAGTAGGTGTATTCATTTGTCTGCAACCATCCCGCCCTCCTATCCCCCTGGCCTTTCAGTTTCCTGCATATGATGTGTTACCCTTTTCAGGGTGTTCTTGCTGTTGACAAACTCGATCTGAGGTCATGAGGGTAGAGCAGGGCATTATGGGTGAGAGGAGGAGCTGAGAGCTTGGATACATAGCTGGTAAACCATGCCGGTTTGGATCCGATATCGGATCCATAACCCACAGGTTGCAGACAAATGAATACACCTACTCAGATGGAACGTTATGGTGAGTACATAACTTCTAATTCTTTTGATCTGGATGCAAACCCTTTTGTGATTAGGTGGGCCATGTAGAAGGATTTTCTAACCACTTTGACAATGTGATTATCAAAGGTGAGATTACTATCTACTTGGGTCCCGAGATCCCTTATTACGTCTTCCGTATTTAGGGGGCTGCCACCTATGTGTTAGTTTGTGTGTACTTTGTTTTTTACAAAAGGGATGACTATACACTTTTTGGCATTTAGCTTGAGGCCATGATTTTGACACTAGGTATCCATCTCAGTGAGACCCTTTTGGAGGATGTCTGTGTCAGCTGGAGAGTCAATTATAGCCCCTAGTTTACAGTCGCCTGCGAACTTGGTTAGCCATAGTCCTCCTGTGCTTGCCTGTACCTCTGAGAAGTATATGCCGAACAGGAGGGGTCCCAGGACCGAGCCCTGGGGAACACCACTTGTAACCGGTTTAGAGACGGACCTAGCTCCCGCAACTGTCACCATGTGGGTTCTGTCCGTGATCCAGTTGGCAACCCATCTTGTGACATAGGGGTTTATGTTCAGGCTGGTGAGCTTGTCTATAATACCAGAATGGGGAATGGTGTCAAAGGCCTTAGCGAGGTGTAGGTAGGCTGTGTGTGTACCACCTTTCCCTCGTCTAAAGCCTTGGTAACTGTCTCAAAGAAGTCCACCAGGTTTAGGAGGCATGATCTGCCCTTAACAAAGCCAAACTGGGTAGGGTCCAGTGTTTGGAGGTTCCCAATGTCTCTGTTAATGAGTTCCATGATGATGCGCTCCATTGCCTTGCAGACCAAGCTAGTCAGGCTTATAGGGCAGTAGATATTCTTCGTGTTTCACTGTTGCAGTCATTACATTTGGGTAATCCTGCTGGCAGGTTGCCCTCAGCCAGCCTGAATTCCAAAGTCTTGGGTCCAGCGTCAGCTGCTGTCACTTCCTGACGTCAGGTCGTCAGGGATATAAAAGAAAGCAGCTGACACCATTTTCTTTAGTCTTTCTTGCCGCACAGTGCCCGAAGCAGAAACAGTTCACAAGTGCTGGTCGGCCGACTCCAGAGATTTTCATATTTGAGTTTCAGAACCGAAGTCTTCAATAAAGCTAAGTACCCCGTTGGGGAAACTTTTTTCTTGCTCCAGACCGATGTCCGAAAAAGGTAATAACTGTATTTCTTGTGGGAAGCAAGTACCTCATAAAGATTTTCATTCTTACTGTATTCCTTGCCTAGGCCCTGATCACAACGTTTCTGGTTGTTGGATGTTCTTCGTGTTACCCTGCTGCAGTCATCACACTTGGGTTATCCTGCCGTCAGGCAGTCCCGCAGTCGGCCCGAATTCCAAAGTCTTGGTCCGGCGTTGGTTGCTGTCGCTTCTTCCCTGAGGTCAGTGCGTCAGGGGTATATAAGAGGCATCCAACGCCATTTTCTTCAGTCTTTCTTGCCGCGCGGTGCTTGAAGCAGAAGCAGTTCGCAAGTGCCGGTCGGCCGACACCTGAGATTTTCGATTTGAATTTCAGTCCGAAGTCTTCAATAAAGCTAGTACCCCGTTGGGGAACATTTTCTTGCCTCAGTCCGATGTCAGAAAAAGTTAACAATTGCATTTCTTGTGGGAAGCAAATACCTGATAAGGACTTCCATTCCTATTGTATTCCTTGCCTAGGCCCAGACCACGACGTCACAGGTTGTCGGTTTTGCGCTAGGTTTAATAAACGCACTATCAAACGCCATTTTGACTTCGGATGGCATTACTTTGGTAGGAAATTCAATTATATCATGCCGTCGGAGCAGCCGACTGCAATTCATAAAAAACGCAAGGATAAGGACAGGCAGCCTAGGAATAAGCCAGACCCCAAGGCCTCATCTGGGCTTGTTTCTGGTTCTCCGGTTTTCAGTGAGGCGGCTACGCAGCCCTGACCGCAGAGCTGGAACCCCAGACAGCTGCCGACTCCCAAGCGGAGTCTACTAGGCCGACGCAGCCATCTACCGACACCGGAGCAGATTTAGACACCGGTGCAGAGGAAACACCTTTGGTTGCAGAAGGTGTCTTCAGACCGACTACACTCACCATTAAATCTTATGCTAAGCTTAAAACTCCTTTAAAACCTAAGAAAACTGTTCATCAGTCTACAGGTCAAGGCCCTATGCCTAAGAAACAGATGCTTAAGATGGCTGAAGATTTAATTACCCTTACCAGGGTTTCCCATCCCCCTCCTGATAAAAGACCAAGACAAGAGGAAGATTATGCATCCTCTGACCAGGTTTCTCTCTCCTCAAATTCTTCTGAGGAACAGGATTACACTTTTCCACCTTATGAGGATTCTGATGCTGAAGACTCTATTCCCTCAGCATCTCCACCTGAAGACTACTCCTTTGAGGAAACATTACATACCATGAGGGAACATTTCCACTGGGAAGGCCAGGATTACTCAGATTCTAAGAAAAGGCTCTGAGAGTTCCTTTTATTACCCCAGCACAGACCTCTTGCTATCTCTCCTGTTTTGGATATTGTGGATGATGTCTACTTCGAGTCTAGTTTAAATCCAGACTCTCTACCTCCTGCTCCAGCCAAACCAGACAGATACTACAGAGTACCTGACTCTCACAAATTCCTTTATAAAAGTCCTGTAGCTGACCCAGAAACCATATCCCAGGGTCCTAAGGGAGCAAAGGCTTCTATGGCTAAAAATCCTGTGCCCTCTGAACGAGATTCCAGAGCCCTAGATGGGGAAAGAAAATATATACCTCTGCAACTCTGGCTATGAGAACATTAAATTGCCAGTTTCACATGTTGAAATATCAACAATTCCTGATGTCTCAGTTAAAACAAAAAATGAGCACACACTCAGAACAGCCTGAATTCAAGGAAATGCAGGATCTGTTGCATGCAGCTGAACAGGTGGGCAAGCATACTTTACAATGCGGATTTGATTCACTGGAAGCTTCCTGTAGAGCAGCTGTTAACTGGCTCATTCGTAGACATGCTTGGTTAAAAGAGCAAACCCTCCCTGACCATGTTAAAGCAAAATTATTAGATGCACCTTTACAACAGGATGTATTATTTGGTGTCAAAGCAGAAGAAGTTTTAAAGAAAATGGAGGATAAGGGTAAATCTATGCAAACAGTCAAGGATTTCTTGCAGGTACAACCCCCTCGCTTCAGCAGAAATTGGCCAACAAAAAATTGGTCCTTTCCAGCTTCAGACAGATCACAGAGGGGCAAATACAGATGCCCAAGGGGCAGAGGTTAGTCACAGGGCCCTTACAAACCTCGCCAATGGGGTTCTGCTACCCAGAAAGGAGGAGAAGACAGGCCCCAAGCTAGCAGAAGGCAGACACAATGACTCTATCCTGAAACTACCAAGCAAATCTCTCCTGGCAACACCCTTGGGAGGAAAACTAGCATTTTTTGCAGACAACTGGCACATCATCACAAAAGACAAATGGGTTCTAAACATTGTCTCTCAAGGATACAGATTCCACTTTCATACCTTACCAAGGATCAAAGGAATGCCAAACCTGCCACCATATCAATAGGCAGAGGCACAAAAACAAATTACAGCTCTCTTGAACATGAGAGCCATTCAACAGGTACCTACACAGGAGCAGGGACAAGGATTTTACTCAAGACTCTTCTAGTTCCAAGAAAGGACAAAGCATGGAGACCCATTCTGGATCTTTCAATTCTGAACACCTATCTGCAAGTACCAAAATTCAAGATGCTAACACTACAGCAGCTTCTTCCCATGCTGGGCAAGAATGCTTGGCTAGTCACTTTGGACTTCAAGGAGGCATACCTGCATGTCTCTATCAGACAAAATTGCAGAAGATATCTCCGCTTCATTGCAGGTTCAACTCATTATCAATTCTCTGCACTGCCCTTTGGCTTATCTACTGCGCCCAGGGTCTTCACAAAGTGCCTGGAATCAGTAATTGCATACTGCAGACAAAGAGGAATTCAAATATACCCATACCTGGACGACTGTCTTATTCAAGCAGAAAGCAAGGACATTCTTTTACAGCATGTGGCATTTGTCAAAACACCTTCTAAGTTGCCTAGGGTACACAGTAAACGAAAATAAATCAAAAGTAGTGCCCTCACAAAACATAACATTCCTGGGTGCCAGCTTGAATACAACAGCCCAGATGGCTTATCTCATGCCAGACAAACAACGACAGCTGTTTCAATATTTCAAAATAATGGCAACAAAGACCCAACTCCCTGCAAGAAAAAATCTGCAGGCCTTGGGATTCATGGCATCTTGCATACTACTAATACCATTTGCAAAACAGCATATGAGGAAATTACAATGGTACCTGAAAAGTGTATGGACTCAGCACAGCCACAGCTTGGAAGCAATGATTCCACTCATTCCCTGCCTTCAACAGGAGTTTCTATGGTGGGCACAGGCATGTCACCTCAACAAGGGTCAGCCTTTCACCTTACCCACAGCCAGGCAAACTATGACAACAGATGCATCGGACTATGCCTGGGAAGCACACATGGCAGGACAGTGCATTCAGGGCAAATGGACTACGGATCAGAGACACCTGCATATCAATCAAAAAGAAAAGCTAGCAGTGCAGAATGCCCTTACAGCTTTCAAGGACCTTCTACACCCAGGAGAACTACTAATAAGGACAGACAACACCACAGTTATGTGGTACATAAACAAGCAAGGGGGCACACATTCCTACCCTCTATGCAGGCAAGCAATGACCTTGGGGAACACTGCACTGTCTTACCAGGTTCAATTACAAGCACAATTCCTGCCAGGAAAGAAAAACACATTGGCAGACGACCTAAGCAGAAACATCATGGATCCACACGAATGGAAACTAGATCCACAAGTATTTGCAATGATAGCTCAAAAATGGGGACACCCAGACATAGATCTGTTTGCAAGCCCCCACAACCACCAACTTCAAAAATTTTGCACAAGGACCTTCCATCCATTTGCTTGGAAAGTGGACGCTCTCTCTTTCAGTTGGAAAACATTAACAGTGTATGCCTTCCCTCCACTGCCTCTTCTAGCAAAGGTACTGCTGAAAGTCAGATTAGAGAGGCCACAAATGATTCTCGTTGCACCAGACTGGCCACGCCAACATTGGTACCAAATTTTAAGGAACATGGCCCACCATGGATTTTGCCACAGATTCCTCACCTGCTCACCCAGCGAGACAATCTGATTCTACACAGCCAGCTCAAGACTTTAAACCTGGCTGCATGGCAAATTACCTAAATGACCAGCCAACACCTTTATCCAAAGCTGTTATAGATGTCATTTTGGAGGCCAGGAGGCCCAGCACCAGGAAAACCTATTCAGACAAATGGAAAAGATTTTGTTCCTGGAACCAGGCTAAAGGCCTAAATCCCCTGGAGCCGAACATTCCTCAGATTCTACAATATTTAACTGAGATGTTACACAAAGGACTTTCCTTTTCATCTATTAAGATCCACGCCTCAGCAATTTCAGCTCATTACAGCATGGATCCTCCTTTATTTTCACATCCACTCCTAAGACAGTACCTCAGAGGGGCTAAGAACTTAAGACCACCAAGGAGAGCTCCAACACCTACTTGGGATCTCAACTTTGTCCTGGAAAAGCTTACACTGCCACCCTTTGAACCAGCTTTTTCAACTGATTTAAAATTTCTTTCATGGAAAACTGCCCTACTACTAGCAATTACCTCAGCTAGAAGAGTCTCAGAGCTACAGGCACTAATGGCAGTCGAACCTTTCCTCATTTTTCATCAAGACATAGTTTCTCTACAAACTAATCCTTCCTTTATGCCAAAGGTGGTATCCAGTGTGGCCCTAAACCAAACCATCCACTTGCCCACCTTCTTCTCAAATCCCAAGAACAAAGGAGAAAGACTCCTGCACTCTTTGGACTTTCACAGGCAATTATGTTACTACTTGGATAAAACTACGGCTTTCAGAAAAACTGACCAGCTCTTTGTGGCCTATGCTACAGGATCACAAGGAAAAGCTATCTCAAAACAGACCATTTCTAAATGGATAGGACATTGCATACGTTTCTGCTACACACATCATGGGAAACCAGTACCTGCTAACATTAGGTCCCACTCCACCAGGGCTACAGCTACATCAGCAGCCTTTCTCAGGGGAGTGCCAACCAAGGATATTCTGGAAGCTGCTACTTGGAGTTCAGTGCACACCTTCACCAAACACTATCACTTACCTCTTTACTCTAAGACTAGAGCTGGTTTTGCCACTGCAGTTTTGCAGGGTCTACTAGCTTCTTCTAACCCTGTTTGACTCCACCTCCCCTCCTTAGCTTTGGGATTCAACACAAGTGTGATGACTGCAGCAGGGTAACACGATGAACATAGTACAGTTTTATACCTACCATAAATGTAGATGTTCGAGTGTTCACCCTGCTGCAGTCCAGGTTACCCTCCCTCAATCCCCTCTGAACTAGCTGAACTTATCTCCACCACTTTATCCTATACTAATAGGGCACCTGACATCTGGGGCAAGAAAAACTGAAGAAAATGGTGTCGGATGCCTCTTATATACCCCTGACGGACTGACGTCAGGGAAGAAGCGACAGCAACTGATGCCGGACCAAGACTTTGGAATTCGGGCCGACTGCAGGACTGTCTGACAGCAGGATAACCCAAGTGTGATGACTGCAGCAGGGTGAACACTCGAACATCTACTTTTATGGTAGGTACAAAACTGTACTTTTTGTGCTAGATTTAACCAACGCACTATTAAGCGTCGGTATGATTTTGCTTTAAACTTTTTTGGACTCCGATTTAATTACCTTGAAATGTCAGATAGCCATCCGACTACTGCAGTTTACAAAAAACGCAAAGAAAAAGATAGATAAAAACAACCGAGGCCGAAAACCAACAACAAAGCTTCTCCTAAGCCAGTCGCCGGTTCTCAGTGAGGCGCTTTCGCAGTCCCTGACGCCCGCTACTTTAGAGTCGCAGGCCGCTACCGACTCCCATGTGGAGTCGGCCATGCCACTGGATAATCAAGGTATTGTAGCCTCGGACGCTAATCCCTCAGATGGGTCTGGAGCTGCTGAGCAGGTACTGGCTTCTGATGGTGTGTTCAGACCTAAACATCTTTACATTAAAACGACTTCAGCTTCAAAGGCAAAGACTAAAACACCTTCAAAAGCAAGGAAACAAACTCAAGAGCCACGTGGACAGTCCTCTATGCCCAAAAAACAGATGCTCAAAATGGCCGAAGACTTGATTACCTTGATCAGGGGTTCCCATCCCCCTCCTGATAAGAGGCCTAGGCAAGACACTGACAATGAATCTTCAGATCAGGTTTCTATTTCTTCTGATTCCTCTTCTCAACACGAATATTCTCTTCCCCTATGAGGATTCTGATGCTGAAGAATCTTTACCTTCAGCATCTCCTCCTGAGGACTATTCCTTTGGGGAAATCTTGCACACCATGAGGGAGCATTTCCACTGGGAGAGACAAGATTTTTCAGAATCTAAAAAGAGGCTCAGGGGTTTTCTTTTACTACCTCAGCACAGGCCTCTAGCCATTCCACCTGTGTTAGACATTGTAGATGATGTGTTTTCGGAGTCTAGTCTGACCCCCTGACTCCTTACCCCCAGCTCCTGTTAAGCGTGACAGATATTACAGGGTTACTGAATCGCACAAATTTCTTTTTAAAAACCCTGCTGCTGACCCAGAAACTATATCACAGGGTCCAAATGCGGTTAAGGCTTCCACTGCAAAAAACCAACCCCCCTCTGACAGAGATTCAAGGGCACTGGATAGATGGGGAAAAAAGGTTTACACCTTTGCAACTTTGGCAATAAGGGCCTTAAACTGTCAATTTCATATGCTTAAGTATCAACAACATGTCATGGGATTGCTTAAACAGAAAATGCTGTTAAATTCCGAATGTGTAGAAAACAAGGAAATGCAGGATTTACTGTATGCAACAGAACAAGTTGGAAAACATACTTTGCAATGTGGTTTTGATTTTTTGGAGGCCTCCTGTAGGGCCGCAGTTACGGGTTCTGTAATTAGGAGGCATGCTTGGTTAAAGGAACAAAATTTGCCTGATCATATTAAAGTTAAATTACTAGATGCACCTTTACAGCATGATACTTTGGTGTTAAGGCAGAAGAGGTGTTAAAGAAAATGAAGGACAAAGCTAAATCTATGCAAACTGTCAAAAATTTTTACAGGTACAGCCACCCAGGTTTAGTAGACACTGGCCTACAAAAAATTGGTCCTTTCCTGTGACAGACAGACCCAGACCCTAGGGGCAGATCCCAGGCGCAAGGTCCTTATAGGTCCAAGCAATGGGGTGCTTCTACCTCCAAAGCTGGAGAAGATAGATCACAAACATACAGAAAATAGTCCCAATGACTTCCACCTGCCGGCACCAAGCACTTATCTTCTGGCAGCACCCTTAGGGGAAAATTAGCACTGTTTGCTCAAAATTGGCACATCATAACCCAGGACAAGTGGGTTTTAAACATAGTGTCACAAGGCTACAAGTTCCACTTCCATACTGTACCAAAGGCAAACGGCTGGCCAGATCTGCCAAAAAAATCAAGAGCAGGGACAAGGATTTTACTCAAGATTGTTCTTGGTACCCAAAAAGGACAAGGCCTGGAGGCCGATACTGGAGCTATCTATTTTGAACACTTTCCTGGATATTCCAAAATCCAAAATGTTGACTTTGCAGCAGCTTCTGCCCATGCTGGACAAGAATGCTTGGCTTGTGACTTTAGACCTAAAAGAGGCATACCTGCATGTCCCAATAAGACAATCGTGCAGAAGATACCTCCGATTCAAGGCTGGTTCAATGCATTACCAATTATCTGCACTTCCTTTTGGCTTATCTGCTGCGCCCAGGGTCTTTACAAAGTGCCTGGCACCAGTAATTGCATTCTGCAGACAAAGAGGAATACAAATATATCCTTACTTGGACGACTGTCACATTCATGCAGAGAACAACATTCTTCTTCAACATCTGGCATTTGTGAAAAGACTTCTAACATGCCTAGGGTACACAGTCAACAAAAAGAAATAAAAACTAGTGCCCTGACAAGAGATAATATTCCTGGGTGCAAGCTTGAATACAACTGCCCAGATGGCTTATCTCAAGCCAGACAAACAAAGGCAACTGACTACCTATTTAAAAATGTTGGCAACAAAGGCCCAGTTATCTGCAAGAAAAATTCTGCAGGCTTTGCGCTTCATGGCATCCTGCATCCTACATCCTACATCCTACTAATTCCATATGCAAGACTGCATATGAGGAAACTTCAATGGTACCTAAAAAGTGTTTGGAGTCAACATTGCCACAGCCTGGAAACAGCCATTAATCTCATTCCCTGCCTGCAGTGGGAGTTTCAATGGTAGGCAAAGGCTTGTCACCAGAACAAGGGACAGCCATTCACATTACCTCTAGCCAGGCAGACACTAACAATGGATGCATCAGGCTATGCCTGGGAGCCCACATGGCAGGAAGATGCATTCAGGGCACATGGTCCTCAAACCAAATGCATCTACATATCAATCAAAAAGAGATGTTAGCTGTTCAAAATGCCCTGACAGCCTTCAAGGACCTACTGCATCCAGGACAACTACTGATAAAGACAGACAATACCACGGTCATGTGGTATATAAACAAGCAAGGGGGCACACATTCTTACCCCGTTTGCAGACTAGCCATGACCTTGTGGGACACAGCTTTGACTTACCAAGTACATCTGCAGGCACAATTCCTGCCAGGAAAGGAAAATACTCTGGCAGACGAACTAAGCAGAAACCTCATGGATCCCCACAAGTGGAAGCTGGATCCACAATTCTTCAGCATGATAACAAGGAAATGGGGATGCCCGGACATAGATCTATTTGCCTCCCTTCTCAATTACCAACTAAAAAGATTCTGCACAAGGACTTATCACAGACAAGCATGGAAAGTGGACGCCCTATCTTTCATCTGGAAAAACCTATTAGTATATGCCTTTCCGCCACTGCCTCTCCTCTCCAAGGTGCTCCTAAAGGTCAGACAGGAGAAGCCAAAGATGATACTGATTGCCCCAGACTGGCCACGCCAGTACTGGTATCCAGTACTAAGAAACTTATCTCTATACCCAGCTTGGACCTTACCTCAAATACCTCGACTACTGTCCCAGCAAGACAATCAGATCATGCACAGCCAACTCAGGACATTAAACTTGGCAGCATGGCGAATAATGTAATCACACAAAAAACACCTCTCAGTAAAGCTGTGATGGATGTCATTCTGGAAGCCAGAAGGACTAGTACTAGAAAGTCTTGTGCTGGAAAATGGAAGAGATTCTGTGCCTGGAACCAGGCACAAGGAACTGATACAGCGGTACCAAATATTCCTCAGATTTTGCAATACTTAACTGAGATGCTGGACAAAGGCCTATCTTTTTCATCAATAAAAATTCATGCCTCTGCCATTTCGGCTCATTACAATACAGTGCCACCACTTTTTCCTCACCCTTTATTAAGGCAGTACCTCAGAGGAGCCAAAAATTTAAGGCCCCCAAGGAGACTACCAGTACCTGCATGGGACCTCAATTATGTCTTGGAAAAGCTCACCCTGCCTCCTTTTGAGCCAGCTGCTGCTGCTGCTAATATGAAGTTTTTAACTTGGAAAGCAGCTCTGCTCTTAGCAATTACTTCTGCAAGACGAGTTTCAGAGCTACAGGCACTCATGGCTGTGAAACCTTTCATCATTTTTCATCCAGACAGGGTCTCCCTGAGGATAAACCCAACATTTATGCCTAAAGTAGTGTCCAGTGTGGCTCTTAACCAAGCCATACATCTGCCAACCTTCTACCCAAATCCACAGAACAAGGGGGAGAGAATTCTGCATTCTTTGGATGTACACAGACAGAGTAGATTCTACTTGGACAGAACCAAAGCTTTCAGGAAGACAGAACAATTACTAGTGGCATATGCTGCAGGATCACAAGGAAAGCCTATCTCAAAGCAGACTATAAGTGGTTAGGCCACTGCATTAGTTTCTGCTACTTACACCATGGCAAGCCAGTGCCTAAGGGCATTAGGCCTCATTCCACCAGAGCTGCAGCCACCTCAGCAACCTTTTTCAGGGGAGTTCCAACATCAGACATTTTAGAGGTGGCTACTTGGAGTTCAATGCACACCTTTACAAAGTATTATCATCTGCCACTCTACTCTAAATCCAGGGCAGGCTTTGCCACTGCAGTTCTGCAGGGCCTCATATCCGCTCCTACTGCTGTCTAGTTCCAGCCTCCCAACCATAGCTTTGGGACTGTACCCAAATGTAATGACTAACAGTGAAACACGAAGAACATAGTACAGTTGTGTACACTTATGTACATGTTCGAGTGTATTCACTTTTGCAGTCCAGGTTACCCACCCGCCTTCCCCCTTTTTTCTTTTGGATCTCATCTTTCCTTTTCTGATTTATACTACCTATGTGGTGTATTTGCTTTTACATGAAGGTAAAATTGGTGTATTTCTGAATGTATATATATATATATATATATATATATATAACATTTGGCTACCCTTTTTGGGGGCATCTGGGGCATGAAAAACTGAAGAAAATGGCGTCAGCTGCTTCTTTTATACCCCTGACGACCTGACAGCAAGACTTTGGAATTCAGACCGGCTGAGGGCAACCTGCCCAGTAGGATTACCCAAATGTAATGACTGCAACAGTGAATACACTCGAACATCTACATTTATGATAAGTGTACACAACTGTACTTTCCAGGGTCTGTTGTGGCTCCACCTTTGTGGAGCGGGTTAATCATTGCTGTGCGCCACTCTATGGGTGTGTAGCCTGTGGAGAGGCTGAGGTTGAACAGTGTGTTTAGGTGAGGGGTTAGTTTGTCTTTGAGCTCATGTACGATGAAGCCTGGGACACTGTGCGGTCCCATTGATGCTGAGTTTTTGGCTTTGGAGAGGGCTGTTTTAACCTGAGTGTCTGTGATTTCAGGGACTCTATATTCTTCTGGTATGGTTATGGGTCCTTTTGGGGGTGAGATGGGGGTGAAGTTTGCGCTGAACCTGTCTTGGCAGGATGTTGGCGATATCGGTCAGTTCAGTGTATTTTCTGCCATTCTGCACTAACTCCGAGCAGATCTGAGCATTGCCACTTAGATTCTTGACATAGCTAAAGAATGCCTTGTGGTTATCTTTGGAGTCCGTGGCAATTTTTCTTTCAAAGGTTGCCTTGGATGATTTTATGAGGGATCGTAGTTTCTTGCTGATACCGATCAGGGATGTCTTCCCTTCTTGGTATTTTACTCTTTTCTGTACTAGTTTCCTCCTTCTATTGTATAGCTTGTTTATGGCAGGAGTCCACCAGACTGGTTTCCTTTTCTTGGAGGAGTGAGTCTTAGTTTTGCTTGGGATGGCATGATCCATGCATTCTTGTAGCTGCCTGTAGAATGCATTAGTAAAGGATTTTGCGGCTTGGACAGTGTTATCCTTCAGCATGTGGGCTTTGAAACTTTCCACCTAGGTCTTAAGTAACGTGACGTTTGCTTTTGAAAAGTTTTTCATGGTGGCTTTCCTGTCTGGGGGAGGGGGTGGAATATGGATATCCAAAGTGATTTGTTTATGGTTAGATCTAACCAGCGAGGGGTTGACCTCTGGTGTGGAACACCGGTCGCCCATGTTGGTGATGACCAGGTCCAATATGTTGTCACCTCTGGTGGGAGTGTTGACCAGTTGAACCAGGGCATTTGAGTTTATAAATTCTAGGAAAAGTTGGGCAAGGGAGTTAGTACTTCAGTAGTTCTCCCAGTTAATGCTTGGGTAATTGAAATCACCCACTATTAGGGTGTTTGGTAGGACCTTTATATTTCCCAGTGCTTCCTTATGTTTCCCAGTGTTTCCAGAAATGCGGAATGAAGGTCCTGGGACATGGTGCGTGATCTGTAGCAAGCTACAATTTGAATTGCAGTTTTGCCCATTGTTAGTTGCACGTGGATGATCTCTGATGCATCGTGCTGTGCCGCTAACCTGGAGGTGTGGGTATCCTTGATGGATATGGATACGCGCCCCCACCTTTTGTATTTCAAGTTTGGGTTCTGTGGCCGTAATGTATGGTATGAGTTGTAACCTGGTAGTGCTGGTCTGCTCTCTGGAGCCTTAAACCAGGTTTCTGTTACTGCACATATATCGATTTTCTCCATACTGAGGAGTGCCTCGAGTGCGTGCATTTTGAGGTTTAGACTTCTGACATTGAGTAGCATTACCCTCAATTTTTTGTTACTTGTGCTATTTACGGTGGTGGGTTTGTCTTTTGAGCCTTGCCTAAAAAAGGCACTATGGGGGTGGCAAGAGCCTTGGCAAGTATTCAAAAGCCTAAGGGTGACAAGTGCAAGCCATCTTTAGCGAAGCAGCGTGGCTTGTCGAGCGTATCATCCCAGGCAGACAGACACTGTATCCCCTTTGAATGACACCAGAAACTTAGCCATTTGTTGAAATTGAGACTTTTTTCTTTATACTGTGGTATCATTCTTGGTGAGGGCAGGATGCTGCTCACGGTCAGAGTCATACCGGCCTGGGCTACATGATCAGAGAGCTCTTCCATGTCTCTTTTCATGTAGTCCAGGGAGGTATGGCTCAGGTCATTCACACCAACATGGACAATGACAGAGTCATATTTGTACTTGTTCTAGAGTGATCTGAGTGCTTGTGTTATGTGGCGGATCCTGGCACCCGACAGGCAGCTAACAATAACCTTCTCCTTATTCAGCCTAGTGAGTGGGACGTCAGTGTGACTGACTATAGAGTCACCTATTACTAGTATGTTGGGTATGTTATTTTGCCTTAAGTGCTGTGATTGCATGGCACACTGGTTTTGTTAAGTATGTGTTTCATGGTTTGTGTTGGGGGATGGAGGTTGCTTGGATGTTTGCTTTGGAGGTCTCTGTTGGTTTCGCAGATTTTTATTTAGAGCCACTGAGTATGTTTTCGTGTATTTATGTGTGTTTTTTGCTGGTGCTGGTTTAATGGGTCTATGCAAGACTGGTGGTGTGATGCAAGTATTTCCCTTCTCCTCTTGACTGTCTGATCCAGTCTTGGGTTGAGAGAGCTTAGCCTCTAGTTTGGCTATATAACTGCATCTCTCGCATGTATTAGTGTTTGGTGGTAGGAGGAGGGGGTTGTCTGTGTACATGAGGCAGTTGTAACATTGCCTCAAAATGCCCAGATTCACCAGTTGGACTGGAGAGTACACTTGAAACTGCCCTTTGGACATGCCTGGATAGGTACAGTGAGCTGTTTTACTGGATGGCTGGTAAGTTCGAATAGAGAGCCTTGTCCTTCTGTACAGTACAGGAGGGTCTAGTGCTAGGGTTTATAAGTGCTTACTATAAGTTTTGAGCAAGTGCCGAGCTGAGAAATGAAAGGCTTGAATGCTTAAGTTGAAAGTTTGTCTAGTTCCAAGGGAAAAATTGAAGAGGACACTTTGTGGTGCCGGGAATAGTTTTACCCTAGCTAACCGGTGCTGCCCGGCATGCAAAACCTGGCAAATATGGTATTTATAGCAGGGAAATGAAAGAGAGAGAAATTAGCCCAAAATGACCAATTAACTACTAATTTCTGGGCGGAAACCACTCCTCCAGGGACAGATAGGCTGCTCAAAGCTCCCCTCTCTCACAAGTGAACAGAGAAACTTCCTTCTGTCCAAGTAAGGTATGGGCAAACACAGAGATTTGTAACACAGCCCTGAATTCAGCACTAACCTGAAAACTGGACTATACTAGCTTAGAAAGGCGGGAAACAAATGTGTGTGTGTGTGTGTGTGTGTGTGTGTGTGTGTGTGTGTGTGTGTGTGTGTGTGTGTATATATATATATATATATATATATATATATATATATATAGATTTTATTTATTTTTTCTTCAGAAAATAAAGCAGATACACTCAAAAAAAACAGTTTAAAAGCACAGAAAAAGTATAATTATTGTTTTACATCACAGATCAGAGTTGTAGTCAATGCCCCCAGTAGTAAAGTAGGAAGAAACACAAATACAGTAAAAGCAGACGAATAAAGTGCAATTATGTGTGCATATATATATATATATATATATATATATATATATATATATATATATATATATATAACAATAGAAAATAAGCAAACTGATTTTAAACAAGTTTCCCAATTAACCAGAAAAAAAGCTCAAAATTGAGCCCTGTTCCAGCAGTCTTCAATCAGACAAGTTCTAACTGCACACCCCTGCTTACTAGGATGCAGGGGAACCTTCTCCAAAAAAAGATGGCCTGGATCAGTGCCTCAAGGTATACAAACAAAGCTAGATTCAGCAGGCCTGAATTTGGTCTATGCTACAGCCACAAAGTGCACCAATTTCAGAAAGAAACAGTTCAAATAAGCAGTCACAATAAGCCTGTGACCAGAAATTCCCAGCTCAGAAGGGTAGAATCCAGCCTCCCCTTCCACAAGGGTGCATACCACAAACCTTCTTAATGTAGAATAACTGGCCATCGTCGATAGATCCTCCTCTGAGCAAATCTCAGCCTTCGGAGCCAGAGTTGTCTGCGCCATCTGATGCTTCTAGGTCAGCTACGATAGCCCATCCTGGCTTATCGGCTCCAATCTCATCTCCGACCCCTTCGGCTCCGTCCATGGGGTCCAGGACTCATGGTTCCTCTGTCGGACCCCAGGGGGAGGTCTCGGGACGCTCTTCGGCTCCTAGCCTCCCTCTCTCTGTGCTTCGGCTCTGGTGAGCCTGACCCTTGCTTTGGCTTCGGACCTTGTCCCTTCTTCTCCGAGGTCTTCCACGGTTGGTCGATTTTTGGAACCGGGGGGACCAGCTTTCGAGGTCATGCTGAGCGTGCTGGCCAGGTCCTCAGCTGCATCATACAGCACTGACACTCTACCCCCTCCAGCTCCAGTATCAGTCTGTGATCTCCCCCTATCTTTGGACAGCGGAAATCCAAGGCCTCAGGATACCTCCATGAGTGGTCCCTGAATTTCTGAGGGCCCCCCCCAGAGTTTTTGCCTGAGGAGCCACCCAGAAAAAGAACGTGCAAGAGGAAGCACATAGACTCCCAGGAAGAGTCTCTCACATCGGACACAGACTTCGAGGAATCAAAAGGGTCCCCCAAGTTGTCTTCTGAGGATATCTCTTTTTCTGATATCCTAGATATCTTAAAGCAGAGAGGCGACTGGCCCTCTAAACCCCCCTCCGAGGAGGAGTCGGTGTTCCTGAAGGCCTTTGGGGCTCAGCCCTCCGCCTCCTGGGTTTCTCCACCCTTTGACGAACTCCTGGATCTGGTTTGTCGAATGGTGTGGGAAACCCCTGACACTGTGGAACCAGTCCCCAGGAGACCCAACAAATTTCTGTCCGCCCCCGCTGACAGCTTCTCACGAAAGGCGTTCCAGTAGATGCCATGGTGGTGGCAGCGGCCACCAAGAATGAACTGGCTGAGACTTCATCTACCGTCCATCCCCCTAACAAGGAGTCTAGGACCATGGACCAGTATGGGAAGCGTATGTTTTCTTCAGCGGCCTTTACTCTGTGGTCGCTGAATTACTTGTCACATTTTACATGGCTCCAAAGAGATCTCCTGAAAGAGCTTGAAGATTCTCTGCAGGGTAACGTTTCTGATGCAGTGGCTCAGAAAGTTAACGCTCAGATGTCTACCCTAAATTCTGTTGCTAACTTCTCCATGAGGCTGATATCTTACGCAGCCAAAGGAGCGAGTAGGGCAGCAAGTTCCGGAGTTTCTCTCAGGAGGCACTCCTGGATGCGCCTCTGTAATTTCATGGAGACCTTCAAGTCTACATTCACCAATAGCGAGCAAGAAGGAAAAACTCTGTCTGCCGTAGGAGTCTGTTTTTCCATGCCTGCTAGACCTTATCCCAAGGTCCAGAAGAGTGGGAAAATGTGGTTCAAGAAATCGCAGAGGTTTTTTCATGGCGCACAAAGTGATTCCCCCTCCAAAGGCAGCGGAGGGGGTGGTAATCCAGGTAGACGCCGCCCTAGAGGCAGAGGAGGCCCGCGTAACCAGGTAGACCGTGATTCCTTTCGTAGTTCTCCCTACCAGCGCTCCTGATGGGAGGCCCGACTGCGCATTCCTGGAGCCAGTCAGGGGTCGCATTTCGCTATACCCAGAAGCCTGGCAAAACATCACCCAGGACCAGTGGGTATTAAAAATAGTTTCCAGAGGATATCACATCCCCCTTCTCTTCTCCCCTCCACCGATCAAAAGAATCCCAGATGTTCCACCCAATCAAAGGATTCCGCAGCTTCAGAGGTTATAAAGCTGCTAGAAAAAGGAGCCATCCAGCATGTCCCCTCAGACCAGATCAGATTAGGGACTTACTCCAGATTCTTTTTGGTGCCGAAAAAAACAGGGGACCTGAGGCTCATCTTAGATCTCAGCCGCTTAAACCTCCAAGTGAAGAAGTCCAAGTTCCGAATGGTCACGTGGCAGTCTATTCTCCCATTGTTGGGAAAAGAAGTGATGATGTGCTCCATCGACCTCAAGGATGCTTACTACCATATAAAGATGGACAAGAGCATCCAGAAGTCATCTATGCTTTCGGCTGGGAGCCAGTCATTTTCAGTTTCGTGCCCTGCCCTTCTGTCTCACCACAGCCCCCAGGGTGTTCACCAAATGTATGGCAGTGGTGACGGCTCACTTGAGACGTCAGGGATTCCAAGTGTTTCTGTACCTGGATGGCTGGCTCCTTTTTGCCACCACCAGGCATCTGTTACTACAGACCAGAGACGCCACTGTCAAGCTGTGTCAACAATTGGGCATCACTCTAAACTGGGAAAAGTCTGCCTTGTTGCCCTCGCAGTGTGTCACCTTTATAGGTGCCGAGTTAAACACCGCGCTCATGAGGGTGTTTTTGCCACAAGAAAGGATTCAGGGTTTGCAACAACAGGTATACGCATTGCTCCCTCTAAAAAAAGTGAAGGCAAAAACGGTTCTCAAATTGTTAGGGACAATGGCTGCAACAATTATGCTGGTTCCTCTGGCGATGCTACACATGAGGCTACTTCAGTGGCTACTCTTCGCCCAGTGGTCTCTACAACATCTTCCGCTTTCTCATCTTATAATGATCACAGACAAGTACAAGCAAGATCTACACTGGTGGCTTCACACCAGCAACCTCAATGCGGGGAAAACCCTTCGTCCCATCCCCTCCTGTTGCCACAGTGACCATGGATGCCTCCCAGATGGGGTGGGGGGGGGCATTATCTCGGCAGGACAGTCCAAGGCACATGGCAGGAACACGAGATACATCTGCATATCAATATCTTGGAGCTGAGAGCAGTGCTACTAGCATTGCAAGCACTTCAGAGCTTTCTTCCTCTCGGGACAATTGCGATCCACTCAGACAATATGTCGGAGGTATGGTATCTGAACAAACAGGGAGGAACCAAGTCGTACCCCCTTTGCAGAGAGGCCATTCGTGTGTGGCAATGGGCAGTGTCTTCCCAACGTTTTCTCATAGCATTGCATATTCCGGGCAAGTCCAGCGTGACCGCCGACAGGTTGAGCACAGCTATTCTGATGCCTCACGAGTGGTCCCTGAACAGTCAAGTTGAGGAGCAGATTTTCCACATTTGCCCCATATTTGCCAGTCCCCTCAATACCAAGTGCAGCAGCTACTTCACCCTTATCCCTCCTCAGGAGGAGTCACCCAGGGACTGTCTAGTTCACAATTGGCCCTCCGGTCTACTTTAGGCTTTCCCGCCTGTTCCTCTGCT
This sequence comes from Protopterus annectens, assembly GCF_019279795.1. Lineage (NCBI taxonomy): Eukaryota > Metazoa > Chordata > Ceratodontiformes > Protopteridae > Protopterus > Protopterus annectens. The sequence continues at coordinate 1,040,751,513 of NC_056741.1, forward strand.
GACAAAGGTTATTCATAAAGTGCAATCCTTGGGAAGCAGAATGATTCTGATTGCTTCACACTGGCATCTTCAAATTTGGTTCCCCTTTCTCCATCCCTATCTCATGGACGCCCCCTGGATTCTGGACCCACAGCCAGATCTACTGACTCGTATGTCAGGGCAGTTCCATCCCTCTCTTCAGACCCTCCGTTTGACAGCCTGGCTACTCCACTTCCATCAGTAGTCAGGCTTCATCATTTTTCTCCGGAAGTGGTTCATATTCTGTCTTCTTCCCATAAGCCTTCGACCAGAAAGATTTATTCCAGTAAATGAAAAAGATTCTCCATCTGGGCTCATGCAAGACAAATTGATCCTTGTACAGCTCCAATTTCTTCAGTTCTGGAATTTCTCTCCATGCTTTTCAATCGGGTCAGCAGCCGCGACCATTAAAGTACAGTTGGCGGCTATTTCCACTTTTCATGTCGCTAATGAACCCAGTCTAATGGCACATAAACTTTGTAAAGCATTCTTGAAGGGCACTGTGCTGCTTCACCCTCCAGTCTTTGACCTGGTCATGTCTTGGGACTTGTGCTACAGTGTCTCACCTCTTCCCCCTTTGAGCCTGCAGCTACTTGTGAATTGAAATATTTGACTTGGAAGACTATCTTTTTGGTAGCCATCACTTCAGCTAAGACGTGTCTCGGAGCTGAAAGCTTTGTCAATCAGACCGCCTTACTTGATTTTTCACAAGGACAGGGTTTCCCTCAGACCAAACCCTTCCTTTATGCCAAAAGTGGCTTCGGTTAGTAATCTCAATGACTCCATTGAACTGCCCGTATTTTTTCCAGAGTTTTCTAATAGGGCAGAATTTAAATTTCACCAGCTGGATGTTCACAGGCAGTTGCATTTTTATTTGCATAGAACGAAGGATCTTAGAAAATTGGATCAGCTATTTGTCTCATTTTCAGAAAATAGGATTGGGTCTCCTGTTTCCAAAGTGACCTTGTCTAGATGGATCTCTAGTTGTATTTCCTTCATTTATGCCTCAGGTGGTAAGGATTTACCATTTAGAGTGTAGGCTCATTCTACCCTATCGATATCTACCTCTACAGCATTTCAGGCCAGAATGTCTATGGATGATATTTGTGCTACGGCTACATGGGCATCTCCTCACACCTTTATTACTCACTACAAATTGGATTTGGTATCCAGAGGCAGATCTTCCTTTGGTTCCACAGTGCTTAGGAGTATTTTCCACTGAGCCTTCCAGGGTTCAGGTGCTGGGGACGCTGTCCCACGGGTAAGAATGTAGGCGAGATCAGACTACATAACATCAAGAAGTTATGTACTCACCATAACGTTTGATGTATGTAGTCCATCTCGCCTCACATTCTTACTTGCCCTCCCGCCTTCCCCCATCGTGGAGGACCTAGAGGTTAGTTCTGGTTTCAGTACTCCTTTTATTATTGGAATGTTTTTTCCTTCTCTATGTGTTATGTGTATGGAGGGTGAGTGATTGAGTAATTGAGCTTGCAGCAAACATGATCTGGGGAAAGGGAGCAGTGCAGCATGGGATACATCTTAGCCCAGCCAATTGAAAGACTTCGAGCTAGAGTATGGCCGAGTCAGAGCCGAGGTTCGGCTCCAAACCCACAGGTAAGAATGTGAGGAAAGATGGACTACATACATCGAATGGTATGGTGAGTACATAACTTCTTGTTCTGGAATGGCCCAACCAGAGCCCAGACCGAAATCCAATAGAAAATCTGTGGGGTGACCTGAAGAGGGCTATGCACAAGAGATGGCCTCACAATCTGACAGATTTGGAGCGCTTTTGGAAGGAAGAGTGGGCAAATATTGCCAAGTTAAGATGTGCCATGCTGATAGACTCCTACCCAAGAAGACTGAATAATTAAATTAAAAGGTGCTTCAACAAAGTATCAGTTTAAGGGGAGTTTCTATTACCAGATCGAAAGACCGTAATCGGGAATACGAAGAGCGACGCGTATTGTGCGAAAGATGGAAACGCCGAATGTCCAAAATAGCGAAAATTTAAATGTCGAAGTGTAATGGTTGGCCCATCTACGGTATAGCTCCGTAAGGTAAGTGTGCAATTGATAGGACTTTAGGGTTAGGATGTGGGTTAAGGTAAGTGAATAGATAGGTAATGTATGTAAGGTTTAGTGTAGTGTTAGAAGTAGGGTTTTATTTAACTGTATGTATGTATATAAATAAATATTTAAGACCAATATTTAGGCCAAGACAGTAAACGCAGGAAGCGTGGTTGTCAGTGATGGACATTTTCTGTCCACACTGACATCTTTTAAAGCCGGATTTGGCTTTCTCTGACATGAAGTATTGCTCTATAAAGTGGGAAAAAGGAGGTAGGCCACAAAAGGGAACCTATAAGAATATTACAGGATTAATTATAATAACACACACACACACACACACACACACTAGCACTATATCAAAAACTAACTTTAAGAACTTTTTAAACAAGAAAGATAAGAATCTTATCTGTAATATAACAAAAATCTCTCTGGTCCGAGCTCTCCTCGATGTGATCTGTTGCAGCGGCAAACTAGATCTGAGTAATGGCAGGGAGGATTATGGGATATAGCCTGGTCTCGAGCTTCTCTGAGATGCAGAGCTTTGCTATGCGGCCGACTCGGCTCCGAACCCGTGTGTAAGAACAAAGACGAGATGAACACTCCACATGGAACGTTATGGTAAGAACATAACTTCTTTTTTTTGGGTGCATGTCTGTAGGGGAAGTGTGTGGTAGTTACGGACCTTAGGGTTAGGGAGGGGTTAAGGATAGTGCATAGGTAGTTGTGTATGTGGGGTTTAGTGTAGTGTTGGAAGTAGAGTTTTGTTAAATGTATGTATGTGTATTATTTATTTTTTTTGGGTGTATGTCTGTAGGGGACGTGTGCGGTAGTTACGGACCTTAGGGTTAGGGAGGGGTTAAGGAATAGTGCATAGTTAGTTGTGCATGTGGGGTTTAGTGTAGGGTTAGAAGTAGGGTTTTGGTGCTTTACTTTAGGTTGGAAGTAGGGTTTAGTTAGTGTATGTATGTGGTTTATTTATTTTGTTTGGGTAGGTAGTATGTAGCAAGTGGTGGGTTTGGCCGACTATGACAGTTAGTTATTTTATTTTTCGCTTAGTGCATTCAGGATTTTCGTGGTTCATGTTATAAGTGTCGACGTTTAGGTATTTGCGTAAAGGGTTTTTCGATTTGGTAATATAAACCCGTTTAAGGGTGTGCACACTTATTGTATTATTGTATATTTTTTATTTTTTATATTTTTCCCCTAACAGATTTGTTTGTTTTTCAATTGAATTGTACATGTTATAGGTCACATTAAAGGTGGGAAATGTTTTGAAATGATTTATTGTGGTCTCATTTTTTTATATCACAAAAACCTGGCATTTTAACGGGGGTGTGTGCACTTTTTATATCCACTGTACATATATACGTATTTGTTTCATTTGCAATAGTAACTGCAGTATTTTGATAATCGCAGTTACATTCCTGGGAATTTTGGCAGGCACCAGTGTGTGTGTGTGCTAATTCACTCTTATGAGTTACACCCAACTTGTAGAATAACCCTTGCAGAGTCGCTCATACCTATGGGTAATTTAGAGCTCCTAATACACCTACTACATGCCTTCTTTAGAATGTGGGAGCGCAGAGCACGTACTTTGCACAAAATTATATAGTAAATCATAGACCAGTTTATGTGAATGCAGGTAATGAAAAATAGAGTTGAGCATTACAGTATATAATTCAGAATAACACGTGCTGAGTAGGGCTGTGCATTATAGGGATGACACAGACTAATGTTGCATATGATGGGTGTAAAAAGCAAACTAGTTCATAAGCCCAGTCCCCCCCCCCCCCGTGTAATTTTCCATATGTCTTTGATCATGTTTACTTGTCTAATTCCCTGAGACTGTTTGGTGCTCTACTTTCCTATGCATTGGCCCTACATTTGCACACTTCCATTACTCAGGAAACTCTACCACTCAGGATCTGTTGAATAGTTTGCAAAGGATCTTGTCAGTATTCTTAATAATCCTACATCATATTATGCTACTGTGCCTTCTTCCTGAGCAGCTTGTCTTCCCTATCCTTACCTAGTCAACATTCCTTTAATCCACCTGTCATCTCCTTACTCCCCCAGTTACATGGATACTTTACCCCATTTACATTTATTGAATACAGAGGTATAAACTGATTTGGAAATATTCATCATATTGATCGCTGCTTCAGTAACTTTAGCTGTATGTGGTTATATCTTGCTAAGGTTATAACAGCCAGACAGCTTGCAAAGCTTCAGGGCACCTTGCATGCACCCAGACTGTCAGGCAGCTTGAGCTGTGCTGACTAAAAGAGAAGTTTGGGAGCCAGCCTTTCAGAGTTTTACTGCCAAGGAAAAGTGTGCTCCTCTAAGGCTTTTGGTGATGGACAGCCAGCTTGGTGCTGTTCCGTTACTAGGCAGATAAGTTCCCTTTGTAGGGAAAAGACATTTTTTATAAATATTGTTTGTGTTTTATCACTTTTCTTTTCAGGAAAATTATTTTAAAGCTAGGAGTTTGTGTTGTAATAGATTGCCATGAGACAGTATAGTACTTATAAACAGGCACCCTCTTTTTTTCTGTCAATTTAAAACTTGTGTAAAGTAACTTAAAAACATTTTTTTCAGTGGAGAAATTGTTTTTACTTTGAATACTGGCGAATTGTTTAAGTGCTTTTTACTGGGTTTTTTTTTTTTTTTTTTTTTTTATGAAAACAGTGACTTTCAAAAACTTGCACTTTTTACTAGCATTTGTTGCTCGTCTTCCTCGTAAAGAGGCATTCTTCAAAACACAAAAAGAAAAATATAAGCAAACAGCCTTTTTTCTCCCCACAGCAGGCTAGCTGTTTGCTTCATTCGCAGGTGGGGGGCTCTGCTGTGACCATTGGTTGTACCTCAGACACTCCTCTTTCAACCCATTTCCCTTTAGTATAGCATCTACAGACCTCTAGACTGGCGGTTAGCCACAACCTCTATGGTTGTTGGGGTTCACTCAAGTCAGTCCTGGGGAGGAGGAACAGGGAAGGCTGTGCTCATCCTTTGGGAAGCTGCTACTGCTGCCATTAGTAACACGGTTGGCTCTATTTTTTGCTGTCAAAAAGAAACCGAAAACTAAGCATATGTCCACTCCTCATCAAATTTCTGTGTACAGCATTGCTTTACTGGGTCTGGCAAAAGTTTTAAATCAGGCTCTTGATCCTTCTTGTAATGTTTATGCTAAAGAAAGAGGGAATACTGCTTTTCCTGAAGAGATTTCAAGATTCTGAATCTGAACAGCAAGATGAAGGGACAGGTGCAGTTTTTTCCTGATTTCTCTTTCAGGCTTCAAAGATAGCTCAGTTTCTGATTCTCCTTGTGGGAGTTTTCTCTTTCTATGAGACTATTGCTAGAATGTGTCAGTGTATTCATTGTGAGAACACTGAGCTTTCTCAGTCTCTCAGAAAATACTATGAGTTGTTGTAGAAGGAATTTCCAGAACCCACACCTGAAAGAATACTGTGTTCTATTTAGTATACACTGTCTTTTCAAACTATTGCTGGCATGACTATTGGCTTAAGTAAAAGCTGCAAGATCAAGGGTTAATTCAAAATGCAGAAAAATAGTAAGTGTGCTGGCAAGCATATATAGCTTAGTTAGATTTTTTTGGCATTCATGTAAAGGAATAAGTTATTGAGAAACTAAGTCTGTAAGAATAACTACTCAGATGGCAGCTGGAAGGACATCAACGAAGTAAAGAGATGTAACATCAAGTTTCAGATAGTGCTGGAACACCACGTTTCAGATAATGCAAGACTGAGTTTCCATGGATCATCAAACTACAAAGAACCAAGGACAAGGGAACAAAAGAAAACTGTTATACAAAGAAAGAACTGTTATACATCAGACTCTGAGAAAAAAATACCAGACCTTTTGGTATAAAAATGAGTGTGTGTAAACAAACTTTGGGTATTTGCCATAGAGAGCTGACAGCATCTGTGTTACATACGTGTGGATCTGAAAAGAAAAATGTGTAAGTAAAGCGTATTGACTAAAACTCAGTACAATACAGTAATAAGACTTGTTGATCACAATAAGTAATTAAATATACTTTGGTATGCTTGCATGTAAATGCAAGTAACAGCATGATACCAACAGAGGGCAGAATAGAATTCTTCAATGGCGAGCCACAGTTGACGGACCGAATGGTTTCTTATTGTGACAACTACAGCTTCTTTTTTATTTTATTCAGTTAGTACGTTTCTTTCCAGTGCTAACGTTTGCCTCCCCCTTCTGTACATTATCCAGTAGCAGAACAGTGCATCTCTGCGAATTCCACAGGTCCTACGCATTTCCACAGTTGAATCTGTCAACTGTGGTTTACCTCCTCTTCAGAGAATCAATGAGGGACTTTCCACACTTTCTCGACGGAAGACTTGATCACCTTCCACACAGAAACTGGTAATTCTCTTTTTGTTTCTTATTCTACAGCATGGATGCCATCAGACAGAAAAGTATTAAATGTAAGACTACCTTCCAGGTAGACAGTAATAATAGTCCAGCACATGTATTGTCACAATTTAAAGATTGGTATAAACATAACTGTAGCACATGCAGTATTTTAATTTCAGAGTTACAGTATCAGTCAAGTCAGTTATTTGCAGAATCTTCTGTACATCTTGCTAGATAAAAGTGGCATAAAACCACTCCACATTTCAAAACAGATAAAAACAGAAACGAGGTTCATAGCGAACTGACAAAAAGATTTAATAAACTTCTAACAGAAAATCAAAGTGAGTTCAAAAAGTTCAGACAACATATGCATACAATTTTTCAGAAGTGCAGAAGAGCTTTAAAGTCAGCAGAACAGAATACGGACAAATATAATCTGGTTAGTAAAGAGTTAAAGCAACAGCAGTTAACTACGCTGATAAGAAATAATTTACAACATACAGTTTACGCAGCACAAACTTTCATTCCGTTAAAGTAAGAGACTTAATTAGTGATTTTAAAACCATTTCAAATAAAACAGTTCTACAGCATAGAAATCAAATGAGAGTAGTTAAATGCAGAAAAGACATGACGTCACAAGACTGACATGCATGTATTTTCTTTTCATCTAAAATGCAGCAAATGTAAATCATGTAAATATATTTCTTTTAAGCATGTTAGTTAGGTCAATATCTCTTTTGTTTGTTACAATATTTTGTAATTGTATAATAGCATAAAAAATAACAAAGACTCCAGCAAAAACAGTATTCAGAAGCAGTATTATGCATAGTTAGGCAAATTACAAATGTTTATTATAATTCTAAGAGTTTTACAACTGCATTCTAATATTAAGTTGCAAGTATATTAACGAATGACTGAAGGTACGAGTAAGTGCTAAAAGAGTTAAAGTCTGGAATGCGCAAAAAGAAAAAAAGTAAGTAATGTGAACTCAAATCTTTCCAGGCTGGAATGGGTAGTTACAAGGAATGTTATATAAGATAAAATGTTACTGGTACTGAAATTTATAAGGTCAAGGAAACAAGACTGGTTGCCAGGCCAAATGGCTTATGTTTTTCTAAAACATTAAGTATTCATGTACACCATTAAGCAAAAAGCACAAAAGTCTACAAAAATCCTGTTTAGTAATTGTAATAAAACATCAGAATTGTGCATACATGTCATTAATAATCTGTTTGCAAGTAAATACTACACTGAGTACAGTCCATACATAGGCTATAGTATGCAGTTAAATTAAAAATGCAAGTCCCTTTACAAAAAAGGGAGGGTACAAATCTGTTTGCAATTAAATACTACACCGAGTACAGTCAGTACATGGCCTATGGTATGCAGTTAAAATAAATTATACAGGTCCCTTTACAAAAAGGGAGGGTACCAATAGTTAGTAGTAACAGTAAACGTCTTTTCAAAATAGGTAAAAGCAATTACTACTATAACTTTTACAGTACAGGCAACAGCAAAAGCTTTATCTGTTTTTACACTAACTGTATAAACAGTACTGCAAAAGGTATGTAATTAGCAGGCTTCAGTTTAATGCTAACTTTGTAAACTGGACTGAGTGTACATTACAGCCATGTGTATACAAATACAAAAACAATTCTGTACAGTATATAGTAAATGGTTTATCTATGTAAATGGACAATTTTGCATTCAAGTGTTATATGTATAGTAACAAGTCACAGCTTGACATTTGTGACGTGTTTTTTTTTTTTCAAAAAAAAAAAAAAAAACAAGACTGCAATGCCTTTGCAATAAAATCCTCAAGCGTTGTCAATAAATTACTGTATAAGACATCCCTGTATAGAATCATATTCAGATTCATCCAGTTCTAATAGTAATGGTTGTCATCATTGTGTTGACAATATTAAACTGTGTTAATTTGCTGTATTAAAAGAAAACTAAAGGTTTTGTTTCCCAATGTGTTTCTAGTTAATAGCAATATAACTTGACTAAAAATTACATACTAATGTAGACAGTTTGTATTTAAAATAAATCGGAGGGAATGTATAAAGTGATAAATGTTTAAAAATGTATAAATGCATGTGCACATCTGTTTGCTAGTTAAATGCATATACACATCTGTTGCTATAATATATGTAGAAACAATACAGTTAGTTAAATACATGTACTTCTGTTTGCTAGCATACATATATTTTGGTACAGCTTGAGAAGTTGAATGTTCAGTGTCTGAAACATGCTTCAAGGACTATAGATAAAAATGCTGCTGCGAGACAAGGCACCCACCATTCAACACAGACATCTGCATTTCATTTGCATCATTCTGAACATCAAAACAGAGGGAATTACAATATTTCACGAATAAAACATAGTTAGAAAAATGCTACACAAAATAGAACACAAGACAATTTCAGTTGTAAAATGCATACAGCATTGTACCTTTGGGAGGATAACATTTAGCACATATAACAGCATGGTTAGCTAAACAAGGTCAGGCAGACATAAACGTAGAGAAAAGAATCAAAGACCGACATAAACATTTCATCAAACAGCTCTGTCTCTATTCGATGCTGTACATTACCTCAAAAATGTAACAGTTCTGACAAGGAAAGACAGCATGCAAAAACGTCAGTGTGCAGACAATAACACAAAAATAAGAATAAATGCAACGGGAAAAAAGGGTATGATTTCTACCAATATTCTGTTTATTTGTATAAACAACACAGTCATACAAGAAAAGGACCATGGGTTAAAATGCTTACCATTTGGGGTAACAGGCCAGTACGTCATACAGATCAAATGGCAAAAATACCATCCACTTGTACTATGATAGGGCAATAATACCAAAAAAACAACATTGTACTTCAGTATTACATTTCCAAGTTTTAAAGATACCAATTGCAGATTTAAAAGAGCTTGGTATAAAAACTAGTAAGACGAAATATCTCGCAGATTGTACATTTACACGCATAAGGGAATCCTACTATTTAGTAAGTCATTATAAGTATATTTAATAGACAGATTACAATTTAGTATAAATAAAAATATTGTCTTCAAATTTCAAAAGGTTTCCTAAAGTGGCACCACAGTTTGTATGTGTGGTTTCAAATAACCCAATGTTAATAGTAAAAGACAAAAACAGAAGCTGACACTGTCCATAATTGGTGGGACATATTCACAAGATGGTTATCATCTGGGTCCAACTTGCTTAATTGGTTAATACATCCTGTGTTAGTAGTTTTAGGGGTCATAATAATAATAATGACAGTTTGGAATTGTTTTATATGCTGCAGGTTGCAAAGACTTGCAATAACTCAACAAGTTGTAATTGTAAATGTGAGCAAAGTGGTAAAAGCTGTAAATAGCAATGCTGACGAAACAAATGCAGTCTTTTCTTTAACTGAAGTTTAGTCCGTTCCTCAAACAAATTAAAATAACGGGGAACTGAAAGAATACTCTGTTCTGTTTAGTATAAACTGTCTTTTCAAACTATTGCTAGTATGACTTTTAGCTTAAATAAAAGCTGCAAGATAAAGGGTTAATTTAAAATGCAGAAAAATAGTAAGTGTGCTGGCAAGCATATGTAGCTTAGTTAGATTTTTTGGCATCCATGTAAAGGAGTATGTTATTGAGAAACAAAGTCTGTAAAAATAACTGTGCAGATGGCAGCTGGAAGGACATAAACGAAATAAAGAGATGTAACATCAAGTTTCAGATGGTGCTGTAACACCACGTTTCAGATAATGCAGGACTGAGTTTTTCCATGGATCATCAAACTACAAAGAACCAAGGACAAGGAACAAAAGAAAGAACTGTTATACATCAGACTCTGAGAAAAAATATCAGACCTTTTGGTATAAAAATGTGTGTGTGTAAACAAGCTTTGGGTATTTGCCATAGAGAGCTGACAGCATCTGTGTTACATGCTTGTAGATCTGAAAAGAAAAATGTGAAAGTAAAGCGTATTAATGGAGTCAGTCATCTTCGTGTATTTATTGTAGTCAATACAATACAGTAATAAGACTAGTTGATCACAATAAGTAATTAAATATACTTTGGTATGCTTGCATGTAAATGCAAGTAACAGCAAAAACAAACAGAAGGCAGTATAGAATTCTTCAACACCCATTCCTCCTGTCTGCTTTAGAGGATATTTGTGTTACTACCTGCAGTTTTCCTAGTAGTCCACCAGCTGTCCCTAAAAAGACAGGATGTGTAACATTCTTCAGTCTTTAATGTTTTTATACACCATTCCCAAACCTGACCCAGCAGCTGTAGCTTTAGTTAACCACTGCTGCTAAGCACTTAGTTAATAACAATCCCACTCTTGCTGATAAGGATGGGGCGATTGATAAGTATGGGAATAGTGTATACTTATGCAGCTTTGAGTTTCAGAGTTTTGAATAGTCAGTCACGTCGTATGTTAGTTTGTTCTGACTGTGAAAGTATGAAGAATGTTTTTTATCTACAGTTCTTGTGAGGACAATCTTCTTTAAATAATTTAGTTTCTTTTGCACAGGTCACTACTCATTTTTAGTGTGTGTGTGTATGAAACTGTTGACATTACTTCAAGGGTTATGCCCTCTGTACTGTTTTGAGGAGGTTTGCATGCCTGCATTCTCAGAACCTCCCAGATGTTAAAAATGAAACTTAAAATTACACTTTGGTTAGTTGTTTAGTTTTTGACCCCCTCTGCTGCAAAGGTGTTCACATAGTGTAATGAAAGGAGTAAGCTGATCCAGGGAATCTTGATTTGTCAGCCTTCATTTTCCATGTCTTCTAAGGGATTTTAACTGCTCCAGTTTTGGCAAAAAGCAGAATAAACAGTCAACAAAACACAGGTAAACAGATGTTTAAGAAGAAATGGCAAGGGGGTTAGAAAAAGAATTTGCGAACCTCCCAAAACCAAGGATAGTTCCAACAGTGCTGAATGACTCTTCTGAAGACCTTGTTGATCCCATCCCATTTTGGTCTATTTGTTTCTTCTAGAAGTATAACAGTCGATGGTCAAGTGATCACAACTACAGTAGTCATTCCCTCCATCCACCTTGTTTTTTGGTGTGTCTAATGCCAGGGTGTGGATATTTATTTTTTTGTTTCCTAGCATTGTCCTTTTAGAGCTCAGCCTCCCTCTCTGTATGGGCAGGAAAGTTATGAAGGTCTTGTTGCTCGAACTTTTCCTTGAATGTGATTTTTTTCAACACCTTCTCTTGTCATATTACTTCTTGACAAAGGGAAAAAGTGAATTCATCTTTACCCTTAAATAACGAATGCAAAAAGCTCACCGACTGGTTAAATGCCAGCCTTAATTTTGGAGGAAATGAAGCAATGGAAATGCATTCCTTGAGACACTTGGACAGTTTTGAGAGCAAGTAACTGAAATGTCACAAATTACAATTAGAAAATGCATATTTCTGAGAATGCCTTAAGGTTAAAAGGATTCCCAAAGGACTATGGTCCTGGACATTTCCCATGGGCTTGGTGGTTGACTCCCTACTTCAAAGGGAGCTCATTTGCTTATTTGATAAACATGGTTGCAAGCTCCTGGAAGAAAAGAAAGTTGGAGAGAGATAAAGCGGAGTATTTAGAAGGGAGTGCGTACCCCAAGCCTCCAATTTTCACAGAACTGTGGGACAGACCGCAGGGAGAGTGATGAAAATGTTTTTGAAGAGGTTACAACTAATAACTATGCTCCCCTTTGGAGAACTGGTCGGTCCACAGATCTGAGAGATTAAAAAAAACGGAGAGAACAACAGCTAGAACAGCCCCCTTTGTGCAGGTCCGAACTGAAACAAGGGAAGTGGAAAAACAATGGAGGATTATCCCAGGCTCAATGGAGAGTTACTCTGAACCAGAGGAAGTTTTAGATGCTGTTCCTGTGGTCACTGGAAGTTCGTCATTTTTTGAAACCGGTATTCAGGTTGTTTATGACTTGCCAGGTGACTTTAAACTTTATAATTTTACTCACAAATGCTTTAATAGCGAGTATGCCAACTTGTTATGTAAAGGGGTGTCCTTTGTTCCCCCCCATCATGCAAAAATTGACAAACTTTTGATTGATTTGAAAATTTATTTGAGGAAGCTGTACTTTAAAAGTATTTTTGATGGAAACGTCTTGCTTCCAGGCATCAGTAACTTTCACTGAAGTAGCACTTTCATTCCACCCCTCTCCCTGCCCATACTTAATTTTGCAAAACTTGTTGGGGGAGATTTAAGGTCTTTATGGTAGTGTAACAGGAACAACAGATCCCACGCATGTACGGCAATGTGCACGGCCCCACTGAAAGACTAAAAATCAAAAAAACCACATAGGCCAGCAGTAGATTCCACCAAAGAGAGTTTTAATACAAAATTATATGGGCGAAATTACCCAAACCGGTTTCAGCATAAAGCCTTCCTCAGTGCAGTATAACTATTCAATTAGCATTCATTTTATATATATATATATATATATATATATATATATATATATATATACACACACACACACACACACACACACACACACACCTTACAATTAAATAGTGCACAGACAGTTGTCCAATCACAGTTGTTCATTGAGTTCTGGAGAACATAGGCCACCCAATGTTGTTATCCTTATTTTTTTCTTTATAATCCAAAAGGGAATGTAAATTTTCTGAAGTGTTTGGTTTATATAATTTATCTATCACTGTAAATTTAAACCTTGCAAAGGGATGTAAAACCTGATGTTTATGTAAAGCATTTGTATTTCTATGACATTTAATGTCACTCGTGTTCTGATATTCTGAGTTTAAAAGGGCGAGAAGTTTGCCCAACATAAAAGGCAGGACAAGTACATTTAACCAAATAAGTCACCCAGTCACTACTGTAAGTTCCAAAGACTTTTATATCATAAACTTTAGGACAATTGAAGGACGTGAATGAACTTTGTTTTGGGACCATACTGCAAAATCTGCAGTGTCCACATGGAAAACTACCCATCACTGGGCCACCTAATAAGGTGGTTTGCAAACCTATATGTGACATCTTACCCTTTTTGTAATGGTTAAACCAGCCACCCCCAGTTTTTTCCCCTTCTATATCCAAACCTACATCTAAAAGGCAAATCCTGAGATAATCTCTCTTTCATATATAAAATGTCCCAATGTTTATGTATAATCTCTTGTAACTGTCTGGTATTGCCCCCAAATTCTATAATGAATCTGAATTGGGAGTCAGATCTAGAATTGTTATCTTTGTATACAAGAGTTTGTTTTCTCAACTTCGTGGACCCTCTTCATATTTCTTGTAACCTCAGTCATAAAATGTGCGAGACATCAACTACCCAAACATAGACTGGGAGCATTACTGTAGCTCCAACACCCTAGCCCAAGGGTTCCTAGAATTTATAAGCTCAGCACTGAAATAAATAGGACATGCTGGAGGGACAGATTCATAACCCAGTGACTCCCTTCACTCTGGAATAAAATCCCAGTCCACTACCACTACCTCAGAGCCACAGGCCGCTACCGACTCCCACATGGAGCCGACTGGGCCTCTGGAAACTCAAGGTATTGGACACTCGGAAATCAATCCCTTAGATGGGTCCGGAGCCGCTGAGCAGGCATCGGCTTCTGAGGGTGTCTTTAGACCGACATAACTATATATTAAGCCATCTTCAGCTTCAAAGACTAAAGCACTAAAGACAAAGTAACAAGTACAGCATTCTCCTATTCAGACTTCCATGCCTAAAAAACAGATGCTCAAAATGGCCGAAGACCTAATTACTTTGATCAGGGGCTGCCATCCCACTCCTGATAAGAGGCCTAGGCAAGAGACAGAGTATGATTCTTCTGATCAGGTTTCTATTTCCTCTGATTCCTCTTCTGAACAGGATTTACCCCATGCTTCCCTATGAGGATTCTGATGCTGAATAATCCATTCCTTCAACCTCTCATCCTGAGGACTATTCTTTTGGGGAAAATGCTGCATACTATGAGGGAGCATTTCCACTGTGAGAACCAAGATTATTCTGAGTGTAAGAAAAGGCTCAGAGACTTCCTGCTTCTTCCTCAGCACAGACCCCAAGCTATTCCGCCTGTTCTAAACATTGTAGGTGATGTATTTTCAGAGTCCGGGCTGTCCCCTGACTCTCTACTCCCTGCACCTTCTAAGCCAGACAGATACTACAGGGTCCCGGAGTCTCATAAATTCCTATATAAAAACCCCGCAGCAGACCCAGAAACTCTCTCTCAGGGTCCCAAGGGGGTTAAAGCTTCCACTGCAAAAAACCCTGTCCCCTCTGATAGGGATTCTAGGGCTCTAGACAGATGGGGGGAAGAGTTTACACTTCTGCCACCCTGGCTGTAAGAGCTTTAAATTGTCAATTTCATATACTTAAATATCAGCAATATTTAATGTCACTACTTAAACAAAAAATGTTGACAAGTACTGAATGTTCAGAGAACAAAGAATTGCAGGATTTATTGCATGCAACTGAACAAATGGGAAAGCATACTTTGCAATGTGGTTATGATTCACTGGAGGCCTCTTGCAGGGCTGCTGTTACAGGTTCTGTTATTAGAAGGCATGCTTGGTTAAAGGAACAAAATCTGCCCGATCATGTTAAAGCAAAATTGTTAGATGCACCATTACAGCAGCTACTGCTCATGCTGGGCAAGAGGGCTTGGCTCGTAACGTTGGACCTAAAAGAGGCATACCTGCATGTCCCAATCAGGCAATCTTGCAGAAGATACCTCAGATTCATAGCTGGCTCAATACATTACCAATTCTCTGCACTGCCCTTTGGCTTATCTACTGCGCCCAGGGTCTTTACAAAATGCCTGACACCAGTAACTGCGTTTTGCAGACAAAAAGGAATTCAAATATATCCCTACTTGGACGACTGCCTAATTCAAGCAGAGAAGAAAGACACTCTTTTACAGCATCTGGCGTTTGTAAAAAGATTACTAATTGGCCTAGGGTACACAGTAAACGAAAATAAATCAAAACTAGTGCCCTCTCAAGAGATAATATTCCTGGGTGCAAGCTTAAATACAACTGCCCAGATGGCTTATCTCACGCTAGACAAGCAAAAACAACTGACTACTTACTTCAAGAAATTGGCAACAAAAACCCACTTATCTGCAAGGAAAATCCTGCAGGCCTTGGGTTTCATGGTATCCTGCATTCTACTAATTCCATATGCCAGACTGCATATGAGGAAACTACAATGGTATCTAAAAAGTGTTTGGACTCAGCATTGCCACAGCCTGGAGACAGTAATTGCACTCATTCCCTGCCTACAACAGGAGTTTCGATGGTGGGCAGAAGCCTGTACCACAACAAGGGTCTGCCATTCAGTTTACCCACAGCCAGACAGACACTGACAACGGATGCATCAGGTTATGCCTGGGGGGACCATATGGCAGGAAAATTTATTCAGGGCACATGGCCTGCAAACCAGATGCATCTTCACATCAATCAAAAAGAGATGCTAGCTGTTCAAAATGCTCTGACAGCTTTCAAGGACCTGCTTCATCCAGGACAATTACTGATAAAGACAGACAACACTACGGTCATGTGGTACATAAACAAGCAGGGAGGTACTCATTCTTATCCCCTCTACAGACAAGCAATGACCTTATGGGACACAGCATTGGCTTTTCAAGTTCACCTACAAGCACAATTCCTGCCAGGAAAAACAAATACTCTGGCAGACGAACTAAGCAGAAACCTCATGTATCCCCACAAATGGAAACTGGATCCACAAGTCTTCAGGATGATAATAAGGAAATGGGGATGCCCAGACATAGATCTATTTGCCTCCCCTCACAACTGTCAATTGCAGAGATTTTGCACAAGGATTTACCACAAGCAAGCATGGAAAGTGGATGCCCTATCATTCAGCAGGAAAAATCTAACAGTATATGCTTTTCCCCCTCTGCCTCTCCTTCCCAGAGTACTCCTAAAGATCAGACAAAAGAAGCCAAAAATGATTCTGATTGCACCAGACTGGCCACGCCAGCACTGGTACCCAATCCTAAAGAGCTTGTCTCAAGGTCCAGCATGGATATTGCCTCAAACTTCTCACTTGCTGACCCAACAAAACAATCAGATCCTGCACAGCCAACTCAGGATCTTAAATCTGGCAGCATGGCGGATAATGTAGCCATTCAGAAAACCCCTCTTTCAAAAGCTGTTATGGATGTTATCTTGGAGGCCAGGAGGCCCAGTACCAGAAAATCTTATGCAGAAAAATGGAAGAGATTCTGTGCTTGGAACCAGGAACAAGGCATTGACACGTCTGTACCAAATATTCCTGAGATTTTACAATACCTAACTGAGATGCTGAACAAAGGCCTTTCTTTCTCATCAATTAAGATTTATGCCTCTGCCATTTCTGCACATTACAATACGGAACCACCTATCTTTTCTCATCCTTTAATAAGGCAGTACCTCAGAGGGGCCAAAAACATTAGACCTCCAAGGAGAGCATCAATTCCGGCCTGGGACCTCATTATGTTTTGGAAAAACACACACTGCCTCCTTTCGAGCCAGCATCAACAGCGGATATTAAATTCTTATCCTGGAAAACAGCTCTGCTCCTAGCCATAACCTCTGCAAGGCGAGTCTTGGAGTTACAAGCACTCATGGCTGTGGAACCTTTCATAATTTTTCATCCAGACAGGGTTTCTCTGAGGACAAACCCTACATTTATGCCTAAGGTGGTGTCCAGTGTGGCCCTCAATCAAACCATTCACTTGCCTTACCTTTTACCCAAATCCACAGAACAAGGGTGAGAAAATTCTGCATTCTTTGGACATACACATGGAGTTACGCTTCTACTTGGACAGAACTAAAGCTTTCAGAAAGACTGAGCAACTTTTAGTGTCATATGCTGCAGGATCACAAGGAAAGGCAATATCAAAACAGACTATTTCTAAATGGATAGGCCATTGCATCTGTTTCTGCTATTCTCAACATGGCAAATCAGTGCCTAAGGGCATTAGGCCTCATTCCACCAGAGCAGCAGCCACTTCAGCAGCCTTCTTCAGAGGAGTACCAACCAAAGAAATCTTAAGAGGCTGCAACTTGGAGTTCGGTGCACACCTTTACAAAGCACTACCACTTGCCTCTCTACTCTAAGTCCAGAGCAGGCTTCGCCACTGCAGTTCTGCAGGTCCTCATAGTCTCTCCTAATTCTATTTAGCCCTGCCACCCATCCTCAGCTTTGGGATTCAACCCAAGAGTAATGACTGCAACAGTGAAACACGATGAACATAGTACAGTCGTGTACCTACCATAAATGTAGATGTTCGAGTGTATTCACTGTTGCAGTCCAGATTACCCACCCACCATCCCCCTTCTCTTTGCTGGGACTTATCTGCACTTCTCTATCCTAGACAACCTTTTTGGTGTATTTGTTTGTAGATGAAGGAAATGTTATTTTTGTGCATGCATTTCTTATTGCTATATTTTTCAGCCTACCTATTTGGGGCACCTGACATCTGGGGCAAGAAAAACTGAAGAAAATGGCATCGGCTGCATCTTTTATACCCTTGGGGCACTGACGTCAGGGAAGAGGCGACAGCAACCGACGCCGGACCTAGACTTTGGAGTTCTGGCCGACTGCGGGTAGCCTGCCAGCAGGATAACCCAAGAGTAATGATTGCAACAGTGAATACACTCAAACATCTACATTTATGGTAGGTAGACAACTGTACTGTTTGTGTTTTCTTGTTACAATGGGTTACTTGAGAAGTTGGGCGGTAAACTGCTCATTGTTTACCGTAAAGGGAAATCTCTTAAAATTTACCTTGATCTTGGGTATCACACAGGTGGTTATTTGAGCAACAAGAGGGCGAATACAGCAAAATGTGGGTTTTGCTCCCAATGTAAAATATACTGGTTGGCACCTCTGTTATAGTAAACTGTTTTAACATCAGGGCTTCCTTTTTTTTTGCAGTTGTAATACAGAGGGGGTAGTTTACCTAACCAAGTATCAAAAATGCAGTGGGTAAAACACAAAGAAAATTAAAGGACTGTATTTACGAGCATTTGTTGGACATCAGGAAACAAAATGCAAAGAATTCTTCGTCTAAACACATTATAGTTTGTCTTGATCATTATTTTTTGTTTTTTGGCGTAGACTGTGTAGTAGAAAGTCTTCGGTGGGACCATGGGAGGACCTGATTGAAGAGAGAGTGAATGTCATTGGCAGCACAGGCTCAATGCTACTTCTCCATCTGAACTTAATGATCATATCTCTATAGGCAGTGTTTTAAGACTGAAATTGTATGTTTAAATTGATGTTAATTTATTTTCACTTTTCTGAGAGCTTGGTATATATTTTCATTTTTCATAACGTTGCTGTTTCTTTAAAAAAGTTTTCATTTGTGATTTTACTGTTCACGTGATCTTTATGGAGGAATTTAAAATGTAGTTTTATGTAAACGTTTGATTCTGAAGAAGTTTGAACTGTAACAGATGGAAGTGCTTAATCCTGCTTGTTTTTCTGAGTTTTATTAAAATTCAAAGTTTTTCCTACGGCTGCCTTTGTGTTGCATTGTTTTGAATTTTATGCTTAGTATGTTGCTGTTTTGGGTCTTTGGTTATCAAACTTTACCTTTAGTCAGCTCAGCTTGAGCTGCCTGACATTTTGGGCACTTGGAAGGTGGCCCTGAACCTTTGGAAGCTGGCAGGGTGTTATATCCTTGATGAGATGCAACCCCCATATAGGTAAGGCTGTTGCAGCAGCGATCATTCAAATGTCTACTGTTATGGTAAATTTGCTTACAAAACTGTACTTTTCTGCTTACTCTCTCCCTTTCATTAGTTTGGTCATCTCTGTTTTGTCTTCTCTCCGTTGTGTACCTTATGCCTCTCCTGCCTTTTTATTTTTGTCAGATCCTTTTTATGCTTCTGTTGGTCATTCTAATCCCTGGTTGCATTGTTTAGCTTTTTTGAGTTCCTCTGTATCTCATATGCCTTTAACTGTAGGCCCATCCCCTTTTTCTTACTGCTTTCCTGACCATTCCTTGATCCTTCTTTTCCTTTCCTTTCCTATCCTTACTGCATAATCTTTCATAGGCTACTTCTATGTCTTTCAGAAAGCCAGTTTGTTACATTTATCTGCAACCTTTTTTGGATCTTCTGCTCTCCAGTTTCTGTCTTAAGTCCTTTAGTGTGTAAGAACTGGGAGGAAGAGTAGCTGCCTTCAGAGTTGTACATTCATGGAGGTGATCTAGCTGATGACTGTTAATGCTAGAGCAGGATCGTTGCCTAGGGGGATCTACTTGGAAAATCCTATGTTGGGGCAACAATTTGCACTTAGATTTTTCGGTTGCCTTAGTTGAATGAAGAAAGAGACTGTAATAAGGCTATAGTAGATTAAATTTTAAAGTAACAGTCTTCTGTTGAATACTAATACTTGCTCACAGAGAGACTGGTATGCTACCAGGACTATTTCACTGCTACTGTTTACTATTGCAGCTATTTACCACATATTGCAAATACTACGGTGTATCTGTAGAGTTCTGTGATGGCCAACAGTAAAGTTGAGCATAGATATCTGATAGAGAAAGGAGATAATTACTTATGTGGATTGCGTAGATTAGCTAGTAAGAGATTGATTTTCCCACTTTCATTTTACTAGTAACACTGGATGAAGCAATAGTAGCTGCATCTTGTAATTGGTCGATCTGATGTCAAATTTAATTCATTCCTCAACAGCTGGAACAGTTTGGTCCGGATGTGATTCGACAGTTATTTTAGCTTGTGGCCACTGAAAACCTCTTGAGCTCCTCCTTTACCCATAATGCATCAATCCCTAACATACCTCAGATCTTGTTTGTAGCTTTCATGTTTGGATATGGTCCCTTTGAGCTCTCGAGTGTTTGAGTATAGTGAGAAGATAATTTCCTGTAAACTCTTACATTTCTTTGTTTTTCTACCACTAATACCTCCCTTTTACATGTTTTTAGTGTAATCTTCTTACCATAGTTGATAAGCTTTTTCCCCTTTTCCCTCTTTACGCGCTCTTAGTGTAATTTCAATTACCATTGCTGGTATTTTTGTCTTTTTGCCTTTTTTCCATGTTGGTAACAAAAAAAAAAAAAAAAAAACTTTTCTACTGTTAAAAAGAAATGTGGCACAAGTTGCCTCTGTTTGGGCCCAGACTATTTACAGGTGGATTGTTCCATATTCAACCCTTGTAGTTGTAGACAGAAAAAAAATAAGTTAATTCTGAAAGAACTGTTGCCTACTTCTTTTTCAGAGAGTATTTCTGGGGCTCAGCCCCCAAATCTAAGCTTAAGGAGCCTTCAGGATCCTCGACTCCCTTATTGGGTCCTACCACGGAACCACCATGGAAAAAACACAAAGCCGGATCTGAAGAATGCTTCACACAGCCGGCATCTGAGTTGAAAATGGCTTCCACAGTCCTAGCTCTTCGAATCTGAAACCTTTGCCCAGGACCAGGTATTCCCCCTCCATTGACCAGGTACCCTCTAGAGTACTTTCTGATTTGAGTCGTGCCAGCACTGTAGGTTCCCATTGTTAAGTTCTTCTCATTCTTCCAGATGTCTGACTGAGGCTGATGTTGCCAAAACCGATGATGAAATTTCTCTGCTGGTACAGATGGGAGTTCTCCCTGCTCCTGCCCCTTCAGGTTAGGAAGTCCTTGTTTGTACTGCTCCACCAGTTTCATCTCCTCCTCCGATTCAGCATATCATTTCAGAGCCCTTGGATCTAAGTCTCCTTGGACCATCTGGAGTGGATCTGAAGATGTTAGTGTCTTTGGCTTCGAGGCTATGAGTGCACTGACTGCAACTGTTTCAGTGCCGGGCGATACTCTGAGCCGAAGCGTCCCTGTCAGATCTGAGGCTTTGGAGACGATAGCAAATTTGTTTGAGCCATCTCTTCCCCTTAGAGCTTCTGCATTCGATAGCTTGGCTCGAACCTCTGTCTTGGTGGAGTGCCTTCTGGGCAGGAGGAGCCGATGGAGTGGAAGCATGGCTTCTCGGCTCCGTTTGCTTCCTTTTCCCCAGAGCATTCTGCCTTTGTGGTGGTAGAGAGAGTGTTTTCTGCTTCAGCAGGATGGATGTTTCCTACCCCCTTGGATCTCCCTTGTGGATCCCATGTGCTTCTGCTCCTTGAGCTTAGCACCTCAGCATTTTATGCCACAGGGAGAGCCTGCCCAAAGTCTCCAGGTTACCCAGCAGGGTGTTACCATCTCTTCCGACATTTCTCAGGAGCAATCCACCAAAGAAGTGCCCAGGAAGATGAAGTGCAAGAGGAGGCAGATGTTCATCGTGTTTCACTGCTGCAGTCATTACACTTGGGTTATCCTGCTGTCAGGCGGTCCCGCAGTTGGCCTGACTTCCAAAGTCTTGGACCGGCGTCGGTTGCTGTCACCTCTTCCCTGACGTCAGTGCGCCAGGGGTCTATAAGTAGCAGCCGACGCCATTTTTCCCAGTCTTTCTTGCCGCGCGGTGCCCGAAGCAAAAGCAGTTCGCAAGTGCCGGTCGGCCAACTCTTGAGATTTCAAATTCGATTTCAGAACCGAAGTCTTCAATAAAGCTAAGTACCCCGTTGGGGAAACTTTTTTCTTGCCTCAGACCAATGTCTAATAATTGTATTTCTTGTGGGAAGCAAATACCTCATAAGGATTTTCATTTGTACTGTATTCCATGCCTAGGCCCAGATCACGACGTCACTAGTTGTCGGTTTTGTGCTAGATTTAACAAACGCACTATTAAACGTCGGTTTGATTTTGCTCGCCATTTCTTTGGGCGAAGGTCTAATTACACAATGCCACCAGTCCGTACACTTCACATGTATGTATGGTCTGCTCGCCAGAGTGGTTGCTGTCTCAGTGTTTTAGACAACTGCATGGATGGGGAATCCTTTCTTTACTTTTTCTGCTGTGGTTATTTTTAATGTCATCCAAAAAAGGCAAATGCCAAGGTCGACATCAGAGTCCATATGAGGACAATCACCAGAAGTGCTTTTTTTTTTGTCTTGTCCTTCCCACAATTCTAGATCTTGTCCTATCTTCCAGGCCTTTGTGCTTAAAACATTGAGAAGAAGGTCATCTTCCCTTTCAGTATATTTAGAGAATTACTGCTTGAAACACCTTGCTAAAAGTGCAATAGAGGGACCCTCAGGGCCTGAGGCCGAGTCACTTGTGAAGCAAAAGAATGCTCTGACAGCTTTCAAGGACCTGCTTCATCCAGGACAATTACTGATAAAGACAGACAACACTACGGTCATGTGGTACATAAACAAGCAGAGAGGTACTCATTCTTATCCCCTCTACAGACAAGCAATGACCTTATGGGACACAGCATTGGCTTTTCAAGTTCACCTACAAGCACAATTCCTGCCAGGAAAAACAAATACTCTGGCAGATGAACTAAGCAGAAACCTCATGTATCCCCACAAATGGAAACTGGATCCACAAGTCTTCAGGATGATAATAAGGAAATGGGGATGCCCAGACATAGATCTATTTGCCTCCCCTCACAACTGTCAATTGCAGAGATTTTGCACAAGGATTTACCACAAGCAAGCATGGAAAGTGGATGCCCTATCATTCAGCAGGAAAAATCTAACAGTATATGCTTTTCCCCCTCTGCCTCTCCTTCCCAGAGTACTCCTAAAGATCAGACAAAAGAAGCCAAAAATGATTCTGATTGCACCAGACTGGCCACGCCAGCACTGGTACCCAATCCTAAAGAGCTTGTCTCAAGGTCCAGCATGGATATTGCCTCAAACTTCTCACTTGCTGACCCAACAAAACAATCAGATCCTGCACAGCCAACTCAGGATCTTAAATCTGGCAGCATGGCGGATAATGTAGCCATTCAGAAAACCCCTCTTTCAAAAGCTGTTATGGATGTTATCTTGGAGGCCAGGAGGCCCAGTACCAGAAAATCTTATGCAGAAAAATGGAAGAGATTCTGTGCTTGGAACCAGGAACAAGGCATTGACACGTCTGTACCAAATATTCCTGAGATTTTACAATACCTAACTGAGATGCTGAACAAAGGCCTTTCTTTCTCATCAATTAAGATTTATGCCTCTGCCATTTCTGCACATTACAATACGGAACCACCTATCTTTTCTCATCCTTTAATAAGGCAGTACCTCAGAGGGGCCAAAAACATTAGACCTCCAAGGAGAGCATCAATTCCGGCCTGGGACCTCATTATGTTTTGGAAAAACACACACTGCCTCCTTTCGAGCCAGCATCAACAGCGGATATTAAATTCTTATCCTGGAAAACAGCTCTGCTCCTAGCCATAACCTCTGCAAGGCGAGTCTTGGAGTTACAAGCACTCATGGCTGTGGAACCTTTCATAATTTTTCATCCAGACAGGGTTTCTCTGAGGACAAACCCTACATTTATGCCTAAGGTGGTGTCCAGTGTGGCCCTCAATCAAACCATTCACTTGCCTTACCTTTTACCCAAATCCACAGAACAAGGGTGAGAAAATTCTGCATTCTTTGGACATACACATGGAGTTGCGCTTCTACTTGGACAGAACTAAAGCTTTCAGAAAGACTGAGCAACTTTTAGTGTCATATGCTGCAGGATCACAAGGAAAGGCAATATCAAAACGGACTATTTCTAAATGGATAGGCCATTGCATCTGTTTCTGCTATTCTCAACATGGCAAATCAGTGCCTAAGGGCATTAGGCCTCATTCCACCAGAGCAGCAGCCACTTCAGCAGCCTTCTTCAGAGGAGTACCAACCAAAGAAATCTTAAGAGGCTGCAACTTGGAGTTCGGTGCACACCTTTACAAAGCACTACCACTTGCCTCTCTACTCTAAGTCCAGAGCAGGCTTCGCCACTGCAGTTCTGCAGGTCCTCATAGTCTCTCCTAATTCTATTTAGCCCTGCCACCCATCCTCAGCTTTGGGATTCAACCCAAGAGTAATGACTGCAACAGTGAAACACGATGAACATAGTACAGTCGTGTACCTACCATAAATGTAGATGTTCGAGTGTATTCACTGTTGCAGTCCAGATTACCCACCCACCATCCCCCTTCTCTTTGCTGGGACTTATCTACACTTCTCTATCCTAGACAACCTTTTTGGTGTATTTGTTTGTAGATGAAGGAAATGTTATTTTTGTGCATGCATTTCTTATTGCTATATTTTTCAGCCTACCTATTTGGGGCACATGACATCTGGGGCAAGAAAAACTGAAGAAAATGGCATCGGCTGCATCTTTTATACCCTTGGGGCACTGACGTCAGGGAAGAGGCGACAGCAACCGACGCCGGACCTAGACTTTGGAGTTCTGGCCGACTGCGGGTAGCCTGCCAGCAGGATAACCCAAGAGTAATGATTGCAACAGTGAATACACTCAAACATCTACATTTATGGTAGGTAGACAACTGTACTGTTTGTGTTTTCTTGTTACAATGGGTTACTTGAGAAGTTGGGCGGTAAACTGCTCATTGTTTACCGTAAAGGGAAATCTCTTAAAATTTACCTTGATCTTGGGTATCACACAGGTGGTTATTTGAGCAACAAGAGGGCGAATACAGCAAAATGTGGGTTTTGCTCCCAATGTAAAAATATACTGGTTGGCACCTCTGTTATAGTAAACTGTTTTAACATCAGGGCTTCCTTTTTTTTTGCAGTTGTAATACAGAGGGGGTAGTTTACCTAACCAAGTATCAAAAATGCAGTGGGTAAAACACAAAGAAAATAAAAGGACTGTATTTACGAGCATTTGTTGGACATCAGGAAACAAAATGCAAAGAATTCTTCGTCTAAACACATTATAGTTTGTCTTGATCATTATTTTTTGTTTTTTGGCGTAGACTGTGTAGTAGAAAGTCTTCGGTGGGACCATGGGAGGACCTGATTGAAGAGAGAGTGAATGTCATTGGCAGCACAGGCTCAATGCTACTTCTCCATCTGAACTTAATGATCATATCTCTATAGGCAGTGTTTTAAGACTGAAATTGTATGTTTAAATTGATGTTAATTTATTTTCACTTTTCTGAGAGCTTGGTATATATTTTCATTTTTCATAACGTTGCTGTTTCTTTAAAAAAAGTTTTCATTTGTGATTTTACTGTTCACGTGATCTTTATGGAGGGGAATTTAAAAATGTAGTTTTATGTAAACGTTTGATTCTGAAGAAGTTTGAACTGTAACAGATGGAAGTGCTTAATCCTGCTTGTTTTTCTGAGTTTTATTAAAATTCAAAGTTTTTCCTACGGCTGCCTTTGTGTTGCATTGTTTTGAATTTTATGCTTAGTATGTTGCTGTTTTGGGTCTTTGGTTATCAAACTTTACCTTTAGTCAGCTCAGCTTGAGCTGCCTGACATTTTGGGCACTTGGAAGGTGGCCCTGAACCTTTGGAAGCTGGCAGGGTGTTATATCCTTGATGAGATGCAACCCCCATATAGGTAAGGCTGTTGCAGCAGCGATCATTCAAATGTCTACTGTTATGGTAAATTTGCTTACAAAACTGTACTTTTCTGCTTACTCTCTCCCTTTCATTAGTTTGGTCATCTCTGTTTTTGTCTTCTCTCCGTTGTGTACCTTATGCCTCTCCTGCCTTTTTATTTTTGTCAGATCCTTTTTATGCTTCTGTTGGTCATTCTAATCCCTGGTTGCATTGTTTAGCTTTTTTGAGTTCCTCTGTATCTCATATGCCTTTAACTGTAGGCCCATCCCCTTTTTCTTACTGCTTTCCTGACCATTCCTTGATCCTTCTTTTCCTTTCCTTTCCTATCCTTACTGCATAATCTTTCATAGGCTACTTCTATGTCTTTCAGAAAGCCAGTTTGTTACATTTATCTGCAACCTTTTTTGGATCTTCTGCTCTCCAGTTTCTGTCTTAAGTCCTTTAGTGTGTAAGAACTGGGAGGAAGAGTAGCTGCCTTCAGAGTTGTACATTCATGGAGGTGATCTAGCTGATGACTGTTAATGCTAGAGCAGGATCGTTGCCTAGGGGGATCTACTTGGAAAATCCTATGTTGGGGCAACAATTTGCACTTAGATTTTTCGGTTGCCTTAGTTGAATGAAGAAAGAGACTGTAATAAGGCTATAGTAGATTAAATTTTAAAGTAACAGTCTTCTGTTGAATACTAATACTTGCTCACAGAGAGACTGGTATGCTACCAGGACTATTTCACTGCTACTGTTTACTATTGCAGCTATTTACCACATATTGCAAATACTACGGTGTATCTGTAGAGTTCTGTGATGGCCAACAGTAAAGTTGAGCATAGATATCTGATAGAGAAAGGAGATAATTACTTATGTGGATTGCGTAGATTAGCTAGTAAGAGATTGATTTTCCCACTTTCATTTTACTAGTAACACTGGATGAAGCAATAGTAGCTGCATCTTGTAATTGGTCGATCTGATGTCAAATTTAATTCATTCCTCAACAGCTGGAACAGTTTGGTCCGGATGTGATTCGACAGTTATTTTAGCTTGTGGCCACTGAAAACCTCTTGAGCTCCTCCTTTACCCATAATGCATCAATCCCTAACATACCTCAGATCTTGTTTGTAGCTTTCATGTTTGGATATGGTCCCTTTGAGCTCTCGAGTGTTTGAGTATAGTGAGAAGATAATTTCCTGTAAACTCTTACATTTCTTTGTTTTTCTACCACTAATACCTCCCTTTTACATGTTTTTAGTGTAATCTTCTTACCATAGTTGATAAGCTTTTTCCCCTTTTCCCTCTTTACGCGCTCTTAGTGTAATTTCAATTACCATTGCTGGTATTTTTGTCTTTTTGCCTTTTTTCCTTTTTTCCATGTTGGTAACAAAAAAAAAAAAAAAAAAAACTTTTCTACTGTTAAAAAGAAATGTGGCACAAGTTGCCTCTGTTTGGGCCCAGACTATTTACAGGTGGATTGTTCCATATTCAGCCCTTGTAGTTGTAGACAGAAAAAAAATAAGTTAATTCTGAAAGAACTGTTGCCTACTTCTTTTTCAGAGAGTATTTCTGGGGCTCAGCCCCCAAATCTAAGCTTAAGGAGCCTTCAGGATCCTCGACTCCCTTATTGGGTCCTACCACGGAACCACCATGGAAAAAACACAAAGCCGGATCTGAAGAATGCTTCACACAGCCGGCATCTGAGTTGAAAATGGCTTCCACAGTCCTAGCTCTTCGAATCTGAAACCTTTGCCCAGGACCAGGTATTCCCCCTCCATTGACCAGGTACCCTCTAGAGTACTTTCTGATTTGAGTCGTGCCAGCACTGTAGGTTCCCATTGTTAAGTTCTTCTCATTCTTCCAGATGTCTGACTGAGGCTGATGTTGCCAAAACCGATGATGAAATTTCTCTGCTGGTACAGATGGGAGTTCTCCCTGCTCCTGCCCCTTCAGGTTAGGAAGTCCTTGTTTGTACTGCTCCACCAGTTTCATCTCCTCCTCCGATCCAGCATATCATTTCAGAGCCCTTGGGTCTAAGTCTCCTTGGACCATCTGGAGTGGATCTGAAGATGTTAGTGTCTTTGGCTTCGAGGCTATGAGTGCACTGACTGCAACTGTTTCAGTGCCGGGCGATACTCTGAGCCGAAGCGTCCCTGTCAGATCTGAGGCTTTGGAGACGATAGCAAATTTGTTTGAGCCATCTCTTCCCCTTAGAGCTTCTGCATTCGATAGCTTGGCTCGAACCTCTGTCTTGGTGGAGTGCCTTCTGGGCAGGAGGAGCCGATGGAGTGGAAGCATGGCTTCTCGGCTCCGTTTGCTTCCTTTTCCCCAGAGCATTCTGCCTTTGTGGTGGTAGAGAGAGTGTTTTCTGCTTCAGCAGGATGGATGTTTCCTACCCCCTTGGATCTCCCTTGTGGATCCCATGTGCTTCTGCTCCTTGAGCTTAGCACCTCAGCATTTTATGCCACAGGGAGAGCCTGCCCAAAGTCTCCAGGTTACCCAGCAGGGTGTTACCATCTCTTCCGACATTTCTCAGGAGCAATCCACCAAAGAAGTGCCCAGGAAGATGAAGTGCAAGAGGAGGCAGATGTTCATCGTGTTTCACTGCTGCAGTCATTACACTTGGGTTATCCTGCTGTCAGGCGGTCCCGCAGTTGGCCTGACTTCCAAAGTCTTGGACCGGCGTCGGTTGCTGTCACCTCTTCCCTGACGTCAGTGCGCCAGGGGTCTATAAGTAGCAGCCGACGCCATTTTTCCCAGTCTTTCTTGCCGCGCGGTGCCCGAAGCAAAAGCAGTTCGCAAGTGCCGGTCGGCCAACTCTTGAGATTTCAAATTCGATTTCAGAACCGAAGTCTTCAATAAAGCTAAGTACCCGTTGAAACTTTTTTCTTGCCTCAGACCAATGTCTAATAATTGTATTTCTTGTGGGAAGCAAATACCTCATAAGGATTTTCATTTGTACTGTATTCCATGCCTAGGCCCAGATCACGGCGTCACTAGTTGCGGTTTTGTGCTAGATTTAACAAACGCACTATTAAACGTCGGTTTGATTTTGCTCGCCATTTCTTTGGGCGAAGGTTTAATTACACAATGCCACCAGTCCGTACACTTCACATGTATGTATGGTCTGCTCGCCAGAGTGGTTGCTGTCTCAGTGTTTTAGACAACTGCATGGATGGGGAATCCTTTCTTTACTTTTTCTGCTGTGGTTATTTTTAATGTCATCCAAAAAAGGCAAATGCCAAGGTCGACATCAGAGTCCATATGAGGACAATCACCAGAAGTGCTTTTTTTTTGTCTTGTCCTTCCCACAATTCTAGATCTTGCCCTATCTTCCAGGCCTTTGTGCTTAAAACATTGAGAAGAAGGTCATCTTCCCTTTCAGTATATTTAGAGAATTACTGCTTGAAACACCTTGCTAAAAGTGCAATAGAGGGACCCTCAGGGCCTGAGGCCGAGTCACTTGTGAAGCAAAAGGCCTGAAACGTAAGCTGCATCTCCAGGAGTAGACATCTCTCCCGAGGTATTTGGTAGTCTGGAGAAATGCTCAGCCCCTATGCCTGATTCACAGGCCGAGCCTGTATTGGAGGTCACCTTAGATCAGGATGATGACATGTCTTTGGGGGTCCTTCAGGCATCCAGTGCAGATGTTCAAGGGGAGCCTAGACTTATGATCATCGAGGGCCCTAGGGGGATCTCTAAAATATTGGTTAGAGAGGAAGTTGATTGAGACATTATTGATTCTAGGCCTACGTCTAGTCCTTCAGCCTTGCATAGGGCTGATCTACATGCCAAGAAGAGACAAAAAAAAGAAGTATTTGACACCCCTCAAATCCACAAATGTCCTTATGTCCCTTAGGCCTCTTCCAGTGGTTTCAATACTGGCCATACCCGGGGTTACCTCTCAGAAGAAAGTTAGGGAAGAGGCTTCTTCCAAAGAGGAAGAATCCTCAGAGGATGAGTCCCTAGCTTATTCATCTCAGATCCCCTCCCCACTGGATTATGCGTATCCGGAGGAGGATTCCAATGGTACTGATTCCCCAGTGGAAGAAATTACTTTCAGTGAGACCTTGTATAAGTTGAGGGAACATTTCAGATGAGACAGTTCTGAGATGTCTGAAGTACAAAAACACTACTACAAATTACTTCAGGCAGATACTCCTAGTCCTTCAGCTGTACCTGCTGTCCTACCTGCATTTTTGGATGGATTTGCATCTTTCAGTAGGACTCCTGATTCCCAGCCTCCAGCATCTATGAAACCAGACAGATTCTGCAAGGTTCCTGGAGACTATAAGTTTCTTTTCGAAGCCCCTTCTGCTGACCTTTCTGTCATTACATTGGCTTTTGATAAGCCCTCATGGTTACTCCCCTCCACCTCCCTTCTTCCCTCTGACAAAGATAGCAAATAAATGGAGAGATTAGGCAAAAAAAAAGTATACATAACTGCCACTCTTGCCTGTAGGGCAGCTGCCACAGGTTTGGTCCTGAGAAGATTTGCCTGGTTGATGCTTCAACCTTTGCCAGAGGACATTAAATTCAAACTTATGGATGCTCCTCTGGACAATTCAGCCCTGTTTGGGCCTGCTGCTGTGAAATTGTTTAAAACCTTACAGGAGAAGGGTAAGGAGCTGCAGGGATTGAAAGACATCCTGGTTTTCCTTGTAGCAAAATTCCAAAGGGATTATCCTTCTAAACCTGTGTTTGTTAGAAGGGAATCACAACCCCCTCCAGCTAAGGCTAAAAAGTCTGGTAAGAAACCTTAGTAACTTAGGACTCCCGTGCAAGCCCCACTTCAAAAACAGCCATTTCCAGACGGACCATGGCCCATCCGACACCTTTTTTTTTATTTTTTTTTTTTTCTTTTCGTCAGAGGATGTGCTTAGGGTTCTGCAGGTGGCCAGGAAACCCAGTACTAGAAAATCTTATTTATCCAAATGGAAAATGTATCATTTTGGTGTGTCTCATAACCTGAACCTACTTTCAGTGGAAGTCCCACTCGTTCTCTCATAGCTGTGTGAATTGCTGGATGCTGGGTTAACTTACTCTTCAGTGAAAGTGCACCTGTCAGCTGTCTTTGCCTGTCTGCCTCTTTCTCCCCCCTTAGCCTAAAGATTTCAAGCTAAACATTTCTTAAAAGGCATCTTTCACATGAGACGCCCCAGGAAACCAGTTCCACCCCCTGGGATCTTAACTTTGTATTGGAGAAACTGACCCTAGCCCCTTTTGAGCCAGCAGCTTCTGCCACTCTGAAGTACTGCTCCTGGAAAACTGTCTTGCTGCTTGCACTAACCTCAGCCAGAAGGGTTTCTGAACTCCAGGCCCTTATGGCTTTTCCTGCTTTTTTGGTGTTCCACAGAGACAGTGTGCCCTCTGCGCACCAATCCTTCCTTTATGCCTAATGTGGTAAATGAGTTATCCCTCATCCGGTGTATTCATTTCTCTGCCTTTTTCCCTTCTCCACAAAACTTTGCAGATAATGTTCTGCACACTTTAGATGTGCACAGATAGCTTAGGATGTCCTTCATGGATGCATCTGCAGTCATAACAAGTGGGTTGTCCTGTCGTCAGGCAGCCCTGCAGTCGGCGTTCAAAGTCCGGGTCCGGCTTGGCTGATGTCGCACTACACCCGACGACACCTCTGTTGGTCTTCGGGTATATAAGCATCAGCCGACGCCGTTTTCCTCAGTCTTTCTTGCCGCGTGGCGCCCGAAGCAGAAGCTGTTCGCAAGTGCCAGTCGGTCGGATCCAGAGATTACTTCTACGAATACTACGAAGACTTCTAAAGCTAAGTACCCGTTGGGGACTCTTTCTTGCCTCAGCCGATGTCAGAAAAAGTTAACAATTGTTTAACCTGTGGGAAACAAATACCTCATAAAGATTTCCACTCTTACTGTCTGCCTTGTTTAGGCCCAGCCCACGGCGTAGCAGCCTGTTCGGCCTGTGCCTCTTTCAACCGCTTAGGCGTCGGTCGGGTTGCAGAACAGTTTTCGGTTCTGATTTTGCGTACATTATGCCGTCGGATCCTCCGACTACCCAATCTACTAAAAGCGCAAAGATAAAGACCGACACTCGCGGTCGGTTTCGGCGAAACGGTAAAGCAAACCGCGAGTGTCTCGGTTTCGGCGAAACCGAGAAAACTGATCAAAGTACAGCTGAACCTATTCTTACAACTGAGGCCCTGCTACAACTCTTGAATCGACCTCAGAACTTTTACCCTACGGTGGTTGACTTATCAGACACCATCCCTTGGATGTCTCTACCCCAGCGTGGTGCTGCTAGGCCTCCAGCAGCCATGTCCATTAAGGCCTTCGCCAGGGCTAAAGCAGCCAAAACTACTAAAACAGTGCCTGTTAAACCCCCACATCCAGGCCCTCTTCTAGCTCTCAAATGCTTTCTTTGGCAGAAGATTTAATTTCTTTAATTAGGGGATCTCAATCTCACCCAGACAGGGCCTCTCAGCCCCAGAGAAGAGACCTGGGGCAGAGCCCCTGAGCCAGTGTCTTCTGATGATTCTGCTGATGAATCAGACATAACTGACCAGCCAGAGGCTCCTTCTCCAATTTTGAAGATTCTGATGCTGAAGAATCCATTCCAGCTGCTTCCCACCAGAAGAATTCTCCTTTGGGGAAACCTTGCATGCCATGCGAGAACAGTTCAATGGCAGCAACAGGATTTTTCAGACTCCAGAAAAGACTTAGGACCTTTCTGCACCTCCCACAGCACAGGCCCTTAGCTATACCTCCTGTTCTCTCTGTGGTGGATGATGCTTTCAATGATGTTTGCTCCGCTCCAGATTCTTTACCCCAGCCCCTGCCAAACCAGACAGATTTTACAGGGTGCCAGATACTCATCACCACCTTTACAAGGCCCCACTTGCAGACCCAGAAACTATATCCCAGGGTCCCAAGGCAGTAGCCGACCATAGCTAAAATCCTATTCCTTCTGAAAGGGAAGCAAGGTCATTAGACAGATGGGGTAAAGGTCTACACTTCAGCTACTCTCTCAGCTAGAGCTTTAAACTGTCAGTTTCACATGATACAATACCAAGTGTTTATGCTCGATCAGTTAACTAAAAAACTAACCACAGATGAATCTCTTGATAAGAAATATGTATTAGAGATGGTAAATAACATACAACAGGTTAGCAACCATTCCTTAAAATGTGGCTATGATGCACTGGAGGCTTCATTTAGATCAGCCATGACAGGCACAGTGATAAGAAGGCATGCATGGCTAAAGGAACAAGTTTTACCGGATCATGTTAAAGCTAAGTTGCTAGATGCTCCTATGTACAAGACAAGTTTGTTTGGTACACCTGCCCAGCAGGTTATGAAGAAAATGGAAGAGAAGGCAAAATCTGTTCAAACTGTTAAAGATTTCTTGCAGCTTCAACCCCAAGGTTTAGCAGGAACTGGCCTGCCAAAATTGGTCCTTTCCTGACTCCACAAAATTTCAAAGGGGCAGGAATAGGCGTCCCAGAGGCAGAAACCAATCCAGAGGAGGTGCCTACAGAGGGCGACAGTGGCAAGGTAACAACAGAGGCACAGACACAGCCACTGCCACTACATCAGCACAACCACAGTGACTTAATCATAAATCCGCCTACCAGGGAACAAATAGCAGCTCCTCTAGGCGGAAAGTTAACCTTATTTTCAAAGAACTGGCACTACATAACAAAAGACAAGTGGATTTTACAAACCATAGATCAAGGTTACGGTTTCACTTCCACACTTTACCAGTCAAAGAGGAATGCCAAATCTACCTCCAAATCAAAAACAGAGGCTCAATGGAGTTAGCAAACATGAGAGCTGTGGAAAGAGTGCCAACAGCAGAACAAGGAAAGGGGTTCTATTCAGACTATTCCTAGTTCCAAGAAAGGAAAAAGTTGGAGACCAATTCTCGACCTGTCCACCTTAAATACATACATCATTGTCCCAAAATTCAAAATGCTGACCCTACAGCAACTTCTTCCCATGCTGGGCAAGGAGTCTTGGCTGGTAACTCTAGATCTCAAGGAGGCATACCTGCACGTCCCCATTCGACCAATCTGCAGAAGATACCTCAGATTTCTTGCAGGATCAGAGCACTATCAATTCTCAGCATTGCCCTTTGGCTTATCTACTGCCCAGAGTATTCACAAAATGCCTGGCATCAGTAATCGCCCATTGCAGACTACAGGGAATTCAAATTTACCCATACCTGGGCGACTGCCTGCTACAAGGGGACAACAAAAGCAAGCTGACAACGGATTTACAAAGGGTCATTTACTTGCTACAAGGACTGGGATACACAGTCAATTTACAAAGTCAAGGCTGATACCATCCCAAACAAGGACATTCTTGGGCGAATTGGACACAGTACAGCAAATGGCATTCCTGACTACAGAAAAACAAAAGAACTTCCTCTTTACTTCTTGGCACTAACAAAACTGAACAAGTTAACAGCAAGAAAAGTTCTGCAGGCCTTGGGCTTCATGGCATCATGCATAATCTTGGTCCCATTTGCCAGACTACATATGAGGAAACTACAGTGGTACCTAAAGAATTTATGGTCCCAACACAGACACAGTCTAGAAACAGAAATCCCACTAATTCCATGCTTAAAACAGGAGTTCCTATGGTGGGCTCAGGCATGCCAGTCAAACCCAGGCCTACCCTTTCGCAGATGTCAACCAAGCCAGACCATCACAACAGGCGCTTCAGACCTAGGATGGGGGCCCACATGCTGGACAAATGCGTGCAAGGATTGTGGACACAGGATCAACTTCACCTGCACATCAATCTAAAAGAAATGCTGGCAGTAAAACTGGCAATCCAAAAGTTCAAACCATTTCTCAAAGAGGGCCAGTTGATGATAAGGACAGACAACACCACAGTCATGTGGTACATCAACAAACAGGGAGGCACTCATTCATACCCCTATGCAGAATGACCTTGGAGCTGTGGACCCTGGCACTCAGCTACAACATTCAGTTACAGGCAATATTTGTACCTGGGAAGACAATACTCTAGCAGACATATTAAGCAGAACCGCCGGATGCCCACGAATGGAAGCTGCACCGGACATCTTCAAGACCATCTCAAAGAAATGGGGAATGCCACAGATAGACCTATTCACATCACCTCTCAATCACCAGCTCAAAAAATTCTGCACAAGGACATTCCACCCACTAGCATGGAAAGTGGACTCACTCTCCATCAACTGGAAAGGCCTAACAGCATATGCATTTCCACCTCTTCCTTTGATACACAAGGTACTACTAAAAATCAAGGAAGAACGTCCAAAGATAATCCTGATAGCTCCAAACTGGCCAAGACAACACTGGTACCCACTACTGAAGAGCATGTCTGGAACAATATGTAATACCCTGATGCCTTTGATGTTAACTCAGAACAACTACAGCATCATACATCCAAACCTAAAAGCGCTGCAACTGACTGCATGGAACATCACATAGCAGCAGCTAATCCAGAACTTTCACAAAGAGTTAAAGACATTATTCTTGAAGCGCAGACCTTCAACAAGAAGGAACTATGCTGGAAAATGGAAAAGGTTTGTCATTTGGAGTGCGGAAAGAGGAAAAGAGGTGTCAAACATAGATATGCCTAACATTCTGGAGTATCTGGCGAACTTCTTCATTCAGGCCTGTCCTACTCCTCCATCAAGATACATGCATCAGCTATTTCAGCAGAATACAGCTTTGATCCACCTGTTTTGCACCCTTTGCTCAGGCAGTTCCTCAGAGGAATCAAGAATGTAAAACCTCCAAGGAAACCACCATTACCAGCTTGGGATTTAAACTTTGTGCTAGAAAAGTTGACACTATCACCCTTTGAACCAGCAGCAACAGCAGACCTACAACAC
This sequence comes from Protopterus annectens, assembly GCF_019279795.1. Classification (NCBI taxonomy): domain Eukaryota; kingdom Metazoa; phylum Chordata; order Ceratodontiformes; family Protopteridae; genus Protopterus; species Protopterus annectens. Next base: position 1,040,787,270 of record NC_056741.1, read on the forward strand.
CTGTCATGGAAAACTGCTTTCCTGCTAGCAATTACTTCAGCAAGGAGGGTTTCAGAACTTCAGGCCTTAATGGCAGTGCAACCCTTCCTAATCTTCCACCAAGATAGAGTGTCCATGAGGACTAATCCTACATTTATGCCCAAGGTGGTATCCAGAGTGTCTTTAAACCAGGCAATCCACCTACCTACCTTCTTTCCCAACCCACAAAACAGAGGGAAAGAATACTGCATACCTTGGATGTACATAGACAGCTACGCTACTACTTGGACAGAACAAAAATAGCAGAAAGACTGACCAACTTTTGTAGCCTATGCAACAGGAAGGGAAGGAAAAGCTATTTCCAAGCGGACAATCTCCAAATGGATAGGAAATTGCATACGATACTGTTACTCCTTCCATGGAAAACCAATTCCACAAAACATAAGACCTCATTCTACAAGGGCAGCAGCCACTACCACAGCCTTCTTACGAGAGTGGCAACCAAAGACATTATTGAGGCGGCTACTTGGACCTCCGTGCATACATTTGCCAAGCATTATAATTTGCCTCTATATTCCAGATCGAGCAGGGTTTGCCACTGCTGTACTGCAAGGGATCCTAAACACACCATAATCTACTTTTATCCTCCTCCCTAGTTGGCTATGGTATTCTACCCACTTGTTATGACTGCAGATGCATCCATGAAGGACATAGTACAGTTTGCTACCTACCATAAATGTAGATGTCCGAACTGGATAGCATCTGCAGTCAGGACTCCCTCCTTCCCTCTGTGGTACTCCTAGGGTGTTTACCCTCCTAATAGCTAGCTGTTGGGAGTCTTTTATAGTGTATTTGTTTGTATATATGTACATATATGCTTATGGTTGTGTTTACCTCTATCTATTTGGAAACATTGGCATCTATCCAAATTTTAGCCTGCAAGAGGGCTACTGGCATCTGGGGCAAGAAACACCGAGGAAAATGGCGTCGGCTGGTGCTTATATACCCGAAGACCAACAGAGATGGCGTCGGGTGAAGTGCGACATCAGCGAAGCCGGACGGACTTTGGAATCCGGCCGACTGCAGGGCTGCCTGACGACAGGACAACCCACTTGTTATGACTGCAGATGCTATCCAGTTCGGACATCTACATTTATGGTAGGTACAAAACTGTACTTTTTACCTTGACAGAACAAAGAATATCTGGAAATCCGACCAGTTGTTTGTCTGTTTTCACCAAAGAGCTTTAGGACTTCCTGCCTCTAAACACACTATTTCCAGCTGGATCTCTAAATCCATTTCCTTCAGCTATGAGCATCAAAGAAAGGGCCTCCCTTTTCCTGTTAAGAGAACACTCTGCCAGGGTTGTTCATTTTGGTGCCTTCTTCAAAGGACTGGAGGCAGCTACTTGGTTTTCAGTCCATACCTTCACCAAACATTACAAATTGGACAGCATTTCTAAATCTAGTGCAGTATTTATCAAGGCTATTCTCCTTGGTTTCATGGAGAGCTCCACTGCTCCTTCCACCTCTGTTTCCTCATGAGCTTTGGCATTCTCCCTCATGTAAAGAATACTGCAACAGACGAATAACAGGAGCTAGATTAGTTGTGTAAAACCTGACCATAACAGTAGATGTACTCCTCTTCTCTGTTGCAGTATTCCATCCCTCCCTCATTCCCCCTGACTTTATTCTTTCTTGGGTGTACTTAGCCTACATACCTTTTTTAGACTAGCATTTCTCCTGGGGCACTCAGTTCTGAGATGGTGCAGGAGTGCTTCGCTTTTATGGCTTGTGTCCAACAGCAGCCTACATGTGACGTACCACACACCTCCAAGTGGTAAGTCTTTTGTATATCGGGTGACATTAGGTCGTTTTGGCAGACAGCTCCCTCATGTAAAGAATACTGCAACAGAGAAGAGAAGGAAATCTATCATTATGGTAAGATTTTACACAACTAATCTTTCCTATAGCAAGATTTCACATGAGAATTATTCAGCTGCTGAGAGCAATGCAATGGTTTTTTACCAACACGTCAGCCCAAATAAGATTCACTCAGGCAAGCAGGAGATACCTTTGGTGGTGGATTCTATCAGATCAGGTTCTACCAGGCCATCGTTTCATTCTCTGCTAGCCCAAGGTCATAGTGACCATGGACGCATTACAGATTGAGTGGGGGGCACTTCCTGGGGTAAACAGTCCGAGGCACTTGGTCCCCCAAAGAGGCCAACATATGCATATCAATGTTCTGGAAATGAGAGCAGTGCTGTTAGTGTTGCATGCCTTCCAAGACTCTCTCCCTTTCGGGACAGTTGTGATTCAAACAATATGTCAGTAGTTTGGTAAGTCAGCAAACAAGGAAGAGCCAGGTCTTACCCCTTGTGTTGAGAAACCTTCAGTGTGTGACATTGGATAATCTCATCTAACTGTTTTCTGATAGTAACACACATTCTGGGGAAGTCCAACATGATAGCAGACAAATTGAGCAGATCCTTTCTACTACCTCATGAGTGGTCTCTCAACACGAAGGTGGCAGAGATAATTTTTCACCAGTGGAGCCAGCCTTGCTGTGATCAATTTGCATTTCCCCTGAATAACAAGTGCAGCAGCTTCTTTGCCCTAATCCTCCCAACCGAGGGCATCACCAAGAGCCGTTTTACTTCACGATTGGCCCCCTGGTCTCCTCTGTGCGTATCGTACAATTCCCTTGATCCCCAAATATCTGCAGAAAGCTTTCCGGTTGAAGAGCAAAGTCATCCTCATTGCACCTTACTGGCCTTGACAGGTTTGGTCCCAGTTTCTTTTTCCTCCTCTAATTTACTCACCTTGTATTCTGGATCTGATTCCAGACCCTCCCGTATCACCCAACAGGCATGATTCATCCGGAGATCTCAAACCTAAAGCTGACGGTGTGGTTTCTCCACTTACTTTTATCTTCCCATAAAGCTTCTACAAGAAAACTTTACAGAAGTAAATGGAAGAAGTTTGTTTTTGGATGCTACAGAAACATACTGACACCTTTTCATCCACTGTGCAAAGTGTCCTTGAATTTTTGGTAGCAATTTTCAGCGAAAGAGCTAGCTCCTCGGCCATTCGAGTTCAATTAGCAGCCATCTCTGATTTTCAAAGTGGATTTGAGAACTCCAGCCTGGCTTCATCTAAACTTTATACAGAGATCTCAAAAGAAGGGTACCTCTCAACAAAGCCTTACAAAGATCCAACTCCTCCATGGGACTTAAATTTAGTACTGCAGGCCTTGATTCATTCCCCTTCAAATCACCAGCAAAATGTGATCTACAGTTTCTGACCTGGAAGACTATCTTTCTAGTGGCCATCACTTGTGCTAGAAAGATTTCAGAACTCAAAGCATGGACTTCAAAACCTCCTTACTTGATTTTTCACATGGATAAAGTAACATTATGAACCAAATAAGGTGGTGTCACAATCTGAAGTTAACCAGTCCATTAATCTGCCAGTTTTCATTTCTAAATTTACAAACAAAGGTGAATATGTGATCGGATGTCATTTTCATTCATTCCTCAACTTGTAGGGTTTGGATCCAATTCGGCCGCTTTTATAGCTTAGGATCCTACTCTTGAGCTCCTCCCTTACCCATAATGCCACTGTCCTCCGGATTACCTCAGATCTCATTTGCCATGCTTCATGCAAGTTAGGATTTCCTTCTCATCTACCTCATTGTAGGTCATGAGTGAATTTAAAGTTTAAATTTGCAAATTTTGTTCTTTCTATTCTATCACCCTTCCTTACCCTTTTAACAGTTTTTGTTTTTATTTTCAGATTTTTCCTTTCTTCTATAAAAACTTTGTATATAACTGCGGATATAATTCAAAATTTCAGATGGTCACAGTACAGTGTAGTCTACCTCTCCTCCAAAAAGACGACTGGATGTGTTCAGTAGATCTTCAAGACGCGTACTATCACATCGAAATGAACGGGCTCTTTTGAATGTTTCTCCACTTCCGACTGGTAGCCAGTCATTAACAATTCAGAGCTCTGCTCTTTGGTCTCACCGCAGCTCCCAGGGTGTTCATCAAATGCATGGCAGTAGTAGCGGCTCACCTGAGAGAGTGATTCAGAGTGCTTCCTTACCTGGACGACTGTTTTCTGACCACATCGACAAGGCATCTACTCTTCCAAGTCAGGGATTATCTGCTTTACCTAGTGAAAACTCTGGGAATTGCAAACAATCCCCAAAAGTCTCAACTGCAGCCAGTCCAAGTGATAGATTTTATAGGATTGAGTCAAGACACAAGCAACTGCCTAGCCCTCCTGACTTCAAACAGAATTCTGTCACTGAGAATACATATCAGACAAATCCTAGCCATCCCTTCTCCACCAGTAGAATTAATTCTCAAAGCATTGGGTTCAGTGGCTATCCGCTTAACGTTGATTCCTACAGCTCACTTACACATGAGGATTCTTCAGTGGACTTTAGCAATACAATGGTTCTTTCACAGATATCCACTGACTCATCCTGTGGAAATATCTCCAGTGTGCAAAGACTCCCTGTCCTCGTAGCTTCACTCAAGGGATGTCGAAGGATGCCCATTTATTCTTCCTTCCCCATCGCCACATTGACCACGGCTGTATCTCAGTTGGGGTGGGGGGGGCATTACTTGGGACTAGTTGTTCAAGGCACTTAGTCCGCACAGGAGACCAGTCTGCATATCACAGCTGTAGAGATGACAGCAGTGCTTCTAGCATTGCAGGCCTTACAGAGCTTTCTTCCTCTAGCGACTATTGCAGTACAGGCAGACAATATGTCCATAGTCTGGTACATCAACAAATAAGGGGGACCAGTTCTTATCCACTTTGTCGAGAAGCAGTGAGAGTTTGGCAATGGGCAATCTCTTCCAACCACTTTCTAGTAGCAATGGGCAATCTCTTCCAACCACTTTCTAGTAGCAATGCATATTCCAGGGAACAGCTTTCTAGCGGACTGGCTCAGTAGAACCTTCCTGATGCCTCATGAGTGGTCACTGAATCAGTCTATAGCAAACTTGATATTGCTCAAATGGGGCCAACCCTGCTGTGATCTCTTTGTATCCCCATCCAACAACAAATGCAGCAGTTCCTTGCCCTGATCCCTTCTCGGGGACAGTCACCAAGAAATGCTCTAGTCTATACTTGGCCCTCCGGTCTCCTTTACGCTTATCTCCCTCTACCACTCATCCCCAAATTTCTCCAGAAGGTGCAGAAGTTGAAGAGCAAAGTGATCCTCATTACACCCTTCTGGCCTTGACAGGTCTAGTTTCCCTTCCTTTGGTTTCACCTGATGTGTCCTCCCTGGACTGTGGATCCAAGTCCAGACCTCCTTTCCCACCCTTCAGAACCAACTCACCTGGATTTGACAGGCCTCAAATTGACCGCATATTCCAGGCTTTCCTTCTCAGTTAAAAGAATTTTGGTATGTTGACATAAAGCTTCCACCAGAAAAATTTACAAGAGCAAATGGAAAAGATTCTCCATTTGGGGTCACTGAAAACAAATGGATCCCTTTACAGCTCCCATTCCAGCAATTCTTAACTTCCTTGCTTCACGTTTCCAGAATGTAGCAAACTACTCCACTGTCAAGGTGCAGTCGGCAGACGTATCCATTTACCACATAGGTGAAAATTCATGTTCTTTGGCTTCTTCCAAATTGTGTAATGCCTTCCTCAGAGGTACCTTTCTTCCAAGATGCGTTATTTGATTTTCCATAAAGACAGAGTCACCCTACATATGAATCCGACCTTTTTGACAAAAGTTGTTTCTGAACACAGTATCAATCAAGTCATCAATGTTTCTATATTTTTTCTTAATTTTGAGAATGAGGGCGAGTGTACCTTTCACCTTTTAGATGCACATAGACACTTGCGCTTTTATCTGGGCAGAACAAAGGCCATCAGAAAAATCTGACCAATTATTTGTTTCTTTTTCCAAAGTAAAATTGAGGATGCGTGTCTCCAAAACAACCTTAGCTAAATGGATTACAGATTGCATTGCTTATGTTTATGCTGCAAAAGGTATCACACAATCGGGACATGTGAAAGCACATTCTACTGGGTCAGTGTCCATCTCAGCAGCTTTTTGGTCTAGAGTATCTATCAGCGATGTTTGTGCAGCCGTCTCCTGGTCAAATACTCGTACCTTTGTTACATATTACAGTTAGATATTATATCCAGAAGTAAAGCATCCTTTGGCTCTTCGATGCTCTGGAATATCCTTCCATGAGAGCCACCCAAGAGATATGTGGTTGGGGATTCTGCTTCACAGGCTGAGGAACGAATGAAAATCATGTCAGATAAAGAAGGTATGTACTCACCATAAAGTTCCATTTGTGTTGTCTATTTTCATTCTTCCTCATCTTCATCCCCATGTCCCTTGTAGGAAGATTTACAGAGGGGTTTCAGAAACCTTTGTTCCATTTGAGCACTTGATTTTATCTTTTTCGATCTTATAATAATTTTAAATATATATATATATATATATATATATATATATATATATATATATATATATATTATGTATATACAGCTAGAGCAAATTCTATCTAAGGTAATCTGGAGGACGGGCATTATGGATAAGAGAGGAGCTCAGAAGTCTGATCCTAAGCTACAAAAGCAGCCGAGTCAGATCTGAGGTTCGGATCCGAACCCCACAGGTTGAGGAAGAATAAAATTGGACGGCACAGATGGAATGTTAGGGTGAGTACATAACTTCTTTTTGCACTTACTGGATGTTCACAGACAATTATGTTTTTACTTACCTAGAACAAATGAAATTAGAAAAACTGATCAATTATTGATTTCCTTTGCAGATTCTAAATTGGTTAAATTAGTTGCAAAGGTGACTTTAGCCAGATGGCTGATGGATTGTGTATCATTTGTGTACAACAAGTTGAGTCTGTCTTATCAAAACCTTTAAAAGCCCATTCAAGTAGGTTCATTGCAACATCTTCAGTTTTTCTGTCTAAGGCTTCAATGGGCGACAGGCTGCAACTTGGGCCAATCCTTACACCTTTATTACTTATTACAAACTGGATCTGGTCTCTAGGGGAAGAGCAGCCTTTGGCTCAGCTGTGCTCAGGAATGTTCTTCCTTAGAGGTCACCTGGGATTTTAGGTAGATGGGGCCTCTGTCACAACTGTTGAATGAATGAAAATTGACAACATCAGATAAAGAAGTTATGTACTTACTATGACTTTTCATCTGTGTTGTCCATTTTCATTCTTCCTCAACTCCCCTCACACCATCCCCCATCCTTTTTAACAATTGATTTCTGGAAGAATGAGAACTTATAAGGATGCCACTGTCCCTAAGGTTGAGCTCCAGATAATTGCTTCTTCTACCAGGGACATTATGATGATGTTTCTTAGCATTATGTCAACCAGCAAACAAGATCTGAGGCATGTTAGGTGTTGGCGCATCATGGGTAAGGGAGAAACTTGAGAGCTTTTTAGTGGCCACGAGCTAAAATAATGGCAGAGACAGATCCGAGAGTTGGATCGAAATCAAACTGTTCCAACTCTTCAGGGGAATAAAAATAGACAACACAGATAGACTGTTATGGTGAGTACATAACTTTTTTTTCTGCAGGAAGGGACTAATGTTGTGCAATGCTGTGTAAGTGAAAATTCACAGACTCTAAGAAATGTTTCTTTGCAGGATGTAACAGAGGTCTGGATCATCTGATGTGTGAGGCAGTCCTGAAAGGAAGAGATGGGTTGAGTCAAGTTTAAAAGAATGTCTAAGATTGTGGTAGCTCTGATATATTGCAAAGGATGCAGAGCAATATAGCAGGAAAATAGGAGTTCGAGAAGAATGTTGGATAATAGGGAAGTGGCATTGAGAATTAGAGAAAACCATAGAAACAGAAGGCCTAAAACAGATGAGCAGTATGAAGCTGCGATAATAAAAGAAGTTTTAGCAGGATACCGAGAAACAGCTAGAGACATTATAAAATGAGGTCAGGAATTGGTCCAGTAGTATATAGAGTTCCTGCTCAGCTCTGGAATAATAATTTGTGTCTGTGCTGCACCTTGGAAGTCAGAAGTCAAACTTAAGAACCGTGTAGCTTGAGGTCTGTAATTTCACTGGTGGTAGTTCTGACTCTTCTCCAGTCCACCTCATAAACACTTGGAAGGACGTCTGTGATTGAATATGCTGTTCTTTCCAGTCCAAAATCCCATTCTAGTATCAGTGATGTTTCTAATGGGGTAACTATCAAAAAATTGTGATCCTGCATAAATGCATAACTGCAAGAGTGAATGATGGTACTACATGCGGTTTGTTTACTGTATGCTAGAGTTTTCCCCTTACACTTGAATGTGCATATAAATTAACAGGGAAGGGAGGGTTCATTCCTCACTTTAGTGGTACAGACCACTTAAAAGGTTTAATACGGGATTCTCTTTTTCTGTTTGTTCGCATTTTAATTTTAGCGAGTCCCGTCTTACATTATAGAAGCTTACATTGTACGTGCATTTGTTTTCAAGGAGTCAGGGTGGGCATATCAAGTTCCATGCAGCAGTACTAGTAGTAGTAGTTAGTACAAAAACGTATGTGGAAATTGTGTATATATATATGTATTGTATATTTATTTATATATGCACGTATATGGGTCTACTTTGGAAGTGAAACGTTTCAAAACTTCTAACTTCATGTGGTCAAGACCATAAGATCGAAGTTTTGAAACTTCGGTTTAAATGGAGAATGCCGTACAAAGCAGAATGGGAAATCTACCATTTTCTTCACTGTAGTGCGATCTCGGAGTTGGTATATTTAATTTGCAGGGGGTATGAGGTGCAGGGGGCTTGCCCCCCTGCATAAATGTAAGAAAATGTATTTATTTATTTTTTTACTTTTTTTTCCCCTGAAGTTTCGAACTTTCAGAACTTCGATGTTGTGGTCTTGACCATTTGAAGTTCGAAGTTTTGAAAGTTTGAGCTTCCAAAGTAGATCTGTGTATATGTGTGTGTGTATATATGGTAATATAAACATCACTTCTCTCAAGTGCCCCCTCTTAGTATTTCTCCATTCGGAAGCAGTTTTAAGTTAGTGGGTTAACAGCAGCTGTCATTTTGTAGCACTGCAATGATTTTTACCATGGTCCATTTCACTCTCATGTGGTATTGCTCAAGTCATCTCATTTGTTTTGTTTTCTGCACACTTACTGTGGCCTCCTCCCTTAACATCAGGTGAACTGATCTATCCATAACATCTAGGAATCTGATGTACACCAACCTACCCTTTCCTCTAAAGAAAACTTCTAGCTGCTCATTCTTACTCACTACTAGCTGACCTGGATTCCTGGTCACATTTGCAAAGCCATGTTAGTAGCTACTGATAGTAATTCTTAGCTTTGGACAGGTGAGTGTAGGTATCTGATTATCTAGAGGGGAAATATGAGAGTCATGGAAGTAGTTAGGTGGAATTAAATCAGCCCTTTGTTTTCAGTGTGCTGTGGATGACAGTGAGTTGTTTTTTTTTTAACCTAAAAACAGTTGACAACTGGTGCCAGTATTGCCTTCCTCCTTTTGCCTACTTCACCAGCATCGATCTTGTATCGGAATGTTAATTGTTTTAAGTCTGAACACTGCTTAATTGCTGCATAATGAGTTATAGTGTTGTGAAAGGTGGAAGATATTGACAAAAGTTATTCTTTGCCATGGCATCAGGTGAGGGTTTTGTTTAGGCAAGATTTAGGCCTTGGAATTTTTAGCTCGAAAGCAAACTGTCTTGTGTCATCCATCTTTCCTGCTTCTAATTATAATATCTTGTATCATCTATGTTTTTAAAAGCTTTTCATTGTGAAGCTCTGAACAAGATTTAAAAGTCCTTATTTGTTGTTTTTTGCTGGCTTTAGAAAACTATGAAAGACTAGAAGCTGACAAGAAGAAACAAGTTCAGAAGAAACGGAAGTGCGAGGGCTCAATAATACGTTACTGCTCTACAACTATGCCACTGATAACAGAGATCACCTTGAAAGAGGAGAATGTAGATGTAGAAGGGTAAGTGTTGAAAACTCATCAGTCTCTTCGTGCTTTGAAGAGAAGGGTAGTGGGCAGCTAGTGCTTGGGTAACCTGCTATGTTTGTCATATAGGGGATCACCACTGCCATGCTGTTCCTTGTCTATGAGATTTACAGATGATGTTCATCGTGTTACACTGCTGCAGTCATTACACTTGGGTTATCCTGCCGTCAGGCGGTCCCTCAGTCGGCCAGAGTTCCAAAATCTTGGCCTGGCGTCGGTTGCTGTCGCTTCTTCCCTGACGTCAGTGCGACAGGCAAACAGAGGACAACCATGTCAGTAAAAGTACCATAAAACTTTATTTCCACAGATGAGCGCTTTCAGGCCATATGCCCTTCATCAGATCATCTTCATGGAATTATTTCATCTGTGGAAATAAAGTTTTATGGTACTTTAACCGACGTGGTTGTCCTCTGTTTGCTTGTTTTTGGATATTCGTGGATTTGCTACGTACAGAGGACTTTGGTGCAAGAGACTGTTTTTTCTTATTCAGTGCGACAGGGGTATATAAGATGCAGCCGACACTATTTTCTTCAGTCTTTCTTGCCGCGCGGTGCCCGAAGCAAAAGCAGTTCGCAACTGCCGGTCGGCCAACTCCTGAAATTTTCATTCTGAATCCAGAACCAAAGTCTTCTACAAAGCTAAGTACCCTGTTGGGGAAATTTTTTCATTCCTCAGACCGATGTCAGTAAAAGTTAATAACTGTATTTCTTGTGGGAAGCAAATACCTCATAAGGATTTCCATTCTTATTGTATCCCATGCCTAGGCCCAGACCACGACGTCACAGGTTGTCGGTTTTGTGCTAGATTTAACAAGCGCACTATTAAACGTCGGTTTGATTTTGCCCAACATTATTTTGGCAGAAAATTCAATTACACCATGCCGTCGGAACTACCGACGACCGGAATACACAAAAAGTGCAAAGACAAGGACAGGCATCCGAGGCCCAAAACTGACGATGAAGCCTCTTCTAGGCCAGTCGCCGGTTCTCCGGTTTTCAGCGAGACGCCTTCACAGCCCCTGGCGACCGCTTCTTTGGAACCACAGGCTGCCTCTGACTCCCACGTGGAGATGGCTGGGCCTTCGGACACACCAGATTTACGGCCTACCGAGACTAACCCTTCAGAGGGATCCGGAGTAGCTGAACAACCCGCAGCTTCAGAGGGTGTTTTCAGACCTACTCAGGTAACCATTAAATCTTCTGCTAAGTCTAAAACCCCTTTAAAAACAAAGAAACAACTTCAACATTCACCAGGACAGGCCTCCATGCCTAAGAAAGAAATGCTCAAAATGGCCGAAGACTTAATTACTCTGATCAGGGGGTCCCACCCTCCTCCTGATAAAAGGCCTAGACAGGATGCAGACTATGACTCATTCGACCAGGTATCCATCTCTTCAGATTCGTCCTCAGACCAAGGATACTCTTTATCCCCTTATGAGGACTCTGATGCTGAGGAATTAATTCCTTCAGCCTCTCCCCCAGAGGACTACTCCTTTACTCCTTTGGGGAAACCTTACATACCATGAGGGAGCATTTCCATTGGGAGGGCCAGGATTATTCAGAATCCAAGAAAAGGCTCAGAGATTTTCTTTTATTACCTCAACAACAGACCCCTTGCTATTCTGAAAGTGTTAGATATTGTGGATGATGATGTGTATTCTGAATCCATTTTAAATCCTGATTCTTTACCTCCTGCTCCAGTTAAGCCAGACAGATACTACAGAGTCCCTGACTCTCACAAATTTCTTTATAAAAGCCCTGTTGCTGACCCTGAAACTGTTTCCCCGGGTCCCAAAGGGGTAAAGGCCTCTACAGCAAAAAATCCAGTCCCCTCTGACAGAGATTCCAGAGCATTAGACAGATGGGAGAAGAAAGTATATACATCTGCAACTTTAGTAATGAGGGCCTTAAATTGCCAGTTTCACATGCTTAAATATCAGCAATATTTGATGTCTCAGTTGAAACAAAAAATGCTTTCAAATTCAGATCTTCCTAATTATAAGGAAATGCAGGATTTATTGCATGCAGCTGAACCAGTGGGAAAACATACTTTGCAATGTGGATTTGATTCATTAGAGGCCTCCTGTAGAGCAGCAGTTACAGGGTCTGTCATTAGAAGACATGCTTGGTTAAAAGAGCAAACTTTACCAGATCACGTTAAAGGAAAATTATTGGATGCACCTTTGCAGCAGGATGTTTTATTTGGAGTTAAGGCAGAAGAGGTATTAAAGAAAATGGAGGATAAGGCAAAATCTCTGCAAACGGTGAAGGATTTCTTACAGGTTCAGCCTCCTCAATTTAGTAGAAATTGGCCAACAAAGAATTGGTCCTTTCCAGTTACAGACAGACCTCAAAAGGGCAGATACAGACGTCCAAGAGGCAGAGGTCAACCACAAGATCCTTACAGGCCTCGACAATGGGGTGCTTCAACCCAGAAAGAAGGGGAAGACAGGCCTCAACCTTATAAAAAACAGCCCCAATGACTTCCCACTACAGCCGCCAAACACTTCTCTCTTAGGTTCATAGGTTCATACTAGGCTATCTGCCCTGGGGCAATTATAAGCCTAGCCCGATTCTGTATGGCTTACGCCACCCCTTGATTTGAGTATACTGTGCCCTTTTTAAGGTTTAGTTTACTGTGCCTCTGTCTAATAATGACACAGGAGTAATCCCTGGGACAAACCTACGATCCCCCATCCACTTATCGAGATTCTTCTTGAAGAGATTCAGTGAGGTGCTCTGCCTCACATGAACTGGAATTCTATTCCAGAGTGAAGGGAGCCTCTGGGTTATGAACCTGTCCCTCCAGCAAGTTCTATATATTTCTGTGCTGAGGTTCAAGTCCCTCGAGCGTGTTTGGCTCTAAGGGATTTAGATTTACTGAGGTAGAGCATGTCCATTAATTCTGGATTTGACATAGCTTTGTATGTCGGGCATAGATCGCCTCGAAGTAGGCGGTATGCAACTGAGTAGAGCTGGAACTTTTTTAACCAAGCAGCATACGGCATCTGTTTGAGACCCTTGATCCTCTTGGTGAGATACTTTTGGGGTCTTTCTAATTGCTGCAGGTGTCGGGTAAGGTACATCCCAAAAGGGGCATTGTATTCTATGATGGGCCTGATGAGGGATGAATAAAGGGGCACGATTACCTCTCTTGATCTAGATGTGAAACCCTTAGTGATGAGGTGGGCTATGTAGAAGGTCTTTCTAACCACTTTGGCAATGTGGTTTTCAAAGGAGACATTGCTATCAACTTGGGTCCCCAAGTCCCTAATAACTTTCTCTGTACTTAATGGGTTTCCGCCTATGTGGTAATTTGTGGGCACATTGTTTTTGCCAAAGGGTATGACTATACATTTTTTGGCATTTAGCTTTAAACCATGGCGCTGGCACCAGTTATCTGTCTCTGTGAGACCTTTTTGAAGGATGTTTCTGTCAGCTGGAGAGTTGATTATGGTGCCCAGTTTGCAGTCGTCTGCGAACTTGGTGAGCCATAGTCCTCCCACGTTTGCCTGTACCTCGGAAAAGTATATACCGAACAAGAGTGGTCCCAGGACAGAACCCTGTGGGACGCCACTTGTGACCGGTTTCGAGTCTGACATGGCTCCAGCAACTCTCACTCTGTGGGTTCTGTCTTTGAGCCAGTTTGCGACCCATCTTGCGACATAGGGGTTTATATTTAAGCTGGATAGCTTATCTATGATGCCCGAGTGGGGTATTGTCAAATGCCTTGGCAAGGTCCAGATAGGCTGTGTGGACTACCTTCCCTTCAGTCCAAACCCAGAGCCAGCAGAGTTCCCAGGCTTCAGTCCCAGGGTACGCACAGGACTAAGCAGTGGGGGGTCATCCACTTCCAAATCTGGGAGTAATAAAACTCCCCCCTATGGTAAACTGTCTCAATGACTTCTTTTTAAATCTGCCAAGCACTTCTTAGTTGACTCTCTTTGTGGGGAAAGATTGCTCTTCATGCAAAGAACTGGGAACTCATTACCCAGGACAAATGGGTTTTAAATATAGTGTCCCAGGGATACAGATTTCACTTCCACACATTACCAACACCAAGCGGGTGGCCTGATCTACTCCCCAAATCAGTGGGCAGAGGCCCAAAAGCAAGTATCTTTTCTCTTAAGCATGGGGGATATTTATTTGGTACCAGAAGAGGAAAAGGGACAAGGTTTCTACTCAAAAGAGAAAAGACAATTCATGGCATCCTATCCTGGACCTGTCTACCTTAAACACCTTTTTGGTGATTCCAAAATTCAAGATGCTGACTCTTCACCAGTTGTTCCCTATGCTAGGCAAAGACGCCTGGTTGGCAACACTAGATCTAAAGGAAGCATACCTACACATCCCAATCAGGGAATTTTGCAGAAGATACCTACGCTTCAAAGCAGGCTACACGCACTATCAGTTCTCTGCACTGCCCTTTGGCTTATCTACTGTGCCCAGGGTATTCACAAAGTGCCTAGATCCAGTCATTGCATTTTGCAGGCAAAGAAATATTCAAATATACCCATACCTGGACGATTGTCTAATTCAGGCAGAAAGCCAGGACATACTTTTGAAGCTTCTGGCCTTTGTACAAACGATGCTAACTTATCTGGGGTACACCATAAACGATAAGAAATCACACCTGGTACCCTGTCAACAAATTATATTCCTGGGAGCAATCTTGAACACAACTTCCCAGATGCCTTTCCTTACGCCAGAGAAACAAATTCATTTGACAGCCTACTTCAAACAAGTGGCCACAAGAACCCTGCTATATCTGCAAGGCAAATACTACAAGCCTTGGGGTTCCTGCATTCTTCTAATTCCATATGCAAGACTGCATATGAGGAAACTACAATGGTATCTAAAAAGCCTATGGTGTCAACATTCTCAGGATCTAGAAGCAGTGATTCCTATCATACCTTGCCTACGCCTAGAGTTCCTTTGGTGGGCAGGGGCCTGCCACCAAAACAAGGGATTCCATTCATACTACCCCCTACCACCCAAACCCTAACAACAGACGCATCAGACTATGCATGGGGGGGCTCACCTAGCAGGGAAGTGTATTCAAGGCAAATGGAACCCAAGTCAAATGCACCTGCATATCAATCAAAAAGAAATGTTAACTGTACAGAATGCTCTGACAGCCTTCAAGGACCACATTCTTCCAGGACAATTAATGGTAAAGACGGACAACACCACTGTTATGTGGTACATAAACAAGCAGGGGCGTACACATTCTTACCCCCTCTGCAGACTAGCCATGGCATTGTGGAACACAGCCCTGAGCTACCAAGTGCTTCTTCAAACTCAATTCCTGCCAGGAAAACTAAATACACTAGCAGACGAACTAAGCAGAAACCTCATGGATCCACACGAGTGGAAACTGGAACCAAGGATTTTCAACATGTTGACAAGCATTTGTGGGAGCCCAGATATAGACCCGTTTGCCTCCCCAGAACTACCAGTTGGGCAAATTTTGCACAAGGACTCCCCACAAACAAGCTTGGAAAGTGGATGCTCTGTCCTTCAGCTGGAAAAACCTATCAGTTTATGCCCTTCCTCCTCTGCCTCTGCTCTTCAAAGTACTACTAAAGATCAAACAAGACAAAGCAAGGACAATTTTGATTGCACCAGACTGGCCACGCCAACACTGGTACCCCCTCTTGCGCAGTGTGTCACCGTTGGCCCCATGGCACCTGCCTCAGACTCCTACGCTATTGTCTCAGCAGGAGAACCAGATTCTGCACCCTCAGCTTCAAACACTGAACCTAGCAGCCTGGCTAATTTCCCTTTTGCCAACCCTCAGTAAACCAGTGATGGATATCATTTTAAAGGCAAGGAGGCCTAGGACTAGAAAATCTTATGCTGACAAATGGAAAAGATTCTGTGCCTGGAACCAATCTCAAGAGATGAGCACAGCAGTGCCCAATTTACCTCAGATTTTACAATTCCTAACTGAGATGCTTCACAAGGGTCTGTCTTTCTCCTCCATCAAAATTCACGCCTCAGCCATTTCAGCTCATTATAACACAGAACCACCCTCTTTTCTCATCCACTGCTCAAGCAGTTCCTCAGAGGGGCCAAACATTTAAGACAACCCAGGAGAGCTCTAACTCCAGCCTGGGACCTTAACTTTGTATTGGAGAAACTCACTCTTCCTCCTTTCGAGCCAACTGCTACTGCAGATTTAAAATGTCTTTCTTGGTAAACAGCTTTCCTTTTAGCAATCACTTCAGCAAGAAGAGTATCTGAATTACAGGCCCTTATGGCAGTGGAGCCTTTCATCATCTTTCATGTGGACAGGGTGTCCCTCAGAACCAATCCCTCCATGCCCAAGGTGGTATCCACTGTGGCTCTTAAATCAGTCCATTCATTTGCCAACCTTTTTTCCTAATCCACAGAACAAAGGGAAATGCACTCCTTAGATGTGCACAAACAACTTAGATTTTACTTGGACAGGACTAAACCTCAAAGGAAATCTGAACAACTGCTGGTGGCATTTGCTGCAGGGGCAGAGGAGAAGGCTATTTCAAAACAAACCATTTCCAAATGGATAGGCCATTGCATTTCTGCTATAAGCACCATGGAAAACCTATCCCACAGGGGATCAGACCCCACTCAACCAGGGCTGCATCTACCTCTACAGCCTTTCTCAGAGGCGTCCCTACCAGGGACATCCTAGAAGCTGCTGTCTGGTGTTCTGTACATACTTTCACCAAGCATTACCATTTGCCAGAGCTGGCTTTGTCATTGCAGACTTGCAGGGCCTTATAGCTGGTCCTAATGCTATCTAAAATTCTTCCTCCTATCCTTAGCTGTGGGAATCTACCCAAATGTGATGACTGCAACAGTGAAACACGAAGAACATAGTACAGTTGTGTACACTTACCATAAATGTAGATGTTTGAGTGTATTCACTGTTGCAGTCCTGGTTACCCTCCCTCCAGCCCCCTGACTTCTTTTGGCTATACCTCTACTCTCCTTTACTATGCTTAAAAGCTTTTTGATGTATTTGCTTTTTTATTGGAGGTATAACCTTGTGTGTGTGTGTGTGTGTGTGTGTGTGTGTGTGTGTGTGTATATATATATATATATATATATATATATATATATATATATTTATGCTTCCCATTAGGTGGGCACCTGACATCTGGTGTAATGGCATCGGCTGCATGTTTTATACCCCTGACGTCACAGAAGAAGAGACAGCAACTGATGCAGGACCCAAGACTTTGTTAATCAGGCCGACTGAGGGCTACTGCAAGCAGAGATAACCCAAATGTGATGACTGCAACAGTGAATAGACTCAAACATCTACATTTATGGTAAGTGTACACAACTGTACTATCTTTTCCTTCAGTAATTTGCATGTGTAAGGAATAACACTGCAACACAGTTGTCTCCTATTTTAAACATTTGTTGTTATGGTGAGTTACTCATGCAGCTGTATTTTTTTTTTACTGGCTAGAAGCAAAAGGTTACAGGTTTGAAACTTGGAAGTAGACTACAGCAGCAGATCCACAACATTGTCTCAATTTTCAGAATAACCTCATGGAGTAAAATATTGCTGCTGCTTGCAAACAGTTGTAGTGCTACTAGTTTGTTACTTGCAAAATTGTGTTAGTATAGTAGGATTAGGGATGTTTTCTCCTCGGCTAGGCAGAAAAGACCTTCAGTTAATCCATCATAGTTGTGTATAAAGTTAAAAGTATGCTGACCTGTATCGCCTAATATTAAATCTGATGTCATTTTCATTCTTCCTCGACCTGTGGTTTTGAGGTCAGACATTAGACCCAACTCTGCCGCTTTCAAAAGCTTAGGCTCCCAACCTTGAGCTCCTCCCCTACCCATAATGCCTCGCTCCCCCTGATTTCCTCAGAGCTCATTTGCCGCTCTTAAGAGAAGAATCAAGGTCCACTGGCTTGAGCTCCTTGGGAGAAAACTTTCTTTTGTGTTAAACTAAGTGGTTTTTTTTTATGTATTGATGTAGTCTCCCTTACACTCTACCCTACCTTCCAACTCTGTGTGTTCTGCATAAAAAAAAAAAGTATTAGTTTAGTTGTTTTGCATCTGCTGGAATATCCTTGGTAGGAATTGGGCTTCTTCCCTTTTTCTCTCTCTCCGCCTTTTCTTTTCTTTTTTTTCACTAGTGTTGTAGGATATTTGAGAAACCTTTGTTTCAAAAAAATGCACTTCCTCTGGGGCACAAGATTCCACTTATCTGATGCCCACAGGGAGGGGTGTATATTGTCTCGGGCCTGCTCACCTCTAGCTTCCTGTTCCATCTGATAGGGGTTTCATTAAAGAGAGTTGGCCAACAGGTGAAACAAACTTATTTTGAAGGGCCTTTTACCTCCTTCAGCCCCATCTGCAGGTTGTTGTTCTTCAGGGGCTCAACCCCCTTCCAAAAAAAAGAAAAATAGAGAAGACAGGGAACTCAGAAAATGTTCCAGAGGAAATAGGCTTCCTCGTATTTGGACGAGCCTCCAGCCAAGGCTATTAAGGCATCTGATCCCAGACCCTCGGATCAGAGTAAGTCCGCCCAATCCTCTCCTTGGCCCCAAGCTCCTTTGCCTTCAGAGCTTCCTCCTCCTCCTACCACAGGTTCACCTCGTAAAGAGAGATCTCAGAGGATTTTGTCCAGACCACCTTCTACAGCATCTTCTGTCAGGTCTTCCCACAGACTTTTGGAATCAGAGGTGAACAGATTGATGAGGCAGTTCCTTCAAACGCAGATCCAGATGTGGGTCTTACCAGTCCCGTCCCCTACCAGGACCATGGGCAGACAGACACCCTTTAGACCTTTGGTTCCTTCCCCAATCTGACCTGCTGCTTTGGAGTCCTCTGATCCAAATGCCACAAGAGCCGGGATGACGGAGCCGATATTGGATCTCACTTCGACCCCGGCACCTTCCCTGACTTGCTTGATCCCAACTGTGTCAGGGCTGAGCAGCTGTCAGAGCCGAAGCCTCGACTTTGGCTCCAAGGGGTTGTCCTCAATTTAGAAGTTTTCAGAGCCGCCACTTTCCCTGGGAGCATTTGGGTTCGACAGCTCGGCCCCGGCTTCCCTGTCGGAGCAGAGGGCAGGGGGAGTTCAGGAATCCTCTGTCCCAGTGGTTTAATCTCCGGGAGGATGGTCTTCAGCCTCTCAGGTCCATTCTGCTTTTGAGATAGTGGAGAGGGTCCTCTCCATGCCCAGGAGATCCTCCGCTCCCACCCTTTCAGTTTTACTTTTCACCCCCCCTTGGAGACTGTTTGAGACCTCACCTCTGCCCCCTCTTCGGGAGAGCCAACCCAGCAAAGTCTGCATGTACTTCTGCCATGGGAACCCCGATCTTCTGACGTCTCACAGGAACACCCAACTAAGGAGATTCCCCAGAAGAGAAGGTGGAAAATGAGGCACCTGTATTTCCCAGAGGAATCCGTCACAGAAGGCACCGATTTCAAGGAAGGGGAAGGGTCTTCCAGATCTCCACCCGAGGATGTCTTCTTTGGAGACATCTTGGAAATCCTGTGCCAGAGAGGTGGTGGTCTTCCCAAAGCCCTACCCAGAGGAAACCATGTTCTTGAAGGCTTTTGGGTCCAGCCTGTCTGCATCTTTGGTGTCCCCCCTGCTGATGCACTCATCAAACTGGTGTCAAGGTAAAACCTATCTCCAAGCATACAGACAAAATCCTCAGTGCTTCCTCTGACTGACCCCATTGGACTAAAGGAATCCCAGTAGATGCCATGATTGTTGTAGCAGCCACCAAGAAGGAGCTGGCCCAAGAAACTCCTTTGTCCGTCGCTCTGTCAGGGAGCCTAAGGCTATGGACAGATTCAGTAAGAGAGTTTATGCCTCGTCTACCTTCACATTACGAGCCTTAAACTACTTTTCCAGTTTTGCTAGGCTACAGAGGGATTTAATCAAATAACTGTCTAGCTCTGTCCATGAATCCATGTCTGATGAGGAGAGGAAATCCTTCTCCTCCAGACTGGCCACTCTACAGTCAATTTCCAGTGTGTCCATGAGGTTACTCTCCCATGCAGTAGAGGTTATCTCAAGGGCTGCCGGTTCCAGCATTTCCATTAGGTGCCATGCCAGGATGTGGCTGTGACTTCATGGAACTTTTCAGGGTGTCTTTCGTCAATATCCCTTTTGACGGATCATCTTTATTTGGGCCCACTGTTGCAGACTCTCCTGTAGTGAGAAAGATGGAAAGACCCTGTCTGCCATCAGAAGCCATTTTTCTATCCCCCAGAGATCCTTTTCCAGGAATCAGCGGGGAGGGATTGTGATTCAGGAAATCTCAGGGTCCTTTTCAGGAGTCTCAGGGAGAATATTCCCCCAGAAGCAGAGGGGGAAATGGTTACAATAGTAGACACCACCCATGCGGCAGAGGGGTCCACAAAATCAAGGTTCTCAGGATTCTATCTTAGATGGGCCCTTTCAGTGCTCCTGAGAGGTTCTCATGCAGTACTTCTCTGGAGGCAGTTGGGGGTGCTTATTCTTGCACCCAGAAGCCTGGCAGGCCATCACAAAAGATCGGTGGGTGCAAAGGATCATATCCAGAGGATATTACATTCCCTTTTCAAAACTCCCCAAACCAAAAACTTCCCTCCCGGCTGTTCCATCTAATCAGAGAAAGGCTGCGGAGTTGGAGATGTCAAAGCCGCTCCAAAAAAGAGTTATCCAGAAGGTCCCACCAGATCATATGAGATCAGGCATTTACTCAAGATTCTTTTTAGGACCAAAAAAGACAGGAGACCTCAGGTCCATCTTGGATCTGACATCCCTGAACAAGTCGGTAAAAAACAAAGTTCAGGATGGTCATAGTCCAGTCCATTCTACCTCTTTTGAAAGTGGTAACTAGATGAGCTCAGACCTGAAGGATGCATACTACCACATCAAGATGGACAGGTGCTCCAGAAGGTATCTGTGCTTCAGGCTGGGAGCCATTTGTTTTCAGTTCAGAGGGTTTCCCTTTGGTCTCACCACAGACCCTCAGGGTGTTCACCAAATGCATGGCTGTAGTTGCAGCTCATCTCGGACTGCAAGGATTCTACATTTTTCCGTGCCTAGAAGACTGACTCCTAACTACTTCAGGCATTTACTCACCCGAGCCAGGGGCTGCCTGTTACAACTAGCTCCTACCTTGGGCATAACAATCAATATGCAAAAGTCTCAGCTTCAGCCAGTTCAGAGCATAGATTTCATAGGAGCTCATTTGGATATGACCAATACCTTGGCCTTCCTTATGCTGGACAGGATTTCATATCTAAGACTACATGTCAGACAAATTTTGGTAATCCCGGTTCCTGCAGCCAAACTAGTACTCAGGTCTCTGGGTTCCATGGTTGCCACAATAACTCCGTTACCAACAGCATACCTAAACATGAGAGTTCTGCAGTGGGCCTTAGCTGTCCAGTGTTCCATTCTTTAACACCCCCTCAGCTAACTGTCATGAGTGTGCAAGGATTCTCTCCTTTGGTGACTTCACTTCCCGAAGTTTCTTCAAGGATGTGCCCCTTTGTTCATCCTCCCCCAAAAGCCACGTTGACCGTGGGTGCCTCCCAGGTGAAGTGGAGGTAGGGGGGGGCATATCAGTGTCCCAGAGATGAGAGTGGTCCTTTTAGTGTTGCAGGAGTTTCACAACGTCCTTCCTCCGGGGACTATTGCGATACGAACGGACAGCATGTCGGTAGTTTGGTGCATCAGCAAACAAGGGGGAATCAGACCCTTACTCCCTGTGATGCGAAGCAGTGAGAGTGTGGCAGTGAGCGATCTCTGCCCACCACTTTCTGATTCTAGTGCACATTCTGGGGGAGCGCAGCATTCTAGAGGACAAGCCCAGCAGAGTCTTACTGATGCCTCATCTGTGGTCTCTGAATCAGTTAGTGGTGATCATGATCTTCCACAAATGGGGTCAACCTTGCTGTGATCTCTCTGCAGGTCCCCACAACAAGTGCAGCAGGTTCTTCGCCTTGAATGCCCCCCACCCACCCACCCACCCACCCACTGGACAGTCACCCAGGGATGCTGTGGTTCATGCTTGGATCCTGGATTACTTCATGCCTTTCCTGCTCTGCTCTTGATCCTCAAGTTTCTTCAGAAAGCTTCCAGGTTGTTGAGCATAGTTATCTTCACTACTTCTTTGTGGCCTCGGTAAATTCTGGTTCACCTCCCTTTGGTCTCCTCTGATTTGCCCTCAGTGGACGTTCAAACCACATCTAGATCTGCTGTCCCATCCATCAGGGCAAATTTATCCCAGTCTCCCAAGTCTGAAACTAACCACATGGGTTCTCCAATTCCAGTGATGGCTAGATCTGCCAGGCTTTCATCCCCAGTGTGAAGCATTCTGATCTTCTTCCACAAATCTTCAATTAGAAGAATTTACAAGAGCAAACGGAAAAGATTTTCCATTTGGGCTAAACAGCAGAAATTAGATCCTTTCACTCCTCCTGTTCCAGCAGTCCTAGATTTCCTTGCTCATATTTTCTATGAGGAGGCCAGTCATTCCACTGTAAAAGTGCAATTGGCAGCCATTTCAAATGTTCTTATTGGAGAAAATGCATCATCTTTGGCCTCAAAAAATTGTGCAAGGCTTTTCTTAGGGGGACTTTATTTATTCTCCTGTTAAAAGCTCCAACACTTCCTTAGGATCTAACTATGATTTTACAGGCTCTGGTACATCCTGTTTTTGAACCCTCAGCCAAAGTAGTTTTGAAATTCTTATGGCAGACTGTTTTTCTAGTTGCTGTCACTTCTGCAAGACGAGTATCTGAATTGCAAGCTCTGTCCTCTAAATAACCTTACTTAATTTTTCACAAGGACAGCGTGACATTGCGTACTAATAGGTTCATAGGTTCATACTAGGCTATCTGCCCGAGGGCATTTATAAGCCTAGCCCATTGTTCGCCACCCCTTTAGTATGGGGAACTATACCCATTATTTTGCTGTGCCTCTGTCGAGCAGTGACACTGAGGTAATTCCTGGGGTATATCTGCGATCTCCCATCCATTGGTCAAGATTTCTCTTGAACAAGGCCAGCGAGGTGCTCTGCCTCACATGTACCGGGATTTTGTTCCACAGCATAGGGAGTCTTTGGGTGATGAATCTATCCCTCCAGCACGTCCTATTAATAGCCGTGTCGAGGTTTAAGTCTCCGCCCTTGTGGCTCTGATGGATCTAGATTTTTGAGGTGAAGCATATTCATCAAATCTGGGTTTGACATGGCCTTGTATGTTAGGCAAAGGTCACCTCTGAGCAACTGAATAGAGCTGGAGTTCTTTCAATCGGGCAGCATAGGACAGATCTTTGAGACCCTTTATCCATTTGGTGAGGTACGTTTGTGGCCTCTCCAGCTGCTACAAGTGTCGAGTAAGATACATTCGAATGGGGCATTGTACTCAATCATTGGTCTGATGAGTGATGAGTAAAGGGAGACTATGACCTCCCTTGATCTAGATGAGAATCCCTTCATGATAAGGTGGGCAATGTAGAAGGACTTCCTAACTACTTTAGCTACATGGGTGTCGAATGACAGACTACTATCAACCTGGGTCCCCAGGTCCCTGATAACTTCTTCTGTGCTCAGTGGATTGCCACCTATTTGGTAGCTAGGGGTAACCTTGTTTTTCCCGAAGGGTATGACTATGCATTTTTGGCATTTAACTTTAGGCGTGGCTCTGGCACCAGTTATCCGTTTCTGTGAGACCCTTCTGAAGGATATCTGTGTCAGATGTGTTTTCTACTATGGAGTTTGCAGTCATCTGCAAACTTTGTCAGCCATAACCCTCCTGTGTTTGCTTGTACTTGGAAAAGTAGATGCCAAACAAGAGTGGGCCCAGGACTGAGCCCTGTGGGACACCACTTGTGACAGGCTTTGAGTCTGACATGGCGCCAGCAACTCTGACCCTGTGGGTTCTGTCACTCAGCCAGTTTGCAACCCATCTTGTGATGTATGGGTTAACATTTAAGCTGATGAGTTTTTCAATGATACCCGAGTGGGGTATTGTATCGAAGGCCTTAGCCAGATCGAGGTAGGCTGTATGGACTGCCTTTCCCTCATCAATGGCTTTGGTGACTGTTTCAAAAGTCAACCAAGTTTAAAAGGCATGATCTGCCTTTGACAAAGCCAAACTGGGTTGGATCCAAAGTCTGCAAATTCCCTATGTCTTTATTTATGAGGTCCATTATGATCCTCTCCATGGCTTTGCAGATAAGGCTTGTCAAGCTAATGGGCGGTAATTTCCAGGGTCTGTGGAGGCACCGCCTTTGTGAAGTGGGACCACAGTTGCAGTGCGCCACTCCTGGGCGTATCCAGAGGTAAGACTTTGATTAAACAGCTGTCCTAGCTGTGGGTTTAATTCCTCATTGAGTTCGTGGAGCACACAGCCGGGGACACCATCGGGTCCCATGGATGCTGTGTTTTGCTTTGGAGAGCAGTTCTCACTTGGGCGCTGGAGATGTTTGGGGGCTGCACTCATTTGGTATAGATATCTCTCCTTTGGGGGGGAGAAGTTTGCACTGAACCTGTCAGCCAGTATGTTGGCAATGTCTGCAGGATCAGTAATCTTCACATCATTTTGAACTAGTTCTGAGCATATCTGGGAGTTTCCTCCTAGGTTTCTAACATAGCTAAAGAAGGCCTTATGATTGTCTTTTGAGTCTTTAGCTATTTTTCTCTCAAATTTGCTTTGGATGATTTTATGAGAGCTCTTAGTTTTTACTTATAGTGATCAAGGGTGTCTTACCTTTTAAGGATTTTGCTCTATCTTGTAGTAGCTTCCTCCTTTTGTTGTAGAGTTTGTTTATGGCTGGGGTCCACCAGACTGGATGCTTGCCTTTGGTACAAAGAGTCTTTGTTTTGCTTGGGATTGCCTTATCCATGCAGTCCTGCAGGTGCTGGTAGAAGGCGTTTGTAAGTGATTCAGCGGCTTGAGTATTGTTTTCCGCCCTCGGGGCCTGAAAGGAGACCACACTAGTCTTTAGAAGTGTGAAGTCGGCTTTTGAGAAGTTCTTTACTGTGGTCTTTTTATTTCAGGTGGGGTGGGATGAGGACCTCCAGCGAGATTAGTTTGTGATCTGATCTCACCAGTGAGGGGTATACTTCGGTGTTGAACATTGTGCTCCCATGTTCGTGATGATGAGATCAAGTATGTTATCTCCTCTTGTGGGGATGGTGACTAGTTGTTCCATGGCATTTGAGTTTATGAATTCCAGGAACTTTTGGGCTAGGGTGTTTGGGCTTGAGTAGTGTTCCCAGTCTATATTAGGGTAATTGAAGTCACCTAGTATGATGGTGTTTGGTGATACATTTATCCCCTCTAGTGTTTTCAGGAAGGCCATGTGAGTTTCCTGAGTTTGTGAGGGTGGCCTGTAACATGCTACAATTTGCAGAGCAGTCTTGCCTATGGTTAATTGCACCTGGATGGTCTCCGATGCATCGTGCGTTGCCACCAGTCTTGAGGTGTGGGTGTCCTTGATGAATATGGATACCCCCCCTCCTTTCTTGGTATTGTCCGGATTTTGGGGCCGGAACGCATGATATCCATCCTTTCTACCCAAAGTTGCCACTGACAACAATATAAATCAGTCTATCAACTTACTGGTCTTTTTTTTTCTTAATTTCCAAAATAAAGGAGAATATGCTGTTTATCTGATGGAATAACACAGACAGTTGTGCTTGTATCTAGACAGAACTAAATCTTTCAGAAAAGCCGACCAGCTTTTCATATCTTTTTTGGTTGTCAAAAAGGTAAACCAGTTGCCAAGACCACCTTAGCTAAATGGTTAAGGGACTGCATTTTGTTTGTGAATCCAAAGTTGTTTCTTCACCTCAGCAAGTCAGAGCTCATTCTAATAGGTCAGTGGCAACTTCTCAACTTTTTTGGGTTAAAGTTTCAGTTGATGACATTTGTTCAACTGCCTTGTGGTCTAATTCTGACACCTTCATTTCCCACTACAAACTGGGCATTGTGTCTAAAAATAGAACTGCTTTTGGTTCTGCAGTGCTCCGGAATATCTTTCCATGATGGCCACATAAGGTTGACCTACATGTCAATGAAAAATTAAAATAACATCAGATAAAGTGTACTTAACATAACTTCCTGTGCTGTCCTTTTTCATTCTTCCTTGACCTTCCCTCCCTCCTTTCTCCTGTCCCTTTAGTGAGTGTGAACTGACAGATATGCTTGCAGGAACCTCTGTTCCCTGTTGAGCTCCTGTTTTTTCTCTATTCTTTGTTGGCAACATTTCAGAATTTGTGTCTGGTGTTTGTCTCCTTTGTTTCCTTTCTCCTTTGGTTGACAAGGGATGAATTAGGCTGGAGTTCCCATTTGTGAATCAAATGCTTTCTTTACATTTATAGATGTAGGGAGTCTTATTGCTCCTCCCTCCATGTTATCTCAGTGCTGTAATCATTTCATTTGGTCTCATATGGTTTCAAAAGTATTGTAAAGATACAATAGTGCAGTTTTTATTTTTATTACAAATGATATAAACGATGAACGTACACTAGGACAGAACAAGTTTAAAGTTCACATGTCTTTATAGATCCTCCTCATCTGATCCATCTTATGAATCTTTGGCCTGTTGTATCCGATCCAGCTGCACTAGTTCTCAAGTTTCAATCTCCTTTAAACTTCTCCTTCCCATAATCCTGTTTGAATCTCATTTGCCATCTTCCTGATCGGATGGATCTTGGCTACAGCTAAATGCTTCAGCCATTACTTTCTTGATATTTCTACATTTTTTTCTGAAATATTTTTAATTTTCATCTACTTTGAACAGCATGATAATTGTTGCTTTCCTTTTACTTCCATTTAAAAAAAAGCTTTGTTTTCTCATAGTGAGTAGAAGGGATTTCTACAGACTCTTTGTAGTTCCCTCCCTCTCATTTTCTGTTAGTACTCCGTTATTGTCACAGACTCCATGTATCGTCATTGTAGTTGGTTTGTTTAATGCTGGTGTTTTTACTGTGTACGTCTCTTACTTTTTGTAGTGGAGCAGTATGGATCATCAGAAGAGTTTCAAGAAATGCACCAAATGTGGTCACAAGATCCCACCCCAGGACACCCATGAACACTGCTTGATGTGCCTGGAGCCAGAACAACATCTGTCCACTGACTGCTGTTTGCAGGATGTTTTCCCTTGTTCCATCTCTGACAGGAGAGAGAATTACTTTCTTAAAGGGTTAGTTTCCCACAATCCTTCAAGGGGAAAAGCCCTGCAAAGAGGAAAAAAATTTAGTAAAGAACAGAGGTAACGAAAAAGTCAGGGGAAGAGATTTAGACTCTGGAAAATCTTGTGGAAGGCGACTGCTTTTTGACTTGTAGTAGACAAACCCTCTTCATCATCAGCACTTTTTGTGCAGCATCCTGTAATAATCTCAGTCAGATCTCCCTCCCCTCAATTTGATATCTAATCCCCCTTCAACCTCTTATCTATAATTCTTCGAGTCCTTTAGAAAGTGCAGCAGATCTTGACTGAGAATGGATGATGTGGCCTTCCTGAAGAAATAGAGAGAGAGGTGGATGCCATACCCATCCCCTTTGGTATCAAGGGCTTGGCTGATGTTCTTCGTGTTTCACTGTTGCAGTCATTACATTTGGGTTATCCTGCTGGCAGGTTGCCCTCAGTCGGCCTGAATTCCAAAGTCTTGGGTCTTGCGTCGGTTGCTGTTGCCTCGTCCCTGACGTCAGGGGTATAAAAGATGCAGCCGACGCCATTTTATTCAGTCTTTCTTGTCGCGCAGTGCCCAAAGCAGAAGCAGTTCGCAAGTGCCGGTCGGCCGACTCCTGAGATTTTCGCGTTCGAGTTTCAGATCCAAAGTCTTCATTAAAAGCCAAGTACCCCGTTGGGGAAACTTTTTTCTTGCTCCAGACCAATATCAGAAAAAGTTAATAATTGTATTTCTTGTGGGAAGCAAATACCTCATAAGGACTTTCATTCTTATTGTATTCCTTGCCTAGGCCCTGACCACGATGTTGCTAGTTGTCGGTTTTGTGTTAAATTTAACCAACGCACTATTAAGCGTCAGTACAATTTTGCATTAAGCTGTTTTGGGCGAAGATTTAATTATACAATGTCGTCGGATAGCCATCCGACTACCGGAGTTCACAAAAAGCACAAAGAAAAAGACAGGCAACCGAGGCCCAAAACCGATGACGAAGCTTCTCCTAAGCAAGTCACCGGTTCGCCAGTCCTCAGTGAGGCGCTTTCGCAGCCCCTGACGCCCGCTACTTTAGAGTCGTAGGCCACTTTCCCTTAGATGGGTCCGGAGCCATTGAGCAGGCATCGGCTTCTGAGTGTGTATTCAGACCCAAACAATTATATATTAAACCGACTTAAAAGACAAAGGCTAAAACACCTTTAAAGGCAAAGAAACAAGTTCAGCAGCCACAAGGACAGGCCTCCATGCCCAGAAAAACAGATGCTCAAAATGGCTGAAGACTTAATTACCTTGATCAGGGGTTCCCATCACCCTCCGGATAAAAGGCCTAGGCAAGAGACAGACTATGAATCTTCAGATCAGGTTTCCATTTCTTCTGATTCCTCTTCTGATCAGGAATATTCTCTTTCCCCCCTATGAGGATTCTGATGCTGAAGAGTCAATTCCTTCAGCTTCTCCTCCTGAGGACTACTCTTTTGGGGAAACCTTGCATACCATGAGGGAACACTTCCATTGGGAGAGCCAAGATTTTTCAGAATCTAAGAAAGGGCTCAGAGACTTCCTTTTACTACCTCAACACAGGCCTCTAGCTATTCCACCTGTGTTAGACATTGTAGATGATGTGTTCTCGGAGTCTAGTCTGACCCCTGACTCTTTACCTCCAGCCCCTGTTACCCTTTACTTCTCAGTCTTATTATTCATGAAAATTTCCCAATGTGCCACAAACTCGACTCTAAGCAGCAACACGGAAAGTTAAAAAAAAAAAAAAAAAAAAAAAAAAGCTGCTGCTAGGTAAACGTGCCATTGAAGTGGTCTGATGAGGCCAACATAGATCAGGAGTCTGCTCAAGGTTCTTTTTGGTGTCAAAGAAAAATGGGGCCTCAGACGCATTCTGGACCTCCGCTACTTGAACCAGTACATAGAAGAGATAAAATTCTGGATAGCCACAATACAGTCCATCCTACCATTGTTGAGGGAGGATTATTGGATGTGTGTGATAGACTTCCAGGGTGTATTCCATCATACAAAAATGGACAGGTGCTCCAGGAGGTTTCTCCATTTTTGGCTAAGGTCCCATCACTTCCAATTCAAAGCTCTGCACTTTGGTCTCACCACAGCCCCCTGGTTGTCACCAAGTGTATAGCAATGGTTTCAGTTCATCTTAGGCTGCAGGGGTTCCAAGTTTTGCCTTGTCTCTCCCGACTGACTTATAACCACCCCAGCAGGAATTGCTTTATTCAAGCCAGGGACTCCTTGCTCCAACTTTTTCTTAGTGCTAGGAATAATTGTCAACATGAAGATTTAACCAGTTTAAATGATGATTTACTGGAGCCCATATGGATACAAAGTTACAGGTAGCCAGATTACTGGAACCCATCTGGATACCAAGTTATAGATAAACAGTTTACTGGAATGCAGGATTCTCACCCTTCATCAACAGGCGGCTGTACACTCTCTGCAGAAACTACCAGGTCTGTTATACGTCTTCTCTGCTCAGTGGCAACCACCATTACTTTGTTTCCTCTTGCCAGGTTTTATAGGACAGTTTTACAAGGGGCTCTCACTGGTTCAGTGGTCAGTGAAATGCCAACTCATAAACTTTCCAGTGTCCCTCGTGCCAATTTGCAGAACCCATATCCAGTGGTGGCTAGACTGTCCGATAGATGTTATGTGATCCTATCTCGCCTACATTCTGTACTGATGGGTTCGGAGCCGATCCTCGGCTCCGACTCGGCACGCTATGCTATAGAGCGAAGCCTCTTATTGGCTGAGCTATTTTATATCCCAGGATGCACCACCACTACTTCCCCAGATCTCGTTTGCCGCTTACAAGCTAGGACGTGGTCTCGAACTTGGCTGAGCTAAGTACTTTTCTTCTGAAAGTTTTTCTGTCAGGAAATTCTTTAATCTTTACCCAAAAGCTGTTTTAACAGCTATCGTTGTGTATAAGTGTGTTTTAGTGAATTTTTTGTGGTAAATTTGTGTGACTGGACAGGGTAAGGTTTCCGTTTAAGTTAGAGGGGCCTTCCCCTAGTTCTTTAGTCAGTCTTCTTGTTATTTCGGAGAGGTCAAGTACCTGTTTGAGTTAGAGGGTTCTTGGCCCTCTGTTTGGTGTATTTGTATTTGTTTAAGTTTCTTGGGCTTTCGCTCTCGTTAAAAAAAAAAAAAAAAGTTTTTTTATTATTGTGAAAAATCTTTGTGCTGAGTTACATACATTGTGTTTTTCTCTGTTATAGTGAGTAGTCTACAGGCATTATGTCTAAGGAGCATAGACCCTCAGGATTTAAGAAGTGCACGAGATGCAGCTACAAAATGTCCATCACGGACGATCACTCCTTATGCGTGTACTGTTTAGGCGCCAAACACCTTCAGGAGTCTTGCAGCGTGTGTCACGCTTTTTCCTCCAGGGTCCTCCAAGAGAGGAAGAATAAATTGATCTTAAAAGGGCTTATCAAACCCTCCTTCGAAGAGGCCTTATCTTCCTCTTCCTCTCCAGCTAAGAAAAAGAAATCGTCGGCTCCGACCAGCCCGTCGGAACCGACCACTAAGAAATCTAGGCAGGCTTTTCCATCGGCTCCACGGACTTCGGAGCCGAGGGCGGAACGGTCTGCCTCGATGCCTCCAGCCTCGACTCCTCTGGTTCCGGAGCCGATGGCTGGGGCTTTGAGAGGCGGGTCACCTTCATCGGCTCCACTGATTTTGGAGCCGATGAGGGTTGCCGGCTCAAACTCTTCCCCTTCGGCGCCGAAGCCCTCTTCGGCACCGAGGGAAATTGCTATGGAATCTCCCTCGGCACCAATACTGATCGAGTCTATTCTGAGCCGGTCCCCCAGTCCTTCGGAGCCGATGGAGAAGTCGGTTCAGACCCGGTCGGTCTCCTCCCGATCTTCCAAGATGTCGGATTCGGACATCGACAGGGTGCTCCTAAGACTGTTTCAGTCTCCTGTATTCCAGAAATTAGTTTCGGCTCCAGCCCATTCGGCTTCGGAGCCGATGGCCCACCCTGTAGTTCTGGTTCCTCCTCCAACAGCCTCGGCACCGTTGGAGCCGGTGCTGGTGGAGCCGATGGAGGTTTTCGGGTCGGCTCCGACCCGTACTCCAACCCCGGCTCTCGAGTCAGAGTTCGGTACACGGACCTCCTCGGTCGGCCCCGGGGGGGGACGCTTCGGGACCGATGTTTCCGGTTCCGAGCCTTCCTCTCGGTGTGTCGGCTGCGGGGGTACCGTCTACTGTTGTGGCCCTGGGGGTTGGACCTTCCCAGGACTCTGGCGGTCCGGCCTTCAGGGCCATGAGGAGTGCTTTGGCCAAATCTTCTTTGGCTACCTCCACGGTCTCACCGGCACCTTCCCTACACACGGAGACTGGGTCTTTGGTAGTCCCCCTGTCGCTAGACAGCGGAGCCCCGGGGCCTGAGGTCACCCCCAGTGGGGTTTCCCCCCCTCCTGGAGGTCCCTCTGAAGCTTCTTCGGAGGACCCCCAAGGAAAAGACTGTGCAAGAGGAAGCACGTCGACTCCCCCGATGAGTCTCTCACGTCGGACACTGATCTTGATGATGCGGAGGGGTCCCCTAAGTCGTCCTCAGATGATGTCTCCTTTGCAGACATCTTGGAAGCCCTCAAACAACGAGGCGGCTGGCATTCCAAACCCCCTTCCGCTGACGAGTCGGTGTTCCTCAAGGCCTTCGGGGCTCAGCCCTCTACCTCCTGGGTATCTCCGCCCTTCGACGAGCTCCTAGATTTGATCTGTCGAAGGGCGTGGGAGCATCCAGACTCTGTGGAACCGGTGTCAGCTCACCCAAATAAATTCTTATCGGCACCCCCAGAGAAGGAGTTTCTGACCAAAGGTGTGGCTGTAGATGCCCTGGTGGTGGCATCTGCTACCCAACAAGATGTAGCAGAGGCTTCGACGTCTGTCCATCCTCCTAATAAGGAGTCTAGGAGCATGGACCGGTATGGGAAGCGCACCCTCAGTTCAGCGGCCTTTACTTTAAGGTCCCTGAACTATTTGACACACTTCACTAGATTTCAGAGGGATCTGATCAAGGAGCTTTCAGATACCCTCTTGGGTAACCTACCTGAGCAGCTGGCCCAGATGGTTGGCTCTCAGTTGGCTACTCTGTCATCGATATCAAACTCGTCCATGAGGCTCATTTCATATGCAGCCGAGGGGGCGAGTAGAGCGGCGGGTACGGGTGTTGCTCTACGGAGGCAAGCCTGGCCCCGCCTGTGTCATTTTGCGGAAGCCTTTAAGTCTTCCTTTGCCGACGCTCCCTTTGATGGGTCCTCTTTGTTTGGACCCAAGGTAAAGGACACATTGACCCGCTGTGAGCAAGAAGGTAAGACTTTGACTGCCGTAGGGGCACGGTTTTCCACTCCCTTTCGGCCTTACCCTAAGGCTAAAAGAGGAGGGAAAATGTGGTTCCGTAAATCACAGAAGTCTTATCCCTCACAGCAGGGCGATTCCCCCTTCTAGAGGCAGAGGAGGGGGAAATTTTTCTGGAAGACGCCGTCCTAGAGGCGGCAGAGGCCCCCGCAACACTGGAGACCACGAGTCCTTTCGTGGCTCTTCAGCCTTCCACAGTCCCTGAAGGATTGCCCGACTGTGCAGCTCCGGAGCCAGTCGGGGGTCGTTTTTCGAGGCACCTAAAAGCCTGGGAGGGTATCACTCAGGACCGATGGGTGCTTCGAATCATCGCCGGAGGTTACGCCATCCCCTTTTCACACACCCCTCCGCCGTCCAGGAAAATCCCGGACCCGCCACCCAGTCAACAGGAAATCGCAGCCTTCGAAATCTCAAAGCTGCTTCAAAAAGGAGTCATCCAACCGGTCCCCGCAGACCAGATCGGATTAGGGACTTACTCAAGATTCTCTTTGGTGCCAAAAAAGACCGGGGACTTGAGGCCCATTTTGGATCTCAGCAACCTAAATCGTTCAGTCAAGAAGTCCAAGTTCCGAATGGTCACCTTACAATCCATTCTCCCACTGCTGGAGAAAGGTGTTTGGATGTGCTCCGTAGATCTCAAGGACGCCTATTATCACATCCTGATAGATCATGCGTCCAGGAGACATTTGCGCTTCAGCCTGGGAGACAGTCATTTTCAGTTCTGCGCACTCCCTTTGGTCTCACCACAGCCCCCAGGGTGTTCACCAAATGTTTGGCGGTCGTGACTGCTCACCTGAGGAGTCTAGGATTCCAGGTGTTTCCGTATCTGGACGACTGGCTCCTGACTGCCACCTCCAGGCGTCTACTATTGCAGAACCTAGCAGCCACCATATCACTAGGCACTTCCCTTGGAATCACCTTCAGTTGGCCAAAGTCTGTGTTGCTGCCATCTCAGTGCATAGGGTTCATCGGAGTAGAGATAGACTCAAACCAAATGCGGGTCTATCTTCCTACAGAAAGGATACAGACTGTACAGGCTCAAGTCCGAGCCTTGCGTCTCAAATCCAAAGCCCCAGCCAGGAAGGTCCTGCAGCTATTAGGCTCCATGTCGGCCACTGTTCTCCTAGTCCCCTTAGCAAGATTGCATATGAGAATCCTCCAGTGGCTCCTATCGACCCAGTAGTCTTTTCAGGCTCTCCCTCTGTCACCTCATACGGATCACGGAAACCTGCAAACGGGACCTCCGCTGGTGGCTGGTGTCCTCCAATCTGGATCAGGGGTGACCCTTTGTTCCACCTCCTCCTATGGCCACATTGACGACGGACGCCTCCCAGACTGGGTGGGGGGGGGGGCATTTCCTGGGCAGGTCAGTCCAAGGCAATTGGCATCCCGACGAGAGTCTCCTTCACATCAACATTCTAGAAATGAGGGCGGTGCTTCTATCTCTACAAGCCCTCCACGATTACCTCCCTCAGGGCGTAATCGCCATTCAGTCCGACAACATGTCAGTAGTCTGGTATCTGAACAAACAGGGAGGGACCAGATCCTACCCCCTTTGCAGAGAGGCCATGAGAGTTTGGGAATGGGCAGTAGCGACCAGATGTTTTCTGGTAGCGAATCATATCCCTGGAAAATCCAACGTGATAGCCGACAGACTAAGCAGAACTATTCTCTCTCCTCACGAGTGGTCTCTGAACGATGCAATGGCAACTCAGATCTTCAGCAGATGGGGAACTCCTTGTTGCGACCTTTTTGCAACCCCGCTGAACGCGAAGTGCAGAAAATTCTTCTCTCTCACTCCAGCTCCGGGGGAGATTCCCATGGGCGCCCTAGCCCATCCTTGACCCACCGTCTTGCTTTACGCCTTCCCTCCGGTTCCCCTCCTTCCCAGAGTGATCCAAAAGGCGACTCACTCAGGGAGCAAAATGATTCTAGTTGCCCCTTACTGGCCTCGTCAGGTATGGTTTCCCTATCTTTGGAAGTATGCTCTGGACAGTCCATGGTTCCTGGATCAGATCCCGGACCTATTAATACATCAGTCGGGACATCTCCATCGGTCCCTTCACTCTTTGAAGTTAACAGCTTGGCTCCTCCTCTTCCGACTATAGTCAGAAATCATACTTTAGACCCGGAAGTCATACGTATCTTATCCTCGGCCCACAAGTCTGCCACTAGGAAGTTGTATACTAGCAAATGGAAGAGATTTGCTATTTGGGCTCAACTCCAGTGTCTAGATCCCATCACTGTCCCGGTGTCAGAAGTCCTGAAATTTCTAACTTCCCTATTCAATCAAGGTTCTTCTGTCTCTACCATCAAGGTCCAATTGGCAGCTATTTCCAATTTTCATGAATCTATAAACCCACCTTTGATGAGCAACAGATTGTGTAAAACCTTCATAAAAGGTGCTGCGCTTTTACGACCTCCGATTTCTCATCCTGCTCCTCCATGGGATCTCGATGTGGTATTACGTGCCTTAACCTCCTCCCCCTTCGAACCGGCAGCAACCTGTGATTTGAAATTTCTTTCTTGGAAAACTGCCTTTCTGGTCGCGATTACTTCAGCCAGAAGGGTTTCAGAGCTTCAAGCTCTATCTGTCAAACCACCGTACCTGGTTTTTCACAAAGATCGAGTATCCCTCAGGCCTAACCCATCCTTTGTCCCTAAAGTTTGTTCCAGTTTTTGCCTGAAACAGTCATTAGAACTGCCAGTTTTCTTCCCAAAGTACTCAAACAAAGCAGAATACATCTTCCACACATTGGATGTTCACAGACAATTGCGATTTTATTTAGATAGGACCCAACAAACACGGAAAACAGATCAATTGTTTGTGTCCTTTTCGGACAATAAGTTGGGCAAAGCCGTCACAAAGGTCACTATTGCCAAGTGGATCAGGGACTGTATTAGTCAGGCTTATTCCTCTTCTAATAAAGAGCTTACAACCTCTGTCAAAGCTCACTCTACAAGAGCTATGGCTACTTCAATAGCATTCCATTCTAAGCTTGCCATTAGCGACATTTGTGCTGCGGCTACGTGGTCTTCTCCGCACACCTTCATTTCCCACTACAAATTGGATGTGGCATCTCGGGGGTGAGCTTCATTTGGTTCCACAGTTCTCAGGAGTGTTTTCCAGTGAGCCACCCAGGAATCAGGTGCTAGGGACGCTGTCCCATCAGTACAGAATGTAGGCAAGATAGGATCACATAACATCTTTTAGTTATGTACTTACCATAACTTTAGATGTTTGGGATCCATCTCGCCTACGTTCCTAATAACCCACCCTCCTTCCCCCCCCTGCCTTGGAGATCAGAAGAGACCGGACGGTCCGAGTACTATTGTTTCATATTGAAACATCTGGCAATGTTATATAAACAGTTATGTGTGTGTGCATGAGTGCGGACAAACAAGATCTGGGGAAGTAGTGGTGGTGCATCCTGGGATATAAAATAGCTCAGCCAATAAGAGGCGTCGCTCTATAGCATAGCGTGCCGAGTCGGAGCCGAGGATCGGCTCCGAACCCATCAGTACAGAATGTAGGCGAGATGGATCCCAAACATCTAAAGTTATGGTAAGTACATAACTAAAAGTTCCATAGGGTCTACTTTGTTTTTCCTTCCCTCAGGCCACAGTAAGCATGGATGCTTCCCAACTGGGGTGGAGCATTTCTTGGAAAGACAGTCCAGGGCCCATGGCCTCCCAATGAGGCCAGTCCTCAAATCAGTGTCATGGAGATGAGGGCAGTCATCCTAGTGTTGCAGGTCTTTCAGGATTCCCTCCCCATGGGTGTGATCACCATCCAAATGGACAAGTCACTGGTTTGGTACAGCAACAGACAAGAACATGTTCTTACCCATTGTATGAAGAGGCCATGAAGGTTTGGCAGTGGGTGGTGTCTTCCTACTGTTTTCTGATAGCAATGCACATACCAGGGAAGTCAGGGGTTCTGGTGGACAAATTGAGCAGGTCTTTTCTTTTATGTCATGAGTGGTCCCTCAAGCCAGTGGTGATAAGGTCTTCAGCCACTGTTTACATCTCCCTCCAACACTAAATGCAGCAGATACTTTGCTCTGATCCCCAAGAGGGAGAGACCCTGAAGGACCCAGTAGTCCACACTTGGCCCTCTGGTCTCCTTTGTGCTTTAAGCAACGAGGAGCAAGGCTATATAGAATGATTCTCATTACACCCTTCTGGCCTTTACACATATGGTTTCCTTTCCTCTGGCCTTATCTGATTCACACTTTCATGGTTGCTGAACCCTGTTCTAGATCTTCTCTCTTACCCGTCAGGGATGCCGCACTTGAACATTGAAGCCCTTAAGTTAATTGCATGGTTTCTCCAGTTCTTGATGATCAGACAGTCCAAGCTTTCATCTTTGGTGATGCACATTTTGATTTCCTCACAAAGGCCCTTGACTAGAACATTGTACAAGAGTAAATGGAAGAGATTTTTGATTTAGACTTCCTGCAGGAATTTAGATCATTCTACAGCGTCTCTCCTAACTGTTTTAGAATTTTTTGCTAGCCTTTTTCATAATGGAGCTAGTTACTGCACTGTTAAAATCCAGTTGGCTTCCATCTCCAGCTTTCACATTGCAGAAAATCAGTCACTAATTGCAATGAAGTTGTCTTAAGGCCTTCTTAAGGGTCACCTTTCTTCTCTGGCCTCTTTTCAGGGACCCTGTTCCCCTTGGGGTATTAACCTTCTTCAGGCTTTGACCAGACCTCCTTTTGAGCCTGTAGTCACAGCTGAGTTGAAGTAGCTTCCCTGGAAAACTTTTGTTTGGTGGTTGCCTCTGCACGAAGAGTTTTGGAACTTCACGCCCTTTCATGTATAGCTCCGATATCTGTAATTTCCACAAGGAGAGTCATGAGAACAACCCCCTTTTTTCTCCCTAAGGAGGCTTCTGAATCATTACTCTGTCATCTCTCAGTCTTTCTGTTTTCTTTCCACACTTTGCTAATAAGAGAGACTACATGCTAAATCATCTGGATGTGCACAGGCAACTCAGATTTTATTTGCATTGTACTAATAACATAAAAAAAAAAGTATCCAAAGAAACTCTTTCATGTTGGCTGAGTGTATTTCATGTTATATATGTGCATTTGGTATGTTACAGTATGCAACTGTATTCATTAAATATTAGTATTGTCTTGGTGGTGGTGCTGCGGTAGCGTTGTCGCCTCACAGCAAGATGTCCTGTTCGATTCTCAGCAGAGCGTCTTCTGTGGAGACATGCGTGAATGGGTGTACCTTCATTGATGGTTGTGCGTTAGGGCCGGCAACTCAGCACATAAAAATCAACTGCCAATCATTAGCGGACCGGAGTTCCGCTGTGGCGACCCCTAACCGGGAAAAGCCGAAAGACACAAAAAATTGTCTTGGTACTCATTCTTACCTTGGGCCACAGTGTTACATGATTTGCATTCAGGAACATTCCTACCACATTTTTGTGCTTTCTAATCACAGGGCAAGATTACAGTAAATGTACATATAGTCTACAGTTTGTGGTAACATTTATGAATTCCCCTCAGTATTTAAAGCTACAAGAAAATCAGTAGGAAAATTAAAAGTAAAAGGAAGAAGGTGAGTTTTTGCTTGTGTTGCCTGTTCACTCAGGACGGTGTACACTTAAGTGTAGATGTTAATGAATCCCATGGCTTGTTTTTTAGGTTTAGCACATTTGCTGCTGAAGCTTCCTAACCATGACTGTGTGTTAGTCTGTGAAAATACAAATAAAAAACAATGGCATACCCATTTACTCTAACAAAATACTCATACTGTTAAAAGAAATGCATATACCTGTGAAAGCAGTTGAGTTACAGGTATAATCATTATAAGATAAAGGTACAGTACATGGAAGTCAAGATAGAAAAACTTATGCCCTGAAGTACACATCACTGAGTACCTCCCATTGCAACCGCAAACTAGGAAGGATGAGATCACTAACTATGATGTCACTTTTTAAACAGACTATTTTGTGAAAATAGGAATAGAGTAGCCAGCCACTAGTGAAGGTCTCAAAAGTACAAAAAGATGCAGATGCCGTCATATTCCATTTCACCAACTCTGCATACAGTCTTAAAAAGTTCTTTGAAGGTCTGCTAATCCATCCTTTTTATTTCTTTATTTTTCCATGACAGTTGGATTTCTGTACAATACAGTTGAGTGATTAAGGTAATTTCCCCTAAATGTTTTGCCCTTTTTATATTTGTTTGTTTAGATGGCTTAAGTTGCTATATTACTTCTGAATGAGAAGCAAGTCTGCTCTTGCACTGAAATGTAAGCATTTTTGCTTAAACAAGTATGTTTAATTTCCACTGCTTCTTAATTTATATACATCTCTTACCTCTGTTGTAAGTAGTCTGCAGACAGCTAATAGTTTACTTTTGAGTGACACATTCCAAAAAAGGTCTGCTTAGTCTGTGAGTGATGGAGATAGTAGCAGAATTAGCTACGATCACCTATTAAATGAAATTTGGTCATCTGTTTGTCAGCTCTTCTTAGGGATGCATTTACTCTTCCTGTGTAGCACAGATTACAAGACTAGCAGAGTTGTGCTGACGTCATTTTGCCCTTGATGGAAAGCATATATTACAGTACCAAATCAAAAAAACAACGCTCCCGAGGATAACTGGTGTTAACCAGCAAACGCAAATTCAAATAAAGAACGAAAAACACCATGCCACAGCTAAAAAATACCAAATAAATCCACTTTAATAAAAAAAACGGTAAGCACTTTCACACTAATTTGTGCTTCATCAGACCATGCATATAATAAAAATCATTTCACTTAAGTAACAAACATATTTAAAAATGAACCAATAAAAAAACAGCAAACAATTAAGGATGTCAAATACTTTTCATTTAACAAGCTTTCGCTCTTTTAACACTGGTTTAATGCAAGTCCTACCATTAATACTGGGTGGTTTCTCAGCTTGTAGACTGATAATCCAATCAAGGTCACGTCCCTCAGTATAGTTTCTTAAATCACCACGACATACACTAGCCCTAAACATCTCTACAACCCTAAATCCAAATGTATGGTCAGCACCATACTCAACACAATGCTTAGCCAAAGCATTATGCATATCCTGTCTACTAATACTGTACTGATGTTCCCTTATCTGCTCCATAAGGGACCGATTGGTCTTCCCTATGTAGAAACAGCCGCAAAGTCTGCAGTTTGCCAAGTAAATAAGGTCCCTTACTCCTGCAATTAGCTTATACCTTAAATTCAAACTCTTTACCAGTTAATGGATGGATAAAACTATTAGAAATATCTATATAATCGCAATAGCGACAACTCATACATCTCGTAGTTCCAGGTTGTAGAATATTAATGCCTGAAACTTCCTGACATCTATTTTTATAGCATAGCTGTTGCTTAACGCTTTTCTTATTTTTAAAAGTAAAGCTAGGTTTAACCCCTACTACACCCTTTAAAGCTGCATCCAAATGCAGAATAGACCAGTTGTCCCTAATGACAAGTACTCGCATCATTTGTGTAGTACAGAGAAACATCACTGTGGATACGCTAACTACTAATTCCACTACAGTCAGTACTGACAGGATTAGGTTCATCAGAGTATAAAGGTCGAGCCCTATCATCCCTATGGCCAATGCTCTCATCAAGTGCTATCTTAATTTCAGATCTCTTATACCCTCTATATAAATCTCATCACGCAACCTAGCTGTAGCACTAAAAAACAACTCATCTCTATTATTCAAACGAGAGACACGCATACCCTGGCCTTTAACATTTCTGAAGATATGGCCAGGGTGCATGCTACTACGATGTAACATCGTATTATTTCTACATTCTTTCCTGAATAAAGTAGTAATAAGTTTACCCTGGTTGTCAACTATAAGTTTTAATCTAGGTAGTCAATCTCTTTGAGCGAATATCTATGGGTAAATTTCAAAAAGGGAATAGTGCTGTTAATATATCCAATAAATTCCAATAAACTAGTCTCAGTACCATGCCAAACCAAAAACAAATCGTCCACAAACCTTTTCTAGATTCTTTCTTTAGTGCTACAGCTAGGTTGAGTGATGAGTTTTTATATAGAGGGTGTAAGAGATCTGAAATTCAGATAGCACTTGATAAGAGCATTGGCCATAGGGATGGTTGGGCTCGACCTTTATAATCTGATGAACCTAATCCTGTCAGTACTGACTGTAGTGGAATTAGTAGTTAGCGTATCCACAGTGATGTTTCTCTGTACTACACAAATGATGTGAGCACTGTCTTGCATGTCATTAGGGACAGCTGGTCTATCCTGCATTTGGATGCAACATTTAAGGATGTAGTAGGGGTTAAACCTAACTTTACTTTTAAAAATAAGAAAGGCCTTAAGCGACAGCTATGCTATAAAAATAGATGTCAGGAAGTTTCAGGCATTAATATTCTACAACCTGGAACTACGAGATGTATGAGTTGTCGCTATTGCGATTATATAGATATTTGTGATAGTTTTATCCATCCATTAACTGGTAAAGAGTTTGAATTTAAGGTACAAGCTAATTGCAGGAGTAGGGTCCTCATTTACTTGGCAAATTGCAGACTTTGAGGCAGTTTCTACATAGGGAAGACCAATCGGTCCCTTATGGAGCAGATAAGGGAGCATCAGTACAGTATTAGTAGACAAGGTATGCATAATGCTTTGGCTAAGCATTGTGTTGAGTATGGTGCTGACCATACATTTGGATTTAGGGTTGTAGAGATGGTTAGGGCTGGTGTACGTGGTGGTGATTTAAGAAACTATACTGAGGGACCTGAACTTGATTGGATTATCCGTCTACAAGCTGAGAAACCACCCGGTATTAATGGTAGGACTTCCATTAAACCAGTGCTAAAAGAGAGAAAGCTCTTTAAATGAAAAGTATTTGGCACATCCTTAATTGTTTGCTGTTTTTTTATTGGTTCATTTTTAAATATGTTTGTTACTTAAGTGAAATGATTTTTATTATATGCGTGGTTTGATGAAGCACGAATTAGTGTGAAAGCGCTTACCGTTTTTTATTAAAGTGGATTTATTTAGTATATTTCAGCTGTGGCGTGGTGTTTTTCGTTCTTTATTTGGATTTCTTACAGTACCACTTTGCTTTCTGGTTTTGCACTGTATTTAGAGAAATTGCAGGTCTTGTTTTAGAAGTGAATGAGAACGGGTATCATGTTTCTAAAACATGTACAGGGCAGCTAAGAGAAGTGACAAAACTGTACAAAGGTAGTTTTCAGTAGATTGGCAAGCATGCAAACACAGGAACCAAACTATAATATGCCGTTTGCTCACCATTCTGTAAGAAAGGCTTTCTGGTATGTATCTTGATAAACCTAGTCAGCAATTAACTGACTGTTAATGCACATCTGTTGCAGTGAAGAATGGACCAGGTTCTACAACATTGACCTGCTATGATCTGTATAGTACTTAGTATGGTTCCTGTGTAACC
Organism: Protopterus annectens; assembly: GCF_019279795.1. Classification (NCBI taxonomy): domain Eukaryota; kingdom Metazoa; phylum Chordata; order Ceratodontiformes; family Protopteridae; genus Protopterus; species Protopterus annectens. The sequence continues at coordinate 1,040,829,262 of NC_056741.1, forward strand.
GCGCCTTTACCAGAGTCTTTTTCTGACGCCGTCCCATGCAGCCAGCGTCATGATAACAGAATTTTGGCGTACTACGCAGATGACCGGACAGCGTTTTCAGCGTTAATGCAGTTTTGGTTTTTTATTCAACGGCATTTTTGCGTAGTGCAGGTTGGCGTTTGAGATTTCCTGGAGTATTTTGGTTTCAGACGTGATACAGAGAAGGTTAAGTTTCTTGCCTAGAACATTTTGGGATTTCTTAACCTCAGTACGCTGTATTTTATCATTTGTTGTGTGCCTGTGTTTGATTTAACAAGACAACACGTTGTTGATTGTTGCTCTTGTGGGAAGCGTTAGTTTTGTTGGGAAACGAGTGCATTTGGCTGTTATTTGTGACGCACGAATAAGCGTTGCATTAAGAGGAGGCCGGATTAAAGATGGGTTAGTGTTGCCTTTAAAGTTAAACATCGATTGTGCCGGGCGTAGGGTCGGCAGTCGAGCCAACGGGAAAGGGAGTAACAGGGAGGGGTGAGGAAGGGTAGGCATTAGGTCTTTACAAGAAAAGACTGAGGCCCCGAAGGAGCAGGGGAGCTTCCCTTGCGCGGGTCCTTTGAAGGCTCAGGTTGAGGGACTTAAGCTCTCAGGAGGATAGGCCTCCTCAGGAGGTAGGGCCAGGCTGAGGTTCATTTGTGGTAGGCCTTCTTCCAGTTTCTGAGGGGGCTTTTCCTCTCTTTTCTCCTTCTTCCAGGAGAGTTAGGCCCAGGAACTTCTGTGGGGGGCTTTAGCTCTGCATTGCCCTTGCCCTACAGAATGGAGGCTTCACCTAGCATTAGGAGTTTAGATATGAACAGAAGGATGTTATGTCTCTTGCTTTGATAAGAGTAGGAGAGGTTGGTTCTATGCTGATACTTCTTCTCCTGATTTCACATTCGGATTCTGCCTCCTGAAGACCTTTTCGAGCTAGAACTTATTCTGATTCTGACTTGGATGATTCCACCCTCGGCTTAGAGACTCTAGAAATTTTTAGAGAAATTGGACTCTTTTGATTAGTTTTTTACTCTTTCATGGGGAAGGCTTAGCAAAGGCTTGGTGGATTAAAACTCCTTGCCTTTTTCTCCTTTTGCCTCTGAACCCTCCTGGAGGCTATTCCTTGATGAGGTTTCCATAGGGCCTCTAAGCTCCTAGCTTGGCTGTTATGAGTTTGTTGCTAGAGTCCCTCCTAATTCCCATTTCCTGTGGTGTGCCCTGTTAAGTGGTTAGGGGCCGACCCAGTCTAAGTTTGGAGGGGTCTAAGAGGATAAAAAGCTATAAGAAAAAAATTCTGTGCTTGAAAAGATAAAGAGAGGCGTTAAAGATCATAGGCATTTGGATAATATCCTTTCAACTTTCACTTCTTCCATGAAATCTCCTCTGTGGCGTTCATATGAAGGGTTACATGCTGAGCCCGGTCAATTTTGGATCAGAGATATTTGCTTAAGGTGATGAACTCTGAAGGTAGTGAGTGTGCAGAATTGTTCAGTGTGGTCTTGTGTGGGCTGGATCTTGTCTACATGCCTGGGAACAGGGCTGTGGTTGAAGGCAGCCTCTTCGAGGTGGCTGCCATTCTATTCTGTGAGTCGAGAGCCTGTTGATTGGAGGACCTGTTTATTTGTCTTTAAAACGGAAGTTTGGGATGTTAAATGGAGGACAAAGTGTGTTGTTTGAAGACTTGTAAAGAGTTTTTAAAAGTTACAAGAGTAGTTCTATAAGAAATTGGCCTGTGTTAAAGAGCTATGCCTCCATGGTCCGTTTTCTAGTAGGAAATGTGGCGGCTAAGGGGTGGGGCTCGAGTTGGTGCTGATGGGCCTGGGTAAGCTTCGCCTCAAGTAGGGCATTCAGTGAGGCTGCTTCACCAGTCTCAAGAAACCAGATTTCGTGCCCAGACAAAAGGACAGGGTCAGTCCTTTCTCAGGTTTGGGGAGCCGACCTCAAGCATTTAATCAAACAGTGCCTTTTCAGCAAAGAAAATTGGATTCTGACAATCATTCTTCACAGAGGCAGATTCTCATTCATCTCAAGCCAGGATTTACTTTACCCCTTTCACAGGCTGTTACAGTGCTCATCCCTTTCATAAATTTCTCAGAGGCTTGATCACAATTCCTTATCTCACAAACTCCCAGGCCTCCCAGCAAGGGCAGTCCCCTACTCCGAAAGGGATTCATTGTTTATTTCGGAAGGGTTATCAGACCAGTCCTTCGATTAGAGTGGGCTTCCTCAATTTCTGATATATCTTATTTCGGAGACAGATATTGTTCAATTTAGAGGCGAATGTTGTATATCCTCCTCACTGTTTTAAAGGAAGCTTGGCAATGACTGACTGTGACTCCTTGGCTTACCTTCATGCTCCTATGGATCAGTATAAGGGTGAGAAATAACCTTCATGGAAGCTTACCTTCATGTGCCTATAGCAGAGCAGTTGCAGAACTTATCTTTCATTAACACTATTCATTTTCATTATCAGTTCTCTGCAGGTTCTTTGGCTTATCTACAAAGGTCTTGTATTCAAGTGATTCCTGCTAGACTGATCTTCTCTGCATTCAAATCGCATTCCCATTGACCCTTGGTCTGATTCTGAGCAGGTACATTAAGGAGAGGAGATGAAAGCATCTGAAGTGCAGTAGCAGCTAATAGCAGCCTAAAGTATTCTGTATCATTCTTGGAAAATCACCAGCAGCAGCTCTCACCCTATTACACACTCACAAACAAGAGTCTGTCCTTTTACTTCCACTAACTATCTCATTTCATCAAACTGAAGACAAAAGAGTCTGTCACTCGTTCAAACATCAACTATCTCATCAGTTCTTGGCATCATCACAGTCTCACTAGGTCTGCAAGCTTGTATTCTTAAGTGCTGGTACTGGCCACCTGTAAAATGAATGGACACTGCACTGCAATAAAACCATTCAGTGCCTTCAAGAGGACCAAGCTTAATTCACCAGGTCGTCACCTAAACCTCTTGTTCCCTGTGACCAACAAGGAGGCCTTGTCAGGAATGTCACCTAAACAAGGGATTCTGTGACCCGGCACTCATCTAAATTTGGAAAGTGGATCAGATGTGGATGTGGCCTGCCAGACTACAACATCTACACATCTACATAGGCCTGCCAAGAATATGAAGCAGTCAGTTTTGCTACATTATCAATATGAAGGGTATTAGCAGTGAAGTTTGCACTGCAGTTGCTGAAGGTGTTATACACTCATGTGTTTGTTGGACAGCACAAGAATCAACAACTATCTCTATGCATACAAACAAGCAAGCAGGTATGATTGCTTACATAAGATGATCCTATGCAACGTCCTTACTTCCTTTTCGCGTTGTTTCTGCCAGACTCCCAGAACAGAGGTTTCTAGCAGGAGCATCATGGTCCTCCCAGAAAAACTCAGTCTTCACAAGATCTTCATGTATTTCAGAAATTGACAGTGTCCTGGGAATTCAGACACAGATCTGTCTCTTCATCCACTAAGACCACCATCTAGCAAGTATTGCACAAACACAGCTTGGCACATCACATTGCACACTGGCTCTTTCTGTCTTTCAGAATGGAAAAACCTTCATCCTATTTTCTCCTTTACTAGGTCTGCTCTTGCTTTTCCACCATGCCTCAAACTAAGACAAGCCAAGGATGATTTTGATAGCTCCAAAATGGGCTGAGATTGATAGCCAGCACTGGCTTCGCAACACTGACTTCCTGTAAAATGGCCTCCTCATCCTTTATTCTGATTGGCTCATTGGCCTCTAGTGTCAATTCTCTCATCTCGCTGCTCAGGTTCCTTGCTCTCATATCTTGGCAAGCACGGTGAGTTGTGTTTCCTCAATTCTGGTGTTGAATCAGCAGGAGCAGAATTTGCATAAATACTAGGAGAGTAGGCCCTAAAAAATGGAAGAGTATTTTATTTTGGAGTGCAGCAAATTTTTTGGATGGAGAATTTGGAATTTGAGTGTGACTCTCAGAAGCTCTCTGAATTTTAATTTTGAGGTTGGTCCTCTTCTTCCATAATTGAATTAGCTGTGATGGGTTTGTCTCAAAGATTGTGAAGATCTATGCTGCAGCACCTTTGTTTGAATGATGGTTTGTTTCTGCTTTTGTTTCATGCCTTTGTTTCCCAAGCAGTAGAGATGTCTACTCCTGCCCTTTGGGATCTCAATTTTGTGTTGGAAACTCTTTTGCAATTTTCTGAGCCTGCAGCTACTGCTGAATTGGCTATATCTTTGTGGGGGAAGAGCTTTTTCTATTTGGCTATACCTCAACAAGACTGTCTGTCTGAGTTGCAAGATGGCAGTTACAGAGCTTGCAGGCCCTTTTTGATGGACAGGTATCATTACGTTAGGTACTTTTCGCTTCCCCTATAAGTGGGTTGGTCTCTAGTGTGGCTTTAAACCAAACTATTCATTTGCCTCATTAATTTGCATGCTTTTTGCAGATCCCTTTTTTTTTGCCAAAATTAAAGTACAAAAGAGCAGTTACACTTTATTTGTATTGGGGCAAAGGCAGGACTAAAGATTTTAGGCAGTCTCAGCAGTTTTGTTTTTTTTTCACAGTTGTCTGTTTTTTTTGTGTGTTCCTTTCTAAATTTTCTTGTGTTTGCATTGCATTTTGTTATTTTTGGTTTTGCAATGCATTGCATTGGTGATGAGCCTGGCATCACATTGGGTGCTGCCACTTCAACAGCATTTCTAAGGGCTGCTGCCACTTCAACAGCATTTCTAGATATTCTCTGGGAATTATGGAAGCAGCTTTCTGGAGTTTCCTGGCATTACTAATCACCTGCCTATATTCTCTATAGCTGTTTTCTGTTTCTGGTTTCGTTGTGTTGCTTTTTGTGTTTGCCTGCTGCTACTGCCAGCCTGCCTTACCTCTTCTTTCTTGCTTGCCCACTCTCGCTTCAGGGGGGAGGTAAGCAGCGGGAAGACAGGACTGCAGCAAGGAAGAGTAGTTACTACCATAAATTTAGATGCTGCTAAAATCATCCCTTGCTGCAGTCCACCTCCTGTGTTCCCTTCCTGTTTGTCCTGTGGGTGCTAGGGTGATTTTACATGCTTATATTTTTTGTATATATACTGTTATATTGTACATATTTTTTTGCATGTGGTTTTTGGACTTTTCTTTTTGGGTCTTCTGACAAGAAAAGGGCAAGAAAAGAAAGTCGAAGGATGCGATTAGTACCCTGGGACTCTGGTCTCAGTCTAAGGCGCCACCCCCGCCAGCCCCCTCTTATACTCTGGTATTCGCACTGGGGACTGACTATATAACCAATTGTTGTCGGGACTGGCAAGGAATCCTCGAACATTTATTGTGCCATCCTTCCAACATTGTGCATATCATAGACGTTTTCAGTTTACTATCAAAATGTGTAAATGCATTTAGAAGAAAATGGGTTGGTTAAACGTGTGTTCTACCAACATCCGCAATGTCGAACTGAAAATATACGATTTCATATCGGGACATGATCCCTTTTCCTCACTGGAGTGTGTTCTCAAAGTTGGTATATGTCACTTTCGTGTTAAGATACAAATAAATGAGTCTTCATGGGTTCTGTTCAGGCAACTTTATTTCATACAAACACATCACTGTAGAGGCTTACTGACTATAACTTAAGTAACTTGTATACAGACTAACAACTGCGATCATGCATGCTCACTCTTTGGCTGCTTCTATAAAATGGCACTAGGGATTGCACTTGTCTGAAATTTATACATGCACGCACAGCCTTGCATGCTTCTTAAAGATATAGCACACACACTTTACACTCTGATCTACATTTTGAGAAAGATTGTGCAATTTGTCATGAGAGTATTTGGCATGCAGAAATCACAGGTAATGTATAGAAGTGCATTATACAATACTGAATACACACACACACATATATATATATATATATATATATATATATATATATATATATATATATATATATATATACACACACACACACATATATACACATACATGCATGTATACACAATCAAGTCCACGTGGCTGCGTATTTCACACTAGGCTTAGAAACTCGTCCATATAGTGTGACATAAAACTGTGAATTAGATTTAGCAACTGGGAAATTTTTTGCATAATGGTTGACCTGTGGAATGTTCAAATCACTTTCTGGAACAGAATCAGACTTTTGAACACATTTTGGTTTGGAAACAGTGTCTGACTCATTCTTTGATTTAGAGTTTGCATCACAGATACAATGTTGTGACTGCAATGACGTTGATTCTGGTACAGGAGGAAGTTGTCTGTGATTCCTCCTATACTTCACATCCTCTGACTATACCATGTAGGATCTCAGCTTGGCACAGATACCCATAATTTGTCTTATTTGATCAAAACTTTGTCGTCTGTACTCGTACCATCTCTCCTTCCCTCAACGGACAAAGTAATTTGTTCGATCTGTCGTAACTAGATTTCTGGATATTACACTTAAACAACTGAGCCGCAATGGTTTTATTGTTCTTAGGTTTAGGCTGCAACAAACTTGAAGAAATAGGTAGCGTAGTTCTAGTTTGCCTGGAAAGTAGCCTTTGAGCAGGTGAGCCAAGAATATCATCATGGGGTATGTTTTTGAGATTAAGCAAATTTAAGAATACATCGGTATTGTCACGCTTTGACTTTTCAGGTAATTGCTTTGCAGTCTGTACTACACGTTCAACTAGACCATTGGATTGAGGATATTCAGGATTACTAGTGACATGTACAAAGTCCCATTCCTTTGCAAATTCCTGAAACAACTGGCTAATGAATTGAGTACCATTGTCAGAAAAAAGTTTGTGTGGACTCCCATAAACTGAGGAATGACTTTTCAACTTAGTCATAATAGTAGTTAAGGTTAAGTTTGGTGGAAGATCAGTCTCAAACCAATTTGAGTACGAGTCTACCAAAACTAAGTAGTGTTGATTGTACCACTCCAAAATCAGTTGCTACAGTAGATTAAGGTAGTTCAGGAATTGGACTTGGCTGAAGTGGTTCTTTGCAAATGCAGTCTACTACTATTGCATACTGAACAAGAAGAATGAACTCTATCAATGTATCTTGATAATGAAGGGCAAAACACTAATTCTCTTGCTCTTTTCTTAGTGGATGTGGATCCTGGGTGACCACGGTACAAAATCTGAATATATTCTTGTTGTAAGGAAGCAGGAACAATGATTTTTAGGACATTTGATAATAACGCCATCTTCCATCAACAGTTCATTTTTGTAAGGAAAATGCAGTTACACCTCAGGTGATGCACTAGATTGCTTTGATGTCCATCTGACATCAATGTAGTGATTGAGCTTCTGTGAAACTGGATCAGTCTGAGTGTGATCTCTTAACTCAAGGCTAGTGGTGGAAAAATTATGCAATGACATCACATCAAAGTCAAAAGTCTCTGCATCAAGTTGTTCTGTTGTATTTCTGGGCGATCTGGATTAAGATATCAGCCAGATAGAGCAATTTGCCTTTAGTGTAGACAAATCTGAAATTGTACTTTGGCAGTTTGAGCATCATTCTTTGCAATCTCGCTGGAGCAGCATGCATAGCCTTCTTTAGAATATTAACTACAGGTTGATTATCAGTTTCAGTCTGAATAACTCGGCCATAAATATAATCCTGAGGCTTGGAACATGCAAATACTATAGCCAAAAGCTCTTTCTCAATTTGAGCATACTGCATCTCAGTTTGGGTTTGTCTTCTAGATGCATAGTTTACTGGTCTGCCCTCTTGAAATATAACTGCGGTTAGGCCAAATTTTGAAGCATCACAAGAAAGAATAACTGGAATGTTCACATCATAGTATCTTAATGTAGGTGGGGTGGCAATTTTCTGCTTAAGGTCTTCAAATGCCTTCTGACGATTATCCAACCATGACCATGCAAAGTTAACTCTCTTGAAGATGCTGTCAGCTCACTGAAGTCTGGCATACATTTGCCTAAATAGTTGACCATGCCCAGAAAACGCTGTAAACCTTGTACATTGTCTGGTGCTGACATCTCAAGAATAGCTGCTTGCTTGGTTGGGTCAGATGTTCTTTGTATTTCACTGTTGCAGTCATTACATTTGGGTAATCTGCTGGCAGATTGCCCTCAGTCAGCCTGAATAACAAAGTCTTGGGTCCTGCGTCGGTTGCTGTCTCCTCTTCCATGACATCAGGTCGTCAGGGGTATAAAACATTCAGCCGACGCCATTTTATTCAGTCTTTCTTGCCACTCGGTGCCTGAAGCAGAAGCAGTTCGCAAGTGCCGGTTAGCCAACTCCTGAAATTTTCACATTCGAGTTTCAGAACCGAAGTCTTCAACTAAAGCTAAGTACCCCGTTGGGGAAACTTTTTTCTTGCTCTTTACCGATGTCAGTAAAAGTTAACAATTGCATTACTTGTGTGAAGCAAATACCTCATAAGGATTTTCATTTGTACTGTATTCCTTGACTAGGCCCAGATTATAATGTGCCTTGCTGTCGGTTTTGTGCTAGATTTAACCAATTCACTATTAAGCTTCGGTATATTTTTGCTTCAGAATATTTTGGATCCAGATTTAATTACCCTGAAATGTCATCGATTAGCAATCCGACTACCGGAGTTCACAAAAAAACGCAAAGAAAAAGACAGAGACAGACCATCAAGGTCCGAAACCGACGACGAAGCTTCTCCTAAGCCAGTCGCCGTTTCGCCGGTACTCAGTGAGGCGTTTTCGCAGCCCCTGATACCTGCTACTTTTGAGTCGCAGACCTCTACCGAGACCCATGCCGCGAGATTCTCAGTGTATTGAACCCGCAGATGTCTCTCCCTTGGATGGGTCCGGAGCCGCTGAGCAGCCACTGGCTTCTGAGGGTGTTTTCAAGCCTCAACATTTTTATATAAAACCGACGCCAGCTTCAAAAACAAGATCAAAAGCATCTTCTAAGTCTAAAAAAATGACTCCTGAGCCACGTGCTTAGGCCCCTATGCCTAAAAAACAGATGATCGAAATGGCTGAGGACGTAATTACCTTGATCAGGGGTTCCCACCCCCACCCCCACCCCCCTGTTAAGAGGCCTAGGCAAGACACTGATTATGAATCTTCAGATCAGGTTTCTATTTCTTCTGATCAGGAATTTTCTATACCAACCTATGAAGATTCAGTTGCAGAAGAATCTATCCCATCTGCATCTCCTCTTGAGGATTATTCTTTTGGAGAAACCTTGCATATTTTAAGGGAACATTTTCATTGGGAGAGTCAGGATTTCTCTGAATCAAAAAAGAGGCTGAGGGATTTCCTTTTTCTTCCTCAGCATAGGCCTTTGACTATACCTCCTGTGTTAGACATTGTTGTTGATGTATTTTCAGAATCAAGCATGGCTCCTGATTCCCTACCTCCGGCTCCTAGTAAGCCAGACAGATATTACAGGCTTCCTGACTTCCACAAATTTCTATTAAAAAATCCTGCTGCTGATCCTGAAACTATTTCACAGGGTCCCAAAGGTGTAAAGATCTCTACAGCCAAAAATCCTACACCCTCTGATCGAGACTCCAGGGCGTTGGATAGATTGGGAAAGAAGGTTTATACGTCTGCAACCTTGGCAATTAGGGCTTTAAACTGCCAGTTTCGTGTGCTAAAATATCAACAGCATGTTATGGGCTTATTGAAACACAATGATGTTGATTTCTGATTGTATGGAAAATAAGGAATTACAGGAATTATTGCATGCAGCAAAGCAGGTTGGAAAGCATACTTTGCAATGTGGTTTTGATTCTTTGGAGGCCTCCTTCAGGGCCGCAGTTATTGGATCTGCGATTAGAAGGCATGCCTGGCTCAAGGAGCAAAATCTGCCTGATCATGTTAAAGCTAAATTGTTGGATGCACCTTTACAGCATGATACTCTGGCAATAAGGCAGAAGAGGTTTTAAAGAAAATGGAAGACAAGGCTAAATCTATGCAAACTGTAAAATATTTCTTACAAGTGCAGCCACCCAGATTCAGTAGGCACTGGCCTACTAAAAAGTGGCCCTTTCCTGTGTCCAGCAGAGCCTCTCAAGGCAAATCCAGGCGCTGAAAAGGCTCTAGATACCAATCACAGGGTTCTTACAGGTCAAAGCAATGGGGTGCCTCCACCTCCAAATCTGGAGGAAACAAAGCACAACCCTACAGTAAGCAGTCTCAGTGACTTCCCTCTACCATCACCAAGCACTTATCTTTTGGCAGCCCCCTTGGGGGGAAAGTTAGCACTTCATGCTCAAAATTGGCTGTTAATTACCCAGGACAAGTGGGCATTAAACATAGTATCCCAGGGGTACAGATTTCATTTCCATACTTTGCCAATTCCAAACGGTTGGCCAGATTTGCCACAAAATCAATGGGCAGAGGCTCAGAAACAAGTTATGTCCCTCATGGATATGGGGGCTATTCAGCCAATACCAGAACAGGAAAAAGGGCAAGGTTTTTATTCATGACTTTTCCTGGTACCCAGAAAAGACAATACCTGGTGTCCAATATTGGACTTACCTATTTTGAACACATTCCTGGACATTCCAAAATTCAAGATGCTGACTTTACAACAGCTACTGCCTATGCTGGGCAGGAACGCTTGGCTAGTGACTCTAGACTTAAAAGAGGCATACCTGCATATCCCAATAAGGGAAATGTGCAGAAGATACCTCCGCTTCAAGGCAGGTTTTATGCATTACCAATTCTCTGCACTGCCCTTTGGCTTATCTACTGCACCCAGGGTCTTTACAAAGTGCCTGGCACCAGTAATTGCATTTTGCAGACAAAGAAGCATATAAATTTATCCTTACCTGGACGACTATCTCATTCAAGCAGAGAACAAGGACATTTTTCTTCAACATCAGGCGTTTGTAAAAAGGCTTTTAACATGCCTAGGGTACACAATAAACAAAAAGAAATCACAACTGGTACCTTCTCAAAAAATGACATTCCTGGGTGCAAGCTTGAATACAACTGCCTAGATGGCTTACCTTACGCCAGACAAACAAAGGCAACTGACTATATACTTCAAACAGATGGCAACAAAAACCCAGTTATCTGCAAGACAAATTCTGCAGGCTTTGGGGTACATGGCATCATGTATTCTACTAATTTCATATGCAAGACTGCATATGAGGAAACTTCAGTGGTATCTAAAAAGTTTATGGAGTCAACATTGTCACAGTCTGGAAACAATGATTCCTCTCATTCCCTGCCTACAACAGGAGTTTCTTTGGTGGGCAGAGACATGTCACCAAAACAAGGGACTGTCATTCACTCTACCCCCTGCCACCCAAACCCTAACTACAGATGCATCAGACTATGCTTGGGGGGCCCACCTGGCATGGAGATGCATTCAGGGCATATGGAGCCCAAAACAAATGCATCTGCATACCAACCAGAAAGAGATGCTAGCTGTTCAGAATGCTCTGACAGCTTTCAATGACTTACTTCATCCAGGACAACTACTGATAAAGACTGACAATGCCACGGTTATGTGGTACATAAACAAGCAGGGGGGGGTACACATTCCTACCCCCTTTGCAGACTAGCCAAGGCATTGTGGAACACAGCCTTCACTTACCAAGTACATCTTCAAGCTTAATTCCTGCCAGGAAAACAAAATACTCTGGCAGATGACCTAAGCAGAAATCTTATGGACCTGCACAAGTGGAAACTGGATCCACAAATCTTCAGCATGGTAACACAGAAATGGGGGAGCCCAGACATAGATCTATTTGCCTGTCCCCAAAATTATCAACTGGACAAATTCTGCACAAGGACTTATCACAGACAAGCATGGAAAGTGGATGCCCTATCCTTCAGTTGGAAAAAACCTATCAGTCTATGCCTTTCCTCCTCTGCCTCTTCTCTCCAAGGTCTTACTAAAAGTCAGACATGAAAAAACAAAAATGATCCTAATTGCTCCGGACTGGCCTCGCCAGCACTGGTACCCATTTCTGAGGAATATGTATCCACTCCCTCCTTGGTACTTGCCTCAGATACCTCATCTACTCTCTCAGCAGAACAATCAAATTCTGCACACTTGGCTCCAAACTCTGAACCTTGCAGCATGGCTGATCATTTAATTATTCAAACAACACCTCTCAGTAAATCTGTGATGGATGTCATTTTGGAAGCCAGAAGGCCCAGTACTAGAAAATCTTATGCTGACAAATGGAAGAGATTCTGTGCTTGGAACCAAGCACAAGGAACAGACACAGCAAAGCCAAATATCCCTCAGATTTTACAATACTTGACTGAGATGCTTGACAAGGGCCTATCTTTTTCTTCAATAAAAATCCGTGCCTCTGCCATCTCGGCTCATTACAACACAGAGCCTTCCATCTTTTCTCATCCTCTGCTAAAACAGTATATTAGAGGAGCCAAAAATGTAAGGCCTCCCAGAAGATCACCAACTCCTGCATGGGACTTCAATTTTGTGTTGGAAAAACTCAGACTACCTCCTTTTGAACCAGCAGCTACTGCTGATATAAAATTTTTATCTTGGAAAACAGCTTTCCTTTTGGCAATCAGTTCAGCAAGAAGGGTTTTAGAATTACAGGCTCTCATGGCTGTGGAGCCTTTTATTACATTTTACCCGGACAGAGTGTCCCTCAGGACCAATCCTTCCTTTATGCCTAAGGTGGTATCCAGTGTGGCTCTTAACCAAACTATTCACCTGCCAGTATTTTACCCAAAACCGCAGAACAAGAGGGAGCAGATTCCGCATTCATTAGACGTACACAGACAACTAAGATTATACTTTTTTCAGGACCAAATCTCTAAGAAAGTCTGAGCAACTACTGGTGACATTTGCTTCAGGATCAGAGGGGAAGGCTATATCAAAGCAGACTATTTCTAAGTGGATAAGCCACTGCATTTGTTTCTGCTACTTGCACCATGGTAAACCTGTGCCCAAGGGAATCCGGTCACAATCTACCAGGGCTGCCTCTACCTCAGCAGCCTTTCTCAGAGGAGTTCCAACCAAAGACATTCTAGAAGCTGCTACTTGGAGCTCTGTTCATACCTTCTCCAAATCCAGGGCACGCTTTGCCATTGCAGTTCAGCAGGGCCTTATAGCCGCTCCTAATGCTATTTAGTTCCATCCTCCCATCCATAGCTTTGGGATTCTACCCAAATGTAATGACTGCAACAGTGAAACCCGAACAACATAGTACAGTTGTGTACACTTACCATAAATGTAGATGTTTGAGTGTATTCATTGTTGCAGTCCGGGTTACCCACCAGCCATTCCCCTTTTCTACAACTTCTCTTTCCTTCACTATATTCTAAAGCCTTTGTGGTGTATTTGCTTTTAGATGAAGGTAAAGTTTATGTTGCTAAAGTGCATTTACATATATTGCTATTTATGTATATATAAATATATATATATATATATATATATATATATATATATATATTTTTTTTTTTTTTGCTCCCCATTTGGGGGGCACCTGACATCTGGGGCAAGAAAAACTGAATAAAATGGCGTCGGCTGCATGTTTTATATCCCTGATGACCTGACGTCATGGAAGAGGAGACAGCAACTGATGCAGGACCCAAAACTTAGTTATTCAGGCCGACTGAGGGCAACCTGCCAGCAGATTACCCAAATGTAATGACTGCAACAGTGAATACACTCGAACATCTACATTTATGGTAAGTGTACACAACTGTACTGTCTCAAGCCTGTATTCGTAAACAATTGACCTACGTACATAACTTCTGGAAATCTGAATTTGCACTTCAGAGGATTGAGCTTTAAGTTCACTTCACATGCTCTGTCTAGAACTTTCTTGAGGTTTCTGTCATGCTCTGCTTCACCATTGCCTCCACCCAATAGATCTTCTATTGTTGTGACACAAGGATAACCTGAAAAATTTTGATCCATTGCACACTGAAAAACTTCACTTGCAGAATTTATTCCAAGTGGCATCCTTAGGAATGTGTAGCTGCCAAATGGAGTATCAAACGTAGTAAGAAATAAGGATTTGCGATCAAGCATCACTTGCCAAAATGAACTCTCTACATCCAAAACAGAAAATAAAGTGGCATTCGGTATTAGAGTTGCAACTTCTTCAGCTGTGCACATTGGATGTGGGTAAATGCATATTCTGATTTTATCTGAGCCTTTCTTGTGAGCAGCTGCCTTGGACGATACCCATTCAGTTGGTTCTGTGACTGGACAAATCACACCTTGCTGCACCATTTTATCCAACTGAGCTTTAACTTTATCTTGCATAGCTATTGGAACTCTTCTTGCTGGTCTGACCTCTGGGTCTAACTTCATGGAATACACAACTGGAAGTTTACCCAATTTGTCATTGAAAACATCAGCATACTGTGAGAAAATGGCTTCGGAGAAGTTGGAACTCGGAACTGCACTCACATGATGAACTTGTTTAGCAAAAGAAAGCAGATTTATTCTTAAACTATCTTTGAGACGCAATAAATATTGTACTGGTCTTTGGACTACGTAGAGTAACAAGTTGTAACAGATGTTCATCATGCATACAGCTGCAGTCATTACAGAAGGGTTACCCTGCCGTCAGGCGGGTCCTTGGTCGGCCGAATTCCAAAGTCTAGGTCCGGCGTCGGTTGTCGTCGCTTCTTCCCTGAAGTCAGTGCGGCAGGGGTATAAAAGAGGCAGCCGACGCCATCTTCTTCAGTCGTTCTTGCCGCGCGGTGCCCGAAGCAGAAGCAGTTCACAAGTGCCGGTCGGCCAGCTCCTGAGATTTACGAAAATATTTCAGTCGAAGTCTTCTTGAAAGCTAAGTACCCCGTTGGGGAAGCTTTTCTTGCCTCAGACCGATGTCAGACAAAGTTAATAATTGCATTTCATGTGGGAAGCAAATACCGCATAAGGATTTCCACTCTTTCTGTATACCTTGCTTAGGCCCAGACCACGACGTCTCGGCCTGCCGTTTTTGTGCTAGATTCAACAAGCGCACTATTAAGTGCCGGGCGAGTTCGCCCTTCACTATTTTGGCAAAAAAATTAATTATATTATGTTGTCGGATACTCCGACTCCAGTTTTGAGTAAAAGACGTAAAGATAAGGACCAACATACGAGGTCCGCACCGACTACTGAGACCACGCTAAGGCCGACTACCGGTTCTCCGGTGCTCAGTGAGGCGCCTACTGAGTACCGATGACACTACATTACCGGTGTCTTCAGTACCCGAGGTCGCAGGCTCCTCGGTCCCCATTCCTGCTGCAGATACCAACGCCACTCTTGGCGGGGAAACTCAGAGTTTAGACAGGCCTGCCATTTCTCAAGGTGTCTTCAGGCCTTCCTCCTTCTCTATTAAAGCTTTCACTAAATCTAAAGCAGCCATGAAAACCAAAAAACAGGGTCCTCAGACCCCCTCTCAAGGCCCCATGCCTAAAAAACAGATGCTCAGAATGGCTGAGGATTTGATTACTCTTATCAGGGGTTCTCAACCCCCCTCTGACAAAAGGTGCAGATTAGAGGAAGACTACCCTTCCTCAGATCAAGCCTCTATTACCTCAGAACATTCTGAGGACCAGGATTATGCCTATTCTCCTTTCGAAGACTCTGATGCAGAGGAGTCTATTCCCTCGGTCTCCCCCCCCTGAGGACTACTCTTTTGGGGAAACCCTACATACATTGAGGGAACACTTTCACTGGGAAGGCCAAGATTACTCAGATTCCAAGAAAAGGCTCAGGGATTTCTTTTGCTCCCCCAGCATAGGCCCCTGGCTATCCCTCCTGTTTTAGATATATTGGATGATGTGTACACAGAAGCCAGCCTTAATCCAGATTCTTTGCCTCCAGCTCCTGTTAAACCAGACAGGTATTACCGGGTTCCTGATTCTCACCAGTTCCTATACAAAAGCCATACTGCTGACCCAAAAACTATTTCACAGGGTCCCAGGGGAATTAAGGCCTCTACTGCTAAAAATCCATTACCTTCAGAGAGAGACTCCAGAGCTTTAGAAAGGTGGGGGGGAAAAGGTGTACACCTCGGCCACTTTAACCACGAGGGCATTAAACTGTCAGTTCCATATGTTAAAGTATCAACAGTTTTTGTTATCTCAGTTGAAAAGCAAAATGACACAACCAGAACAACCAGATTTAAAAGAGTTGCAGGATTTGTTGCATGGTGCAGAGCAAGTGGGTAAACATACCTTGCAGTGTGGTTTTGATGCTTTAGAGGCCTTATGTAGAGCTACTGTTACGGGGTCTGTTATACGTAGGCATGCTTGGCTCAAAGAGCAAACCTTAACAGATCATGTCAAAGCTAAATTATTAGATGCACCTCTTCAAAAAGATGTATTGTTTGGTGTTAAAGCTGAGGAGGTACTAAAGAAAATGGAGGAGAAAGCGAAATCAATGCAAACAGTGAAAGATTTCCTGCAGGTACAACCTCCACGTTTCAGCAGAAACTGGCCTTCAAAAAATTGGTCCTTTCCAGCCACGGACAGACCTCAAAGGGGCAGATACAGACGCCCAAGGGGTAGAGGGCAACCTCAAGGATCTTTCAGAGCCAGACAGTGGCAAGCACCAACCCCAAGAGGTGGAGAAGATAGATCACAGTCATTTAGAAAACAGACACAATGACTTCCCCCTATACCTGCCAAGCAAAGCTTTAATGGCAGCACCTTTAGGCGGAAAACTGGCATTATTCTCAAAAAATTGGCATATTGTTACAAAAGACAAATGTATTCTGGACATTATAGACAGAGGCTACAGGTTCCACTTTCACACCCTTCCAAAAATGAGAGGCATGCCAAACCTGTTACAAAATCAAAGGGCAGAGGCACAAAAACAAATTTCAGCTCTCATGGACATGAAAGCGATTCAAGAGGTGCCTGCAAAAGAACAAGGTCAAGGGTTTTATTCCAGACTATTCCTGGTACCAAGGAAAGACAAAGATTGGAGACCTATCTTAGACCTATCCATCCTAAACACATATCTACAGGTACCAAAATTCAAGATGCTCACATTACAGCAGCTTCTTCCCATGCTGGGCAAGGAGTCTTGGCTGGTAACATTGGACCTCAAGGAGGCATAACTGCATGTCCCTATCAGACAAGATTGCAGAAGATACCTCAGATTTCTTGCAGGTTCAACCCATTATCAATTCTCTGCATTGCCCTTTGGCTTATCTACTGCACCCAGAGTGTTTACGAAATGCCTGGCATCAGTAATCGCCTTCTGCAGACTACAGGGAATACAAATCTACCCATATCTGGACGACTGTCTGATCCAAGCAGACAGCAAGGACATACTACTGAAACACCTGGCGTTTGTAATAAAACTGTTGAACTTCCTGGGATACACAGTCAACAAAAAGAAATCAAAACTAATACCCTCTCAACAAATAATTTTCCTGGGTGCCAGCTTGAATACAACCACCCAGATGGCCTACCTCATGCCAGACCAACAAGGGCAACTGTCTCAATACTTCAGCAAAATGGCAACCTTCACCAGGCTGACTGCAAGGAAAGTCCTGCAGGCTCTGGGATTCATGGCATCTTGCATCCTACTAATCCCATGTGCAAAGTTGCATATGAGAAAACTTCAATGGTACCTAAAAACTTATGGTCTCAACACAGCCACAGCTTGGAAACAATTATACCACTCATTCCATGCCTTCAAAAGGAATTTCTGTGGTGGGCTCAAGCATGCCAAAGAAACACAGGTCTCCCTTTCTGTGTACCTCAAGCAACTCAAATAATCACAACAGACGCCTCAGACTACGCCTGGGGAGCACATATGACAGATCAGTGCATTCAGGGAAAATGGTCCCAAAAAGAGAAGCACCTACACATCAACCAAAAGGAAATGCTAGCTGTGCAAAATGCTATTATGACCTTCAAAGACCTACTGCATCCAGGCCAGCTATTGATAAGGACAGACAACACCACAGTGATGTGGTACATAAACAAACAGGGGGGAACTCATTCATACCCCTTGTGCAGGCAAGCCATGACTCTATGGAACACAGCACTGGAATTGCAAATTCAACTACAGGCACAATTCCTGCCAGGGAAGGAAAACACACTGGCAGACAGCCTAAGCAGAAATATGACAGATCCACACGAATGGAAGTTGCATCCTCAAGTTTTCACAAAGATAACTCAGGCATGGGGACAGCCAGACCTAGATCTCTTTGCTACCCACAGAAATTACCAGTTGAAAAAATTTTGTTCAAGGACCTATCATCAACAGGCCTGGAAAGTGGACGCACTTTCTTTCAATTGGACAACGTTGATAGTCTATGCCTTCCCACCCCTTCCTCTGCTGCCCAAAGTTCTATTAAAAGCCAGAGCAGAGAGGCCGAAAATTATTCTCATTGCTCCAGACTGGCCAAGACAACACTGGTATCCGCTCCTGAAGAGCCTGACACATTCCCCACCATGGATCCTACCTCTAGTCCCTCTTCTGTTGTCCCAACACAACTACAAAACCCTTCACAGCCAGCTCAAAACCCTAAATCTAGCTGCATGGAGAATTCCTTGATTTCCCAACAGACCCTCCTCTCCAAGGAGGTGCAGGATGTCATCTTGGAGGCCAGAAGACCTTCTACTAGAAAAGCCTACTTCGCCAAATGGAAACGATTTTGTGCCTGGAATCAAGAAAAGGGCCAGAATCCTTGGGTAATAAATTTACCTCAAATTTTACAGTACCTAGCTGAGATGTTAAACAGTGGACTTTCCTTCTCCTCCATCAAAATCCACGCTTCAGCCTTTTCTGCACAATACAACACAGATCCTCCTTTATTCTCTCATCCTCTCTTAAGGCAGTTCCTCAGAGGGGCAAAGAATATAAAACCCCCAAGGAAACCACCAGTCCCTGCTTGGGACCTCAACTTCGTATTGGAAAAGCTGACCCTTCCTCCCTTCGAACCAGCTTCTTCAACAGAACTACAATACTTGTCATGGAAAACAGCCTTCCTTCTGGCTATCACCTCAGTACGCAGGGTTTCGGAGCTACAGGCCCTCATGGCTGAGCAACCTTTCATCATTTTCCATCAGGACAGAGTTTCCTTACGAACCAACCCTACCTTTATGCCAAAGGTAGTATCCAATGTAGCTTTGAATCAGACTATCCACTTACCTACCTTTTATCCTAATCCACAAAACAAAGGGGAAAGACTACTACATTCCTTGGACATTCACAGACAACTTTGTTATTATTTGGACAGGACAAAGCCATTCAGGAAATCCGAGCAACTCTTTGTGTCCTATGCTACAGGTGCTCAAGGAAAGGCTATTTCCAAACAGACAATCTCAAAATGGATAGCCCACTGCATACACTTTTGTTACTCATTTCATGGAAAAACTGTGCCTACATGCATCAGATCCCACTCCACCAGGGCCACAGCTACCTCTGCAGCTTTCCTCAGGGGGGTCCCTACCAAGGACATTTTGGAAGCAGCCACTTGGAGTTCAGTGCACACTTTCTCCAAGTACTATCACCTTCCACTATACTCTAAATCTAGAGTGGGATTTGCCACAGCAGTCTTGCAGGGCATCCTCGCTCCTCCTAGTTCCACTTAGTGCCTGCCACCCCTACTTAGCTTTGGGATTCTTCCCATCTGTAATGACTGCAGCTGTATGCACGATGAACATAGTACAGTTTTGTACCTACCATAAATGTAGATGTTCGAGTGCTCATACAGCTGCAGTCCAGGTTACCCCCCCCCATCCCCTCTTAGGACAGGCCTTATGACAAACAGCTTCTCATACAACCTATTTGGGGTATTCTTTTATGGTGTATTTGCTTGCAACTAATGTTTTTTGATTATTCTATATTGCATGATTACATAAATTTATGTTTTGCCTTCCTTCTGGGGGCACCTGACATCTGGGACAAGAAAAACTGAAGAAGATGGCGTCGGCTGCCTCTTTTATGCCCCTGCCGCACTGACATCAGGGAAGAAGCGACGACAACCGATACCGGACTTAGACTTTGGAATTCGGCTGACCGAGGACCCGCCTGACGGCAGGATAACCCATCTGTAATGACTGCAGCTGTATGAGCACTCGAACATCTACATTTAGGGTAGGTACAAAACTGTACTTTCTCTGCCAGATAACATGAAAATATCACTGAGTCTTCGGTCTGAATTTTTTCAACTCCATGAGCAATAAATCTCGCACTGCTGGTTACATTGAGTTGTTCGTTAACTTCTCACACTTGCAAATGTGTCTTCTGATATAACATTACACTTTGACCCAGTGTCTACTTTGAGCTCTGTGGATTTTCCATTAATTTGGACAGTACAGAACACTTCACTTCTTGTTAATACGTTTACTGCATTAGCTCTTTCACCCAGCACTGATGCACCATTTACATAAAAAGCTGACTGTTTCGGATCTACTTGATCAGCTTGCTTTTTTGTGTGACCTTTCTTTACAACTGCGTGAGGCTTACTTGATTTACAAAACTTTTGGAAATGGTCCCATTTTTTTACACTTGTGACATTGCTGACCAAATGCTCATGATTCGCACCACAATTGTGACAGTTAACAATAAAGTTAGATTTGGGTTTTGCTGAATTACATTTGTGTTGCACTGAGCTGGTGCTGGAGTCTGCACCTTTCTTCTAGCTGCCATGTGCTTAGGCTTGTTCTTGTTTGTCACTTGTTGCATACTGTCTACTTTTGCTCTGGAGCCAACTGAAACCATGCTCTTGTCACTCGCAAGCATACTTGTATGTTTTTCTGTCACATCATGGATTTGACAAATCTCTATGGCTTTGCTCAATGTTAAATTACTGTTGCGAAGTAAAATCTTTCTCACTGCAGCACTGTTAATACCACATACAAACCCCTCCTTTATCAGCTCATATTTTAGATCACCAAACCGACACGTCTTAGCTCTGTTTCTCAAGTCAGTTACATAAGCTGCAAATGTTTCCCCTGGTTTCTGATCTCTTGTGTAAAACAAATGCCTCTCTAATGTAATATTCGTCTAGGGGTTGCACATTTCTCTCAACTTGCATTTCAAACACTCAGGGTCTTCCCTTGATTCAGCTTGTACAGCAATATGGCAGTCTGCACCTTCTCCTTCATACACTGCTGGTGTGTACACAAATGAATGCTCTCTTTCTATGGCCTCAGACCCTGCTAGGTTTAGCAAAATGCATGCCCTGGTGCGTCCATCCCTACCTGTATAAGCTGCTTGTATGAAAATATAGTACTCTTGTTCAAATATTCTCCGGTTCTCTACAATATTCTGATCAAACACAAGTGATAGGGGGTTTTCAAAATCCATCTGCCATATTAACACATACCAGCGAAGGGGTTTGCAAATAAGCATGAATGTGCACATATGCATAAGTTTGTGGCATAAACAGTACTTGTCCAGCGTCTTCATGCTCTGAACTTATACTTTCGGGCTTATCGGAATTGTGCAAATGAACAAACCCGTAGGACTTTCAAATAACTGGACTTTGCGAAAGAAACTTCTCTGGCTTTTCGATATTTTCAGAATTTTAACGGTAGAGGCAGAAATGCTTAAGTAATACACCATCACTTTTATACTTTTGGAATTTTATCTGTAAAGGCAGAAATGCTACAGTCATTTACCATCATTTGGTAAAGTCATCACTTTAAGAAACATTCAAGAACTTTAAGATGCGACTGAGTAACTCACGAGCGCTGCAATACTCTTGTAATGTCGTCTTTTGCAAGAAAACCCCTCATCAGTGTAAGAAGCATGTCAAGCAACTGTACAGTACGAATAAATCGAACAGCTGTTGCCCAAAACTCAATAACTTTTCGAAGTTATTGTACTTTACGAGTAACTGGATACAGCACACTGAAATGTCCCCAAAATGGTGGTACCTTACTAGACAACTCTCTACAGTACAAGAAGCACTCTCTAATGGT
Source organism: Protopterus annectens (assembly GCF_019279795.1). Taxonomy (NCBI): domain Eukaryota; kingdom Metazoa; phylum Chordata; order Ceratodontiformes; family Protopteridae; genus Protopterus; species Protopterus annectens. The sequence continues at coordinate 1,040,851,088 of NC_056741.1, forward strand.
GGCACTTTGCGAATAGACACACCCAGCACAAGAACTTTTTTCGAAATAGCTGTACTTTGTATTGCACAAAATAATTGCACTTTGCACACAATGAACTCTTCAAAATACATGCACAGTAATAAGCACACACTGTAAGCACTTTTACACACTCTGAGATACTTTGAATAACTTTAGTTATGCCCTTGATACAATATAAAGTTGTAGTTATGCCCAAACACAGCACTTTGCCAAACCATATGCAGTCTCCTTGCTTTATTTTTTGCTTAATGTGCCTTTTTCTTTTACTATTGTATTAGTTTTGTTTGTTTAAGCCTTTTTCATGCCTACTGTACTTTCCTTGTGCTCTTTTTATTCTAAACATGCCCAGCTTTGCCTCAAACACACTTGTTTTGCTTTAAACATGCTTGATGTAATGGGATCCTATCTCGCCTACATTCATGACAGATGGGTTCGGAGCCGATCCATCGGCTCCGACTCGGCAACTTATATACTAGCACGAAGTCTCTCATTGGCTGGGCTATACCCTATCCCAGGATGCACTACACCTGCTTCCCCAGATCTCGTTTGCCGCTTTACAAGCTGGACGTGGTCTCGACTTGGCTGGAGCTAAGTGGTTATTTTACCTTTATTGGTCCTTGACCTTGGGGTTTTTTGCTATATATTAATCAAACAGCTGTTTTAACAGCTTCTTTATAATATTTGTGAAGTTTAAGTGCTTGAGTGTCGTCTGGTACTTGTTCCTTTTTTCAGTCGGGCAAGGCCCGTTTGAGTTAGAGGGCCCTTGCCCTACTCTTGTGTACTATTTAGTTCAAAAGTCCTTTGTACTGTTTATTTTAAGTCCCTTTGTGGTTATTTGTCTTTCGGGCCAAGCCCGTTTAAATTAGAGGGCTTTGGGCCGTTGTACTTATTTGTCAGTTGCTTCTGAGGTAATTTTCTTCTGGGTGCTTGCGCCAGTGAGTCTCGCGCTTTCCAGTTGGCACCTTTTTTTCTTTATAGTGCTTAATTTTTGTGGTAATCTCTATTTGTTGCAGTACCTGTACTATGTCTAAAGAACAAAAGTCAGGGTTTAAAAAATGCACTCGGTGCAGTTATAAAATGTCCATAACAGACAGCCATTCTATTTGTGTTTATTGTTTGGGGCCGAAACATCTACAGGAGACTTGTAGCGTATGTCATGCTTTTTCTGCTAGAGTTCTTCAAGAACGTAAGAACAAGCTCATTTTAAAAGGGCTTATTAAACCCTCCTTTGAGGAAGCTTTGAATCCTCCTGTTGCTTCCAAAAAGAAAAGATCGTCGGCTCCGACAAGTCCGTCGGAGCCGACTTCTAAAAAGAAAAAGTTGACCTCTTCTTCCTCGGCTCCACTGACTTCGGGGCCGAGTGTCGAAGAGTCTGCCTCGATACCTCCTACTTCGGCTCCATTGTCTTCGGAGCCGCAAGTTGGAGTATCGAGAGGTGAATCACCTCCATCGGCTCCAATGGCTTCGGGGCCGGTGGAAGTGTGCAGCTCAGACTCTTCCCCCTCGGCTCCGAAGAAGGCTTCTTCGGCGCCGATGGTGGTCCATGAGGTGGTGGAGTCGGCGCCGACAGTATTGGAGCCGTTTCGGAGCCGGTCCCCTTCTCCCTCGGAGCCGAGAGGAAAGTCTTCTCGAGTGTCTACCTCCTCTAAATCCTCGAGACTATCAGATTCGGACCTGGATAGGGTTTTACAGAGGCTCTTCCAATCTCCAGTGTTTGCTAAAATGGTCTCGGCTCCAGCACAGTTTGCTTCGGAGCCGATCCCCCCCCCGACACACTTGATTCCTCCTCCAACCTCCTCTGAGTTGTTGGAGCCGGTGGTGGTGGAGCAAGGTGGAGCCATACGGTCGGAGCAGAGACCCCTATCAGGCTTTTCGGCTCCGACTATGCTTCCTACCCTGTCCTCCGGTTCAGGGTTTGGTACTCCCACCTCTACAGCCGGGCCCGAGGGAATACTTTGGGATTAGGTGCTTGTGCCTAGTCTTCCTCTCGGAGCATCGGCTGCTGGAATTCCCAGTGCCATCGTGGCCTCTAGACCAGTGACTTCCTCGGATTCTGGAGGTCCGGCCTTTGAGGCCATGAGGAGCGCGCTGGCCATGCCTTTGCCGGTTCAACTAGACTCTACCTCACCGTCCCTAGATTTGGAGACTGGTGCCTCTGTTGCGTTGCAGCCCCGGCAGCGGGCCCCAGGGCCTGAGGATACCCCAATCGGGGGTTCCCTTCTTCCAGGCGGTCTGTCCGAAACTGCTTCGGACGAACCCCCACGGAAGAAATTGTGTAAGAGGAAGTACGTAGACTCCCAAGATGAGTCTATTACATCGGATACTGACCTCGATGATGCGGAAGGGTCCCCAAATCATCTTCGGATGATATCTCCTTCTCAGATATCTTGGAGATTCTGAGACAGAGAGGTGACTGGCAAGCCAAAACCCCTTCAGCTGAGGAGTCGGTCTTCCTCAAGGCCTTTGGGGCCCAGCCCTCCGCCTCCTGGGTGTCTCCGCCCTTCGATGAACTCCTTGATTTGGTTTCTCGAAGGGTGTGGGAACACCCTGATTCCGTGGAACCGGTGCCTACGAGGCCCAATAAATTCCTGTCAGCTCCCCCCCGGAAGGAATTTCTCACAAAGGGTGTACCGGTAGATGCTTTGGTGGTGGCTTCTGCCACACAGCAGGACGTGGCAGAGGCTTCAACGTCTATTCATCCTCCTAATAAGGATTCTAGGAGTATGGATAGGTACGGGAAGCGTACCCTGTCCTCAGCGGCCTTTACCTTACGGTCGCTGAATTATTTATGTCATTTTACAAGGCTCCAAAGGGATCTTCTCAAAGAGCTAAATGACTCCTTGTTGGTAATCTACCTGAAGCGCTGGCCTCGACTGTTGGCGCACAGATGAATACTCTTTTCTATTGTTAACTCGTCCATGCGGCTCATCTCGTGCGGCCGATGGAGCGAGTAGAGCTGCGGAACAGGCGTTGCCCTTAGGAGACAAGCCTGGTTACGCTTGTGTTCGTTACGGAGGCCTTCAAGTCTTCCTTCGCCCCTTTGATGGGTCGTCTTTGTTTGGACCCAAGGTGACGCTCTCACTAACTCGTTGGGAGCAGGCGGGCAAGACTATCACTGCCGTTGGGGCCGTTATTCCGCTCCTTCCAGGCCTTATCCCAAGGCTGGGAGAGGAGGGAAAATGTGGTTTAAAAAATCCCAAAAGTCTTTCTCTACTCCACCTAGTGATTCCCCCTCCAGAGGCAGTGGGATTTGGAAGACGCCCCAGAGGTGGCAGAGGCCCCCGTAACTCTGGAGACCGCGATTCCTTTCGTGGTTCTTCATACAACCAGCGTTCCTGAGTTGTTGCCCGACTGTGCAACTCCGGAGCCAGTCGGGGGTCGCTTTGCGGCGCACCCACAAGCTTGGGAATCCATAACAAGCGATCGGTGGGTGCTTCGCATCATTACCGGAGGATATATCATACCCTTCAACAAACCCCCCCTTTCTTTAAGGGAAATCCCGGACGTACCACCCAGTCAGCGGGATCAGGCAGCATTAGAGGTTTCAAAGCTGCTAGAAAAAAGAGCCATCCAGCCTGTCCCCATCGACCAGATCGGATCAGGAACTTACTCAAAATTATTTTTGGTACCAAAAAAGACAGGGGACCTCAGGCCCATTTTGGACCTCAGTTCATTGAATCGTTTTGTAAAGAAGTCCAAATTCCGAATGGTCACTCTTCAATCTATTCTTCCTTTGCTGGAAAAAGATGCATGGATGTGCTCAATAGATCTCCAGGACGCTTACTATCATATTCCCATAGCTCAAGAGTCCAGGAGACATTTACGCTTCGCCTCGGGCCAGTCATTTCAATTCGAGCACGGCCCTTTGGTCTCACCACAGCACGCAGGGGGTTCACCAAGTGTCTGGCAGTGGTAACTGCTCACCTGAGAAGACTGGGATTCCGGGTGTTTCCTTATCTAGGCAACTGGCTCCTTACAGCCAGCTCCGAGCATCTACTTCTCCAAGCGCTCAGAGCCACGTTCACCTTGGGCGTTTCTTGGGGATCACATTCAATTTGCAAAAATCTGTACTACAGCCTTCTCAGCATATTACTTTCATAGGCAGACTTAGACACAAAAGAATGCGCCTTTTTACCGGCAGCAAGAATTCAGATCTTACAAGATCAAGTCAAATCCTGCCTTCACTTACAAAGAGCCCCGGCCCATCGGATCCTACAATTGTTGGGCTCGATGGCGTCGACTATACTTCTAGTTCCCTTGGCCAGACTTCACATGCGAATTCTACAATGGCTACTGTCGGTTCAATGGTCTTATCAGGAACTGCCCTTGAACCACTTAATCATAATCACGGAAAGTTGCCGTCGAGATCTGCGTTGGTGGCTTCTACAGTCAAATGTCGACCAGGGGCGATCCTTTATTCCTCAACGTCCCGTTGCCACTGTGACCACGGACGCCTCCCAGGTAGGGTGGGGGGGTCATTACCTGGACAGGTCGGTCCAAGGCACATGGCAGATCCAGGAAACGCATTTGCATATCAATGTCCTGGAGATGAGGCGGTACTATTGGTACTCCAAGCTCTCCATCACGCTCTCCCACAGGGCCCAATTGCTATCCTATCCGACAACATGTCGGTAGTATGGTACATAAACAAACAAGGGGGTACCAGGTCTTACCCACTATGCAGAGAAGCCATGAGACTTTGGCACTGGGCGGTAGCTACCAACCGCTTTCTAATGGCAACGCACATACCGGGGAAGTCCAATGTGATTGCGGACAGATTAAGCAGGACCATTCTCTTGCCCCACGAGTGGTCCCTCAATCAGAGTATAGCTGCGAAAATCTTCAACAGATGGGGTCTTCCTTGCTGCGACCTGTTTGCCAGCCCTCACAATGCAAATGCAGAGAGTTCTTCACACTGTTCCCTTCTCAGGGACAGATTCCCAGGGGCGCTCTGACTCACATTTGGCCCCGGTCTTCTCTCGCCTTCCCTCCATTCCCCTCCTAACGAGGGTGATACAGAAGGCCATTTACATGGAGAGCGAGATGATTCTGATTGCCCCGCACTGGCCTCGTCAAGTTTGGTTCCCTTTCCTACAGAGGCATGCGATAGAAGGTCCATGGTTTCTGGATCCGGTGCCAGACCTGTTGACTCATCAGTCAGGACGGCTTCATCCGTCTCTCAGGTCCCTGAAGTTGGCAGCATGGTTACTCCACTTCCATCCTTAGTCCGAGATAATGCTCTCTCGCCGGATGTGGTCCACATTCTGTCTTCTTCCCATAAACCTTCCACCATCAAACTTTATTCCAGTAAATGGAAAAGGTTTGCCTTCTGGGCTCAAGAGCAGGTATAGATCCTCTCACTGCTCCAGTATCGGAGGTTCTGAATTTTCTGGCCTTCCTTTTCAGTCGGGCTCTTCAGTTTCTACCATTAAGGTTCAGCTAGCGGCAATCTCTAATTTTCATGCCTCATTTGAACCTTCATTGATGTCTCACAATCTGTGCAAGGCGTTCCTTAAAGGGGCTTGGCTCCTTAGGCCTCCTTTATCTCATCCTGTTCCTCCTTGGGATTTGAATATGGTTCTTGCTGCCCTAACTGCCCGTCCTTTCGAACCAGCTGCTACTTGTGATTTAAAATTTCTATCTTGGAAAACGGCCTTTTTAGTAGCCATAACATCTGCTAGGCGAGTTTCAGAACTTCAAGCTCTTTGTTCTGATCCTCCCTATTTGATTTTTCACAAGCATAGAGTTTCATTGAAATTAAACCCTGCATTTATACCAAAAGTGGCCTCCTCTTTCTGTATGCAGCAAACTATAGAACTCCCTGTCTTTTTCCCAGAATTCTCCAATAACGCAGAATATACTTTGCATCAATTGGACGTACATAGACAACTACGTTTTTATTTGAATAGAACCGCTCAAACGCGGAAATCAAATCAATTGTTTGTTTCCTTTGCAGTGAACAAATTGGGTCAACCAGTAACAAAAGCCTCCATATCTAAATGGATTAAAGATTGTATCATTTTTATTTATTCACAGGCTAATAAAGACCTTCCCTTTCCAGTCAAGGCTCATTCTACCAGGGCAATGGCTACTTCCGTAGCTTTTCACTCCAAGTTATCCATAGATGATATTTGTGCTGCGGCTACCTGGACTTCTCCGCACACTTTTATTTCTCATTACAAGTTGGATGTGGTTTCTCGAGGCAGAGCTTCCTTTGGTTCCACGGTTCTCAGGAGTGTGTTCCAATGAGCCACCGGGATGTAGGTGCTAGGGGCGCTGTCCCATCTGTGTCATGAATGTAGGCGAGATAGGATCCCATTACATCTTTTAGTTATGTACTTACCATAACTTTGGATGTATGGGATCCATCTCGCCTACATTCATAAGTACCCACCCTCCTTCCCCCTGCCATTTGGATTTAGAGGAGCTGTAGTCACTGTTTTCTTGGCGTTCTTTCTTGAAGAACTTTAGTTGGTTATAGTGACTTATAGTGTCTCTGTGTTTACATGGGTGTATGAAAGCGAACAAACAAGATCTGGGGAAGCAGGTGTAGTGCATCCTGGGATAGGGTATAGCCCAGCCAATGAGAGACTTCGTGCTAGTATATAAGTTGCCGAGTCGGAGCCGATGGATCGGCTCCGAACCCATCTGTCATGAATGTAGGCGAGATGGATCCCATACATCCAAAGTTATGGTAAGTACATAACTAAAAGTTTTCTGCTTTACTGTTAATCGTTTCATCAAATACTTTTATCTGAAACATTTTCTTTAGTTAACAAACTTTTTCATACTTTCCACTTGCCTGATAATGCGGTTTGTGCCCTTGTAATGCCCCTTTTTTTGTCTTTCGCATCAAGTAAATAATTTGTGTTATTTATCATTACCTTTGATTCTTTCTGATTATGTTTGTGCGCTTTTCTCTTAATTTGACCATCGCTGTTGTCTTTATATCTCATGGCTCGAAATATTCTTCTCTGTTCCATCTCTGTTCTGACACCATGTTGCTTTTGTGTTAGGACACGAATAAAGGAGTCTTTATTTGGCTTCTTTTCAAGCAGCTTTATTTCATACAAACACATCACTATAGAGGCTTACTGACTTTAACTTTAGTAACTTATATACAAACAACTGCGATCATGCATGTGCACACTGTGGATGCTTCTACAAAATTGTGCTAGGGGAATGCACGTGTCTGTAATTTATACGTGCACCCACAGCCTCGCATGGTTCTTAAAGATGAAGCACACACTTTACACTGTGTTCTACGTTATATATAATATGCAGGGGTGTGCTGGGTGTAAGGGGGTTTGCCCCGCTGCAAAAACATTACCGGTAACACGGGCTTTCGGCATTGGAAGTCCAGTGTTCGAATGTTGATTCCATGGTTACCATTTCCGATATTTTGGTAGTTTGATATTACTAAATGCGGATAAACAAGTCAATCAGTTTGTGGAAAAATGTTTTTATTTTGCACATTTTGATAGTAAACTGACATTTTCGTGTAGTTTTGAGAAAAATCTGTTTCTTTTTTAATGGTGCTTCTAGCTCTGTCCAGCAATAGGTTTCCTGGGCAATGTTAGGGAGTTCATTTTTTTGTCACTAGTGTTCAGATCCTTAGCTGTTGCATCTGTTTTCCTGTGGCATTATGCATAAATTGTTAGGACACAGATTATTACCTATACGTGAAGAGTGTTAACTGTGAATGTCAGTCTGCTTTGCATCACATTTTGATTCTGAAATCAGAGATGGTATGCAGGCAACAAAAATTCATCCTCCAGCCTGGAGATGCAGCTCTGTTTTCTTACTACACACACATGATACAGATCTAGTTCTGCCACCACTTTGATCAATAGCAAATCTTTGGAGTTACCTCTTCAGGCATTAGATATTATTCACAAGTCTTTTAACTTTGTCGTCATCTGATTTCCCCAGTTTTATTTTATTGTGGTTGCTTATTCTTTATTTTTCAGAAAAAATGCAGAAAATACAAGCACCTGCAAATTGGTTGACTCTTTTTGAGTTCTGTGGTTCTGGGATTCAGACATGGGTTTGCAAGAAATGAATGATTTGTAAAAAGTAGTAACTTAGTGTAATGATAAATGAGCTTGTTTAGAGCATAGTAACTTTGAAAATAGCTAGTTTTTAGTATTTCCTTAATTGATTAAGTCATATCGACAGCCTTGACTTTTTTGTTTTTTTTGAAGACCAAACCATGAGTGAAAATAAACTCCCTGCTGCTTTTCCTTTATAAAGGCATTGCAGCTGTCTTTGTGCTAGGAAAGTTCTACTTGCTTTAACTTCATCTTTCAGGGATGGGGGGGGGGGGGCATGCATTAATTTGTATTTGTGTGTGGCATAATGATAACCTATGATGTATAACTTCTAATATTGTAATCTTCTATTTACAGATTAGATCAGGAAGTCCAGCAGACATCAGAGGTTCCACAGACAACCCAAAATGCACTTGGAAAATGTTCCCGTTCATTCATTACTTTCAGTGATGATGAAACATTTGAGAGGTTATTTCCCAAGTCAAAGATATTGCGGGCTCCAGTGAAAGAGATCTGCCCTGTAACCCATAAACCTGCTCGTTACCGGGACCCTATCACAGACATACCATATTCAAACATCAGGGCATTCAAAATCATCCGTGAGGCATACAAGAAATATGTGACTGCACATGGTCTGCCAAATGCTGGAATAACAGCAGCTACTTCAGGGACAGGCACATCTCAGACAGACCCCAGTTCTCGAGGACAGAGGCAGAAGATCATTATAAAACAATCTGTGTCAACAACATAAAACTGAATGTTAGGAGATCTACATTCAGTAGGACATGATGGCATGCACCATTTGGAAAAAGCATTGAATAATGTTTTGTTTCTGTGAAACTGTTTTGCATTTTTCACTAAGAATAAAGCTATCTTCACTTTTGAGGCAGTGTTATGTTTCCAAGCATGCCGAATACAAAATTTTCAATTAAGTTTTAGCTGTCTCTTCATTTTTTTTTTTACATCACCACCCAAAGGTTTTGTCAGCTTCTTCACAACTGATGGTCTTGTTTGTTTATTTCATGATGCTTCATTTCGGTTGTACACTGCCCTGATGTTCTTCGTGTTTCACTGTTGCAGTCATTACTCTTGGGTTATCCTGCTGGCAGGCTACCCTCCGTCGGCCTGAATTCCAAAGTCTAGGTCCGGCATCAGTTGCTGTCGCCTCTTACCTGACGTCAGTGCGCCAGGGGTATAAAAGATGCAGCCGACTCCATTTTCTTCCGTCTTTCTTGCCGCGCAGTGCCCGAAGCAGAAGCAGTTCGCAAGTGCCGGTCGGCCGACTCCTGAGATTTTCCTGTTCGAATTTCAGATCTGAAGTCTTCATTAAAAGCTAAGTACTCCATTGGGGAAAACTTTTTTCTTGCTCCAGACTGATGTCAGAAAAAGTTAATAATTGTATTTCTTGTGGGAAGCAAATACCTCATAAGGATTTTCATTCTTACTGTATTCCTTGCCTAGGCCCTGACCACGACGTTGCTTGTTGTCGATTTTGTGCTAGATTTAACCAGCGCACGATTTTGCTTTTCACTATTTTGGTAGAAGATTTAATTACACGATGCCGTCGGACAACCAACCGACTACCGCAATTCACAAGAAACGCAAAAGAAAAGAACAGGCATCCGAGGTCTAAAACCGACAAAGAGGCTTCTTCTAAGCCAGTCGCCGGTTCACCGGCTCTCAGTGAGGTGCTTTCGCAGCCCTTGATGCCCGCTACTTTGGAGCCGCAGACTGCTACAAACTCCCACGTGGAGTCGCCTAGGCCGCTGGATGCTCAAGGTATTGGACCTTCGGAAACTATTCCATCAGATGGGTCCGGAGCCACTGAACAGGCATCTGCTTCTGAGGGTGTTTTCAGACCTACTCAATTGCACAATAAAGCGACACCAGCTACAAGGGCAAAGACTAAAGTATCTTTAAAGACAAAGAAACAAGTGCAGCAGCCTCATGGCTAGGCCTCCATGCTCAAAAAACAGATGCTCAAAATGGCCGAAGACTTAATTACTTTGATCAGGGGTTCCCATCCACCTCCTGATAAGAGGCCTAGGCAAGAGGCAGAATCTGAATCTTCAGATCAGGTTTCCATTTCTTCAGATTCCTCTACTGATCAGGAATACTCTCTTCCTCCCTGTGAGGATTCTGATGCTGAAGAATCTATCCCTTCAGCCTCTCCTCCTGAGGATTACTCTTTTGGGGAATCCTTGCATACCATGAGGGAACATTTCCACTGGGAGAGCCAAGATTATTCTGAATCTAAGAAAAGGCTCAGGGACTTCCTTTTACTCCCCCAACACAGGCTATTCCGCCTGTGTTAGATATTGTAGATTATGTATTTTCAGAGTCCAGTCTGACTCCTTACCTCCAGCTCCTGTTAAGCCGGACAGGTACTACAGGGTGCCTGACTCTCATAAATAACTTTTCAAGAACCCTGCTGCTGACCCAGAAACTATTTCTCAGGGTCCCAAAGGGGTTAAGGCATCCACTGCAAAAAACCCTACCCCCTCCGACAGGGATTCTAGGGCATTAGACAGATGGGGACAGAAGATTTTACACCTCTGCTACCTTGGCTATAAGGGCTTTAAATTGTCGATTTCATATGCTCAAATATATATATTATTTCACTGCTTAAACAGAAAATGTTGATACATTCTGAAGGTGCAGAAAACAAAGAAATGCAGGATTTATTGCATGCAGCAGAACAAGTTGGAAAGCATACTTTGCAATGTGGTTGTGATTCTTTGGAGGCCTCCTGCAGGGCCGCTGTCACGGGGTCTGTCATTAGGAGGCATGCTTGGTTAAAGGAACAAAATTTACCAGATCATGTTAAAGCAAAATTATTAGATGTTCCATTACAGCATGATACTTTGTTTGGTCTTAAAGCAGAAGAGATGTTAAAGAAAATGGAGGGCAAAGCTAAATCTATGCAAACAGTCAAGGATTTCTTACAGGTACAGCCTCCAAGATTTAGCAGACACTGGCCTACAAAGAATTGGTCCTTTCCAGTGTCAGACAGACTACAAAGGGACAGATACAGACGCCCAAGAGGCAGATCCCAGCCCCAAGGTGCATACAGATCTAAACAATGGGGTGCTTCTACCTCCAAAAGTGGAAACGACAAATCACAACCTTACAGGAAACAATCCCAATGACTTCCCCCTGCCTGCGCCAAGCACTTATCTTCAGGCAGCACCTTTAGGGGGAAAACTAGCACTTTTTTCTCAAAATTGGCACATCGTAACACAGGACAAATGGGTCTTAGACATAGTGTCACAGGGCTACAAGTTTCACTTTCATACCCTGCCAAGGGCAAACGGTTGGTCAGTCCTTCCCAAAAACCAATGGGCAGAGGCACAAAAACAAGTCTCATCCCTCATGGACATGAGGGCCATTCAACGAGTACCGGAACAAGAGCAGGGACAAGGATTTTATTCAAGGCTATTCCTGGTACCCGGAAAGGACAAAGCCTGGAGACCAATACTGGACCTATCTATTCTAAACACCTATCTGGATATTCCAAAATTCAAAATGTTGACCTTACAGCAGCTTCTGCACATGCTGGGAAAGAAGGCTTGTTTTGTGACTTTAGACCTAAAAGAGGCATGCCTGCATGTCCCGATCAGGCAATCATGCAGAAGATACCTCAGATTCAAAGCTGGCTCAATGCACTACCAATTTTCTGCACTGCCCTTTGGCTTATCTACTGTGCCCAGGGTCTTCACAAAGTGCCTGGCACCAGTAATTGCATTCTGCAGACAAAGAGGAATACAACTACATCCTTACTTGGATGACTGCCTCATAGAAGCAGAGAACAAGGACATTCTACTACAGCATCTGACATTTGTAAAGAGATTACTACCATGCCTAGGGTACACAGTCAACGAACAAAAATCAAAACTAATACCCTCTCAAGAGATAATATTTTTGGGTGCAAGCTTAAATACAACTGCTCAGATGGCTTAACTCACGTCAGACAAATAAAGGCAACTGACTATCTATTTCAAACTGTTGGCAACAAAGGCCCAGTTATCTGCAAGAAAAATTCTGCAAGCTTTGAGCTTCATGGCATCCTGCATTCTATTAATTCCATATGCAAGACTGCATATGAAGAAACTTTAATGGTACCTAAAAAGTGTTTGGACTCAGCATTTCCACAGCCTAGAAACAATAATTACTCTCATTCCCTGTCTGCAACAGGAGTTTCGATGGTGGGCGAAGACCTGTCTCCAGAACAAGGGACAGCCATTCACCTTACCCCCAGCCAGGCAGACATTGACAACGGATGCATCAGATTATGCCTGGGGGGGCGCACATGGCAGGAAAATGTATTCAAGACACATGGTCCCCCAACCAAATGCATCTACATATCAATCAAAAAGAGATGCTAGCTGTTCAGAATGCTCTGACAGCCCTCAAGGGCCTACTTCAACAGGGACAGCTACAGATAAAGATGGACAATACCACGGTCATGTGGTATATAAACAAGCAGGGAGGCACTCATTCTTACCCCCTCTACAGACTAGCCATGACTTTGTGGGACACAGCATTGACTTATCAAGTACATCTGCAGGCACAATTCCTGCCAGGAAAAGATAAATACTCTGGCAGACGAACTAAGCAGAAACCTCATGGATCCCCACGAGTGGAAATTGAATCCACAAATCTTCAAAATGATAACAAGGAAATGGAGATGCCCGAACATAGACCTATTTGCCTCTCCTCAAACTGCCAACTAAAGTGATTCTGCACAAGGACTTATCACAGACAAGCATGGAAAGTGGATGCCCTATCTTTCAGCTGGAAACACTTAACAGTATATGCCTTTCCTCCACTTCCTCTCCTCCCCAAAGTACTCCTAAAGGTCAGACAAGAGAAGCCAAAATGATACTGATTGCCCCAGACTGGCCCCGCCAGTACTGGTATCCAGTCCTAAGGAACTTGTCTCAATGCCCAGCCTGGACCTTACCTCAAATACCGCACCTACTGTCCCAACAAAACAATCAGATCCTGCACAGCCAACTCAAGACATTAAATCTGGCAGCATGGTGGATAATGTAGTCATACAAAACACACCTCTCACTAAAGTGGTGATGAATGTCATTTCGGAGGCCAGGAGGCCTAGTACTAGAAAATCTTATGCTGGAAAATGGAAGGGATTCTATGCCTGGAACCAGGCACAAGGAATTGACACAGCAGTACCAAATATTCCTCAGATTTTACAATACTTAACTGAGATGCTGGACAAAGGCCTATCCTTTTCATCAATTAAAATCCATGCCTCTGCCATTTCGGCTCATTACAAAACAGAGCCAATTTTTTCTCATCCTTTGTTAAGGCAATACCTCAGAGGAGCCAAAAATTTAAGGCCTCCAAGGAGATCATCAGTACCTGCATGGGACCTCAATTATGTTTTGGAAAAACGCACACTGCCCTCTTTTAAGCCAGCCACTGCAGCTGACATAATGTTTTTATATTGGAAAACAGCTCTGCTCTTGACAATAACCTCTGCAATACGAGTCTTGGAGCTACAGGCACTCATGGCTGTGGAACCTTTAATCATTTTTTATCCAGACAGGGTTTCTCTGATAACAAACCCGACATTTATGCCTAAGGTAGTGTCCAGTGTGGCCCTTAACCAAACTATTCATCTGCCTACTTTTTATCCAAACCCACAGAATAAGGGGGAGAGAATTCTGCATTCTTTGGACATACACAGACAGCTACACTTCTGCTTGAACAGAACCAAAGCTTTCAGAAAGGCTGAGCAACTACTAATGGCATATGCTGCAGGATCACAAGGAAAGACTATCTCAAAGCAGACCATATCCAAGTGGATAGGCCACTGCATTCGTTTCTGTTATTCACAACATGGCAAGCCAGTTCCTGAGGGCATTAGGCCACATTCTTCCAGAGCAGCAGCCACTTCAGCAGCATTCCTCAGGGGAGTACCAACCAAAGACATTTTAGAGGCTGCTACCTGGCGTTCAGTGCACACCTTTACAAAGAACGATCACTTACCACTCTATACTCTATAGTCTATAGTCTGTAGTATTACCATAGTCTCCCACTCACTATTCTCTATACCATCCATTAATTTGACCTCTAACTATCCCCCTGGCTTTCTATAGATTCCTCTCCACTCCCTACAACGCTCTCAATCTCCCCCTGGGATATCTCTTTTGGTATTGCAAGGTACAGCCACTACAGGGCAGTACAACATTGTAACTTATCAGTTACATTGTTCCTATAAAACCAGTCCTCAAACTAATCTGTTTTATTCCTGCCTCTGGTAATATCCTACTACAGCCCTTGTTTCTCTGAATTTATTCCGATTCTTTCCTCCCTTCTACCCACTGGTTAGCCCTGAGCTCCTCGTATCCCTTACTTTGAACTTACCTTCCAGATCTCTGATTGTTTTCCTCACTACCTGCCTTCTTACTTTACTACTTGGATCTACCCTCTCCGTTCGCCCTGCGGGCTCACTCCGCTCCCCTACCCTACCCCCAATTCCCACACACCCCCACTACAACTGCACTTATACCTGGGAAGCACCTCCCACAATTAACTCACATCCAATCTACAACCTTCCCGCCCTCTGCATTCTCCTGTTACCAAACCTGTCCAATCCCTCCCACAATTACATTACATCCATTCAACATCCTCCCCGCCCTCCGCATTTCCTACTACCAATAACATTCTTACTACCATCACATATCTAATTACATCCACCAATTCATTCCTATCAATCAACTAAGGCCAATTACAATGAACATCTGCCTCCAGCAAATGACCCTACTACTCCTTCTAACATGTACCTACCACATCACTTGTTACAACCACTCATTACAAAACAACTCTTCCCTCATCCATAAATCTACAGCCATTATCTCTCCCATCCCTTCTTCATACTCCCTAACAATAATCCCCACCCTATTCAACACCACTGTCACTACTTATACCCTTCTTAAACCCATCAATGCCAACCCCAAATCCTTTATGACCCAAACATACATTATAATACTGCAAACGATAGTGAAAACACTGCATAAACTACGTGAACTATTAAATGATGGCGATATCCACCCTAACCCAGGTCCCTATGATATATATCATCCTACTAATACGCAAGTACCCAAACTAACTCAAATCAGTACTAGACCAGCAAATAGTCTACTCATTCTAAACCTAAACATCAGGAGCATCAACAAAAAGATACATGAGCTTCATACTCTAATCTCACAATATACTCCAGATATAATCAGTTTAACAGAAACATGGCTAAAGCCAATTACCAAAGATACAGAGATCCTACCACCTGGATACAGTATCCTTCGGCTAGACAGACCAAAGAAGAAAGGTAGAGGCATTGCTCTACTGTATAAAAATACACTATCCATAGCTAAATCCAAGTTGACTTTACCCCCTCTGGACAAGGCAGAAATACTCTTAACCAGGCTCAAATTAGGTAACAACAAAACTATTAACATAGTTACAGGCTATATCCCCCCAGGCAATAATATCCCCATCATGGAAAATCTACTACAATGGCTATCACAAACCCTGCCACAAGAAACTATTTTATTAGGGGAATTTAATATTGACTGGCTTACTTACTCATCCGAGGCTCCCACTAATCTTATCAACCTACTTACCTTCTCTCAACTAATCAAAGAACCCACCCGAGCCGACAAAAATAGTCAAAGAGAATCACTTTTAGATTGGATTCTACTAAATAAAATACCTCCCTCGTACTTAGCAGGTACCCTTCCTGACTCACTAAGTGACCATCAGACTACCTTCCTACTCAAATATAACACCCACTACCCTCAAACCCCTATACTCCAAACAATAAGAAACAAAAAAATACTTCAACTTACCAAACTTCTTACAAGACCTACAGCTCTACAACTGGATGCAACTGTATTACTTACCACTTGATGAAGCTATCAAACACTTCAACTCTACCTTCCTAGAGATACTAAATAGCATGCCCCTCCAATAACTACCAGAATTAAATCCAAAACAGTTCCATGGTTAACAAGGGAAACAAGGCAAAAAATAAAAGAAAGGAATACAGCCTGGACAGCCTGGAGGTCCAACAAAAATCCAGGAACACAGCTAGCATACCAACAATTAAGAAACCTTACTAAGAAACTAGAAATACAAGATAAAAGAAATTACTTTATAACCCATCAAATCCAATACTCAAACAATCCAAAAAAAATTCTGGGCAGGCTTAAACAGGTTATTACACCCTGGCCCACCCCCAACAACAGGTTTAACAAAAGAAAACATAGCTGAATCATTTAACTCATTCTTTACTGAAACTGTACTTGCTCTTGCCCAAAATCAAACCTATACAAATACTACTAGTACCTCCCCCAAACCAAACAACAGCCCCACATTTAAGCTACAACCCACCTCAACCTCCTATATAAGAAAAACTACTATCCCAACTAAAACCAACAACAATAGCAGCAGATTCCCTCCCAATGAATTCTTAAAACTAGCAGCAAATGAAATAGCTAAACCAGTCTCAATCCTAATTAACCGATCTATATCAGAAGGTTCAGTACCCTTGATCTGGAAAACTGCCTATATTATACTCCTACACAAAGGGGGAAATTCTTATGACATATCTAACTACAGACCAATAGCAATACTTTCCCCACTTGCTAAAATATTAGAAAAATGTATCCACCATCAATTAATGACACATCTCATGGATCAAGGGCTCCTATCTCATACGCAACATGGGTTTCGGCCAGGACATAGCACCACTACTGCCCTGCTAGCATTCACAGATACCATTAATCACAACAGGAATAATGGTATACTTTCTTCAGCCCTCTTCCTTGACCTATCAAAGGCATTTGATATGGTTAACCATGAAAAATTAATCTCCCATCTTGTAAACCTAGGCCTTGATAACTTATCAGTCTCCTGGTTTAGAGACTACCTTAACAATAGACAACAGGCAGTACTATGGAATAATAACTTATCTCCACTCTTACCTGTTACACTCGGAGTTCCTCAGGGATCTATACTAGGCCCCTTGCTATTCTCAATTTTTACAAATAATCTCCACTCAGCTGCAAAAAGTTCAACCCTTATACAATATGCAGACAATTCAACTATAATATCTAATGTCCCTACTTTACTAGACCTCCACAAAAATACCCAGGATAACTTTCACTCAGTGGAAACATGGCTCACTGAGAATGGCTTAATCCTCAACCCCCCAAAAAACAAGCTTTTGCTATTCTATCCCTCAACTACAACTGCCCCCACATGCACCTTTACTATCCACTCTAATAACGGTATCACCATATCACCTGATACCCAGACTAAACTACTTGGCATTACTATTGATAATAAGCTCAAGTTTGATGTACATATTAATCTGGCCATTAAAAATACTAACAAAAAGCAAGGCAGCCTCTACAAGCACAAAGCATTCCTGACCCATAATGCTAGAACTACAATTGCACGTTCACACCTTCTCTCAACACTACTGTATGCCTCACCCATCCTGATTAACTTATCCAAAACAGAAATCAATAAAATGACAACCTGCTACAATCAGATAGCCAAATTTGCCAACAGCAGCTCATATAGAACTCATCACTGCCTAAACCTAAAGCAATTGGGTTGGATGGAACCATCTAACTTACTTATCTATAGTCAGCTAGTTACTACTTACAAGATACTCTATAAACAAAATATATCTCCTTCACTGGGTAACATTATCCAACAATATTCATGTTCCAGTCAACTCCGCTCAACTGATAAACTACAGTTAGCTGTTACTAGATCCAACAACCATGCAGGAGATTCCCTTTACTGTTCTTATGTGGCCAAAATCTGGAACTCCCTACCCACATCCTTATCCCTGATAACCTCACTGCCTAAATTAAAAAAAAAACTATCCGCAACTTCCTCAGTAACAAATGGATATGTCCATGCTCTAATCCAGACTAATGCTTGCACCACTTCAGTACTATGGTAACTATTGGCCTAAACTAGAGTCCTATCTGTTACTTGCATATAAACATGTAACATATCAAAGTTATGATAATATTCATATAACAATGTTACTATTAACAATGTAATACTGTTTAATGACTATTGCAACTGTATCCGTCTAGTGTCTGCAGCCCATATCTATATGTGTCATTAACTAGATACCCTACTGGATCTAGTTGAAATATGTATCTGTCTGTAACTTTAAATCTATAAGTGTCTGCAATTTATACCTATAAGTGTCATTAACTGGATACCTTAAAGGATCTAGGTGAAATATGTACCCAAGTTTGTCTGTATGTTCTGTTTAATTGTCTCTTTGGAGCTTTTCTCCCCATGCCTCCACTGAAAATGGACATATATCCAGCTGGACTATCCCGGTAAACAAATGTAAAATAAAAATAATAAATAAATAAATAAAAACTCTAAATCCAGGGCAGGCTTTGCCACTGCAGTTCTGCAGGGCCTTATAGCCGCTCCTAATGCTATTTAACTCCAGACTCCCAACCATAGCTTTGGGATTCAACCCAAGAGTAATGACTGCAACAGTGAAACACGAAGAACATAGTACAGTTGTGTACACTTACCATAAATGTAGATGTTCAAGTGTATTCACTGTTGCAGTCCAGGTTACCCTCCCACCATCCCCCATCTCTTTTTGCGGGAACTTATCTGGACTTCTCTAAGCTATACAACCTATGTGGTGTATTTGCTTGTAGATGAAGATATATATTTTGATGCATGCATATTTTATGGGCATATTTTTAGCCTTCACATTTTGGGGGCACCTGACATCTGGGACAAGAAAAACTGAAGAAAATAGCGTCGGCTGCATCATTTATACCCCTAGCGCACTGACGTCAGGGAAGAGGCGACAGCAACCTACGCCAGACCTAGACTTTGGAATTCAGGCCGACTGAGGGTAGCCTGCCAGCAGGATAACCCAAGAGTAATGACTGCAACAGTGAATACACTCGAACATCTACATTTATGGTAAGTGTACACAACTGTACTTTTCATGTTGGTGTCCTTTTGGTGTGTTGAGTGAATAGGATTTGAGTAGCCTGTTTTTACACATTTTCCTGGCTTTCTGTTGCATAAACAGACAAGCTAGCTGTGTGGGACAGTTTGTTATAGAAAGTAGCCAAGTAAAAGTAAGGCTTAGAGCTTCATTTAATTTTTGTATCTTAATGTTGCTGGAAATGCACCACAGTCACAATGGATATTTAATTATTTATTCTCAGTATTCTTAAGGAAGATTTGCCTAGTCCACCCATAAAAGTGCATAATATAAGTAGGTTGAGCTTGCATCTTTCATACAAGAAAAGTTTGTATGAGACAGAAGTTCATAAACTGACTGTACACAAGGCATTTGGGTCTGATTGGCTCCATTGTATGGAGACATTTAACCCTTTCAGCAGATAGTTTTGTCAAAAATAAGATTACTGAAGCGATGAACTTGGGAGTCAGACATTTGAAACAAGTGTCTAGTTTGATTTGGGCGAAATTGTGGAATGTCTGATGGAGGAAAGACTATTGGCATTTAGAGCATGGGACCCAAGGCAACATTGATATAGAACAGGAAGGTGATACCAAGCCATCTAATAATAAGAGTTCTTCAACAGTCAAACCATGGATTCAATGTCTTTTCTGTCCACTTGGGTTATCAAGTATGACCAGTGTGCTTTTTCAAGAGCTTGGGTTCAAGGCTCTGACTGGACCCCTACCAATAATTACCTCTGGTCTCCTGATTAAGTCACAAAGGAGATCTGAGGTAATCAGTCATTGTGTGATTTGATGTTGAGGACTCTATAATGGTATGGACGGTGCAGCAGTTTGCATTGTCATCTCACAGCAAGAGGTTCTTTGGTTCGATTCTCAGCTGGAGTGCCTTCTGTGCGGAGTCTGCATGTCCTCCCTTTGTTTGTGTGAGTTTACTCCGGGTTCTCGGGTTTCCTCACACATTCCAAAGACATGCTTCTGGAGCGTTTCTCCCCAGGCCTCTGCTGAAAATTGGCTCATTACAAGTCTGACTTTCCCAGTAAATAAATGTTTAAATAAGTAAATTGTCAACTACCCCCTTGGATTTGCTAATTGTACCATACTCTAATACTTAAGGGACTTGTTTTCCTTTCCCCGCCTTCCGTACCTTTAAATAAAGAACCTTTTTTTCTAATTTCACTGGTTTGTTGCAATTCCTTTTTCTTTTCTAGGATTAGTGTATTATGGGTAGTTTTGTTTGGAGTTTTTGTCTTCAGGTTTGTTATTGCTGCTTGTGTTCTGTTGTGAGACTCTTGCTGACACCATATCTGACAGAGCTGCTGATTAAAAAAAAATGTGGCTTTTGGGCACAAAATCCTACCCCAAGAGCCTCATTCCCATTATATTTACTATTTGGATGTTGATTGTGAATCTTGTGCCACTTTCTGGGCCAAGGCTGTAGCAGGTCGGCACAAGTTAGTTCTGAAGTGCCTTCTCCCTGCCCAAGCATGGGGGACACCTTCTGTTTTAGAAACCTCTTCTTCTTCAAAAAAAAAAAGTCTGATAAAGTTAGCAAGTATATGATGAATGAAAACAAAAAGAGAGAGAGAGAGAGAATAAGAGGGCTGAAAAGTCCAGAAAGAGGTCTCTAGATCCATCAGGCCAGTGTGGCCTGTCTTCAAGCCTCCAAGGCACAGTGTTCTACCTGCCACTGTGGTCCTTCAGATCCCTTCCCTGTCTCCATCCTGTTTCTCCCTGGAGCCAGCCAGGCCAAGGCTCCACTTACCTTTTTTGCAGGAGAAACCCTGGTATTCATCTCTACCACCATCTGTGACTTCGTTCTTCAAGCCCTTTCAATCATCTTGAGCCTATCAGAAAACAGTGTCAACAGGATGATGTGGAAGCTTCTTTAGACAGATCCAACTGTGGGTTCTTCTGACACCTATACCTGCCTTTGGGCATGGTCCCTACAGGTCCACCGTTAACCTCTACTGCGCTGGTTTGACTTTCAGATCCAACGCCCATGGATCAGAGTTTCTTTAGTGGGGCACTGATGTTGGAGCAGACAGCATTATCAGCTTCGATTGTGACTACATTCCGTCACTGTGTCAAGTCCAGACCTGTCAAATTGGGCTAGTTTTCTGAGCCAGTGGTTGGGGGCAAATCAAAAGTTTTCATAGCCATCATTGCCCCTCAGTACTTTGGCTCTGGACAGCTCTGTGCTGTTGTTGGCCTTGAAGCCAAAGCAGATGGGAGCCAGAGACATTTCATCCATGTCTTCCTCAAGTCTGGGAGATGCTGCTTTGGCTCTGGTTTTACTTTTGAGGCAGTTGAAGGTCCTTTCCAGATCTAGAGAGAGTGTCTGTCTCTGTCAGCTGTGTCTCAACATCCTCTGGATTTTGTAACTGTGTCTGCTCATCCTGGTAAGCAGAGGTGCTCATCCTTCCTCAGCCTCAGGAGGACTCGTGCTTTGGCTTTGCAAGCCCCATTTCTGATGCCGACCCTTCCTCAGAAAAACGGTGAGAGGAGGTCTCTAGGAAATGGGCCTATTGGAGTATGCACTTGTACTCTCCAGAATTTGTCACAGAAGACTGATTTTAATGAAGGGGAGAGTTCCCCATGATCCACTCTGGAAGACATCTCCTATGGAGATAATCTAGTGTTGAAGCAAAGCGGGGGTTGGTCCATTGAAGCCAGTGGAGCCTATGTTTCTTGAGTCTTTCGGGTCTGGCTGTTCTACCTCCTAGATGGTCCCATTGGTGGTTGAGTTAATAGATGTAATCTTTCAGTGGACCTGGAAGGAACCTGATGTGGTGGAGCCAATCCCACACAAGCTGGATAAGATTTTGGTTGTCCCTGAAAACAAGTCCCAATGGAGCAAGAGTCCCTCAATAGATGCCATGGTTGTTGTAGCCGTGCAAAAGCAGATCTAAGAAGCGAGCACACTATTTCATCTCCTCAATAGAGAATCTAGGATGTTAAACAGTTTTGGGAAGCAGTCATGTTTCACTGACTTTTGCAGTCAGACTTGAAATATTCTGGTCACATGTCTCATTTAGTGACTTGGCCAAAGAGCTGTAAAAACCCATTTCTAGTAACTTGTTTGTGGGCATCCAGAGGTCAGTGAATTCTCAGCTATATCTCTCTTCAATCAGTGACTAACATGGCTATCTGTTTTCCCTCTAACATATCTGATGGCAGAGCAAGGGCAGCAAGTACTGGCATTGCTATTCATCAGCATGCCTGGATGTGGCTATGTGATTTTGCAGAAGGCTTCAAGGCATCCTTTTATCAATGCTACCTTCAATTGTTTGGATCTCAGATTAAAGAAAAGTCTTATCAGAAGCAAGAGTGAGGACAAAATCCTGTCAGCACTTTGCATTCTTTCTTTTTTTTTTTTTGATCCTCAAAGGATCTTTTCCCAGAACCAAAAGGATGGAAAGTTATGGATCTGATGTCCTTCTCATTCCTTTTCACTTATGGGTTACGGATCCATTCCTCTGATCTGACTCGACCACATACTTCAGCCTTTGGATCCAGCTGTCAAACCCCTCCATCTACCCATAGTGCCGTACTCTATCCCTGTTACCGCCGATCTCATTTTCTGCCTTTGTGAACAGATGCAGGTTCTACTCTCAAGTGATTTAGCTGAGTTGTTTAACTGTGAGTTATTTTTCTCTTTTCTTAAGTCTTTTGTTTCTATTCTCCTCCCTCTAGTTATTCATTGTTGTTAGGAACCCTTTTCTTCATTTTTCTCTTTACTCTTTCTACAGTACTTTTTTCCAGTTACCATTGTTGTTATTTTTCTCTTTACTGTAAAGTGTTTCTACTTCTACCATTGTTGGTATTTTTTCATTTGTGTATTTGTTGCTTATATAACAACAAAAAAACTAAACAAAAATACTCTTATTTTCTGTGTTTTGTCATCCTCTGTGCTGTGTTGGACAAGCCTACAGGGTCTAAAAAATTCACTTCTTGTGGTCATAAGATCCCAAACTCTGATGCCCACAAGGAGTGTGTTTATTGTCTTGGCCGGGCATTTAAACACGGCACGCATGATATGTCACTTTCAATCCTAGGGCCCTACCAGATAGACTAAAGAAACAGATCTTAAAGGATCTTCTATTTCCTCCTTCCACTCCAGGGACTTAAACCTCCTCTAAATCAAGCATGTCTGCTCCTTTGAATCACTGTAAGTATTCTCCTTTGAAGTCCCCTCAGACTTCGTCAGAGCCACCGACCAAGACCAGGAGGGACTCCAATCCGACCTCTCTGGATCGGAAAACATCTAGATGTTCATCGTGTTTCACTGTTGCAGTCATTACACTTGGGTTATCCTGCTGGCAGGCTACCCGCAGTCGGCCTGAATTCCAAAGTCTTGGTCTGGCGTCGGTTGCTTTCACCTCTTCCCTGATGTCAGAGCTCCAGGGGTATAAAAGATGCAGCCAACGCCATTTTCTTCAGTCTTTCTTGCCGCGCAGTGCCCGAAGCAAAAGCAGTTTCAAGTGCCGGTTGGCCGACTCCTGAGATTTTCGAAATTAAATTTCAGAACCAAAGTCTTCTATAAAGCTGAGTAACCCGTTGGGGAAACTTTTTTCTTGCTCCAGACCTATGTCAGAAAAAGTTAACAATTGTATTTCTTGTGGGAAGCAAATATCTCATAAGGATTTTCGTTCTTACTGTATTCCTTGCCTAGGCCCTGACCACGACGTTGCTAGTTGTCGGTTTTGTGCTAGATTTAACCAACGCAGTATTAAGCGTCGGTACGATTTTGCTTTTCATTACTTTGGCCGAAGGTTTAACTACATAATGCCGTCGGAACAACCGACGACCAGAGTTCATAAAAAGCGCAAGGAAAAAGACAGGCATCTGAGGTCCAAAACCGACGACAAAGCCTCTTCTGGGCCAGTCGCCGGTTCTCAGGAGCTTTCGCAGCCCCTGACACCCGCTACCTCAGATCACAGGCTGCCTGCGACTCCCACGTGGAGACTACTAGGCCTCTGGATACTCAAGGTATTGGGCCTTCGGAAACTAATCCCTCAGATGGGTCTGGAGCTGCTGAGCAGGCATCGGCTTCTGAGGGTGTTTTCAGACCTACACAGCTTTATATCAAGCCAACTTCAGCATCCAAGACAAAGACTAAAACAGTTTTAAAGACAAGGAAACAAGTACAGCATTCTCCAGGACATACTTCCATGCCTAAACAACAGATGCTCAAAATGGCCAAAAACCTAATTACTTTGATCAGGGGTTCCCATCCCCCTCCTGATAAGAGGGCGCTAGGCAAGACACTGAATATGATTCCTCTGATCAGGTTTCCATTTCCTCTGACTCCTCTTCAGAACAGGGATACTCTATTCCTCCCTATGAGGATTCTGATGCTGAGGAATCTATTCCTTCAGCTTCTCCTCCTGAGGATTACTCATTTGGGGAAACCCTACATACCATGAGGGAGCATTCCCACTGGGAGAGCCAAGATTATTCAGATTCTAAGAAAAGGCTCAGAAACTTTCTTTGGCTATCTCAGCACAGACCTGCTATTCCACCTGTTCTAGACATTGTAGATGATGTATTTTCAGAGTCCGGTCTGTCTCCCGACTCTTTACGTCCTGCACCTGTTAAGCCAGACAGATAATATAGGGTTCCAGATTCTCATAAATTTGTATATAAAAACCTTGCTGCTGACCCAGAAACTATTTCTCAGGGTCCCAAAGGGGTCAAGGCTGCTACTGCAAAAAACCCTGTCCCCTCAGATAGAGATGCTAGGGCACTGGACAGACGGGGAAAAAAGTTTACACTTCTGCTACCTTGGCTGTAAGGGCTTTAAATTGTCAGTTTCATATGCTTAAATATCAGCAATACTTAATGTCTCTGTTAAAACAGAAAATGTTGACAAATTCTGAATGTTCTGAGAACAAGGAATTGCAGGATTTATTGCATGCAGCTGAACAAGTGGGAAAACATACTTTGCAATGTGGTTATGATTCACTGGAGGCTTCTTGCAGGGCCGCAGTAACAGGTTCTGTCATTAGAAGGCATGCTTGGTTAAAGGAACAGACTCTGCCTGATCATATTAAAGCAAAAATATTGTATGCTCCATTACAGCATGATACTTTGTTTGGTTTTAAGGCAGAAGAGGTGTTGAAGAAAATGGAGGATAAAGCTTTATCTATGCAGACAGTGAAGGATTTCTTACAGGTTCAGCCACCCAGATTTAGCAGGAACTGGCCTTCTAAGAATTGTCCCTTTCCCATGTCAGACAGGCCACAGAGGCAGATACAGATGCCCTAGAGGCAGACAACAGCCCCAGGGCTCATACAGGCCCAAACAATGGGGTGCTTCTACCTCCAAAAGCAGAGAAGACAAATCACAGCCATTTAGGAAACGGTCCCAATGACTTCCCTCTGCCAATGCCAAGCATTTATCTTTTGGCAGCACCCTTAGGGGTAAAGCTAGCACTTTTTTCACAAAATTGGCACATGATCACCCAGGACAAATGGGTCTTAAATATAGTCTCTCAGGGCTACAGGTTCCACTTTCACACCCTTCCAAAGGCAAAAGGTATGCCAGACCTGCCACACAGTCAATGGACAGAGTCACAAAACCAAGTTTCATCTCTCATGGACATGAGGGCTATTCAGCCAGTGCCACAACAAGAGCAGGGACAAGGATTTTACTCAAGACTTTTCTTAGTACCAAGAAAGGACAAAGCATGGAGACCAGTTCTGGACCTGTCTATTCTAAATATTTTTCTGGACGTTCCGAAATTCAAAATGTTGACTCTGCAGCAGCTTCTGCCCATTCTGGGCAAGAAGGCTTGGCTTGTAACTTTGGACCTCAAAGAGGCATACCTGCATGTCCCAATCAGACAATCTTGCAGAAGATACCTCAGATTCATAGCTGGCTCAATGCACTACCAATTCTCTGCACTGCCCTTTCGCTTATGTACTGCGCACAGGGTCTTCACAAAATGCCTGGCACCAGTAATTGCATTTTGCAGACAAAAAGGAATTCAAATATATCCCTACTTGGACTACTGCTTTATTCAAGCATAGACCAAAGACATTCTACTAAAGCATCTGGCGTTTGTAAAAAGATTACTAATTTGCATAGGGTACACAGTAAACAAAAAGAAATCAAAACTAGTACCCTCTCAAGAGATAATATTCCTGGGTGCAAGCTTAAATACAACTGCCCAGATGGCTTATCTCACGTCAGACATACAAAGGCAACTGACTTCTTACTTCAAAAGCATGGCAACAAAGACCCAGTTATCTGCAAGAAAAATTCTGCAGGCTCTGGGCTACATGGCCTCCTGCATTCTGCTAATTCCATATGCAAGACTGCATATGAGGAAACTACAATGGTATCTAAAAAGTGTTTGGACTCAATATTGCCACAGCCTGGAATCATTAATTTCACTCATTCCCTGCCTGCAACAGGAGTTTTGATGGTGGGCACAGGCCTGTCACCACAACAAGGGACAGCCATTCACTTTACCCACAGCCAGGCAAACACTAACAACAGATGCATCAGATTATGCCTGGGGGGCCCACATGGCAGGAAAATGTATTCAGGGCACATGGCCCCCAAGCCAAAGGCATCTACACATCAATCAAAAAGAGATGCTAGCTGTACAAAATGCCCTGACAGCCTTCAAGGACCTACTTCATCCAGGACGTCTGCTGATAAAAACGGACACCACCACAGTCATGTGGTACATAAACAAGCAGGGCGGCACACATTCCTACCCCCACTGCAGACAAGCCATGATTTTGTGGAACACAGCATTGACCTACCAAGTACACCTGCAGGCACAATTCCTGCCAGGAAAAACAAATGCTCTGGCAGACGAACTAAGCAGAAACCTCATGCATCCTCACGAGTGGAAACTAGATCCACAAATCTTCAGCATGATAACAAGGAAATGGGGATGCCCAGACATAGATCTTTTTGCCTCCCCTTACAACTGCCAACTTCAGAGATTCTGCACAAGGACTTATCACAAACAAGTATGGAAAGTGGATGCTTTGTCATTCAGCTGGAACAACCTTACAGTATATGCCTTTCCTCCACTGCCTCTCCTCCCCAAGCTACTCCTAAAGGTCAGACAAGAGAAGCCACAAATGATACTGATTGCCCCGGATTGGCCATGCCAACACTGGTACCCAATCCTAAGGTGTCCCAAGGCCCAGCCTGGACATGGCGGATAGTGTAACCATTCAGAATACACCTCTCTCTAAATATGGATGTTATTTTGGAGGCCAGGAGGCCCAGCACCAGAAAATCTTATGCAGAAAAATGGAAGAGATTCTGTGCTTGGAAACAGGCACAAGGAATTGACATGCTTGTTCCAAATATTCCTCAGATTTTACAATATCTAACTGAGATGCTGGACAAAGGCCTATCCTTCTCATCAATTAAGATCCGTGCCTCTGCCATTTCAGCTCATTACAATACAGACCCACCTATTTTTTCACATCCATTGCTTAGGCAGTTCCTCGGGGGGGGGGGGGGCAAAAACATAAGACCTCCAAGGAGAGCACCAGTACCTGCATGGGACCTCAATTTTGTCTTGGAAAAACTCACACTGCCTCCTTTTGAGCCGGCCAATACAGCTGAGATAAAATTCTTATCATGGAAAACAGCTCTGCTCCTAGCAATAACTTCAGCAAGAAGTTACAGGCATTAATGGCTGTGGAACCTTTTATTATCTTCCATCCAGGCAGGGTTTCTCTAAGGACAAACCCAACATTTATACCTAAGGTAGTGTCCAGTGTGGCTCTTAACCAAACCATTCATTTGCCTACTTTTTACCCAAACCCACAAAATAAAGGGGAGAGACTTCTGCTTTCTTTGGACATACACAGACAGCTACGCTTCTACTTGGACAAAACTAAAGCTTTCAGAAAGACTGAGCAACTTTTAGTGGCATATGCTTCAGGATCACAAGGAAAGGCTTTCTCAAATCAGACTATTTCAAAATGGATAGGACACTGCATTCGTTTCTGCTATTCACAACATGGCAAATTAGTGCCTAAGGGCATTAGACCACATTCTACCAGAGCAGCAGCCACCTCAGCAGCCTTCCTCAGAGGAGTACCAACCAAGGATATTTTGCAGGCTGCAACTTGGACTTCAGTGCACACTTTTACTAAGCACTACCACTTACCTCTGTACTCTAAATCCAGAGCAGGCTTTGCGCCACTGCAATTTTGCAGGGCCTTATAGCCACTCCTAATTCTATTTAGACCCAGCCGCCCAACCTCAGCTTTGGGATTCAACCCAAGTGTAATGACTGCAACAGTGAAACACGATGAACGTAGTACAGTTGTGTACCTACCATAAATGTAGATGTTCAAGTGTATTCACTGTTGCAGTCCAGGTTACTCACCCATCATCCCCCTTTCTTTGCTGGGACTTATCTGTACTTCTCTATCCTATACAACCTATGTGGTGTATTTGCTTGTAGATGAAGGTATTGTTTATTGTAGTGCATGCTTTTATAAGCAATCTTTTTTTTTAGCCTACCCTTTTGGGGGCGCCTGACATCTGGGGCAAGCAAAACTGAAGAAAATGGCATCGGCTGCATCTTTTATACCCCTGGCGCTCTGACGTCAGGGAAGAGGCGACAGCAACCGACACCAGACCAGGACTTTGGAATTCAGGCCGACTGCGGGTAGCCTGCCAGCAGGATAACCCAAGTGTAATGACTACAACAGTGAATACATTCAAACATCTACATTTTTGGTAGGTACACAACTGCACTTTATACGGATCGTAAGACTTCACCTTCTACAGTGATCAGTGTTGCTCCACCAATCCCTCCCTCGGATCCAAAGCTGAGTACTTTTTTTAGGACTACCACACTGGAATATGTGACTAAGCCAGTCTCTCCCACCGTGCCTGCTCAGCTTCTCCAGACACCAGTGACGCATTCCGAGCCTCCATCCACCACCTCCTCTAGGTCCTCCAGAAGCTTGTTTAAAAACAGATGTGGGTTGGTTGATACAAAAGTTCCTCTGGGCTTAGATCTAGATGGGGATCTTGCAAACTCTGTCACCTGTTGGATCTGTGAGTATGCCCGTTACATCTGAGACTGTTATTTCTCCTTCTCCAATCCATCTAGTGGTTTCGGAGCCCCAGGAGCTGAGATCCTTGAGAGGTTCGGCATCACATTCAGAGAAGGTTTCCTCCTCCAGTCCGACTGTTTCTGCTCCAGTGCAGTCGGATCAGACCAGGTCTTGGAGCCAAAGTGTTGGCTTAGGATCCAAGGAGTTGGATTCTGCTCCATTTTTGTCAGAGCAGTCCCTTCCTCTCTAAGCTTCAGCCATAGACAGTTTTGATCGGATTCTCCCCTCAAAACCTTGTTCCGGGAGTGGTCTAGATCTACCTTGTATGGAAGCTTTGGCTCCGAGAGGGCTTGCCGGAGCTTCCTCTGGTTTTTTGGCCTTCGAGGTGATGGAAAAGGGCTTTTTTTTTCTTTTTCAGATCCTACCCCTTTCCTCTCATTGGTTCCAAAGTATGAGTTGGTCAGACCTGTTCCACAGGGACAGCCAGTTCCAATTAGTCTCCAGCCAGTTCCAGTAGAGGAACTGCCCCTCTCTTCAGACAACTCTCCAGAACATCCTGGAGAGGAGGTCCCTGGAGGAGGATGTGTAAGTGGCAAGACAGACTTTCCCTATACAGTCTGTCATGGAAGACATTGATTTTGATGGAGAGGGATCCCCATATCACTAGTGGATGACATCTCCTTTAGAGATATTCTAGACATCCTGAAGCAGAAAGGTGGCTGGTCATCCCAAAGGCTTTTGGTTCTGGCCCATCTACATCTTGGATAACCCTTCCCAGCAAATGAAGTTATTGATCTGGTTTCCCAC
The DNA here is from genome assembly GCF_019279795.1 of Protopterus annectens. Taxonomy (NCBI): domain Eukaryota; kingdom Metazoa; phylum Chordata; order Ceratodontiformes; family Protopteridae; genus Protopterus; species Protopterus annectens. The sequence goes on from NC_056741.1 coordinate 1,040,881,038, forward strand.
CAGGCATGGAAGGAGCAGGATACTGCCGTGCCTATCCCAAGCTCCGTGACAAGTTTTTGGCACCACCTGCAGAGAAACCCCATTGAACCAAAGGAGTCCCAGTTAATGCCATGGCTGCTGGTGGTGGTGGCAGCCACTATAAAAGAGCTAGCATAGCAAATCTCTTCTGTCCATCCACCTAACAGGAAAAAGGACAAATCAGGAGAGCAAGTGTTTGCCTCGGCTACTTTTGCTGTAAGGCCGCTTAATTATCTGGCATACTTGACTAGGCTTCAGAGAGATTTGACAAAGGAGCTATCAAATACTCTGAGTCTGTCTGCAGAGGATTTCAAAAGGACATCCTTTCAACTGGCCACTCATCTATTTCAAACGCTTTGATGAGGTTAATCACGCTCCCTGCTGAAGGTGCCTCACGAGCAGCCAGTTCAAACTTCACCATAAGTAGACATAACGGGATGTGGGTATGCAGCTTTGTAGAGCCCTTTAAGACATCTTTTGTTAGTGCTCCATTTCATGGCTCTTCCTTGATTGGGCAGTAAGTAAAAGATACACTTACCCGCAAAGAACAAGAAGAAAAGACCCTGTCTGCCTTGGGGGTCAAGTTTTCTACGCCTTCACGGACCTTCACTAGGAATCAGAGAGGTGGTAAGAAAATGTGGATGTTCTTCATGTTCCACTGTTGCAGTCATCACATTTGGGTTATCTGCTTGCAGGTAGCCCTCAGCCAGCCTGAATACCAGAGTCTTTGGATTTCTGCGTCGGATGCTGTCGCTTCTTCCATAACGTCAGGGGTATAAAACATGCAGCCGACGCCATTACATCATTCTTTCTTGCCATGCAGTGCCCGAAGTAGAAGCAGTTCGCAAGTGCCAGTCGGCAGTCTCCTGAAATTTTCATTTTCGATTTGCAGACCCGAAGTCTTCAAAAAAAGATAAGTACCCCGCTGTGGATCCTTTTTTCTTGCTCTAACCGATGTCAGAAAAAGTTAACAATTGTCTTGCCTGTGGAAAGCAAATACCTCAGAGATTTTCATTCGTACTGCATCACCTGTTTAGGCCCAGACCACGACGTCCCTCGCTGTCAGTTTTGTGCCTTGTTCAAAGCCCAAAGTATTTGTCGTCGGGCTATTTTTGTAGCCAAATACTTTCGTTCTCGATCTCCGTACTCTGAAATGGCTTTGGTAAGCCATCCGACTACCGATCTTCTGAAAAAACTTAAGGATAAAGACAGAGACAGATCACATAGGTCCAAAACTGCAGACGACCCTTCCGTTAAGCTAGTCGCCAGTCCGCCGGTACTCAGTGAGGTGCTTTCGCAGCCCCTGATACCCACTACTACAGATTCACAGGCCTCTACTGAGACCCATTCGGAGTCCAGTATGCCGCGAGATGCTTCTTTGACTGGAACCTGTGGATGTCTCTACCTTGGATGGGTCTGGAGCCGCTGTGCAGGCATCAGCTTCTGAGGGAGTATTCAGGCCTACAGACGTTCATATTAAACCAACGGTATCGTTTCCATCTAGAAGTACCAAATTCCTCAGGCCAAAAAATCGCACTATGCCTAGAAAGCTGACGACCAAACCGCAGACTCAGACCCATATGCCTCAAAAACAAATGCTTAGAATGGCGGAAGACCTTATTACCTTAATTAAGGGAAGCCAGCCTTCCCCCTCTAAAAGACCTAGAACTGATTTTCTTTCTGATTCTTCTGATCAGGAATCTGATATCTGTCCTTTTGATTACCAGGATTTGCCCTTATCTACTTATGAGGATTCTGATGCAGAGGATTCCATTCCCTCTGCTTCTCCTCCAGAAGATTTTTCTTTTGGTGAAACCTTGCATACCCTTGGGGAGCATTTCCACTGTGAAAGCCAGGACTACTCCGAGTCCAAAAAGAGACTTGGGGAATTCTTACTCCTGCCTCAACACAGGCCACTAGCCATCCCTCCTGTTCTGGACATTGTAGATTATGCTTTCTTGGAATCTAGCCTTACCCCAGACACTTTACCTCCAGCTACCAGAAAACCTGACTGGTACTACAGAGTACCTGACTCTCAAGTTCTTCTTCAAGAATCTTACTGCGGATCCATAGACCATTTCCCAAGGACCAAAAGGCATTAAGGCTACTGCTGCCAAAAATCCTACCCCTTCTAATAGTGATTCTAGAACCTTAGACAGATGGGGTAAGAAGGTATACACTTCTGCTACTTTGGCCATTAGGGCTTTAAATTGCCAGTTTCATATGTTAAAGCATCAGCAGCATATTATGGGACTACTTAAACAGAAAATGATGTTGATTCCTGACAGTGCTGAACACAAAGACTTGCAAGATTTAATGCATTCTGCAGAACAAGTTGGTAAACATACTTTGCAATGTGGTTTTAGCGCTTTAGAAGCATCTTGCAGGGCTGCTGTCACTGGGTCTGCACTTAGATGGCATGCTTGGCTTAAGGAACAAAACTTGCAATATCATGTTAAAGCTAAATTACTGGATGCACCCTTAAACCAAGACCGCCTTTTCAGCAACAAAGCAGAAGTCTCTACTTCCGTGACATCAGGGGTATAAAACAAGCAGCCGATGCCATTACATCAGTCTTTCTTGCTGTGCGGTGCCCGAAGCAGAAGCAGTTCGCAAGTGCCGGTTGGCCGACTCCTGAAATTTTCATTTTTGAGTTTCAGAACCGAAGTCTTCAACTAAAAGCTAAGTACCCGGTTGAGGAAACATTTTCTCGCTCTAAACCGATGTCAGTAAAAGTAAATAATTGCATTTCTTGTGGAAAGCAAATACCTCATAAAGATTTTCATTCGTACTGTATTCCTTGCTTAGGCCATGACCATGACGTACCTCGCTGTTGGTTTTGTGGCTTATTTAATTAAAACCACGAACTATCCGTTGACTGTATATCTTTGCTTCTAAATATTTTGGTACTCAGTTCAATTATCCCGATATGTCTTCGGTAAGCCATCCGACTACCGACGTTCCGAAAAAACGCAAAGATAAAGACAGAGACAGGCCGCTGAGGTCCAAAGCTGCCGATGACGCTTCTCCTAAGCGAGTTGCCATTTTGTCGGTACTCAGTGAGGCGCTTTCGCAGCCCCTGATACCCGCTACTTCAAATAAGCAAGCCTCTACTGAGACCCATTCGGAGTCCGGTATGCCACGAGGTACTTCAACTGTGGACCTGCGGATGTCTCTACCTTGAATGGGTCCGGAGCCACTGTGCAGGCACCGGCTTCTGAGGATGTATTCAGGCCTACTGACTTGCATATTAAACCAACGCCATCTTCTTCTTCAAGGCCTAAAACTCAAACCATGCCTAGAAAACTGATGCCTAGACCACATGGCCAGGCCTCTATGCCTAAAAAACAAATGATAAGAATGGCTGAAGACCTTATTACTTTAATCAGGGGAAGCCAACCTTCCACCTCTGAGACCTAGGACTGAGTTTGCTTATGATACTTCTGACCAGGATTCTGAATTTTCTATTTCCTTTGATGACCAGGATTTACCCTTATCTATCTATGAGGATTCTGATGCAGAGGACTCTATTCCCTCTGCATCCGCCCAGAGGATTTCTCTTTTGGTAAAACTTTGCATACCCTCAGGGAGCATTTTCATTAGGAAAGTCAGGATTTTTCTGATTCTAAAAAGAAGCTTAGGGATTTCTTACTCCTGCCCCAGCACAGGCCTTAAGCCATACCTCCTGTACTAGACATTGTTGATGATGCCTTTTTGGAATCTAGCTTGGCCCCTGACTCTCAACCGCCTAATCCCAGAAAACCTGATAGATATTACAGGGTCCCTGACTCTCATAAGTTCCTTTTCAAAAATCCTACTGCAGATCCTGAGACCATTTCACAGGGACCCAAGGGCATTAAAGCTATTATTGACAAAAATCCTAACCCCTCTGATAGAGACTCCAGGGCATGGATAGATGGGGTAAGAAGGTATACACTTCAACTTTGACCATTAGGGCCTTAAACTGCTAGTTTCATATGTTAAAGTATCGGCAGCATATTATTGGATTGCTTAAACAGAAAATGATGTTGCTTGCTGATTGTGCTGAAAATAAGGATCTACAGGATTTACTGCATTCAGCTGAACAAGTTGGAAAACATACTTTGCAATGTGGTTTTGATTCACTAGAGGCATCTTGCAGGGCTGCTGTAACTGGTTCTGTACTTAGAAGGCATGCTTGTCTTGAGCAATCCTTGCCAGATCATGTTAAAGCAAAATTACTGGATGCTCCCTTAAATCAGGGCTGTCTGTTTGGCAACAAGGCAGAAGTTCTTAAAAAGATGGAGGAAAAAGCTAAATGTATGCAAACTGTTAAAGATTTCATACAATTACAACCTCCAAAGTTTAGTAGGCATTGGCCTTCCAAGAAGTGGTCCTTTCCTGCCTCTTCCAGACCTCAGTCCAAACCCAGATCCAGCAGAGCACCCAGGCTTCAGTCCCAGGGTGCGCACAGGACTAAGCAGTGGGGGGCCTGCACTTCCAAATCTGGGAGTAATAAAACTCCCCCCTATGGTAAACTGTGTCAATGATGTCTTTTTAAAATTTCCTAGCACTTCTCAACTGACTACCCCTTTGGGGGAAAGATTGCTCTTCATGCAAAGAACTGGGAACTCATTACCCAGGACAAATGGGTTTTAAATATAGTGTCCCAAGAACACAGATTTCACTTCCACACATTACCAACACCAAGCAGGTGGCCAGATCTACCCCCAAATCAATGGGCAGAGGCCCAAAAGCAAGTACTTTCTCTCCTAAGTATAGGGGCTATTCAATTGGTACCAGAAGAGGAAAAGAGACAAGGTCTCTACTCCAAAGTTTTCCTGGTGCCCAGAAAAGACAATTCATGGCGTCCTATCCTGGACCTGCCTAATCTAAACACCTTTTTGGTGATTCCAAAATTCAAGATGCTAACTCTTCATCAGTTGCTTCCAATGCTAGGCAAAGATGCCTGGTTGGCAACACTAGATTTAAAGGAAGCATACCTGCACATCCCAATCAGAGAATCTTGCAGAAGATACCTATGCTTCAAAGCAGGCTACAAGCACCATCAGTTATCTGCACTGCCCTTTGGCTTATCTACTGCACCCAGGGTATTCACAAAGTGCCTAGCTCCAGTCATTGCATTTTGCAGGCAAAGAAATATTCAAATATACCCATACCTGGATGATTGTCTAATTCAGGCAGAAAGCCAGGACATACTTTTGAATCATCTGGCCTTTGTACAAAGGGTGCTAACTTGTCTAAGTTACACCATAAATGAAAAAAAATCACACCTGGCACCCTGTCAACAAATTATATTCCTGGGAGCAAGCTTGAATACAACTTCCCAGATGGCTTTCCTCATGCCAGAGAAACAAATTAATTTGACTACCTACTTCAAACAAGTGGCCACAAAAACCCTGCAAGGCAAATACTACAAGCCTTGGGGTTCATGGCCTCCTGCATTCTTCTAATTCCATATGCAAGACTGCATATGTGGAAATTACAATGGTATCTAAAAAGCCTATGGTGTCAGCATTCTCAGGATCTAGAAAAAATTATTCCTATCATACCTTGCCTATGCCTAGAGTTCCTTTGGTGGGCAGAGGCCTGCCACCAAAACAAGGGACTACCATTCACACTACCCCCTGCTGCCCAAACCTTAACAACAGATTCATCAGATTATGCATGGGGGGCTCACCTGGTGGGGAAGTGCATTCAGGGCAAATGGAACCCAAGTCAAATGCACCTGCATATCAATCAAAAAGAAATGTTAGCTGTACAGAATGCTCTGACAGCCTTCAAGGACCACATTCTTCCAGGGCAATTGATGATAATGATGGACCACTGTTATGTGGTATATAAACAAGCAGGGGGTACACATTCTTACCCCCCTCTGCAGTCTACCTATGGCATTGTGGAACACAGCCTTGAGTCACCAAGTGCATCTACAAGCTCAATTCCTGCCAGGAAAACTAAATACACTGGCAGACGGACTAAGCAGAAACCTCATGGGCCCACACAAGTGGAAACTGGAACCAAGGATTTTCAACATGTTGACAAGCAAATGGGGGAGCCCAGATATAGACCTGTTTGCCTCCCCCCAGAACTATCAATTTGACAACTTTTGCAGAAGGACTCCCCACAAACAAGCCTGGAAAGTGGATGCTCTGTCCTTCAGCTAGAAAAACCTATCAGTTTATGCCTTTCCTCCTCTGCCTCTGCTCTCCAAAGTACTACTAAAGATCAAACAAGACAAACCAAGGATAATGTTGATTGCACTAGACTGGCCGCACAAACACTGGTTAACTCCCTCTTGTGCATTGCGTCACTGTTAGCCCTATGGCACCTGCCTCAGATTTCCTACCCTGTTGTCTCAGCAGGAGAACCAGAGTATGCACCCTCAGCTTCAAACACTGAACCTAGCAGCCTGGCTAATTACCTAATCTCTCCTTTACCATCCCTCAGTAAACCAGTGATGGATATCATCCTAGAGGCAAGGAGGCCTAGTACTAGGAAATCTTATGCTGAAAAATGGAAAAGATTCTGTGCCTGGAACCAATCTCAAGGTATGAGCACAGCAGTGCCCAATTTACCTCAGATTTTACAATACTTAACTGAGATGCTTCACAAGGGCCTGTCTTTCTCCTCCATCAAAATTCACACCTCAGCCATTTCAGCTCATTATAACACAGAACCTCTCCCCTTCTCTCATCCACTGCTTAAGCAGTTCCTCAGAGGGGCCAAAACTTTAAGACCACCCAGGAGAGCTCCAACTCTAGCCTGGGACCTTAACTTTGTATTGGAGAAACTCACTCTTTCTCCTTTCGAGCCAGCTGCTACTGCAGATTTAAAATTCCTTTATTCGAAATTAGCTTTCATCTTAGCAATCACTTAAGCAAGAAGGGTATCCAAATTACAGGCCCTTATGGCAGTGGAGCCTTTCATCATCTTTCATGCGGACAGGGTGTCCCTCGGGACCAATCCCTCTTTCATGCCCAAGGTGGTATCCAGTTTGGCCCTTAATCAGTCCATTCATCTGCCAACCTTCTTTCCTAATCCACAGAACAAAGGGGAATGGATATTGCACTCCTTAGATGTGCACAGACAACTTAGATTCTACTTGGACAAGACTAAACCTCAAAGGAAATTTGAACAACTGCTGGTGGCATTTTCTGCAGGGGTAGAGGCGAAGGTTATTTCAAAGCAATCTATTTCTAAATGGATAGGCCATTGCATTCATTTCTGCTATAAGCACCATGGAAAACCTATTCCACAGGAGATCAGACCCCACTCTACCAGGGCTGCATCTACCTCTACAGCCTTTCTCAGAGGCGTCCCTCCCAGGGACATCCTAGAAGCTGCTACCTGGAGTTCTGTGCATACTTTCACCAAGCATTACCATCTGCCAATTTTTTCTAAATCCAGAGCTGGCTTTGCCACTGCAGTCCTGCAGGGCCTTATTGCTGGTACTAATGCTATCTAAATTCCTCCTCCCATTCCTAGCTTTGGGAATCTACCCAAATGTGATGACTGCAACAATGAAACAAGAAGAACTTAGTACAGTTGTGTACACCTGCCATAAATGTAGATGTTCAAGTGTATTCACTGTTGCAGTCCCGGTTACCCTCCTATACCTCTACTCTCCTTTACTATGCTTAAAAGCTTTTTGGTGTATTTGCTTTTTTGTTGGAGATGTAACCTTATATATTTGTAGATTTAATTGCTTCCCATTAGGGGGCACCTGACATCTGGGGCAAGAAAAACTGATGTAATGGCGTTGGCTGCATGTTTTTTTACCCCTGACGACCTGACATCATGCAAGAAGAGACAGCAACCGACGCAGGACCCAAGACTTTGCTAATCAGGCCAACTAAGGGCTACTGCAAGCAGATAACCCAAATGTGATGACTGCAACAGTGAATACACTCGAACATCTACATTTATGGTAAGTGTACACAACTGTACTTTATGTGGTACATAAACAAGCAGGGGGGAACCCACTCCTACACTCTCTGCAGACTAGCCATGGCTCTGAAACACAGACTTTAGCTACCAAGTACACCTACAAGCACAATTCCTGCCAGGCAAATGAAATTCACTGGCAGACGACAAGCAGAAATCTCATGGACCCACACAAATGGAAACTAGAACACAAAATATTCAACCTCTTGAGGAACAAATGGGGGACTCCAGAGATAGTCCTGTTTGCTTCCCCTCAAAGCTACCAATTGAACAAATTCTGCACAAGAACTCCCCACAGTCATGCTTGGAAAGTGGATGCACTGTCCTTTACCTTGGAAAGCCTCTCGGTTTATGCCTTTCCCCCTCTGCCTCTCCTCTCGAAGGTTCTACTAAAGATCAAACAGGACAAGCCAAGGACAATACTGATTGCACCAAACTGGCCACACCGGCACTGGTACCCCCCTCTTGTGCAGTATGACACTGCTACAACCATGGCACCTGCCTCAGACCCCTTCCCTGCTGTCCCAGCAGGCGGGCCAGATTCTGCACCCTCAGCTTCAAACCCTGAACCTTGCAGCCTGGTTAATTCCTTGAGCTCTCCTCTAGCATCCCTCAGTAAGCAGGTGCTGGATGTCATTCTGGAGGCAAGGAGGCCTAGTACCAGAAAATCCTATGCCGAAAAGTGGAAAAGATACTGTTCCTGGAGCCAGGCTCAGGGAATGGGCTCAACAGTGCCCAGCTTACCTCATATTCTGGAGTACTTAACAGAAATGCTCCACAAGGGCCTATCCTTCTCAATTAAGATTCATGCCTCTGCCATTTCAGCACATTATAATACTGAGCCATCCCTCTTCTCTCACCCCTTGCTAAAACAATTCCGTAGAGGGGCCAAAAATTTAAGACCCCCAGGAGAGCTCCCACTGCAGCCTGGGACCTTAACTTTGTATTGGAAAAGCTCAGTCTTCCCCCCTTTGAGCCAGTTGCAACAGCAAATTCCTTTCTTGGAAAATGGCTTTCCTTCTAGCTATCACTTCAGCAAGAAGAGTGTCTGAATTACAGGCCCTCATGGCAGTGGAACCCTTCATTATCTTCCATGCACACAAGGTTTCCCTCAGGACTAATCCTTCCTTTATTCCCAAGGTGGTGTCTAGTGTGACCCTAAATCAGTCCATTCATTTGCCTACTTTTTTCCCTAATCCACAAAACAAAGGGGAATGAATACTGCACTCTCTGGACGTGCACAGACTACTTAAGATTCTATTTGGATAGGACTAAGCCTCTCAGAAAATCTGAGCAGCTGCTAGCTGGCTTTGCTGCAGGGGTAGAGGGGCAGGCCATTTCAAAGCAAACCATTTCCAAATGGATAGCCCATTGCATTAATTTCTGCTACATGCACCATGGAAAACCTACTCCACAGGGGATAAGATCATATTTCACCAGGGCTGCATCTACCTCTACAGCATTTCTCAGAGGAGTCCCTACCAGGGACATCCTGGAAGCTGTTGCCTGGAGCTCTGTACATACCTTCACCAAGCATTACCACCTGCCTATATTTTCTAAATCCAGAGCTGGCTTTGCCACAGCAGTCTTGCAGGGCTTAATAGCTGGCCGTAATGCCCTTTAACTACCTCCTCCCTTCCTTAGCTTTGGGAATCAACCCAAATGTGATGCCTGCAACAGTGAAACACGAAGAACATAGTTCAGTTGTGTACACTTACCATAAATGTAGATGTTCGAGTGTATTCACTGTTGCAGTCCTGGTTACACTTCCTCCAGCCCCCTGACTTCTTTTGGCTCTACCTTTCTTTCCTTTTGGTATATATTTTTTTGTGTATTTGCTTTTTGATGGGGGTGTACCATATCATATAATTGCTTCCTGTCATGGGGGCACCTAACATCTGGGGCAAGAAAAAACTGATATAATGCATGTTTTATACCCCTGATGACCTGACGTCATAGAAGAAGTGACAGCATCCGACGCAGAAATCCGAGGACACTGGTACTGGCCGGCTAAGGGCTTCCTTCAGGCAGATAACCCTTATGTGATGACTGCAGCAGTAAATACACTCAAACATCTACATCTATGGTAAGTATACACAACTGTACTCTGTAAATCTCAGGGCTTTTCCAGGATTCGTGTGGGGACAATTTCTTCAGAGGCAGAGGGGGACATTTTAGTGTAGATGTCACCCTAGAGGCAGAGGAGGCCTGCAGAACCAAGGTTTTAGAGATTCTTTTTCAAACAGGCTCTGTCAGTGCTCCTAAGTGCTGCCAAGACTGTCCAACTCTGGAAGCAATTGGGGGTCAGTTCTCTTTGCACCTAGACGTCTGAACAAACATCACAAGAGATTTATGGGTGCTGAGAATAATATCTGAAGATTATTACATACCATTTTCCCTACTTCCTGATTTTCAAAAGAAGAAACTTCCCAACATTCCAACTTGTCAGAGGAAGGCCAATGCACAAGAAATACAAAATCTGCTAGAAAAAGTATCATCCAGAAGGTCTCGCCTGACCAGATAGGATTTGGAACTTATTCACACTTCTTTTTAATGCCAAAGAAAACAAGGGACTGCAGACCCATTTTGGATCTAAGCAAACTGAACCAGTTTGTAAAAAAAGAGAAGTTCCAAATAGTCACACTTCGGTCCATCCTACCCTTTCTACACAAGGACATTTGGATGTACTCTGTAGATCTTCAGGACATGAATTATTACATCAAAATAGACAGATAATCCAAATGACACCTCTGCTTTTGACTGGGAGCCAGTCATTACCAATTCAGAGCTCTGCCCTTTGCCCTTAACACAGCCCCCAGGGTGTTTACCAAATGCATGGCAGTAGTCACAGTTCACTTGAGACTGAAGGGATTCCAGGTGTTTCAATATCTAGACAAATGGCTCCTAACTGCCCGATCTAAGCATCAACTTCAACATGCCAGGGGCTATTTACTCCAGGTTTGCAACACATTGGGCATTACAACAAATCTTGCCAAATCAAGACTTGCAGCTGTTCAGAGCCTGGAATTCATTGGGACAGTTTCGAACACAACAACACAGCATCTTTGCCTGTCCACTGCATTACTTCTATCAGAAACCAGGTTCAAGCTATTTTTCCCATTCATCTCCCCCAGCAAGGTTAGTACATCAAGCTGTTGGGTCGATGTCAGCTGCCATAATACTACTTCCTCTTGCACACTTTATTCAGATTCTCCAGTGGACTCTAGCTGTACAGTAGTCCAGTCTGTATGAGCCCTAATTTGCAAGCAACACATTCGCTGGTAGATGTAATCAGACGACCTTTGTTTTACTGAACCCAATAGCCGCAGTGACCATGGATGCTTTTCAGCTGGGGTGGGGCATTTCTTGAGAAGAACTGTCCAAGGCATGTGGTTCCCCCCAAGAGACTAAATTGCATATCAATTTCCTAGAAATGAGAGTAGTCCTTTTAATATTGCAGGCATTTCAGGATGTTCTTCCCTTGGAGACTATTGCAATTCAGACAATATGCTTGTAGTCTGGTACATCAACAAGCAAGGAGGAACCTGATCTTACCCCCTTTGCAGAGAGGCCGCAAGGGTTTGGGAATGGGCAATCTCATCAGACCACTTTCTAATTGAGATGCACATCCCTGGGAAATGCAACATGCTTGCCGACAAACTAAGCAGATCCATTGTGATGCCTCATGAGTGGTCTCTTAATCAGTCAGTACAGAATATGATTTTCAGGCATTGGGACCAAACTTGCTTAAGCCTATTTGCCACTCCTCTCAACAAGTGCAGCAAGGACTTTGCTCGCCCCCCCCTCCCAGGGGAGTCACCAAGACATGCACCTGTTCACACTTGGCCAGTGCATTTCCTCCTCTCTCCCTGATTCCAAGATATTTGCAGAAAGCAAGCAGGCTGAAGAGCTCAATAATCCTTATTTCCCCCTTCTGGCCTCAGGAAGTATGGTTCCTCTTTCTACAGTCTCATCTTCATTATCCTCTATGGATACTGGAGCCTACTCAGGATCTCCTCTCTCACACGGGGATTCAGCACTCCAGTATTTAGGCCGTCAATCTGATAGCATGGTTTCTCTACTTCCAGTACTAGTGATACAGTCCAGGCTTTCTTCCCCAGTTTGTGACATTATTTTGGCTTCTCAAAGGGATTCTACCAAAACGTTTATAAAAGTAAATGGAAAAGTTTCTCTGTTTGGGTATTGGATAAGGAGATTGATCCTTTTTCAGAACCAGTTTCAGCTATTCTTCATTTTATGACAACTGTTTTCAAAGATGGAGCTAGTTTCTCTACAGTTAAACTTCAGGTGACAGTAATTTCAAATTTATACATAGGGAATAAATATTGTTCTTTGGCTTTCTCTAGATTGTGTAAAGCTTTTATGAAAGGTAATAAAAACGACCAAGAATTCACCAAACCAATAAAACTAAAAACAAAACTGACCGGACTCAGTGTGAATAAAACACAGTAGATTTAATCACTCAAAACACTATAAATAAGCACTTTCATCTCTCGTAGAGACTTCATCAGATAAAATGCATTCCCATTCACCATGTTTTATATTAAATTGGTGAAATTAATTAACCAATAGTAGAATCCTATTCATTAAATAGTTCAATTTTAGTTAAAGGTGCACAGCACACAAGTTTATGGTGTTTTATGTGATTAAATCTACTGATGTCCTTCAAGAATGCAACTGCAGTCATAACATATGGGTTGTCCTGCCTCAGGCAGCCCTCGGTCGGCCAAATTCCAAAGTCTGGGTCCGGCGTCGGCTGGTGTCGCCTTCTCTCCGACGTCACCACGGCTGGAGTATAAAGGCATCGGCCGACGCCATCTTCTCCAGTCTTTCTTGCCGCGCGGTGCCCGAAGCAGAAGCAGTTCGCAAGTGCCGGTCGGCCAGCTCCTGTGTTTTCAGTACCGAAGTCATCTAAAAGCTAAGTACCCCGTTGGGGAACATTTATTCTTGCCTCAGCCGATGTCAGAACAAATTGAGAAAGTTAATAATTGTTTGTCTTGTGGTAAACAAATACCTCATAAGGACTTCCATTCTCTCTGCCTTCCTTGCCTGGGCCCAGACCATGACGTCTCGGCCTGTGCTGCCTGTGCTTGCTTTAATAAGTGCACTATCAGGCGCCAGGCAGAATTCGCCGAGGACTTTTTCGGTGAATCTTTTGCGTATATCATGCCGTCGGATCAACCGACTACTCAATCTGCTAAAAAACGCAAGGACCGGGACCGACATCCTCGGCCCGCGTCCACTACCGATGCTACTCCCAAACCCTCTGCTAGTGCTCCAGTCCCTTCGGAAGTGGTAAATCTACCGCTCCAGGCCGACGACCTTCGGTCTCGGAGATCTCTCCGGTGCTGGTTGTTGATTTTCCTCCGGAAACCGAAGTTCTGGATCTACCCGACACCATTTCTGTGGACAAGGTAACGCCTGCATGTGGGACTGCTAGGCCTCCTGTATCCATGTCCATCAAGGCCTTTGCACGTGCTAAGGCCGCCAGCCAGGCCAAGGCCCATCCTAGACCTACTGCCCAGGCCCCTTCTTCTGATAAGCAGATCATGTCTCTGGCTGCTGATCTTATTTCCCTTATCAGGGGGTCTCAGCCTCATCCGGAAAGGGGTTCCCAGCCACCTGCAGAGAAAAGGCCCAGGACTGAGCAGGCGGACGACCTCTCCTCGGATGAAGCCTCTGGGGATTCAGAACTTTCTGATAACCAAGAAGAATCCTTCCAGGCCTACGAGGACTCTGATGCTGAGGAGTCAATTCCTTCTGCCTCCCCTCCAGAGGATTTTTCATTTGGTGAAGTCCTTCATTCCATGAGGGAACATTTTCAATGGCAGGGTCAGGAATTCTCTGACTCCAGGAAAAGGCTTCGTACCTTCCTCAAGCTTCCCCAGCACAGGCCTTTAGCTATTCCACCTGTTATGGATGTTTTGGATGATGTTTTCTCTGACTCCAGTGCTAACCCTGATTCTCTTCCTCTGGCTCCTGTCAAGCCGGACAGATATTATAGGGTCCCTGACACTCACAAGCACCTTTTTAAGGCCCACTCTGTGGATCTAGAAACTATTTCACAGGGCCCCAAGGGAGTGGCTACCTCCTCTACCAAAAACCCACTGCCAGCAGACAGGGAAGTAAGGTCCCTGGAGAGATGGGGTAAAAAAGTATATACTTCTACTACCCTGGCCATGAGGTCACTAAATTGCCTTTTTCACATGTTTCAGTACCAGGATTTTCTCCTGGATGATTTACAGAAAAAGTTAGCTTCTCCTGAGCCTATTGATAAAAAGGCATTGCAGGATCATATACATAGCACTCAGCAGGTTAATAACCATTTTCTACAGTGTGGTTATGATGCACTGGAAGCTTCATGTAGGGCAGCTATGACTGGGGCTGTGATACGTAGACATGCTTGGTTAAAGGATCAGTCTTTGCCTGACCATGTTAAAGTAAAGTTACTTGATGCACCTTTGGAAAAACAGAAGCTTTTTGGTGCTAATGCACAAGATGTATTGAAATCCATAGAGGAAAAAGCAAAATCAGTACAGACAGTCAAGGATTTCCTTCAGGTTCAGCCACCCATATTCAGCAGAAACTGGCCCTCAAAGAATTGGTCCTTCCCCAGCTCAGACAAGTTTCAAAGGGGAAAATGCAGACGTGCCCGAGGTAGAGGGCAATACCGAGGATCTTACAGGGGACGCCAATGGCAACCTCCAAATCAAAGAAGTGGTGCAGACAGTTCAGCTGCACCACAAGGACAATCACAATGACTTGAATTTCATTCCGCCTACAAAGGTCCAAAGAGAAGCACCCTTGGGCAGAAAATTATCCTTATTCTCACAAAACTGGCATATCTTAACCAAGGACAACTGGATTCTGGATTTGATAGACAAAGGTTACAGATTCCACTTCCACACATTACCAATAAGACAAGGCACGCTAAACCTGCCACATCATCAAAGGGCAGAGGCATTCTCTCAAGTTTCCAAGCTGTTAAGCATAAAAGCAATAGAAAGGGTTCCTCCTCAGGAGCAAGGCCAGGGATTTTATTCAAGGCTGTTCCTTGTTCCAAGAAAAGAAAACAAATGGAGACCCATACTGGACTTGTCATCTCTAAACACTTTTCTCATAGTGCCAAAGTTCAAAATGCTGACGTTGCAGCAACTCCTTCCCATGCTGGGCAAGGGGTCTTGGCTGGTCACTCTGGACCTCAAGGAGGCATACCTGCATGTCCCAATCAGACAAAGTTGCAGAAGATACCTCAGATTTCTTGCAGGAACAGAGCATTATCAATTCTCAGCATTGCCATTTGGCTTATCTACTGCTCCCAGAGTGTTCACGAAATGCCTGGCATCAGTAGTGGCACACTGCAGACTGCAGGGGATTCAAATATACTCCTACTTGGACGACTGCCTCATACAAGCAGACAACAAGCAAACCTTAAAAGAAAATTTGGACTATGTCATGCATCTACTGCAGGCCTTGGGATACACAGTCAGCATTCAGAAGTCAAAACTACTGCCATCCCAACAGATTATTTTCTTAGGAGCCAAACTGGACACAGAAAACCAAATGGCCTACCTCACAGAGGAAAAGCAGCAGCATTTACCAGAGTACTTCAAAGGCCTAGCAAAACTCTCCCAGCTGACTGCAAGGAAAATCCTGCAGGCCCTGGGGTTCATGGCATCTAGCATCCTTCTGATACCTTTGGCAAGACTTCATATGAGAAAGCTGCAATGGTATTTTAAAAACTTATGGTCTCAACACAGCCAAAGCCTAGAGGACATAATCCCACTTATCCCATGTCTGCAAAAAGAATTTTTATGGTGGGCTCAAGCCAGTCAGCAAAACAAAGGTATGCCTTTCAACAGACCTCAAGCAGGCCAAATGATTACAACAGACGCCTCAGACCATGGATGGGGGGCGCACATGGAGGACAGATGCATTCAGGGGCAATGGACCTCAAAGGAAAGACATCTGCACATAAACCAAAAAGAAATGTTGGCAGTGATACATGCAATTGAGACTTTCGAAAAATCACTACAACAAGGACATTTACTGATAAGGACAGACAACACCACTGTCATGTGGTACATAAACAAGCAGGGATGCTCTCATTCTTATCCCCTCTGCAGACTAACAATGCTTCTCTGGGAAAAATCCCTGAGCCTGAAGATACATTTACAATCCCAGTTTGTACCAGGCAAGGACAATGTACTGGCGGACAACCTTAGCAGAAATTTCATGGATCCACACGAATGGATGTTGCATCCTCACATTTTCTCTCAACTGACGAAGACATGGGGAAAACCGGATGTAGATCTTTTCGCATCCCACTTAAATCATCACCTGAAAAAGTTCTGCACAAGGACTCACCATCCTCTAGCCTGGAAGACGGATGCTCTCTCCTTCAGCTGGAATTCTCTAAAAATTTATGCATTCCCTCCTCTGACTCTGCTGACCAATGTGATACTGAAGATCAAAGCAGAACAACCAACAGGTATTTTGATAGCTCCAGACTGGCCAAGGCAACACTGGTACCCATTGCTATTGACCATAACTCGGACCAAACCATGGCCTCTGACTCTATGGCCACTGCTCCTAACACAACACAATTACAGGACTGTACATCAAGACCTGAAATCATTACACCTGACAGCCTGGAGGCTAACGTGACTTCTCCACCTACCTCTCTATCAAAATCGGTTCAAGAGATTTTGCTGGAAGCACGCAGACCTTCCACAAGAAAAGCATATTCAGCCAAATGGAAGAGATTCAGCATATGGAATGCCAACAGGGGTCAGGACACAGCATTACCGAGTATACCTCAGATTTTAGAATACTTGGCAGAACTACTTCATACTGGACTTTCATGCCTCAGTAAAGATTCATGCCTCAGCAATCTCAGCAAAATACAACTGTGACCCTCCAGTGTTTTCTCATCCCTTGCTAAGACAGTTTCTAAGGGGAATAAAGAATATCAAACCTCCCAGAAAACAGCCAGTACCTGCATGGGACCTCAATTATGTGTTGGAAAAATTAACCCTTCCTCCATTTGAGCCAGCAGCAAGTTCAGAAATGCAATTTCTTTCATGGAAGACGGCCTTCTTATTGGCAGTCACATCTGCAAGAAGAGTTTTGGAGATACAGGCACTCATGGCAGTGCCTCCCTTCCTCATTTTTCATCAGGACAGAGTTTCTTTAAGAAACAATCCTACATTCATGCCCAAAGTTATTTCCAGGGTGTCTCTAAATCAAGCTATTCACCTGGCTGCATTCTTCCCCAATCCTCAAAATAGGGGGGAAAAGCTAATGCACACTTTGGACATACACAGACAACTACATTACTACTTGGACAGAACTAAGGCCACCAGAAAGTCTGACCAACTGTTTGTAGCCTATGCTGCTGGAATGCAAGGAAAAGCCATCTCCAAACAAACAGTTTCAAAATGGATTGGACATTGCATCAGATTCTGCTATTCTTTCCATGGAAAATGTGTGCCAGCCAATATTCCACCAGAGCTATGGCCACTTCCACTGCTTTCCTAAGAGGAGTGGCAACAAAGGACATTTAGAGGCTGCTACATGGAGCTCCGTGCATACATTTACCAAGCACTACAACCTGCCCTTATATTCCAGATCCCGAGCAGGCTTTGCTTCGGCTTTCCTGCAGGGGGATTTTAGCTACACCATCCTTATCTTAGTTCCATCCACCCCCAGCTTGGCTATGGTATTCAACCCATATGTTATGACTGCAGTTGCATTCTTGAAGGACATAGTACAGTTTTGTACCTACCATAAATGTAGATGTCCGACAGATATGCAACTGCAGTCAGATTTTCCCTCCCACCTACCCCTCTGTATCCTTCTATTTGGGTCCTTACCCCTTTTCCCATTAGCTGGGGGTATTCCTATGGTGTATCTGTTTATTACTGTTGTGCATGTTTGGGATTATTTTTATCCATTTACCAAATTCAGCCTTCCTAGGAGGGCACCTGGCATCTGGGGCAAGAAACACTGAAGAAGATGGCGTCGGCCGATGCCTTTATACTCCAGCCGTGGTGACGTCGGAGAGGAGGCGACACCAGCCGACGCCAGACCCAGACTTTGGAATTCGGCCGACCGAGGGCTGCCTGAGGCAGGACAACCCATATGTTATGACTGCAGTTGCATATCTATCGGACATCTACATTTATGGTAGGTACAAAACTGTGCTTTTTATTTGCACGGAGTCCGGATAGTTTTGTTTTTAGTTTTATTGTTTTTATGAAAGGTATTTTTCTTCTGAGGCCTCCAGTAAAAGAGCCCTTGCCACCATGGGATCTTACTGTGGTACTTGAAAGTTTAACACAAAAAAACTTTGAACCATCAGATCTGGTCTAAAATTTCTATTATGAAAGACAGTTTTTTTCATAGCTGTAACTTAATCTAAAAGAATTTCTGAACTCCAGGCTCTTTCAGCAAAAACTCCTTACATTGTTTTTCACAGAGATAGGGTTTCTCTGTGGACTTGACCTTTTTTTTTTTTAACCTAAGGCAGCTTCTGAAAATAACATCAACCAATCCATTCACTTGCCAGTTTTGTTTCCTAATTTTGATAATATAGGAGAGTGCATGCTACATTTCCTTGATGTACACAGAGCACATTTTACCTTGACAGGACAAAACAGTTTAGAAAGTCAGAACAGCTTTTTGTATGTTTCACTCCAAATTGCTTAGGCCAGTCAGTCTCTGAAGTTACACCACCTAAATGGATTACAGACTGTATGTCCTGGATGTATGCTCAGAATGGTATGACATTACCAAAACCTCCCCTAGCTCACTCATCTAGATCCATGGCTACTTAATCTGCTTTTTTGGTCAAGAACATCTGTTGACATTTGTGCAGCAGCTATGGGGTCCAAGACTCATATCTTTGTTTCACATTACCAAGTGGACATCATGTCTAGACATACTGCCAGTACTCTGGAATTTCCTTCCATGAGAGCCACCTAAGGTCAGTTTAGCTGGGCGCACTGTTCTGTAATTGAGGAAGAATGAAAAGGACATCAGATCTGAAGATTTCATTTGATCGTCATCCTGTGGGGTTCAGCTCCAACATCGGATCTGACTTGGCTGTATACTGTAGCTCTAGGATGTGAAAAATCTGAGCTCCTCCCCTCCCCATAATTTCCTGCTCTCCCTTCATCTCTCAGATCTCGTTTGCTGTGTTTTTGACCAGCATTGGGATTGCGATTATCTGAGCTCCTTTGGGTTTTGTGAGTTTTCTAATAATTTCTTTGAAATTTCTTCCTACCCAGTGTAGTTCTACCTATCTTGTCTCTATAACCACATGGATCCGTTTCCTTTTCTTTATAAATAGCTGTGTGTGTGTGTGTGTTTGTGTATATAAGCAAAAAAATAAATAAATAAAGTATCTATGTAGTGTAAGCTACTGTATTTAAAAAGTGTTCTAATGTAGAAACCCCTTCCATTTTCTAGGCTACTTGTCTTTTTTTGCCTTTACAATATCTGATAAACCAATGGAGTTTAAGAAGTGTGCTACCTGTGGGCATAAAGTCCCTCTTTCTGATGTCCACATGGAGTGTGTTTTTTGCTTGGGGGTGTGTTGTTTGCTTGGGGCCTCTCACTTGGACTCATCTTGTTCAATCTGTGCTGGTTTCAATCAGTGCGTGCTGATTGACAGAAGAAATAAGCTGATCCTTAAGGGTCTTCTTCCTTCTTTTTCTGGTTCTCCTTCCACTTCAGGGGCTCAAACCTCCACCAAGAAACAGAGAAAAGAAAAGGTCTCTGGACAGAGGTACTCCCTTACGTGGTGAGCCTTCTTGCAAGTCCATCAAAACTTTGGATCCTAAGCCCTTAGATCCGAGTGTCTCCAAGGAATTGGGCCAGTTCTGTTCCCCCAAGTTTTCTCCAGAGCCGATTACCTCCAGGCCTAAGTTGCTACTGCTTCAGTCTCCTAGAACAGCCTCCAGGCCCCCTTCTGTTGCTTTGTCCGCCAGGACCTCCCAGACCCTCTCTGTAGCGGAGGTTGACAGAATGTTGATGACATTCCTCAAGGCACAAATTCAACTGGAGGCTTTGCCTGCTCCTTCTGTTGTTGGATGCAGTAGCCACCAACCTTCTTTTGTTCTCAGTTCTCCTTCTCTGAGCCGCTCCCGGCTTTGGAGTTGTCGGGTCGGATAATCCAGAGTGCCGACAGGTATGATTATTTCGACTCCGGTTTTCCTGAGTAGTTCGGCCGTGAGAGTCTCTGATAGGGGTAACTCTCGAGCTGTAGTTCAGGTGTCAGGTCTGAGAGTTTGATGCTATCTGCAAAGTTTATAGTGCTGTCTCTTCCTCTTGGAGCCTTGACACTTGATAGTTTGGCTCCGACTCCCCTCTCTGATCCAGGAGTGACAGGGACTCATAGGGTTTCTCTGCTAACAGCTTCATCTCTGGTGAGGGTTCCCATCCCCCCCCAGCATTCAAGGTGGTGGAGAGGGTTCTCTCCACCCCTAAAAGAGACTATACTCTCCTTCCCTTGGAGCTCAGTCCCTCCTCAGGAGAGTTTGTAGAAGAGTCATCCTTTCTATCTCCTGAACAGCCTGCCCAGAAGAGCTTCCAGACCCTTCTGATACCTCCCAGGAGCACCCAACCAAGGAGGTTCCTCAGAAGCACACTTGCAAAAAGAGACATGTGGATTCTTCCCCAAATCTTTCACTGAGCACACCGATTTGGAGGAAGGGGAAGGGTCCTCAAGATCCCCACCCAAGGATGTCTCATTTGGGGACATCATGGAAATTCTGTGCCAGAAAGGTGGGTTGTCCTCCCAAATCCCTAATCCAGAAGAGTCTGTGTTCCTGGAAGCCTTTAGGTCAGGCTCATGTACTTCTTGTGAATTTCCCCTGCAGACCCTCATATTGAGCTTATCTCCCACAGGGCATAGAAAGAGACGGACACAGTGGAACTCATCCCGAAACACCCAGACAAAATCCTTAGCACCCCTTCAGATAGACCCCCATTGGACTAAGGGTGTCTCTATCGATGCCATGGTGGATGCAGCAGCCACCAAGAAGGAGCTGGCCCAGGAAAGCTCCTTAATTCACCCTCCCAAACAGGGAGTCTCAGGTGGTGGACAGATTTGGTAAGTGAGTATACGCTTCTGTGACTTTAACTTTGCGGTCACTGAACTATTTAGCACATGTGACCAGATTTCAGAAAGATCTGGTAAAGGAGCTCTCTAGTTTTGCCCCAGGGTCCATGTCTGCAGAGGAACAGAAAACCCTTTCTTCCAGAATGGCCACCCTTCATTCTATAGTGAAGACATCCATGAGACTAATCTTGTATGGGGAAGAGGGTACCTCACGGGTGTCCATTTCAGGCATTGCTATAAGGCGCCACACCTGGATGCAGCTCTGTTCATCACAGAGCCCTTTAAGGCATCTTTTACTACTGCCCCTTTCAATGGATCATCTTTATTTGGTCCCACGGTTAGAGAGAGACTCTCAGAATGAGGAGAATGGGAAGATCTTGTCTGCTGTTAGAACCAGTTTTGCCACCCCTTAACGATCCTTTTCCAGGAGTCAAATGTGGTGGCAAAAAGTTGCGGTTCTGAAGATCTCAAGGTCCTTTCCAGGAATCACAGGTAGACTTTTCCTCCAGCGGCAGAGTGGGAAATGGTGTGAATGGTGGACACCACCCTCATAGTAAAGTGGTCCCATGAACCAGGGGTCTCGAGATACCTTCTCAGACAGACCCAATCAGTGATCCTGCAGGATTGCCTGTCTGCTCATCTGTGAAATCAGGGGATGTTTCTCTACACCAAATAGCCTGGGAAGCCATCAGAAGTGACTGTTGGGTGTTACACATCATATCCAGAAGCTATGTCATACCCTTTTCCAAAGTCTTCCTCCTTCCAAGTCCCTCCCTGATATTCCACCCAGTCTGAGGGAAGCTGCAGCCTTAGAAATTTCAAAGCTGCTCACAAAAACAGTCACCTAGACCATCCCACAAGACCAGTTTAGATCAGGCATCTATTCCAAGTTCTTTTTAGTGCCCAAGAAAACAGGGGACCTTGGGCCCATTCTGGATCTGACAAACCTGAACAAGTTCATTGCCCATTCAAAGATGTTCTTCGTGTTTCCACTGTGCAGTCATCACACTTGGGATGTTCTTTGTGTTTCACTGTTGCAGTCATTACATTTGGGTTATCTGCTTGCAGTAGCCCTCAGTCGCCCTGATTAACAAAGTCTTGGGTCCTGCGTCAGCTGCTGTCTCTTCTTCCATGACGTCAGATCGTCAGAGGTATAAAACATGCAGCCAACGCCATTACATCAGTCTTTCTTGCCGTGCTGTGCCCGAAGCAGTTCGCAAGTGCCGATCGGCCGACTCCTGAAATTTTCTGTTGGCATATTTTCGCCTCTAAATATTTCGGTTCAATTATCCAGAAATGTCATCAGTTAGCCATCCGACTACCAGTGTTCAGAGACAGGCCGCCTAGGTCCAAAGCTGCCGACGACACTTCTCCTAAGCCAGTCGCCAGTTCGCCGGTACTCAGTGAGGCAGTTTCGCAGCCCCTGATACCCGCTACTTCTGATTCGCAGGCCTCTACTGAGACCCATTCAGTGTCTGGTATGCTGCGAGATGCTTCAACTGTGGAACCTGCGGATGTCTCTACCTTGGATGGGTCTGGAGCCGCTGTGCAGGCACCTGCTTCTGAGGGTGTATTCAGGCCTATGGACTTGCATATTAAACCGACGCCTCCTTCTTTAAGGCCTAAGTCAAGAACCATGCCTAAGAAACCGACGCCCAGGCCGCATGCTCAGGTCTCTATGCCTAAAAAGCAAATGATAAGAATGGCTGAAGATCTTATAACTATAATCAGGGGAAGCCAACCACCCCTTTCTAAGAGACCTAGGACTGAATTTGTTTATGAATCTTCTGACCAGGATTTTGATTTTTCTGATTCTTCTGATCATCTGGATTTACCCTTATCTACTTATGAGGATCTCATGCAGAGGACTCTATTCCCTCTGCTTACCCTCCAGAAGATTTTTCTTTTGGTGAAATCTTGCACACTCTAAGGGAGCATTTCCACTGGGAAAGCCAGGATTGTTCTGATTCAAAAAAGAGGTTTAGGGATTTCGTACTCCTGCCTCAGCATAGGCCTTTAGCTATACCTCCTGTACTAGACATTGTTGATGCCTTTTTGGAATCTAGTTTGGCCCCTGATTCTTTGCCTCCTGCTCCTAGAAAACCTGATAGATACTACAGGGTTCCTGATTCTCACAAGTACCTTTTTAAAAATCCTGTTGCAGATCCAGAGACTATTTCACAGGGACCCGAGGACATTAAGGGTAAGAAGGTTTACACTCCTGCAACCTTGGCCATTAGGGCCTTAAACTGTCAGTTTCATATGTTAAAATATCAACATGTTATTGGATTACTTAAACAGAAAATGTTTATTTCTGAATGTGCTGAAAACAAAGAATTACAGGATTTAATGCATTCTGCTGAACAGGTTGGAAAACGTACTTTGCAATGTGGATTTGATTCATTAGAGGCCTCTTGCAGGGCTGCTGTCACTGGGTCTGTACTCAGAAGACATACTTGGCTTAAGGAGCAATCTTTGCCTGATCATGTTAAAGCTAAACTGTTGGATGCTCCCTTACATCAGGACCACCTGTTTGGCAACAAAGCTGAGGAAGATGTTCTTCGTGTTTCACTGTTGCAGTCATTACATTTGGGTAATCTGCTGGCAGGTTGCCCTCAGTTGGCCTGATTAACAAAGTCTTGGGTCCTGCTTCGGTTGCTGTCCCTTCTTCCATGATGTCAGGTCGTCAAGAGTATAAAACATGCATCCAATGCCATTACATTAGTCTTTCTTGCCGTGTGGTGCCCGAAGCAGAAGCAGTTTGCAAGTGCCTGTTGGCCGACTCCTGACATTTTTGTTTTTGAATTTCAGAACCAAAGTCTTCAATTTAAAACTAAGTACCCCGTTGGGGAAACTTTTTCTTGTTCCTCACCGATGTCAATAAAAGTTAACAATTACATTACTTGTGGAAAGCAAATACCTCAGAAAGATTTTCATTCATACTGTATTCCTTGCCTAGGCCCTGACCACGACATACCTTGCTGTCAGTTTTGTGCTTTATTTAATCAATGCACTATCCGTCGTCGGTACATTTTTGCCTCTAAATATTTCGGTTCTCGGATTAATTATCCAGAAATGTCATCGGTTAGCCATCCAACTACTGGGATTCTGAAAAAACGCAAAGATAAAGACAGGCCAACGAGGTCCAAAACTGCCAACGATGCTTCTCCTAAGCCATTCGACAGTTCGCCGGTACTCAGTGAGGCACTTTCGCAGCCCCTGATACCCGCTACTTCTGATTCGCAGGCCTCTACTGAGACCCATTTAGAGTCCGGTATGCCGCGAGAGGCTTCACCTATGGAACCCGAGGATGTCTCTACCTTGGATGGGTCCGGAGCCGCTGTGCAGGCACCAGCTTCTGAGGGCGTATTCAGGCCTACTGACTTGCATATTAAATCGACTCCACCTTCATTACTAAGGCCTAAATCTCGATCTATGTCTAAAACACCAAAGCCCAGGCCACATGTTCAGGCCCCTATGCCTAAAAAACAAAGATCAAAATGACTGAAGATCTAATTACTCTAATCAGGGGTAGTCACCCCCCCCCAAGAGGCCCAGGGCTGAGCTTGATTATGAATCTTCTGATCAGGTTTCTGTTTCTGTTCTGACTCTTCTAATGACCTGGATTTGTCCATGCCTACTTATGAGGATTCTGATGCAGAGGATTTCATTCCCTCTGCTTCCCCTCCTGAGGATTTTTCTTTTGGGGAAACTTTACATACCTTGAGGGAGCATTTCCACTGGGAAAGTCAAGAATTTTCTGATTCAAAAAGAGGCTTAGGGATTTCCTTCTTCTACCTCAGCATAGGCCCTTGGCTATACCTCCTGTACTAGACATTGTTGATGATGTGTTTTCGGAATCCAGTATGGCCCCTGATTCCCTGCCTCCGGCTCCTAGTAGACCTGACAGATACTACAGGGTTCCTGATTCCCACAAGTTCCTTTTCAAAAATCCTGTTGCAGATCCAGAAACCATTTCTCAGGGGCCCAAGGGCATTAAGGCTTCTACTGCTAAAAATCCTACCCCTTCTGATAGAGACCCAAGGGCGCTGGATAGATGGGGTAAGAAGGTTTATACTTCTGCAACCTTGGCAATCAGGGCTTTAAACTGCCAGTTTCATATGTTAAAATATCAACAGCATATTATTGGACTGCTTAAACAGAAAATTATGTGGATTCCTGACTATGTGGAAAATAAAGATTTACAGGATTTATTGCATTCTGCTGAACAAGTTGGAAAACATACTTTGCAATGTGGTTTTGATTCTTTAGAAACCTCCTGCATGGCTGTTGTTACTGGGTCTATGCTTAGAAGGCATGCTTGGCTTAAGTAGCAATCTTTGCCTGATCATGTTAAAGCAAAATTGTTGGATGCTCCTTTAAATCAGGACTGTCTGTTTGGCAATAAGACTGGAAGATAAAGCTAAATCTATGCAAATTGTTAAAGATTTCTTACAAGTACAACCTCCAAGATTTTTCCAGCTCCTTCCAGATCCTCTCAAGCCAAACCCAGACACACCAAAAGTACCAGGGTTCAGTCCCAGAGGACTCTCAGAACTAAGCAATGGGGGGGCCTCCACTTCCAAATCTGGAAATAACAAGACACCCCCCTATAGTAAACAGTCTCAATGACTTTCTTTTAAAATTACCGATCACTTACCTTTTAGCCGCCCCTTTGGGGGGAAAGATTGCTCTTCATGCAAAGAACTGGGAACTCATAACCCAAGACAAATGGGTTTTAAATATAGTGTCCCAGGGATACAGATTTCATTTCCACACATTTCCAACACCAAACGGGTGGCCAGACCTCTCCCCAAATCAGTGACCAGAGGCTCAAAAACAAGTACTTTCCCTTTTAAACATGGGTGCTATTCAACCAGTACCAGAAGAGGAAAAGGGACAAGGTTTCTATTCCAGGCTTTTTCTGGTACCCAGAAAAGACAAATCATGGCATCCAATTCTGGACCTGTCTACTCTAAACATCTTTCTGGACATTCCAAAATTCAAGATGCTGACTCTTCACCAGTTACTTCCTATACTAGGCAAAGATGCCTGGTTGGCAACTCTAGATTTAAAAGAAGCATACCTGCACATCCCAATTAGGGAATCTTGCAGAAGATACCTATGCTTCAAAGCAGGCTACTTGCATTATCAGTTCTCTGCATTGCCCTTTGGCTTGTCTACTGCGCCCAGGATTTTCACAAAGTGCCTGGCTCCAGTTATTGCATTTTGCAGCCAAAGAAATATTCATACCTGGACGATTGTCTAATTCAGGCAGAAAACCAGGGCATAATTCTAAATCGTCTGGTGTTTGTATAAAGGGATCTAACTTGTCTGGGGTACACCATAAACAAAAAGAAGTCACAACTGGTACCCTCTCAACAGATTACATTCATGGGTGCAAGCTTGAATAAAACTGCCCAGATGGCTTTCCTCACACCAGAGAAGCAAATTAATTTGGTAACTTACTTCAAGCAAATGGCCACAAAAACCCTGCTATCTGCAAGACAAATACTGCAAGCCTTGCGGTTCATGGTCTCCTGCATTCTTCTAATTCCATATGCAAGACTGCATATGAGGAAACTACAGTGGTACTTAAAAAGTCTATGGAGTCAACATTGCCACAGCCTGGAAACAATGAATGTCTAGTATCTTCATATGCTAGGGATGTAGTTACCTCGACCTTTGCTTCACGCGCCCACTGGTTCGAGCCGGTTGTTTGGTTCCACCGGCAGATCTCGTTATCCCCCCTTTTCTCTTTACGATAGTTACTTTTTAGTTGGGTTGCAGCCACAGCTCTGTTAGTCATTTGTTGTTTTCCTTTAAAAATTGTTTCTGTTTTTTTTTTTGTTTTATTAGAACTTTCCCCTCTTAGCCTTTTTTTGTTGTTTTAAAAGGACCTTTTTTTCTTTTTCTTTTTTTTTTGTTTCATTTTTTTTTTTTTTTATTTTTTCTTAGTAATCTTTTTTTTGTGCCATTTTGTGTTTGTGTGTTTGTGTTAGTGTAGTTTAGTGTTTAGTAGTCTGTCAATTGTGTTTAGTGTTTTTATGCTACTGTTTTAGAGGTGTATTTTAGTGCTTTCACAAAAGTTGTGTCTGTTGTCTGGTGTTAGTTCCTGCATGTCTCCTGTGCTGTCTGCCATGGCTTCAGCCCCAGTATCCTGCGTGCTGTGAAAAACATCTCTCTCAGGAGCGGCTTGTTGTCAGAAAATGGCTCTCTGTCCTGCTTTGAAGACCTGCTCCTCCTCCTGTCTGTCTGCCATGGCTTCCCCCCCAAGGTCCTGCAGGAAAGAAAAAACAAGCTCATAGAGAGAGGCTTGTTGATGCCGCCTCCTTCCCCTCCACAGTTTTTGTTAGTTTCCCTCCGCTCCGGAGCCGCTTCCTATCCGCTTAACCGCGGTCGGCTTCTCGGTTCAAGATTAGCCTCCCCGGCGAGCCGGCTGGGCCGATCCGACTTCGAGTCGACTTGATCTTCAGCATTCTGCCTTCAGTCGGAGCCGAGGTCTGAACGCTGTCAGTCTGTTCATTCAAGGTTGACTTTCGGTCCAGTCATGACCTTCGTCGCCCTGCGACCTCCTGTTTCTGGTTCTGGGCATCTCCCCCGGAGATGTCCCTAGCCCTGTCCCGAATCATCCTCTCGTTCCTCGCCGAACTTGTCCGGGGTCCGACAACTTGAGGAGTGAGCTCGGAGAGCCTCAATCTCCTCTGGCGCCACCCAGATGAGCCATGCCCATTGTCTCGGATCGGCCTGTCCCGGTCGCTCTCTTCCTTCCTCCTTCTCGACGTTTTGACTTCGGGGGGAGGCTCCGTCGGAACCCGAGACCGTGAGATTGTCCGGGCATCTCTCGGGTGCTTCCGACGCTGGTGTCTTCTTTGGGGCCCGTGGGGTTCCCTCGGGGAACCCCGCTCTCGGGCTCATCACTCCTCGAGGCCCGGGGCCTGGCTCGAGCCCGACTCCCTCTCGGTGCTTGAGAAGGGGGTGCCGGCGCCGTCATGCGGCCTCGGCCAGAGCTGTCTCCAGGGTGCTGCCTCATAGCTCTCCCCTCGAGCGGGGACTGCTGGCTCTGCCTGACAGAGTGCTGACCCTCAGCTGGGAATCATTAGAGCTCTGCAGGCCTCTCCACTTTTCGCGGACCGCCCCCTCCCTCCTCTATGCTGCAGGAGGGACTCCTCGACTCCCTCCACCCCTGACGCAGAGAGCCCCAACCTCAGGAAGAAGGGTTGGGGCGCTCTCCCTCTGGATGGCTCCTCCTGAGACGTAGACATTCTGAGTGGGAAGAGGAAATTGTTCCCCTGGATCCCTTGTCCCTCTTCGTCTATCCTATCGACGTCGGACAGGGAGGTCTCAGATTTCCACACTTTAGAGGTCCCTTCTCTCCTTCCCCATGCAGGGTGGCAAAAGGAATGGACGGCCCCCTTGGCCAGTGGCCCCTCTCCACCCCGGGCGTGTCCCCCTTCACTGTGCCATGGCAGGCGTTTGATTCGTCCCTTCCCCCTCCTCCAGGTCCCCGCAGGTGGTTGCATGCAGGCCATCTCAAAAGAAGATGGTGTGCTCCTGACTCTGTGGACCCCCACTCCCAACAGCTGATCATGGATCATTGCAGCTCCATCAGACAAAGTCTCAGCTTGGTCCAAGTACCTGCTGTGGAATGCGGGTTGCTGCCGCCACAACAGGCCTTGGTTGATCCTTTTGATCCCATCCATTTACTAAAATCTAGGAACCTAGGTCCATGGATAGGTGAGGGTGAGCCGGAGACTAGCTGAATGAACATTTACCTAGTGCTGCAGCTCCACACTATTTCCAACTCACTTTCAGAAGCCAAAGCTATGAGATCAAAGAAATGCAGTAAAGCCTTCCACTCCACTCGCCTGGATTTCCATGAGGCAATGACCTTGGATTGGAGGGTACGGTCTTCACTCCCGCTTGGAAGCTCTTATGCCGCGAACATGGGCCATCAGTGACGCGGAACCTGACTGTACTTCCTTGGCAATAACTTTTCTTTTTGCCGCAATTTTCTTGGGAACATCATCTCTAGTCGTTCACCACTAGGAAGTTTTTGATGGAGCTAGTCTTTTCACTGACAGTCCTAGACCCTCAATGCCGCAGACGAGTCCGATGGCACTCCCGAGACAACAAGTTCAGTCCGTAAAGGGTTATAGCAAGGAGGTTCAAAGGCCAGAGTGGGGGAAACAGTGACGTCCGTAAGAGATCCCCCAGAGGCAAGCCTGAATGGTAGATCTCGGAGCATCTGAGAGCAGGAGAACGCCAACCCAGAGCGAGGTGTAAGGAGAAGCCCCTGACGCCCCAACCAGAACCAATCCTTTGACACAAGACAAATGGGTACAGTCCATCATTCCGAGAAAATCTATTCCCTCCATTCGCTTTCCCTCACACATAGTGTCCAAGCTGAATTTTTCCATCCCTTCCTTCAATTCAAAGGGCTTTTTGCCATCATTTTTTGCTTTTATTGCATTCCCGAAATTCCACCAGATGTTCACAAAAGAAAAATCCCTTCCAGCTGCAAAACCACCAAGTAGGATCCAAAAACTAGGGAAATTTTCCCACTTTGGGATCTCAGTATCTTGAACAGACCAGGGAGAAAACATTAGGATCGGAATCTCTTCCAAGGATCTTTCTTCCCCAAAGAAAACAGGGGAAAAACTGGATGCTTTGGATAAAACAATCTTGAACAACTCAGTCGAAAACAAAATTTAGGATGGTCAGCAGCAATTTCCTTCAGCCCAGGAACCCATCCAATTTCAATGTGCTCAGAAGACCTTCAGGGCCTCACCCACTAATTCATTCACCTTACAGGCGCTCCAGCTCATTGCTCCTTCTCACACTGGCCGGCAGTCCTGGTGGCTCCCAGGCATGGTCGACTGGTCTCACCACACCAGCTCCCACCAAGCATGACCTCTTCTGGACTCCAAGATTACACTTTTTGCCTGTTCCAGAGTGCATCCCTCCTTGGACGACTATTACCTACACTTCTCCCTGTCGCGAAAATCCTTCTGTCAGCCTAAGATTAAAGTCTGTAATGGATAACCCAAAGAGACTGGGTGTCTCAATACTAGAAATTCAATATCTGTTTTGTCCCATATCAGGTACTACATTCTAGCAACAGCAATATTCAATGCCAGTAAACATATCTGCCAAACTAGGGAACCAAGCTTTCCATGACAGTCATCCTTGCATGGATCTACTTCTGGGCAGCGCCATACCCTCCTTCAGGCCAGTTCTACACCACCATTCACATCCTTCATGGACATAACCCCTCTATGTGGTGCCAGATACCACATGGTCTCCCTTCAGTGGATGCTCTGTTCCACACCCAAATACCAGGAACTTGGCTACTCTCATCCCAGCTCCCTGTGGGATCGGGCAAAACCATCTCATGTGGTGGATTGTCCCCCCACGGGCCGTGGGGCCTGATCGGGTGGGGGCATTATCAGGGCAACTCATTAGCAAATGCTTTAAGCATGGGTGGGGGGCTCAATCGGGGTTTCCCTTTGGGAGGGTGAGCTTCAGACAGACAATATGTCTGTAGTGTCTTATGTTCTGGAGATGAGACATCAGACAGATCCACGACATGTCCCTTTGTCAGACATGTAACTTGTGTGGCATTTCTATCCAGACAGACAATATGTCAGTGGTGTGTCATCAGACAGGGGTCTTGTGCATTCATTGGACTAAAGTGGCAGCGTCTAAATTCATGCCTCACGAAAAGTGGTCTCCTTGCTGGTCTGATAAAAGACTCTCATTTCAAAGACCAGTGGTCCAAGAAGACTTCTGTAGTGAGAGTCACAAAGCTAGCAGAGAGACGCCAAGCGCCTATTTTTACCAGGCCCCCAACCCAGCCCAGGCCCTTGCAGTCAATTTTGGCCTCCCGAAGTTTGCCCCGGGCACTTCCTCTTCTTAGTCCAAGTTTGGCACTGATCTCAAGTAATAGAAGAAAGTCTCCCTCACTGATCCTCATTGATCCTCACTGGCAAGTGTGGGCCTCGCCCTGCATGGCATCCATTTCTGCCCTCATTTCTTGTGGGCTGGACCCTAGTTCCAGATCTTTCTCATCCATCAGTGAGACCCAGTTCCCGAGTCCCTCCCTCTCACTTTTTCTCTCCTGTCTTTCCCTCACAGCCCCCTCTCTGAACTCCACTCTCACTTCTCTTCTTCAATTAAATATTTTGGCTTCCTCATCTTTGATAGCTTTTAGAGAATTATTTTGAAGGAATCCCATTTTGAGTTTGTGGAAGCTTGATTTTGAAAGAGATCCTTTCATTAAGTGCTTCACTAGAAGGAATCGACGATCTTCTTGAGTCTCCCTTCCAAGCAGTCTCTCCATCCACTCTTAAGGTTTCATTCTTACTCATCTCTTCAATTGGTAAGGTTCAATTGGCAGCTATTTCTAATTTCCATGTCTCTTCTGAAAAATCTGCCTCTAAGTTTTTCTTTTTCTGTAAAGTTTTTGAAAGGAGTTTTTTCTCAGACCTCTTCCTAAATCCTCCTCTCCTTGCTAGTTCTTTTTTCTTTCCCTTCTTGCCCTTTTTTTCCTTTGAACCTGCAGCCTCATAAAGTTAAAATCTTCTTAAACTCTCTTTCTGGTGGCTGGTGAAGATCAATTTCAGAATCAGAACTTCAAGCACTCAGAACACCTACACTTCCTTACCAGTAGGACAGAGTTTCTAGAGTAACCTTTTGAACTTCACGTCCTTTTTTACTTAAGGTGGTTTCAACATCAAATCTAAACCAATGCATTGACCTCCTGTTTTTTTCCTTTTATTCATTGAAACAAAAACACACTTACAAAAATTACACTGTCTGGATGCGTCAATTCAAAAGCTACTACTAATTTGGACAGGAAACAATTCAATCTGATCTGCTCAGATCAGCAGAAAGGATCACGGAAGGAGCAAAGGGACTTCCTTCCAGAAAGGTATATTTATATCTTACCCTAACTCTCTTATTACAGATTTGTAACTGCAGAGTTAGACACCAAAGCCTAAACTGCCTAATAAGCCTAAAGCCCTAGCCAGAGCTTTTTGGCCTTTTCTCCAAGACCAGACAGACTGCCTATTGACACCATTTCAGCAGCTGCTACTTGGGCCTACTTCCTTTATTTTCCATTATAAGTTGGATGTTGGATTAGGCTTCTAGGCATAGAGTTAATTTTGGTTCCACTGTTCTCAGGAGTCTGTTCCGTTAGGCCACCGGGACAAGGTGCTAGGGCCCGGTCCAGAATCAGCTAGGAGATAGACCCTACTTACAATAATGAATATATAGTTACGTTCTTACCATAATGTTCCATTCTAGTTGTCTTCTTCCCTTCTTTCTTTCCCTCCTTCCCCCCTCCTGGCAGGACAGACCTAGGTGAGTTGTGATCGTGACCTCTCTTTCTTCCTTTCTTATTTAGCTATATGTTATTATTATTTCTTGTTTCAGGATCCACCCTTCTTCTCTTCTTTGTGTTGTTAGAGGTCTGTTTTGTGTTTTTTTTTATCTCTGTGTGTTCTTGGGGTTGGGTTACAAACGACAAGCGAGATCTGAGGTAACTATAGCCTAGCATTATGGGGATAGGGAGGGAGCCTCAGGCGAACCAACTCGAGCTTTAGAGTGGTTTGTGGAGTGGGAGCGAGGAGGAGCTCGAACATCCAGCAAGAAGAAGGCGAGAAGAAGACAACTAACATGGAACGTTATGGTAAGAACATAACTTCTATTTTCTATCACACCTTGCCTATGCCTGGAATTCCTATGGTGGGCGGAAGCCTGCCACCAAAACAAGGGGCTGCCATTCACACTACCCCCTGCCACCCAAACCCTACCTACAGATGCATCAGACTATGCATGGGTTGCTCACCTGGCAGGGAAGTGCATTCAGGGCAAATAGAACCCAAATCAAATGCACCTACATATCAATCAAAAAGAAATGTTAGCTGTACAGAATGCTCTGACAGCCTTCCAGGTCTACATTCTTCCAGGACAACTAATGGTAAAGACAAACACCATGGTTATGTGGTACATAAACAAGCAGGGGGGTACACATTCTTACCCCCCCTCTGCAGACTAGCCATGGCATTGTGGAACACAGCCTTGAGCTACCAAGTGCACTTTCAAGCTCAATTCCTGCCAGGAAAATTGAATACACTGGCAGACGGACTAAGCAGAAATCTCATGGACCCACATGAGTGGAAACTGGAACCACGGATTTTCAACATGTTCACAAGCAAATGGGGAGCCCAGACATAGATCTATTTGCCTCCCCTCAGAACTACCAGTTGGACAAATTTTGCACAAGGACTCCCCACAAAGAAGCCAGGAAAGTGGATGCTCTGTCCTTCAGCTGGAAAAACCTATCAGTCTATACCTTTCCCCCTCTGCCTCTGCTCTCCAAAGTTCTGCTAAAAGTCTAATAGGACAAACCAAGAATGATTTTGATTGCTGCAGACTGGCCACGCCAACACTGTGGTACCCACTTCTGCGCAGTGTGTCACAAATATCTCCATGGCACCTGCCTCAGACCCCTTACATGCTGTCTCAGCAGGAGAACCAAATTCTGCACCCTCAGCTTCCAACATTGAGCCTTGCAGCCTGGCTAATCACTTAATTTCACCCTTATCATCCCTCAGCAAACCTGCGATGGATGTCATCTTGGAGACGAGAAGGCCTAGTACTAGAAAATCTTATGCTAACAAGTGGAAAAGATTCTGTGCCTGAAACCAGTCTTTAGGGATGAGCACAGCAGCACCCAATTTACCTCAGATTTTGCAATACTTAACTGAGATGCTTCACAAGGGCCTTTCTTTTTCCTCTATTAAAATCCACACTTCAGCTATTTCAGCTCACTATAACACAGAACCACCCCTCTTCTCTCATCCCCTGCTCAAGCAGTATCTCAGAGGGGCAAAGAACTTGAGACCACCCAGGAGAGCTTCTACCCCTGCATGGGACCTTAACTTTGTTTTGGAGAAGCTCACTCTACCTCCTTTCGAGCCAGCTGCTACTGCAGATTTAAAATTTCTGTCTTGGAAAACAGCCTTCTTTTTAGCAATCACTACAGCTAGAAGGATATCTGAATTACAGGACCTTATGGCAGTTGAGCCTTTCATCATCTTTCATGCGGACAGGGCATCTCTGAGGACCAGTCCATCCTTCATGCCCAAGGTGGTTTCCAGTGTGTCTCTTAATCAGTCCATTCATTTGCCAACTTTCTTTCCCAATCCACAGAACAAAGGGGAATGGATTCTGCATTCCTTGGATGTGCACAGACAACTAAGATTCTACTTGGACAGGACTAAATCTCGAAGAAAATCTGAAAAATTGCTGGTAGCATTTGCTGCAGGGGCAGAGGAGAAGGCTATTTCAAAACAAACCATTTCTAAATGGATAAGCGATTGCATTCATTTCTGCTATAAGCACCATGGAAAACCTATCTCCCAGGGAATCAGATCTCACTCCACCAGGGCTGCATCTACGTCTGCAGCCTTTCTCAGAGGTGTTCCTACCAGGTATATTCTAGAAGCTTCTACCTGGAGTTCTGTACATACTTTCACCAAGCATTATCATTTACCAATTTTTTCTAAATCCAGAGCTGGCTTTGCCACTGCTGTCTTGCAAGGCCTTATAGCTGGCCCTAATGCTATATAAACTCCTCCTCCCAACCACAGCTTTGGGAATCTACCCTAATATAATGACTGCAGAAGTGAAACACAAAGAACATTGTACAGTTGTGTACACTTACCATAAATGTAGATGTTCGAGTGTATTCACTGTTGCAGTCCTGGTTACCCTCCCTCCAGCCCCCTAGTTTTCTCTGGCTATACCTCTACTTTCTTTTACTATGCTTAAAAACCTTTTTCATGTATTTGCTTTTGGTTGGAGGTATATTTTTGTGTTTTTTAATTTTATTTGCTCTCCATTAGGGCGGCACCTGACATCTGGGGCAAGAAAAACTGATGTAATGGCATCGGTTGCATGTTTTATACCCCTGACGGCCTGACGTCATGGAAGAAGGGACAGCAACCGACGCAGGACCCAAGACTTTGTTAATCAGCCCGACTGAGGGCAACCTGCCAGTAGATTACCCAAACGTAATGACTGCAACAGTGAATACACTCGAACATCTACATTTATGGTAAGTGTACACAACTGTACTTTCTTAAAAAGATGGAAGATAAAGCTAAATCTATGCAAACTGTTAAAGATTTCTTATAAGTTCAGCCTCCAAGATATAGTAGGCATTGGCCCTCTAAGAATTGGTCCTTTCCGGCCCCTTCCAGGTCTTCTCAATCCAAACCCAGACACAGCAGGAACCCCAGGATGTTATGTAGTCCTATCTCGCCTACATTCTTTACTCATGGGTTCGGAGCCGAGAATCGGCTCCGACTCGGCCAACTTATTTTCTAGCATGAAGTCTCTAATTGACTGGGCTAACCCGGTATCCCAAGATGCACCTCGCCCTAGCCCCAGATCTCGTTTACCGCTCGTAGAGTTAGGGCGTGTTCTCACTTGGCTGTGGCTAAGTAACCTTTCTATACTTTTCATAAGTATTTAGCAGTCTGTTTCTAGTAAAAAGCTATTTTAATAGCTAGTTTTCTTTGTGAGTGTACTGTGTGAGCGAGTTGTGTTTTTTTTTGTGGTATCCCTCTTTTGGCGGGCTAGGCCCGTTTAAATTAGAGGACCTAGTCCTCTCTGATGTGTTTTTTTTTGTGTAAAATTGTGATGTTATGTGATCCTATCTCGCCTACATTCTGTACTGATGGGCTCGGAGCTGATCCCTCGGCTCCGACTTGGCACGCTATGCTATAGAGCGAAGCCTCTTATTGGCTGAGCTATTCTCTATCCCAGGATGCACCACCACTAATCCCCCAGATCTCGTTTGCCACTTACAAGCTAGGACGTGGTCTCAAACTTGGCTGAGCTAAGTACTGTTTTTTTCTAAAGTTTCCTGTCAGGAAATTCCTTATTCTTACCCAAAAGCTGTTTTAACAGCTATTGTTGTTGTACGAGTGTATTTTGGTTCATTTTTCTGTGGTAAATTGTGTGTTTGTTTAGGGGAAAGGTTTCCCGTTTAAGTTAGAGGGGCCTTCCCCTATTCTTCAGCTAGTTTCTCATTTTGCTTTCAAGGAGGTCAAGTACCTGTTTAAGTTAGAGGGTCTTGGCCCTCCTTTTTAGTGGTTTCTGACTTTGTATTGTACCGTTTAAAAAAAAAAAAAAAAAAGTTAAAGTTAAATATTTTGTATTGTGGTAAATCTTTGTTCTAACAAAATAGTGCTTCTTTCCACTGGTTTAGTGTTTTTTGATAGGCATTATTATGTCAAAAGAACATAGACCCTCAGGGTTCAAAAAGTGCACGAGGTGCGGTTATAAGATGTCTATAACCGATGACCACTCCTCGTGCATATATTGTTTAGGCGCCAAGCACTTACAGGAGTCCTGTAGCGTGTGTCACGCCTTTTTATCTAGAGTCCTCCAAGAGAGGAAGAATAAATTAATACTGAAAGGGCTGATTAAACCCTCCTTCGAGGAGGCCTTATCTTCCTCATCCTCTCCTACCAAGAAGAAGAAAGCATTGGCTCCGACCAGTCCGTCGGAACTGACTGCTAAGAAACCTAGGCAGGCTTCTCCATCGGCTCCACAGACTTCGGAGCCGAGGGCGGAACAGTCTGCCTCGATGCCTCCAGTCTCGACTCCTCTGGTTTCGGAGCCGAGGACTGGGGCGTCGAGAGGCGGGTCACCTTCATCGGCTCCACTGATTTTGGAGCCGATGAGGGTTGCCGGCTCAGACTCTTCCCCTCGGAACCGATATTGGTCGAGTCCATTCGGAGCTGGTCCCCCAGTCCTTTGGAGTCGATGGAGAAGTCGGTTCGGACCCGATCGGTGTCATCTAGATCCTCCAAGATGTCTGATTCGGACATCGACAGGGTGCTCCTAAGACTTTTCCAGTCTCCTGTGTTCCAAAAGTTAGTTTCGGCTCCAGCCCATTCGGCTTCGGAGCCGATGGTCCACCCTGTAGTTATGGTTCCTCCTCCAACAGCCTCAGCACCGTTGGAGCCGGTGCTGTTGGAGCCGATGGAGGTTTTCGGGTCGGCCCCGACCCTTACTCCAACCCCGGCTCTCGAGTCGGAGTTCGGTACGCGGACCTCCTCTGTCGGCCCGGGGACGCCGGGACTGATGTTTTCGGTCCCAAGCCTTCCTCTCGGTGCGTCGGCTGTGGGGGTACCGTCTACTGTTGTGGCCACAGAGGTGGGACCTTCCCTGGATTCTGATGGTCCGGCCTTCAGGGCCATGAGGAGTGCGTTAGCCAAATCTTCTTTGGCTACCTCCACGGTCTGTCCAGCACCTTCCCTGCATACGGAGACTGGGTCTTTGGCAGTCCCCCTGTCCTTAGACAGCGGAGCCCCGGGGCCTGAGGTCACCCCCACTGGGGGTTCCCCCCCTCCTGAAGGTCCCTCTGAAGCTTCTTCGGAGGAACCCCCAAGGAAAAGATTGTGCAAGAGGAAGCACGTTGACTCCCCCGATGAGTCTCTCACGTCAGACACTGATCTTGATGATGCAGAGGGGTCCCCTAAGTCGTCCTCAGATGATGTCTCCTTTGCAGACATCCTGGAAGCCCTCAAACAACGAGGCGGCTGGCAATCCAAACCCCCTTCTGCTGACGAGTCGGTGTTCCTTAAGGCCTTCGGGGCTCAGCCCTCCGCCTCCTGGGTGTCTCCGCCCTTCGACGAGCTCCTAGATTTGAACTGTCGAAGGGCGTGGGAACACCCAGACTCTGTGGAACCGGTGCCTGCTCGCCCAAATAAGTTCCTGTCAGCACCCCCAGAAAAGGAGTTTTTGATGAAAGGTGTGGCTGTAGATGCTTTGGTGGTGGCATCTGCTACCCAACAAGATGTAGCAGAGGCTTCGACGTCCGTCCATCCTCCTAATAAGGAGTCTAAGAGCATGGATCGGTACGGTAAGCGCACCCTAAGTTCAGCGGCCTTTACCTTAAGATCCCTGAACTATTTAACGCACTTCACCAGGTTTCAGAGGGATCTGATCAAGGAGCTTTCAGATACCCTCTTGGGTAACCTACCTGAGCAGTTGGCCCAGATGGTTGGCTCTCAGTTGGCTACGCTGTCATCCATATCAAACTCGTCCATGAGGCTCATTTCTTATGCGGCCGAAGGGGCGAGTAGAGCGGTGGGTACAGGTATTGCTCTACGGAAGCAAGCCTGGCTCCGCCTGTGTCATTTTGCGGAAGCCTTCAAGTCTTCCTTTGCCGATACCCCCTTTGATGGGTCCTTTTTGTTTGGACCCAAGGTAAAGGACACATTGACCCGCTGCGAGCAAAAAGGTAAGACTTTGACTGCCGTAGGGGCACAATTTTCCACTCCCTTTTGGCTTTACCCCAAGGCTAAAAGAGGAGGGAAAATGTGGTTCCGTAGATCTCAGAAGTCTTATCCCTCACAGCAGGATGATCCCCCTTCTAGAGGCCGAGGAGGGGGAAATTATTCTGGAAGACGCCGTCCCAGAGGTGGCAGAGGCCCCCGCAACACTGGAGACCGCAAGTCCTTTCGTGGCTCTTCAGCCTTTCACAATCCCTGAGGGATTGCCCGACTGTGCAACTCCGGAGCCAGTCGGGGGTCATTTTTCGAGGCACCTAAAAGCCTGGGAAGGTATCACTCAGGACCAATGGGTGCTTCGAATTATCGCCAGAGGTTATGCCATTCCTTTTTCTCACTCCCCACCTCCGTCCAAGAAAATCCCGGACCCGCCACCCAGTCAACGGGAAATTGCAGCCTTAGAAGTCTCAAAGCTGCTTCAAAAAGGAGTCATCCAACCGGTCCCCGCAGACCAGATCGGATTAGGGACTTACTCAAGATTCTTTTTGGTGCCAAAAAAGACCGGGGACTTGAAGCCCATTTTGGATCTCAGCATTCTAAATCATTCAGTCAAAAAGTCCAAGTTCCGAATGGTCACCCTAGATTCCATTCTCCCACTGCTGGAGAAAGGTGTTTGGATGTGCTCCATAGATCTCAAGGACACTTATTACCATATCATGGTACATCAAGCGTCCAGGAGACATCTGCGCTTCAGCCTAGGAGACAGTCATTTTCAGTTCCGCGCGCTGCCCTTTGGTCTCACCACAGCCCCCAGGGTGTTCACCAAATGTTTGGCGGTCGTGACTGCTCACCTGAGAAGTCTAGGATTCCAGGTGTTTCTGTATCTAGACGACTGGCTCCTAACTACCACCTCCAAGCATCTACTATTGCAGAGCCTACAAGCCACAATATCACTGGGCACTTCCCTTGGAATCACCTTCAATTGGCCAAAGTCTGTGTTGCTGCCATCTCAACGCATAAGATTCATCGGAGTAGAGATAGACTCAAACCGAATGCGGGTCTATCTTCCTACAGAAAGGATACAAACCATACAGGCTCAAGTTTGAGCCTTACTTCCCAGATCCAAAGCCCCAGCCAGAATGGTCCTGCAGCTATTGGGATCTATGTCCGCCACGGTTCTTCTAGTTCCCCTAGCAAGGTTGCACATGAGAATTCTCCAGTGGCTTCTTTCAACACAGTGGTCCTTTCAGGATCTCCCTCTCAGTCACCTCATATGGATCACGGAAACCTGCAAACGGGACCTTGGCTGGTGGCTGGTGCCCTCCAATCTGGATCAGGGACGACCCTTTGTTCCACCTCCTCCTGTGGCCACTTTGACTACGGACGCCTCCCAGATGGGGTGGGGGGGGCATTCCCTGGGCAGGTCAGTCCAAGGCAAATGGCATTCGGAAGAGAGCCTCCTTCATATCAACATTTTAGAAATGAGGGCGGTGTTTCTGTCCCTACAAGCCCTTCACGATTACCTCCCTCAGGGCGTAATTGCCGTTCACTCCGACAACATGTCAGTAGTCTGGTACCTGAACAAGCAGGGAGGGACCAGATCCTACCCCCTTTGCAGAGAGGCCATGACAGTTTGGGAATGGGCAGTGTTGACCAAACGATTTCTAGTGGCGACTCATATCCCTGGCAAGTCCAATGTGATAGCCGACAGACTGAGCAGAACTATCCTCTCTCCACACGAGTGGTCTCTGAACAATACGGTTGCAACTCAGATTTTCAGCAAATGGGGAATTCCTTGTTGTGACCTCTTCACAACCCCGCTGAATACGAAGTGCAAAAAGTTTTTCTCCCTCACTCCGGCTCCGGGGGAGAGCCCTATGGACGCACTAGCCCATCCTTGGCGTACCGGCTTGCTATACACTTTTCCCCCAGTTCCCCTCCTTCCCAGAGTGATCCAAAAGGCGTCTCTCTTGGGGAGCAAAATGATCTTAGTTGCTCCTTACTGGCCTCGTCAGGTATGGTTCCCCTATCTTCGGAAATATGCACTGGACGGTCTATGGTTCCTGGATCAGATCCCAGACCTATTAGTTCATCAGTCGGGACTACTCCACCGGTCCCTCCACACCTTGAAATTAACAGCTTGGCTCCTCCTCTTCCGACTATAGTCAGGAATCATACCTTAGACCCGGAAGTCGTACATATCTTATCTTCAGCCCACAAGTCTGCCACTAAGAAACTGTATTCTAGCAAATGGAAGAGATTTTCTATTTGGGCTCAACTCCGGGGTCTGGATCCCATCACTATTCCTGTATCGGAAGTCCTGAAATTTCTAACTTCCCTATTCAATCAAGGTTCTTCAGTCTCTACCATCAAGGTTCAATTGGCAGCTATTTCCAATTTTCATGAATCTATAAACCCACCTTTAATGAGCAACAGATTGTGTAAGACCTTCATGAAAGGTGCTGTGCTTTTACGACCTCCGATTTCTCATCCTGCTCCTCCATGGGATCTCGATGTGGTGTTACGTGCCTTAACTTCCTCCCCCTTCGAACCGGCAGCAACATGTGATTTGAAATTTCTATCGTGGAAAACCGCCTTTCTGGTTGCGATTACTTCTGCCAGAAGGGTTTCAGAGCTTCAAGCTTTGTCTGTAAAACCTCCGTACCTGGTTTTTCACAAAGATAGAGTATCTCTCAGGCCAAATCCATCCTTTGTCCCTAAAGTTTGTTCTAGTTTTTGTTTACAACAGTCATTAGAACTTCCAGTTTTCTTTCCAAAGTACTCAAACAAAGTGGAATACATATTCCACACATTAGATGTCCACAGGCAATTGCGTTTTTATTTGGATAGGACCAAACAAATAAGGGAAACAGATCAATTGTTCGTGTCCTTTTCGGATAATAAATTGGGAAAAGCCGTCACAAAGGTCACTATTGCCAAATGGATCAGGGACTGTATTAGTCAAGCTTATTCCTCTTCTAATAAAGAGCTTACGACCTCTGTCAAAGCTCACTCTACAAGAGCTATGGCTACTTCAATAGCATTCCATTCTAAACTTGCCATTAGTGACATTTGTGCTGCGGCTACGTGGTCTTCCCTGCACACCTTCATTTCCTACTACAAATTGGATGTGGCATCTCGGGCTTAGCTTCATTTGGTTCCACAGTGCTCAGGAGTGTTTTCCAGTGAGCCACCCAGGAATTAGGTGCTAGGGACGCTGTCCCATCAGTACAGAATGTAGGCGAGATAGGATCACATAACATCTTTTAGTTATGTACTTACCATAACTTTAGATGTTTGGGATCCATCTCGCCTACATTCCAAATAACCCACCCTCCTTCCCCCTTCCTTGGAGATCAGAAGAGATCGGACGGTCCGAATCCTTTTGTTTCATCTTGAAACATCTGGCAATGTTATATAAACAAGTTATGTATGTGTGCATGAATGCGGACAAACAAGATCTGGGGGATTAGTGGTGGTGCATCCTGGGATAGAGAATAGCTCAGCCAATAAGAGGCTTCGCTCTATAGCATAGCGTGCCGAGTCGGAGCCGAGGGATCGGCTCCGAGCCCATCAGTACAGAATGTAGGCAAGATGGATCCCAAACATCTAAAGTTATGGTAAGTACATAACTAAAAGTTTTTGTTGGTCGGTTGTTAGATTCCTTGCTGCATGAAAGAAATGTTTAAATTAGAGTTTCTTTGGTTGTTCTTGGTTTGGTTTTCCCGCCTTCCTCTCATGTCTGTAGTTGTCGGTTGAGTGGGTGCTGTGTTCTATTATGTCTAAAGAGAAGACAGAGCATAAACCCTCTGGATTTAAGAAATGCTCTAAATGTGGCTACAAGATGTCCATCACAGATGGGCATTCTATCTGTGTTTATTGTCTTGGTGCTATTCACCTGCAAGAGTCCTGCAGTTTTTACCATGCTTTTAGCCCGAGAGTACTGCAGGAAAGAAAAAATAAGTTGATTTTGAAGGGCCTGGTTAAACCTTCTTTTGATGGGTCCTTAGACACTTCTTCTAGTACTAAGTCTAAGACTTCCAAGGCCAAGAAAAGATCTCCGGCTCCATCTGTCTCTTCGGAGCCTCTGGAGAAAGTTTCAAAAGTGGATACTGCCTCCTCTGCTCCATTGTCCTCGGGGCCGCAGGAGGTATCCGTTGTACTGGAGTCGACCTCGGCCCCGATGTTATTGGAACCTATTCGGAGCCGGTCACCCAGTGTTGGGCCTGAGTCTCCAGGTAGGAGATCCCGATCTCCCTCTATTTCCTCCACATCCTCTAGGCTGTCTGATTTGGATGTGGATAGGGTGGTCCAGAGGCTCCTGCAGTCGCCGGTGTTAGCAAAATTGTTCTCGGCTCTGGCCCAGTCGGCTCCGGAGCCAGTCCCTATTCTTGTACCGATGATTCCTCCTCCAAGCACCCCTGTGTCGTTGGAGCTGGAGTGCTCCGCGCTGAGTGATGTTCTCATGTCGGCTCTGATACCCCTTGTGAATTTATTGGAGCCAACGTTGGCTCCAACCATGTCGGTTACATCCTCTGGTTTCGGTACTCGGGTTTCCTCAGTCGGACCCGAGGGGGATACCTCGGGACTCTTGTCTGTTCCGAGTCTCCCTCTCAGTGCTTTGGCTCGGGGAACCCCGACTCCGGTTGTGGTCTCGGAGACGGGTCAGTCCTCGGATTCAGGGGGACCTGCCTTCGAGGCCATGAGGAGCGCACTGGCCAGATCGTCAGTTACATCACCCGGATCGGTCACTCCTTCCCCCTACACCCCGGCTAGCACCTCTGACACACCCCTGTCCATGGATGGCAGAGCCAGAAGGTCTGAGGATACCCACATGAGTGGTCCCCAACTTTCTGAGGGCCCCTCAGGGTCGGTGCCTGAGGAGCCCCCTAGAAAGAAGTTGTGCAAGAGGAAGCACATACACTCCCAGGATGAGTCCCTCACGTCTGATACCGACCTCGAGGAGTCTGAGGGGTCCCCTAAGTCGTCCTCCGATGATGTCTCTTTCTCTGACATCCTGGAGATTTTGAGGCAGAGAGGCGACTGGCCTTCCAAGACCCCCTCTGAGGAGGAATCGGTATTCCTCAAGGCCTTCGGAGCTCAACCCTCCACCTCCTGGGTGTCTCCACCCTTCGATGAACTCCTGGATTTGATTTGTCGAAGGGTGTGGGAGACCCCTGATTCCATGGAACCGGTG
This sequence comes from Protopterus annectens, assembly GCF_019279795.1. Classification (NCBI taxonomy): domain Eukaryota; kingdom Metazoa; phylum Chordata; order Ceratodontiformes; family Protopteridae; genus Protopterus; species Protopterus annectens. The sequence continues at coordinate 1,040,924,662 of NC_056741.1, forward strand.
CCCAGACGTCCAAATAAGTTTCTTTCTGCTCCCCTGGGGAAAGAGTTCCTGACCAAAGGGGTTTCCATAGATGCCTTGGTGGTGGCAGCAGCCACTCAGCAGGAAGTTGCAGAGGCTTCTTCTTCCGTCCATCCTCCTAACAAGGAGTCCAGGAGTATGGACTGGTACGGGAAGCGTACCCTGTCTTCAGCGACCTTTACATTGCGGTCGCTGAATTATCTTTGTCATTTTACTCGGCTCCAGAGAGATCTCCTTAAGGAGCTAGGAGACACTCTGACGGGTAAAATGCTTGAGGCGGTAGCGTAGACTGTTAACGCCCAGTTGTCTACCCTTGGTTCCATTGTCAACTCGTCCATGAGGCTCATATCCTATGCATCTGAAGGGGCGAGTAGGGCAGCTAGCTCAGGTGTAGCTCTCAGAAGGCAAGCCTGGATGCGTCTGTGTCATTTCGCGGAGGCCTTTAAGTCTTCCTTCACTGATGCCTCCTTTGATGGGTCCTCACCCTTCGGGACCAAAGTGAAAGACACCCTCACCAGATGCGAACAGGAGGGGAAGACACTATCTGCCTTAGGGGCCCATTTCTCTCTTCCTTCTAGGCCTTACCCCAAGACTCAGAGAGGAGGGAAAATGTGGTTCAAGAAGTCACAGAGGTCTTTCCCTGCCACTCAAGGTGAGTCCCCCTCCAGAGGCAGAGGAGGGGGAATTATTCTGGAAGACACCGTCCTAGAGGCAGAGGAGGCCCCCGCAACTCGGGAGACCATGATTCCTTTCGCGGGTCTTCCTTTCAGCATTCCTGAGGCGTTGCCCGACTGTGCTGTTCCGGAGCCAGTCGGGGGCTGAATTTCGTTGCATCCGGAAGCCTGGGAAAGCATCACCCAGGATCGTTGGGTGCTTCGAATAGTTACAGGAGGTTACACCATCCCCTTTTTATCAACACCCCCTCCAGTCAAAAGAATCCCAGACATTCCACCCAGTCAACGGGATCAAGCAGCACTAGAAGTTTCAAAGCTGCTAGAAAAAGGAGTCTTCCAACCAGTCCCCTCAGACCATATCGGATCAGGAACTTACTCAAGACTCTTTTTGGTGCCGAAAAGAACAGGGGACCTGAGGCCCATTCTGGATCTCAGCCAATTGAATCACTATGTTCTAAAGTCCAAGTTCCGAATGGTCACTCTTCAGTCCATTTTTCCCTTGCTGGAAAAAGGAGTATGGATGTGCTCCATCGCTCTCAAGGATGCCTACTTCCACATCAAGATGGACAAGGCATCCAGGACTCATTTACACTTCCGGCGTGGGAGCCAGTCACTTCCAGTTTCATGCCCTGCCCTTTGGTCTCACCACAGCCCCCAGGGTGTTTACCAAGTGTTTGGCAGTGGTGACGGCACACCTGAGACGTCGGGGATTCCAGGTGTTTCCATATCTGGATGACTGGCTTCTCACCGCCCCCACCAGGCATCTCCTTATTCAAGCCAGGGAGGCTACCATTACACTTTGTTACCAACTAGGAATTACCTTGAACTGGGAAAAGTCTGCCTTGCTGCCCTCACAGCGTGTTGTTTTTATAGGCGCCGAGCTAGACACTATTCAAATGTGGGACTTTCTGCCACAAGAGAGAATAAGAGTGCTGCAGTCTCAGATTCACGCATTGTTGCCCCTCAAGAGAGTTCAGGCCAGGTTAGTTCTCCAGCTCCTGGGATCCATGGCTGCCACCATCATGCTGGTGCCTCTAGCCAGGTTACACATGCAGATCCTACAGTGGCTCCTTTTGGCCCAATGGTCTTTTCAGAAACTTCCTCTTTCCCACTTGATACTTCTCAAGGAACGGTGCAAACAGGACCTCCGCTGGTGGCTATGCTCCACCAATCTGGACAAAGGGAGGAGCTTGATTTCCTACATCTCCAGTGGCCACGGTGACCATGGATGCCTCCCAGATGGGGTGGGGGGGGGCATTATCTTGGCAGGACAGTCCAAGGCACCTGGCAAGATCATGTGGTACACCTGCACATCAATGTTCTAGAGATGAGAGCAGTGTTACTAGTGTTGCGGGCACTCCAAAGCTCTCTTCCTTGGGGAACGATTGCAATTCACTCGGACATGTCCGTGGTGTGGTACCTGAACAAGCAGGGGGGAACCAAGTCTTATCCCCTCTGCAGAGAGGCCATGCAAGTGTGGCATTGGGTAGTGTCTTCCCAATGGGTTTTAGTGGCAATGCACATTCCGGAAAAGACCAACGTGATAGCGGAAAGGCTGAGTAGAGCTATTCTGATGCCTTACGAGTGGTCCCAGAACGACCAAGTGGCGGTTCAAATTTTCAACAGGTGGGGTCAGCCTTGCTGCGATCTCTTCACCAGCCCTCTCAATGCCAAATGCAGCAAGTACTTCACAGTGATCCCCCCACAGGGGGAGTCACCCAGGGACACTCTAGTCCACGATTGGCCCCTCGGTCTGATCTATGCTTTCCCTCAGTTTCCTCTGTTACCAAGAGTGATTCAGAAAGCCATATCCTTGGGAAGCAGGATGATTCTAATTGCTCCACACTGGCCTTGACAAGTATGGTTCCCCTTTCTTCAGCAGTACGCAGTGGATGGCCCTTGGACTCTGGACCCAGTGCCAGACCTACTGATTCATATGTCAGGACAGCTCCACCCCTCCCTGCGAACCCTCAGGTTGACAGCCTGGCTGCTCCACTTCCATCACTAGTTAGATGACATTCCTTTTCACCTGAGGTGGTACACCTTGTCTTCATCTCATAAGTCTTCCACCAGAAGGATTTATTCCAGCAAGTGGAAGAGATTCTCCATTTGGGCTCAGGCCCAAGGTTTGGACCCCTTCACAGCCCCAATTCCGTCGGTCTTAGACTTTTTATCCATGCTTTTCTGACAGGGCTCTGCGCCTGCTACCATTAAGGTGCAGCTGGCTGCAATTTCCAACTTTCATACATCTTACGAGCCTTCTCTTATGGGCCATAAACTTTGTAAGGCCTTCTTGAAAGGTGCCTGGTTACTTCACCCTCTGGTTTCAGAACCTGTCATGCCATGGGCTATAAACCTTGTGTTACAAGCTATCACTTCACCGCCCTTTGAACCAGCTGCCACTTGTGAATTAAAATTTCTATCTTGAAAGATGGCTTTCCTGATAGCCATTACATCGGCCAGAAGAGTATCAGAGATTCAAGCCTTGTCCATTAAGCCTCCATATTTGACCTCCCATAAGGACAGAGTTTCCCTGAGACTTGACCCGTCCTTCCTTCCGAAGGTGTCATCCACTGTTAATCTGCATCAGTCTATCGAGTTACCAGTGTTCTTTCCGAACTTTTCCAGTAAAGCAGAGTTTAGGTTTCACCAGTTGGATGTGCACAGACAACTAAGATTCTACTTACACAGGACTAAGCATATTAGGAAGTCTGATCAACTGTTTGTGTCCTTCTCAGAAAACAGAACAGGTTGTCCTATTTCCAAGAGCACAATTTCTAAATGGATCAAAGATTGTATTTCCTTTATCTATTCATCAGCAGGCAGAAATTTACCTTTTCCCGTTAAAGCTCATTCTACCAGGGCAGTGTCTACATCAATAGTGTACTATGCTAGGCTTTCATTGGATGATATTTGTGCTGCGGCCACTTGGGCTTCTCCACACACTTTCATTACTCATTACAAGTTGGACGTGGCTTCTAGGGGCTGGGCTTTCTTTGGTTCCAAGGTTCTCAGGAGTATTTTCCTATGAGCTGCCCAGGATAGAGGTGCTGGGGACGCTGTCCTGTGAGTAAAGAATGTAGGCGAGATAGGACCACATACCATCAGGTAGTTATATACTCACCATAACGATCAATGTATGTGGTCCATCTCGCCTCACATTCTTACGTACCCTCCCACCTGCCCCCTTCCTATAGGATTTGGAGGAAAAATTGGTTCTGAGAACCCTTCAATGTCAGTTGTTTTTTCTTTCCTTTCAGGCTGGAGCTCCCTCCAGTGGCAGTTGTGTGCATGGGGTGTGATTAGGATGGCTGCAAACTAGATCTGGGTCTAGGGCGAGGTGCATCTTGGAATACCGGGTTAGCCCAGCCAATTAGAGACTTTGTGCTAGAGAATAAGTTGGCCGAGTCGGAGCCGATTCTCGGCTCTGAACCCGTGAGTAAAGAATGTGAGGCGAGATGGACCACATACATCGATCGTTATGGTGAGTACATAACTACCTGTTTCAGTCCCAGGGGACGCACAAGACTAAGCAGTGGGGGGCTTCCACATCCAAATCTGGGAGTTGTAAGACCCCCCCCCCCCTATGGAAAACTGTCTCAATGACTTGCTTTTAAAACTTCAAAGCACTTCTCAACTGAATGCTCCTTTAGGCAGAAAGATTGGTCTGCAGGCCAAAAACTGGGAACTCATTACCCAGGACAAATGAGTTTTAAATATAGTGTCCCGAGGATACAGATTTCACTTCAACACATTACCAACACCAACCGGGTGACCAGATCTACCCCCAAATCAGTGGGCAGAGGCCCAAAAGCAAGTACTTTCTCTCTTAAGCATGGGGGCTATTCAGTTGGTACCAGAAGAGGAAAAGGGGCAAGGTTTCTATTCGAGACTTTTCCTGGTACCCAGAAAAGACAATTCATGGTGTAATATCCTGGACCTTTCTACTCTAAACATCTTTTTGGTGATTCCAAAATTCAAGATGCTGACTCTTCACCAGTTGCTTCCTATGCTAGGCAAAAATGCCTGGTTGGCAACACTAGATTTAAAAGAAGCATACCTGCACATCCATATCAGGGAATCTTGCAGAAGATACCTACGCTTCAAAGCAGGCTACACGCACTATCAGTTTTCTCACTGCCCTTTGGCTTATCTGCTGCACCCAGGGTATTCACAAAGTACCTAGCTCCAGTCATTGCATTTTGCAGGCAAAGAAATATTCAAATATACCCATACCTGGACGATTGTCTAATTCAGGCAGAAAGCCAGGACATACTTTTGAATCATCTGGCCTTTGTACAAAAGGTGCTGACTTGTCTGGGGTACACCATAAATGAAAAGAAATCACACCTGGTACCCTGTCAACAAATTATATTCCTGGGAGCAAGCTTGAATACAACTTCCCAGATGGCTTTCCTCATGCCAGAGAAACAGATTCATTTGACAACCTACTTCAAACGAGTGGCCACAAAAACCCTGCTATCTGCAAGGCAAATGCTGCAAGCCTTGTGGTTCATGGCCTCCTGCATTCTTCTAATTCCATATGCAAGACTACATATGAAGAAACTACAATGGTATCTAAAAAGCCTATGGTGTCAACATTCTCAGGATCTAGAAGCGATCTAGAAGCAGTGATTCCTATCATACCTTGCCTACGCCTAGAGTTCCTTTGGTGGGCAGAGACCTGCCACCAAAACAAGGGACTACCATTCACACTACCCCCTGCCACCCAAACCCTAACAACAGACGCATCAGACTATGCATGGGGGGCTCACCTTGCAGCGAAGTGCATTCAGGGCAAATGGAACCCAAGTCAAATGCACCTGCATATCAATCAAAAAAAAATGTTAGCTGTGCAGAATGCTCTGACAGCCTTCAAGGACCACATTCTTCCAGGACAACTAATGGTAAAGATGGACAACACCACTGTTATGTGGTACATAAACAAGCAGGGGGGAACACATTCTTACCCCCTCTGCAGACTAGCCATGGCATTATGGAACACAGCCTTGAGCTACCAAGTGAATCTACAAGCTCAATTCCTGCCAGGAAGACCGACTAAGCAGAAACCTCATGGACCCACACAAGTGGAAACTGGAACCAAGGATTTTCAACATGATGAAAAGCAAATGGGGGAGCCCAGCTATAGACCTATTTGCCTCCCCCCAGAACTATCAATTGGACAAATTTTACACAAGGATTCCCCACAAACAAGCTTGGAAAGTGGATGCTCTGTCCTTCAGCTAGAAAAATCTTTCAGTTTATGCCTTTCCCCCTCTGCCTCTGCTCTCCAAAGTACTACTAAAGATCAAACAGGACAAGCCAAGGACGATTTTGATTGCACCAAACTGGCCACGCCAACACTGGTACCCCCTCTTGCGCAGTGTGTCACGGTTGGCCCCATGGCACCTGCCTCAGACTCCTTCCCTGTTATCTCAGCAGGAGAACCAGATTCTGCACCCCCAGCTTCAAACACTGAACCTAGCAGCCTGGCTAATTACCTAATCTCTCCTTTACCATCCTTCATTAAACCAGTGATGGATATAATTTTAGAGGCAAGGAGGCCTAGTACTAGAAAATCTTATGCTGCAAAATGAAAAAGATTCTGTGCCTGGAACCACTCTCAAGGGATGAGCTCAGCAGCGCCCAATTTACCTCAGATTTTACAATACTTAACTGAGATGCTTCACAAGGGCTTGTCCTTTTCCTCCATCAAAATTCACGCCTCAGCCATTTCAGCTCATTATAACATAGAACCTCCCCTTTCTCTCACCCACTGCTCAAGCAGTTACTCAGAGGGGCCAACAATTTAAGGCCACCCAGGAGAGCTCCAACTCCAGCCTGGGACCTTAACTTTGTCTTGGAGAAACTCACTCTTCCTCCTTTCCAGCCAGCTGCTACTGCAGATTTAAAATTCCTTTCTTGGAAATCAGCATTCTTTTTAGCAATCACTTCAGCAAGAAGGGTATCTGAATTACAGGCCCTTATGGCAGTGGAGCCTCAGAACCAATCCCTCCTTCATGCCCAAGGTGGTATGCAGTGTGGCTCTTAATCAGTCCATTCATTTGCCAACCTTTTTCCTAATCCACAAAACAAAGGGGAACGGATACTGCACTCATTAGATGTGCACAGACAACTTAGATTCTACTTGAACAGGACTAAACCTCAAAGGAAATCTAAACAACTGCTGGTGGCATTTGCTGCAGTGACAGAGGGGAAGGCTATTTCAAAGCAAACCATTTCTAAATGGATAGGTCATTGCATTCATTTCTGCTATAAGCACCATGGAAAACCTATCCCACAGGGCATCAGACCCAATTCAGTCAGGGATGCATCTACCTCTACAGCCTTTCTCAGAGGCGTCCCTACCAGGGACATCCTAGAAGCTGCTACCTGGAGTTCTGTACATACTTTCACCAAGCATTATCATTTGCCAATTTTCTCTAAATCCAGAACTGGCTTTGCCACTGCAGTCTTGCAGGGCCTTATAGCTGATCCTAATGCTATTTAAATTCCTCCTCCCAACCTTAGCTTTGGGAATCTACCCAAGTGTAATGACTGCAACAGTGAAACACGAAGAACATTGTACAGTTGTGTACACTTACCATAATTGTAGATGTTCTAGTGTATTCACTGTTGCAGTCCTGGTTAACCTCCCTCCAGCCCCCATGAATTATTTTGCCTATACCTCTACTCTCCTTTACTATGCTTAAAAGCTTTTCAGTGTATTTGCTTTTTTGTTGGAGGTATAACTTTGTATATATATTTAATTGCTTCCCTTTAGGGTGGCACCTGACATCTGGGGCATGAAAAACTGATGCAATGGCATTGTATACATGTTTTATACCCCTGATGACCTGACGTCATGGAAGAAGAGACAGCAACCGACGCAGGACCCAAGACTTCGTTAATCAGGCCGACTGAGGGCTACTGCAAGCAGATAACCCAAATGTAATGACTGCAAGAGTGAATACACACGAACATCTACATTTATGGTAAGTTTACACACCTGTACTTTATCTGCCTGCAGGTAGCCCTCAGTCAGCCCGAATACCAGAGACTTAGTATTTCTGCATCGGATGCTGTCACTCCAAGACTGACATCAAGTCGTCACGGGTATAAAAACAGGCAGCCGACGCTATTACATCAGTCTTTCTTGCCGAGAAGCCCAAAGCAGAAGCAGTTCACAAGTGCCGGTCGGCCGCTACCTGAATTTTCATTTATGAATTGAATAATCCTGAAGTCTTCTAAAGCTAAGTACCCCATTGGGGATCCTTTTTTTCTTGCTCTAACTGATGTCAGAAAAAGCTAACAATTGTCTTGCCCGTGGAAAGCAAATACCTCACAGAGATTTTCATTCTTACTGCGTCACCTGTTTAGGCCCAGACCACGACGTACCTTGCTGTCAGTTTTGTGCCTTGTTTAACGCCCAAACCATTCGTTATCTGGGTCTCTTTGTTGCTAAATTCTTTCGCTCTCGATCTTCATATTTTGAAATGGCTTCGGTAAGCCATCCGACTACCGATATTCCGAAAAAAGGTAAGGATAAAGGCAGAGACAGACCGCATAGGTCCAAAGCTGCCGACGATGCTTCCGTTAAGCTAGTTGCCAGTTCTCCGGTACTCAGTGAGGTGCTTTTGCAGGCCCTGATACCCACTTCAGTTGATTCGCAGGCCTTTACCGAGACCCATTTGAAGTCCGGTATGCCGCGAGACTCTTCAACTATGGAACCTGCGCATGTCTCTACCCTGGATGGGTCAGGAGCTGGTGTGCAGGCACCGGCTTCTGAGGCAGTTCTTCGCTCAACTGATGTTCGACTCAAACCAACTTCTTTTTTAACTAAAACTACAGAGTTTCTTAGGCCCAGAGTATGCACTACGCTTAGAAAACCGATGACCAAAGTGCATGCACCTGCTCCCATGCCACAAAAACAAAGGCTTAGAATGGCAGAAGACCTTATTATGCTGATTAGGGGAAGTCAGCCTTCCCTGGTAAGAGAAGAAGAGACCAGTCCCCTACAACTTGTACAGACCAGAAGTCTGATGACTCTGAGATTTCTGATTATGAAGAAATGCCCTTATTTGCTTATGAGGATTCAGATGCAGAGGAATCCATTCCCTCTGCCTCCCCTCCAGAGGATTTTTCTTTTGGTGAAACCTTGCATACCTTAAGAGAGCATTTCCACTGGGAATGCCAAGACTATCCTCAGTCCAAAAAGAGACTCAGAATTCCTAGAGTTGCCTCAGCACAGGCCTTTAGCAATGCCCCCTGTCCTGGATGTTGTTTTTATGGAATCCAGTCTTACTCCTGACACTTTACTTCCTGCCCCTAGGAAACCAGACAGGTACTACAGATTACCTGACACATACACATTTCTTTTCAAGAATCCTACTGCTGACCCAGAGATAATTTCCCAGGGGCCTACAGGTATCAAGGCTACTATAGGCAAGAATACCACCCCTTCGGACAGGGATTCCAGAGCTTTGGACAGATGGGGTAAGAAGGGTATATACCTCTGCAACTTTTGCTATTAGGACATTGAATTGTCAGTTTCACATGCTGAAGTACTAGCAGCATATTATGCAACTTATTAAACAAAAAGTGGCAACCTTTACAGACTGTGCAGAAAATAAAGAATTGCAGGAGCTTATGCACTCTGCAAGCCAAGTCAGTAAGCATACTTTGGAGTGTGACTTTGACCCCCTAGAAGCATCTTGCTGGGCAGCAGTCACTGGATCTGTACTGAGAAGACATGCTTGGCTCAAGGAGCAGACCTTGCCAGACTATGTCAAATCAAAGTTACTAGATGCTCCTTTGAACAAGGACAGTTTGTTGGGCACTAAAGCAGAAGAGATTCTTAAAAAGATGGAAGAAAAAGCTAAGTCTATGCAGACTGTTAACAAGTGCAACCCCCTTGATTCAGTAGACATTTTCCTTCCAAACACTGGTTCTTTCCAGCCCCCTCCAGGCCTTCTCAAACCAGACCCAGAGGAAACAGACCACCCAGACTACAGTCTCAGGGTATGCAGTGATCTAAGCAATGGAGTGCCACCACCCCTAAAGCAGGGAGTGGTAAGCCACCTCCTTACGGAAAAAAAACTCACAATGACTTCTTTACTCCACTCCCCAGCCCTGCCCAATTACTTGTGCCCCTAGTAGGAAAACTTGCCCTTCATGCAAAAAATTGGATGTCTATCACACAGGACTGGTGGGTCCTCAACATTGTATCCCAGGGGTACATGTTTTATTTCCAATCACTGCCAACCCCAAGCGGGTTTCCCAACCTTTCTCCAAATCAGTGGGCAGAGGCTCAAAGCCAAGTAGTTTCCCTGCTCAATATCAGAGCTATTCAGCCGGTTCCAGTAGAACAGAGGCATCAAGGATTCTACTTCATACTCTTCCTGGTACCCAGGAAAGAGGGCTCTTGGTTCCCAATCCTGGATCTTTCAATTCTCAACACCTTCCTGGTGGTACCAAAATTCAAAATGCTTTCTCTGCAACAGCTTCTTCCTATGCTAGCCAAGGATGCCTGGTTAGTCAACCTAGACTTAAAAGAAGCCTATCTGCACATCCCCATAAGGGAGTTATGCAGGAAGTATCTTTGTTTCAAGGCAGGATCTATGCATTATCAGTTATCTGCACTCCCCTTTGGCTTATCTACTTTTCCCAGAGTTTTCACAAAATGCCTGGCTCCAGCCATTGCATACTGCAGGCAGAGAAATATCCAAATTTTCACATACTTGGATGACTACCTGATTCAGGCAGACAGTCAGGAATTGCTGTTGCAGCACCTGTCATTTGTGAAACACCTTCTCACTTCCTTGGGGTGCACCATCAGCGAAAATAAATCAAAACTGGTACCCAGTCAGAAGATTGTGTTCCTGGGAGCAAGCTTTGACACAACATCCCAGATGGCATACCTCACTTCAGAAAAACAAATCTGTCTGACACGTTACTTCAAACAAATGACTACCAGAACCCAGCTATCTGCAAGAAGAATACTGCAGGCCCTAGGGTTCATGGCCTCATGTATACTGCTAATTCCATATTCAAGACTGCATATGAGGAAACTTCAATGGTACTTAAAAAGTCTTTGGTGCCAACATTCTCAGGACCTGGAAACAGTCATTCCTATCATACCCTGTCTAAGGACAGAGTTCCTTTGGTGGGCAGAAGCATGCTACCACAACAAGGGACTGCCCTTTTCTCAACCCCAGGCCGCACAGACCCTAACCACAGAAGCATCACACTATGCCTGGGGAGCACACATGGACGGCAAATGCATTCAGGGCCACTGGAGCCCAAGTCAAATTCATCTGCACATCAACCAAAAAGAGATACTAGCTGTTCAGAACACCCTGACAGCTTTCAGATCCCTACTCTTTCCAGGACAACTGTTAATAAAACCAGACAACACCACAGTTATGTGGTACATCAACAAGTGGGGGGAACCCACTCCTACCCACTTTGCAGGTTAGCCATGGCCCTGGACATGCAAGTCCATCTGCAAGCTCAATTCCTGCCAGGCAAACAAAACTCACTGGCAGATGACTTGAGCAGAAATCTCCTAGACCCACGAGTGGCAATTGGAGCCCAGCAACTTCAGCCTTCTGATTCAGAAATGGGGGACCGCAGAGGTGAATCTCTTTGCCTCCCCCTACAACCACCAGCTCAGGAAATTCTGTACCAGGAATCATCACAGTAGGGCCTAGAAAGTGGATGCCCTATCTTTTCAGTAGGTAAATCTCTGAATCTATGCCTTTCCCCACTCTGCCCCTTCTCTCAAGAGTATTACTCAAGATAAGACAAGACAGACTAAGGACAATTTTGATTGTCTCAGACTGGCCATGCCAGTACACTCCTGCGCAGCCTATCACCAGTGCCACCTGGCACCTACACCAGAACTCAACCCTGCTCTCTCAGCAGGAGGGACAGATTTTGCATCCAAAACTGCAAACCCCAGGTCTTGCAGCCTGGCTTATTCCTTGAATTCTCCTCCAGCAACTCTAAGCAAGCAGGTGCTGGACATCATTCTTGAAGCCAGAAGACACAGTACAAGAAAATCCTATGCTGATAAATGGAAAAGGTTCTGATCCTGGATTATATCTAAAGGAGAGGACACAACCCTGCCCTCCCTGCCTCTAATCTTGGATTACTTAGCAGATCTACTCCACAAAGACCTGTCCTTCTCCTCCATTAAGATACGTGCCTTAGCCATTTCAGCTCATTACAACACTGAGCCACCTCTCTTCTCGCACCTTCTTACCAAACAGTTCCTGAGAGGAACAAACAACTTAAGGCCACCAAGGAGAGCACCCACCTCTGCTTGGGACCTTAACTTTGTACTGGAAAAGCTCACGCTTCCCCACTTTGAACCTTCTGCATCAGCAGACTTAAAATTCCTCTCTTGTAAAACAGCCTTGCTTCTGGCCATCACTTCAGCTAGAAAAGTGTCTGAGCTACAAGCACTTATGGCTGTTGAACCCTTCATTATTTTCCATGCTGACAGGGTTTCCCTCAGGACTAACCCTTCCTTAATGCCTAAAGTGGTGTCCAGTGTGGCTCTCACCAATCCATCCATTTGCCAGCTTTCTTCCATAATCCTCAAAATAAAGGAGAAAGGATCCTGCAGTCCTTGGATGTGCACAGACAGCTCAGATTCTACCTTGATAGGACTAAGCCCTTCAGAAAATATGACCAGTTACTAGTCAGCTTTGCAACAGGGGCAGAGGGCAAGGCCATTTCAAAACAAACAATTTCCAAATGGATAGCACACTGCATCCATTTCTGCTACAAGCACCATGGGAAACCAACCTCTCAGGCGGTCAGAACACATTCCATTAGGGCAACATCTACCTCTGCAGCATTTCTCAGGGGAGTCCCTACCAGGGACATCCTGGAAGCTGCTACCTGGAGTTTTGTACACACCTTCACCAAGCATTACCACCTGCCTATCTTTTCCAAATCCAGGGCAGGTTTTTCAACAGCAGTCCTGCAAGGCATACTAGCCTGCCCTAACTCTTCTTGACTGCCTCCACCCTTCTTCAGTTTTGGGAATCCACCCAAATGTGATGACTGCAGCAGTGAAACACGAAGAACATAGTACAGTTGTGTACACTTACCATAAATGTAGATGTTTGAGTGTATTCACTGTTGCAGTCCTGGTTTCCTTACCTCCAGCCCCCTGGTTTCTCTCTCTCTCTCTCTCTCTCTATGGCTATTTCTCACCCCTTTCAGGGGTATTGGTATTTACATTTTACTGGTGGTATTTTCCCCACCATAACTTAGCTCCCTATTTGGGGGGCTCCTGACATTTGGGGAAAGAAAAACTGATGTAATGGCATTGACTGCCTGTTTTTATACCCCTGACGAACTGACGTCAGTCCTGGACCAACGGCATCCGACGCAGAAATACTAAGTCTGTGGTATTTGGGCCGACTGAGGGCTACCTGCAGGCAGATAGCCCAACTGTGATGATTGCAACAGTGAATACACTCGAACATCTACATTTATGGTAAGTGTACACAACTGTACTTTCCAAATGGTCACAGTTCAGTCTATTCTGCCCTTCCTGCAGAAGGACAACTGGGTGTGCTTGATAGACCTTCAGGATGCATACTATCACATCAAATTGAACAGGAGCTCCAGAAGGTTTCTGCACTTCTGGCTGGGAGCCAGTCATTACCAGTTCAGAGTACGCCCCTTTGGTCTCACCACAGCCCCCAAGGTGTTCATCAAAGGCATGGCAGCTCACTTGAGACTGTGAGGATTGTGTGTTTCCCTGTCTGGACGACTGGCTCCTCACTGCTCTCACCAGGCATTGACTCCTCCAATCCAGGGATTACCTACTTTAACTAGCCTCAACCTTGTGCATCTCTGTCAACCTAAAGAAATCATATATACACACACTGTACAGGTGATAGACTTAATTGGAGCACGTCTGAACACCCACACAGTGCTTTTCCCTTCTTCCACCAGACAAGATCTCCATACTCAGGCTCCATTTCAAACATATTCTAGCCATTCCTATGCCTCCAGCTTATCTTGTCTTAAGAGCGTTGGGCTCCATGGCTGCCAACATAACTCTTCTCCCTACAACTCGTCTCCACATGAGTTTTTCAGTGGACTCAGTGGTTTCTCCTTTATTATACCATGACTCCCCCAAAACGTGCACGCTGATTGGCCAGCGTGCACATTGTAAATCGAGTTATACTAATGGAAAAAGGTCCGGTCGCCCGGACTTTTTTCCATTGTATAACTCTACTGTCTCGCTATGTTAAATGGGTTTAACATAGCGAGACCGCTTTAAAATAAGCAACGGAGATCTCTGTTGCTTATTTTAAAGCTGTCTCGCTATGCTAAACCCATTTAACATAGCGAGACAGTTTTTAGCAACGGAGAAAGCAAGATCTCCGTTGCTTTTTATTCGCTATGTTAAATGGGTTTAACATGCGAGACAGTTAAAATAAGCAACAGACATTTCCGTTGCTTATTTTAAAACTGTCTCGCCATGTTAAACCCATTTAACATAGCGAAAAAAGCAACGGAGATCTTGCTTTCTCCGTTGCTTTACAACTCTGATGTACTGCGCAGGCGCCGCAGTACATCAGAACTGCTGCGGATGCCAGACATCTGCAGAAGGGCAGTAAACAGGCATTATACTATGCCATTATTTAAGAAAAGTAATAGTTTCTTTTCTTAAATAATGTCATGGTATAATAGCAATAACCCACTTCTGGGTGTGGGTAATGCTGTATTTACCCACGGTTGGCTTTGTTTGGTCCCTCGGGCTTCGCCCTCGGGACCAAACCACGCCAACCATGGGTAAATCCAGCATTACCCACACCCAGGCATGGGTTATTGCTATATTATCCCCTAAACCATCGCATCAGCCTATCTCAAGTATGCAAGGAATCCCTTCTATGGTGGCTTCAGTCATAGGTTCTAGAACAGGGTCATCCTTTTGTCCTTCATCCCCATAGGCCACTGTGATCACAGATACCTCCCAGCCTGGGTGGGGGGCATTACCTGGGTCAGACAGTCTAAGATACCTGGTCCTCTTTAGAGATCAATTTGCATATAAACATTCTGAAGATGAGAGGGGTGCTCCTAGTGTTGCAAGCCTTTCATACCTCTCTTCCCTCAGGAACCATTGCAATTCAAACAGGCTATATGTCCATCGTTTGGTACATCAGCAAGCAGGGAGGAACCAAGTCTTACCCCTTATGTCAAGAGGTCATGAATTTGTGGCAATGGGCAATCCCCAACTGCTTTCTAGTGGCAACCCATATTCTAGGGAAGTCAAACATTCTAGCAGACAGGCTTAGCAGGACCATTCTGATACCTTGCGAGTGGTCTCTGAACCCTTCGGTGGCAAACATGATCTTCCAAAAATGGAGTCTACCTTGCTGCAATCTTTTTGCTTCTCCCTCAAACATCAAATGCAAGTTTTTTTGCCCTGATCCCTCCACAGGGAGAATCACTGAGAGATGCTCTAGTCCATGTTTGCCCCCCCCCCCCGGTCTGCTGTATGCTTACCCTCCTCTGCCCCTTATTCCCAAATTTCTTCAGAAAGCCCAGAGGTTGTAGAGCAAAGTAATCATCATTGCTCCCTTTTGCTCTCAACAAGTGTGGTTTCCCCTCCTTTGGTCTCACTTAGTTTGTCCACAGTGGACTCTGGATCCTGTTCCAGACCTTCTGTCCCATCCTTTGGGACGTCCTCATCCAGATTTATCCAGCTTGAAGTTGAACACTTGGTTGCTTCAATTCCATTGATGGCTAGAAATCCCATGGTTTCTTCCACAGTTAAGAGAAATTTTAATTGCAGCACATAAAGCTTTTACCAGGAAATTATATAATAGCAAGGGGAAGTGGTTTTCCATTTGGGCTCACCAAAATCACCTAGATCCTTTTACGGCTCCCATTCCTGGTGGCTTAGATTTTTTTAATGTCCATTTTTCATAATTGACCTAGTTTTTCTACTGTGAAGGTGCAACTGGCAGCTATCTTGAACATTCATGTTGGAGAAAATTCATTACCCTTGGCCTATTCCAAATTGTGTAAAGCTTTCCTCAAGGGCACTTTACTTTCTCCTCCCATTAAAGATCCCACTCCGCCTTGGAACCTTACCATGGTCTTACAGGGGTTCATTGCGTCCCCCTTTGAACTAGCAGGAAAGGTTGATTTGAAGCTTTTGTCTTGGAAAATTCCTTTCTTAATAGCCATCACTTCGGATAAAGGAGTGTCTAAACTTCAAGCTTTATCCATTAAGCCACCCTATCTGGTCTTCAAGCTTCATCTATTAAGCCACCGTATCTGATCTTCCACAAAGATAGTGACATTCCGTACCCAACCCTTCTTTCCTGCTCAAGGTTGCAGCTGAGGCTGACATTAACCAGGTTATCAGTCTTCTTCCCCAATTACCAAACAATGGAGATACAAACTCCATATGCTAGATGCGCATAGGTAATTAGGACTAAACACTTCAGAAAGTCTGACAAGGTTTTTGTTTCATATTCAAAGACTAAATTTGGGAAACCAAAGTTACTCTGGCTAATTGGACTACAAGCTGCATTTCACTAGTTTATTTCATTAGAGGAATACCATTACCTGTAACCTCAAAGCTCATTCTACTAGGTCAGTATCCACTTATGCTGCTTTCTGGTCAAGAGTTCCTATTGATATTTGTTCTGCAGCTACTTGGTCAAATTCACATACCTTTATATCCCATTACAAATTGAAAATTATTTCCAGAAATAGGGCCTCTTTTGGTTCTGGTGTGCTCCGGAGTATCTTCCATTTGGGTCTCCCAATAGTTATGTAGCTGGGATTCTGTCCCACATGTTGAAGATCAAATGAAAAACAACTTCAGGTTAAGAAGTCATCTACTTACCATAACATTCTATCTGAGTTGTTGCTTTTTCATTTGTCTTTGACCCCCCATCCCCCTTCCAAAATCTTTTTGGGACCTGACGGATATTGTTTTAGACATCCCTGTAGCTGTGTGAGCTCTTGAAGTACTTTTTGTTGTATTCTTTTCAGGGACATATATTTATTACCTTGGATGGTATGCTGTAGCTAGCTGTGAGTAGCAAACTTGATCTGAGGGATGAAGGGAGAGCAGAGCATTGTAGGTGGGGAGAAGCTCAGATTTTTTTGATCCTATAGCTTTAGTATATGGCCAAATTGGATCTGATCCCCACAGGTTGAAGACAAATGAAAAAGCAACAACTCAAATGGAATGTTATGGTGAGTACATAACTTCTTAATTTATAAATTATGTACTCACCATAACTAGGCATCTGTTTTGTCTGTTTTCATTCTTCAACTCCCCTCCTATCCATCCCCCATCCCATTTTTGTACTGGAAGGACCTATTGGTTTGTGTCTGAAACTTACAGTTCCAGGTTTGAGCACTGTCTTTTCTATCTGGCTATGTCTGTTTCACTGCTATTATTGGGAAATAGAGCAGCAAAATAGATATTAGGCAGTATGGTAGGGGCATTATGGGTTGAGGGAGGAGCTCAAGAGTTGGATCTGAGGTCTGAAGTATGCAGCAGAGTTGGAGTTTAGAAACCAGTCTGTAACCCATAAGTGAGGAAAAATGAAAGTGGACAACATAGATGCTTGGTTATGGTGAGTGCATAACTTATACTTTTGAAAGTCGCAAGGTTTTGGCCATGAGGCTTCTGCTGATAGACCCACCTTGAGGAGGAGGAGGAAATAATTTCAACAGACCTCTACTCCAAGGCATAGGTGGACTGCAAAATCATGGGTTTCAAGCCCCCTTCACTGAGAAACCCTTCCAGTGATCCTGAATGGGTTGCCCAACTGCAGCAGAGGAGGTTGCAAAGCTGCTAAAAAAGTCATTCAGGAGGTCCTGCCAAACCAGCAAGGATCTGGAGTCTGTTCAGTTTTTTTTCCTGAGGGAAAAAAAAGAAAAAAAATGTATTTCAGGCCCATTCTGGGCCTAAGTCACCTAAACCAATTTGTAAAACATACAAAGTTCCCAATGGTCATGCTTCAGTCCATTATATCTCTTCTGAGGATGGATGACTGGATGTACTCACTAGATTTCCATGATTTAAACTATCACATTAAGATAGGCAATCTAGAAGATTTTTCTGTTTCTAGCTGGGAGCCAGTCATTTTCAATTCAGTGTACTGCCGTTTGGCTTCACCACAGCCTGCACGGTGTTTACCAAATGCATGGTGGCAGCTGTAGTAGAGTATCTCATGCTGTAAAGGTTACAGGTATTCCCCTGTTTTGATGACTGGCTTCTCACCACATCAACCAGCAATCTACTGGTACAGTGCAGGGACTTTTTGCTCCACCTTTCTCCGCACTTGGGAATTATGATCAACCTTACCAAGAGTCAGCTGACACCAACACAATCGATGGAATTTATAGGTTGCCCCTTCACTCAACTACTGAGATAGGATTCCACAATCCAGAATCCTGTCTCTGCATCAGATAGCTTCATAGGTCCATCAGCATCCCAATCCTCCAGCGGAGCTTGTTCTTCGGCTATTGCTCACACTAATATCTCAGGCAAAATTCTACAGGAGAGTCCTACAATGGACACTTTCAGTACAATGGTCTTTGATGTTTCACTCCTTTCATGCACCCATGTGTCTAATACCAATATGCAGAAATTACATCTGTTGGTGGTTGACCTCACTGATGGTGGCTGATGAAGGTGGTAGGGTGAATGGTCAACCCCAAGACACTGTGACCATGAATGCTTCCCTTTTGGGGTGGGGCATTATGAAGGAGAAGATGATTCAAGGTAGTTGGTTGCTGACAGCAGACAGTCTTCACATACACATCTTGGAGATATGGGCAGCCCTGCTAGAATTACAGGCATTTCAAGTCTCTCACCAAAGGTTTGATATCCATCCCATTGGGCAACATAGTGATAGACTGGTATATCAGCAAACAAGGAGTAACCCACTCATACCTGCTGTGCAGTGAAGCCATGGCAGTGGGAAGTGTTGTTTGACCCTTTCTGGTTGTAATACACATATCAGGGACTTCCAGTATTCTAGCGGACAAACAGAACAGGTTTATTCTTCTGCCCTGCAAGGGGTCCCTCAATCAGTGGTGACATTTTCTTTCAGTTGCTGTGGCCAAATTTGCTGCAGTCTTTTCACAACAAAAATTCAGCAGTTACTTTGTCCTGACCTCTCCAGAGGGACCATCACAAAGTGATGCTGTAATCTGCAACTGGCCCCTGGGTCTCCAGGGAGGTTGGCACAATGGTAGGGTGTTCACGTTACAGACACAAGGTACAGGGTTTGATTAGGGTAATTGGCTAGGCTTAAAATGGCTCATGAGGGCAGTTAGCCTAGTACTATTCTATGAACCTATGAATCTATTATGCCTTTGCACCCTTTCCTCTGATAACAAAATATTTTCAGAAAGCCATGAAATGCAAGACAAAAGTTATTCACATAGCACCCTTTTGACCTTGACAGTTTTGTTTCCTCTTTCTCTGGCCTCATCTGAAATTCCACCATGGGTGTTGGATCCATATCCAGACCTTCTGTTTCTTCTGTTCTGTATTTCTTACAGAGACATAAAAACCTTGAAATTGGCCACATGGTTGCTCCAGTTTTAATGGTGGCCAGAGACGTTGTGCTGTCTTCTCCAGTCATTCAGATATTTTTGTCCTCACAGAAACCTAATACTAGGAAAGTCTTCCATAGCAAGTGGAAAAGATTCACCAGACAGGCTTCTTCCAAAGGTTTGAACGCTTTTCAGCTCTTCTTCCATCTATTTTAGATTTCTTAGTGGAATTGTTTCAGAAAGGTGATAGTTTTTCAACTATTAGTTTTTCAACTATTAGTCCAGTTACCAGCATTTTACAATGTCCATTGCTTTCTTGAAGATTTCCAAGGCCTTTTTGAAGGGCATCTTTCTCTTAATATCACCAACCAGGGATCTAATTCTGCCATGGGATAATCACTATCGTGCTAAAGGCATCAACTAGGGCTCCCTTTGTGCCTGCATCTTCAGTGGACCTAAAATTCCTGACTTGGAAAACAATGTATCAAATGTTTTTTCCATCTGGATTCAACCTGTGAGTTATCTGATGCAAGACTGGCCATATTCCGAAGACTTCATCCCACTGAGCTCTGCCTACTCTACCCATAATCTTCCATTCAACTAAGATTACCTCGGATTTTATTTGCTGCCATGGTCAACATGATCATTTGTTTTGTGGGAGTGTATCCTTTATTGCAAATTTCTGAGTGTAGTTTAGCTTATTCTTATCCTCTACCCTTTTTTTTGTGTTTCTTGTTGTGGTATAGGTTTTTATTGTAGGTAGCATAGGTTTTAGGGTTTGGTGTGTTGACCTTGTTAGTGAGCTTTTCCCATCTTGTGTTTCTTTAATGTTAGTTGTGTTTTAGATGTTAGGGTTTTGCCTGACTTAGTCACTGTTTGTTGGTGTAGTGGTTACTGCAGTAGATTTGAGAAGCCATTTCAGTATTCTTGTATTTCAGTATGGAGAAGAGATTTAAAAAGTATGCAGCTTATGGTCACAAGCTCCCTTCTCATTTATGCCCATGACAGGTGTGTAAACTGTGTAGGGGCTGCTTACTTCGAGTTACTGTGTTCTGAGAGGGCTTTGACAATTGAACAGTTAATGAGAGAAAGGCCAAGCTGGTCCTGAAAGGACTGTTGCCAATTGTCTACTCTTCTTCCAGCAAAAGTGATGATGATGATCAGAGGAATGAGCAGTACTCTAAGGACCCCAAACCTTTGAAAGAGGACTGAAAACTATCGCCCCTTCTTCTAATCCACGAGATTTGAAGGTCCCAAGACCCCTGGCTGTCCCAGAAAGTTTTCCCCCATTATCAGCTCTGACATCACGGACCCAATCACCTTTGGCACTGACTGAGCTAAGACTCCTCCTCCCACTTTTAGTGTTCAGAGTAATTTCTTGTTAAGGTGAGCTCACTTGGGCAGGACTTTTTGTCCCTTCTCCCCTTCTACTCTGCAAGAGTCCACACTAACGTTTGTCCCCTTCTCCTGTCTGTATCTGAGCTTCTGTGGTTTGGATCCAGTTGTCAGAGCCATCATCCAGTAGACATACCTCCAAGTCTTCATCAGTGGCTTCGTCGGCTTGGTCATAGAGTTTAAGACAGGATGACTTGGAGCACCTGATGAATTGCTTTTTACAGGTACTGATGAAGATAGGACTGACCTCCTTGGCTTTGATCCTTGACCTGAGGCATCAGCTCTTTTAAGTTGGTTTTCTTCCTTGGGTCATACAGTTCTTAGGTTGAGGCAGGGGTTTCCAGCTGATGTCCAGTTCAGTTTCCAGGATCGTACTGCCTGCTCGTTGCCTTTGCTCCTGATAGTTCGGCTCCTGCCTCTGTGTCAGGGCAGGTCAAGGTGGCTGTGGAGTCCGATGTGTGCTTGTGATCTTCGGATTCTAGGTTTGTGGGCTGCGAGTAGCCTGCTGCAGTTTTTGCCTGATGTAGAGAGGATGCTGTCAGGAAGAGTGGTCAGCAGCAACTGGTATTCCTTCATCTTTGACATCTGTCCTTGTGGACATGCTTCAGTCTGCTCTGAGGCAGCTCACCCTGGGTGGTCTCCAGTCTGCCCTACCTTCAAGGCCCCTGCCTCTTTTGTTTTCCCCAGATTTGTCACCTCTGGAAATTTCAGGCAAGACGCGGTGCAAGAGGAAGCATCTAGATTCTCCTAAAGAATCCCTCACTGAGAATACTGACTTTGAGGAAGTAGAGGGGTTTCTTAAATTTCCCCACAAGGATGCCTCCTTGGACTATCTTTTGGAACTGCTTTGTCAGAGTTGGTCAGTAATTTTGGAGGCCTTTGGGGTGCACTCATCCACATCCAAGATGTTCCCCTTTCTGGATGCCCTTATTGACCTGATGTCCCAGAGGGCATGAAAGGGGCCTGATATGGTGGAACTGATTTCTAAGAAACAGGACAAGTTTCTCAGCCATCCCAAGCACTGGAAATACTGGAATAAGGGTCCAGCTGCTGTTGTAGTTTTGTTGGCAGCCACTAAGACCATCTCAGAGAGTTCCTCGGTTCATCCCCTGAATAGGGCGTCTTGGCACTGGTTCACTTGGGGAAGCACTCTTACTCCTCAGCCATGTTCACACTGAGGAGGTTAAACTACATTATTCAGTGGACCAGACTTCAGCATGATATTGTGTTGGAAGTGTCAAGGGCACTTAAGGTGTAGCAGACTGTAGTCTCATAAAACTATGGACACTTATTTGTTCACCTTTCAGTCTTGTTGCTAGTGTGTCCATGTGTCTGCTGTCTAACATGGCTGGTGGCGTGTCACAAGCTGCTGGTGTCGGCATTGCCATGCGTCACCATGCCTGGATGAGGTTGAGTAATTTTGTGGACTGCTTCAAAGCATCTTTTATTAATGCTGTATTTGACAGTTCTTCACTTTTCGGGCCTAAGGTTAATGACACTTTGACCAGGAGTGAGCAGGACAGAAGGACACTATCTGCCATTGGAATATGATTTACTACCCGTCAGTGGATCTTTTCTCTCTCTGAACCAGAAGGGGAGAAACGTCTCTTTTAAGGAAAGAACAGCAGCCTTTTCAGATAGCTCCTTCTGAACGTTCTCCCTACAGCAGGGGGGTAACTATAATGGGCACTGCCATCATGGCAAGGGCTGCCTGTATGTCCAAGGCTTTTATGCAACCTTCTATGGGAAGCCCTTTCAGTGACCCTGAAGGGTTGCCTGACTGACTCTGGAGGGAGTCCAGGGTCCTTTCACTGTACACCCAGAAGTCTTGGGAGGCCAATGCATGGGACATTTGGTTGTTGAGTCACTTCCAGAAGCTATACAGTTCCATTTTTGGAAATTCCAAATTTAAATCCAAAACATCTTCTGGACATGCCACCCCATGAGCAAAGAGATGCAGCCATTGATATCTAGAAGCTGTTAGTAAATAGTCATTCAAGAGGGTTTCACCAGACCAGCATAGATCTGGGGTTTATTCAAGGTTCCTTTTGGTTCCAAAGAAGAACAAGGACCTCTGGTCAGTTTTAGATTTGAGTGAGTTGAATTGTAAAACAGACAAAGTTCCAGATGGTCACATTGCAGTCCATTCTACCTGTGTTGAGGAAGGATGACTTAATGTGCTCAATTGACCACAAGGACACTTATCACCACATAAAGTAACAAGGCATTCCAGAAAGTTTCTGTGCTTCCAGCTGGGGACCAGTCGATATCCATTCAGAGTGTTGCCCTTTGGTCTCACCACCACCTCTGGGTGCTTACCAAGTGTGTGGCAGTCTTGACAGCCTGGCTTAGGCTACAGGGGATATTCATCATGTTTCACTGTTGCAGTCCTAACAGATGGGTTATCCGGCTCCCGGTAGCCCTCAGTCGGCCAGAATACCAAAGGTAAGTAAAAATGATGTCAGTTGCCATCAGTTGCAAAGGACGTTAGGGCATCCAATACAAAAGGAGGCAGCCGACATCAGTTCCTCAGTCTTCTGTGCCGCAGAGCCCGAAGTAGAAGCTTTTCATGCATGACTGCCGGTCGGCAGTTTACCTTTGTTGAATTCCAACTACAAAGTGTTGAAGTCTACTACAGCTAATTACCCCATTGGGGATCCGGTTTTCTTGCCTCAATCCCAGATGGTTAAAATGGCTAGTGATTCGTTAACTCTTATCAGGGGTTCTCAGCCTCACCCTCCTAAAAGGAGTAGGGAGGTTTCTCCTGAGGTTTTGTCTTGTTCAGGATCTGTTTCTTCCGGCATTTCTGCTGATGAAGAATAATTTTTTCAGGCTTTTTCTCCCTTTGAGGATTCAGATGCAGAGGAGTCCATTCCTTTGGCTTCTCCCCCAGAGGATTTCTCTTTTGGTGACACTTTAAATACCCTCAGGGAACATTTTAAATAGGAAAGCCAGGATTATCTACAATCTAAGAAACGGATCATGGAGTTTCTTGATTTACCTCAGCATAAGCCTCTTGCTATTTCCCCTGTGTTGGAAGTTGTTGTTGATGTTTTTCTGGAAAATTCCTCGTCTCCAAATTCAGTTCCCCCTACTCCCAGGAAACCTGACAGGTACTACAGAGTCCCTGATTCTCATTTATTTCTTTTCAGGAACCCGTTGGCGGATCCAGAGGTTATTTCTCAGGGCCCTAAAGGGGTTAAGGCCACTGTTACCAGGAATCCTGTTCCATTGGATAGAGAATCTAGGAGCCTAGATAGGTGGGGCAAGAAAGTTTATACCTCTGCCACCCTAGTTATTAGGGCTACCAATTTTCTTTTTCATATGCTAAAGTACCAACAGCACACCTTGGAGGCTATTAAGTCTAAGATTGCAAATGTACCTCTTTTGGCAGAGAGCAAAGACATGCAGGATTTGTTGAACTCAGCCACTCTGGTCAATAAGCATTCTTTGCATGGTGGTTTTGACATCCTTGAGGCCTCCAGTAGGGCTACAGCTACTGGATCTGTTATTAGAAGGCATGCTTGGCTCAGAGAACAGCCTCTTCCAGAACCTGTCAATGCTAAGCTTTTGAAAGTACCTTTGCATAAAGACAATCTTTTTGGCAGCAAAGCTGAGGAGGTGCTTAAGAAGATGGAGGATAAGGCCAAGTCCATGCAAACTGTTAAAGATTTTCTGCAAGTTCAACCTCCTCGCTTTAGCAGGAATTTCCCTTCCAAGAGTTGGACCTTTCCTGATACCAGCAGACAGAACTGTTTCAGGACTAGGGGTTACAAATCTTCTAGGGGACAGACAGCTACCCCTCAAAGGTTTAGGCGGTGGCAAGCTTCCACTTCTAAGGTAACCTTGGATCTCAAAGAGGCTTATCTGCACATCCCTATCAGGGAAAAGTTGCTGGCAGTATTTTTGTTTCAGAGTGGGCACGCAACATTATCAATTCTCTGCACTGCCCTTTGGCTTATCTACTGCTCCCAGAGTCTTCACGAAGTGCCTGGCCCCAGTCATTGCTTTTTGCAGGCAGAAAAAAATTCAGATTTACCCATACTTGGACGACTGTCTGATTCAAGCAAGTTTTCAGGAGCAGCTATTAAAGGATCTGGAATTCATAAAGACTCCTCTCTCTTCCCTGGGTTACACTCTCAATGAGGAAAAATCAAAAATGGTACCATCCAAGGAGATAACGTTCCTGAGAGCGAGTCTGAACACAGCCGCCCAGATGATATATCTCATCCAGGAGAAGCAGACTACTCTTTCAGTTTACTTCAAGGACATGGCAAGCCTGTCCCAGCTCCCTGCAAGGAAATACCTGCAAGCTCTGGGATTCATGGCATCTTGTATTCCCATGATTCCATATGCAAGACTGCATATGAGGAAATTGCAGTGGTACCTCAAGAACATTTGGTGTCAACACACACAGGACCTGGATATGATGTTCCCTCTGCTTCCATCTCTGCAGACGGAGTTCCAATGGTGGGCAACAGCCTGTCTACAAAACAAGGGCATGCCCTTTCGGACACCTCCTGCCACTCAAGTTCTGACTACAGATGCATCAGACTATGCCTGGGGAGCACACCTGGATGTCAGATGCATACAGGGATGGTGGAAAGTCCAGCAGATGCACCTGCACGTAAATCCAAAAGAGTTGATTGCAGTTCAGCAAGCCTTGCTAGCTTTCAAGCACCTTCTTTCTCCAGGGACCTTACCTGTCAGAACAGAGAATATCACAGTCATGTGGTACAGCAACAAGCAGGGAGGGACTCACTCTTAACCCCTGTGCAGACAAAGCATGAATCTTTGGTGCATGGCAGCATCCCCGGACCTGCATCTCCTAGCTCAATTCCTTCCAGGAAGGCTCAATGTTTTGGCAGACCAGTTGAGTAGGCAAACCCTGGATCCTCACGAGTAGCAGCTGAACAGGACAGTTTTCTACAGCATCATTCAACATTGGGGCACACCTCAGGTGGATCTTTTCTCCTCCCCGGAAAATCACCTTCTGCCTCTCTTTTGCACTAGACAGCATCACAGCAGGGCTTGGAGACTGGATGCTCTGTCCTTCCTTTGGACGTTGCTATCAGTTTATGCCTTTCCTCCTCTTCCTCTTTTACCCAGAGTGTTGTTGAAGATCAAGGACGAATGACCAAGGAGTATTCTCATAGCTCCAGACTGGCCCAGACAGCATTGGTATCCGCTGCTTCGCAGTCTTTCCCAATTCCCTCCTTGGCATCTTCCTCTGAAGCCAGATCTTTTTGTTCAGGAGGGGGGAATTGTTCTGCACCCTCATCTTCAATCCCTTCACTTGGCAGTATGGCTCATAGTTTGACTCCTTCCTTATCTTCTTCCCTTTCCCAGCAGGTGGTTGATGTGCTGAGGGAGGCCAGGAGGCCTAGCACTAGGAAGTCCTACGATGGCAAATGGGAAAGGTTTTCTCATTGGAGGCAGGCTAGAGGGGATTCTTCTTCCCAGCCTACCCTTCCTCTGATCTTGGAATACCTGGCTGAATTGCTTCAGGGTGGTCTTTCCTTTTCTTCTGTCAAGCTCCATGCTTCAGCCATTTCTGCTCATTGTTCTTTTGAACAGCCCATTTTCTCTCATCCCTTGATGAAGATGTTTCTCAGAGGTGCTTGTAATTTAAAACCTCCCAGAAGGGCACCTACTCCAGCATGGTATCTTAATTTTGTTCTAGAGAAACTCACTTTTCCTACTTTTGAGCCAGCTGCCTCTGCAGATTTAAAGTTTCTCTCTTGGAAGATTGCTTTCCTGTTGGCTATAACTTTAGCAAGGAGGGTTTTGGAGCTGCAGGCTGTGATGGCTGTGGAGCCGTTTATTATTTTCCATCCAGACAGTGTCTCTTTGAGAACCAACCCCTCCTTTATGCCTAAGATGGTTTCTAGCTCGACTCTTAATCAGTCCATACACCTTCCTATCTTCTTTCCCAATCCTCGAAATAAAGGTGAAAGGATCCTGCATTCTCTTGATGTGCACAGACAGCTCAGGTTTTACCTGGACAGGACTAAGGACCTTCGGAAATCAGCTCAGTTATTTGTCAGTTTTGCCCCTGGAGCTCAGGGCAAGGCTATTTCTAAGCAAACCATTTCCAAGTGGATTGCACATTGCATCAACTTTTGTTGTTCTTTTCATGGCAAGGTTCCTCCTCAAGGGATTAGGACCCACTCAACTAGAGCAGCTTCCACTTCTGCAGCCTTTTTAAGGGGTGTCCCTACTAAAGATATTTGGGAGACTGCCACTTGGTCTTCAGTTCACACTTTCACAAAACATTATAATTTGCCTCTGTTTTCCAGAGCCAGGGCAGGGTTTGCCACTGTTGCAGGGCATTATCTCCAACCTTTGATTCTGTTGGTTCCTTCTCCCTTCTCACTGGGCTTTGGTAATTAACCCATCTATTAGGACTGCAACAGTAAAACATGATGAAAATAGTACAGTTGTGTACACCTACCATAAATGTAGATGTTCGTGTATTCACTGTTGCAGTCCTGGTTTCCCTCTCTCCTTCCCCCTTTTTGGTCCTCTCCTATTCTTTTGTCCTGCTGTACAGGCTGAATTGGATATTATTTGTCAAATTAACATTTGGCTTAGCCTTTTTTCTGGGGACTTCTGACTGTTTTGGCAAGAAAGACAGGAAGTGACTTTGGCTGCCTCCTTTTGTATCGGATGCCCTGACGTCCTTTACAACTGACGGTAACTGATGTCATTTTTACTTACCTTTGATATTCTGTCTGATTGAGGGCTACCTGGAGTAGGATAAACTATCTGTTAGGACTGCAACAGTGAATACACTTGAACATCCACATTTATGGTAAGTGTACACAACTGTACTTTCCAAGTCTTCCCTTACCTAGATGATTGGCTCCTAACTGTCTCCATGGGAGTATATTTAGAGCCAGGGGTACCTTACTGCAGCTCTGCAGTTCCTTGGGAATCATGATCTACTATCAGAATTCCATTCTCTTTCCTGTGCAAGTGATAGAGTTCATAGGCTGCCACGTAGTTATGGATGTCCTTACATTCACTGCTGCAGTATTCATAACTTATGGGGATTCCCTGCCATGAAGCCCATCGTCTGGCTAGTCTACCAAAGCCTACCATTGCTTTAAGGTACGTTGAATGTCACCTACACACTCCTCACATACTGTAGGACATAAAGGTGACATTCAGCCATACCATCCTCAGAACTTCCTTGCCACCAGTCAGAACACTGTTTTTAACCATTGGTCTGTTTGTCTCAGTCTGTTTTTTTGCCATTTTGTTCTGTCGGAATTCCAGTGATTACTCCTGTTTGCTGAAGTCCTCACCATTTCAGATAAGTACCTAGCTGGATTTTTTGTTCTTTTCTTGATTTTTTTTTTTTTTTTTTTTTTTTGCTGACTGGAGGGTTAATGTCATCCAGGAAGGGTAAATGCCAGTATGAGAGACCGATTCCTCATAAAGACCTCCAGAATAAGTGCCTTTTTTTGCCTAGGAGCTTCTCGCGACCATACTTCTTGTTTGATTTGTCAGGCATTTGTCCTGAAAAACCTTCATAGTAGGCTGTCTTCCCTTTCACTGTATCTTGAGAACCAGCATTTTAAACTTCTTGCTAAAGATACTATGAATGGAACTTCCTGCTCTGAGGTTCAGCCATCAGGGAAGAAGAAGAAGGTCAGACCAGAATCTTCCGCTGTCCAGCCTCTGCCAGGTGTTTCTCCCAAGGTTGTTACAAACCTGGAGACTCTGCTGGCTGTGTTGTCAGAATTCTCTGCCATGTCTGGGCTGTAGGCTGGTGAGAATCTGGTGGTTAGCACATCCAACAAGGCTTTGCAGGCGTCCATTTTGGGAGTTCAGGGGAATCTACGGGTGATTGTTCCCAAGGGGTGTAAGGGGGGTCCGCAGTTTCTTCTTAGGGAAGAAAGACCTGCTACGGTTGTAGAATGCTGTCCTGAGTCAGAGCTTTCTCAGTTTTCTAGGATGGACATTTCCTTAAAAAAGAAACAGTAAACTAAACATGTTTCTTCTGCTTCTAGGGATCCACAAAGTGATTGGCAGGCCTTTACTCAGGAGTTATTTAATGCTTTACTGTTGTTAAAGCCTCCTCAAGGGGTTTTGGTTCCTGCTCCTCCTTGGCCCTCTTCTTCACCTAAAAGGCCCAGGGAATTGAATTATTCTGAGGAACAGTTGGATTGCGATGAAGAATCACGTTTTCTACCCAGATTCCTTCTCCTGTGGACTATGGGTCTGAAGAGGAGGAATCCAATAGTCCAGATACTCCTTCTGGGGAAATTTCTTTTGGGGACACAATCCTCTAGGATGATGGAATTTTTTTTAAGTAGGATTGTGCCCAGTTTTCTGATATTCATAAGAGGTACTATGAATTACTGTAGATGGAATCTCTTAACCCTGCAGCTATTCTCCCTGTCTTGGCTGCAATACTAGATGTTTTTTTCAAATGTCTCTAAAGCACCTGATTCTCTTCCTCCTGCTCCCAAGAGGTGTGATAGGTTTTATAGGGTGCCTGAGGACTGTTCTTTTTGTTCAAATGTCCTGCTGTTGACCCCACTGTGGTGTCTGAAGCTTCTGAAAAGCTGTCTCATTGGTTCCTTCATGCACGTTACTGCCTTCTGACAAGGACAGCAGAACCATGGATAGGCTGGGTAAGAAGGTTTATACTTTGGCTACCCTAGCTTTTAGGGCTATTATTATCAGACTCCTCTATCAAGGTATGTGTTGGCTGTTCTTTCTCAGGCTTGTCAGCTTTTTTCTAATCTTCCAGACTCTGAGAGTAAATTTTTTGCTCTTTCCTTGCTAGGGATTTCCTCACAAGTAGTTTGTCATTCTATCAAATGTAGTTATGATGCAGCTGATGCCTCTTCTAGGGCTGCTGGTTTTGGATCAGTACTGAGGAGGTATTCTTGGCTTAGGCTTTAACCTTTACTCAATGATATTAAGGCTAGATTGATGGATGCTTCTCTGGATAATAAATTTTTGTTTGGGGAAACGGCTGCTGGTTTAAGTCTCTTCAGGACAAGGGGAAGGCCTTACAGTATCTTAAACATGTCTGTTTCTGCTGTCCCTACATTTCAGAGAAACTGCCCTTCTAAGCCAGCCTGTGTTTGTAGTCAATCTTGCCCTCCTGCTAAAGGTAAAAAGGGTGGTAAATGGGCTCCTCCTGCTAAGGCCACTCAGACTACAGGAATTTAAAAGCCGTCCTTTCCTGACAAACCAGATGCTGCCTGACTATCCACCTGTTGCCAGACACATTCCTCTTTCTGTTCCTGTTTGGCTTCAAGTCACCCAGGATTCTTGGGTTTTGTCAGTCATTTGTCAGGGGTACTTCATGGTGTGAATTTCCCATCCTCTTTTTATGGACATTTCTCATCCTGCTCGGGAACAACTTACTTTTTTCCCAGAGGTTTTTGGAGATCTTTTGTCTGAGTACTATTCAAGAGGTGCCTGTGTCCCAAAGCGGGAGGAGTTTTATTCAAGAATGTTTCTACTGTCCAGAAAAAGAGGGTATTTGGAGACCGATTTTAGACCTCTCTCATCTAAACACTTTTTTGAAGGTGCCTTCCTTTTGGATGTTGTCCCTTCAGGCTTTGTTTCCTCTCTTCCTCCCTTAGGCCTTTCTGGTATCTCTGGATCTCAAGGATGCTTGTCTCCATATTCTGATTCATTCTCTTTTCAGGAAGTTTTTACATTTCTCAGTTGCTTCCTGGCATTTACAGTTCTGTCAAAAACAATAAAAACGAACTCAAAAAACGGCAACAAGACCCCCACAAACAAAAACGAGCCATGTCCTTGTAAAATTAGGAAGGTTTTAATGTTGTAAAGCAACACACTAAATAAACTGCTTTTCGTCCCGTGAAATTACAAAACTTCCTCAGACCAGTTACCAGAACAGTGAAAAATGCATTTAAATAGTGCACTTACTTAGAATAAAACTTTGGATTGGTCCATTACCCCCTCTCTATCGCCGCCTTCAGTTGTAATCGCTAAATAGGCACAGGTTAAATACAATTTATATACATTTTACACTTCATTACAAAGTTAATCAGGTTAGTTCCTTCTATAAAAATAAACTAGGAAGAAGGGACTAAAAACAAACACTTAGAAATATATATATATATATATATATATATATATATGAAAATGACATAAACACTAAAATCACATTTACAATATAATGAAATGTATAAATAATGCTATGTGTATATATATATATATATATATATATATATATATATATATATATATATATATATATATATATATATATACATATATATATATACATCAAATAGGTATAGATGTAAATAAATATAAGTAGATGTGAAAACTACAATGCATATAAGGATTATATTTTAATAATAATATTAGTAATATAAAATGTAAAAATATATAAGAGTATATGAAGAGCATATAAAAGGTTGCCTGGCCAAACTTTTTAATTTTAAAATACATAAAATAGATATAGAATCATTTAAGCCAGGGTAGTGGCAAGCATCCAGTCAGAGCTGCCAGATTAATTCTAGTCTTTCCAATAACAAAGATACAGGCCCTCCTGTGATTTTAGTGCTTTTGTCATATATTTTTATATATATATATATATATATATATATATATATATATATATATATGTGTGTGTGTGTGTGTGTGTTTGTTTTTAGTCCCTTCTTCGTAGTTTTTATTAGTCTTTATAGAAGGAACTAACCTGATTAACTTTGTAACATAGTGTAAAATGTATATAAATTGTATTTAACCTATGCCTATTTAGCGATTACAACTGAAGGGGGCGACAGAGAGGGGTAATGGACCAATCCAAAGTTTTATTCTAAGTAAGTGCACTATTTAAATGCATTTTTCACTGTTCTGGTAACTGGTCTGAGGAAGTTTCGTAATTTCACGGGACGAAAAGCAGTTTATTTAGTGTGTTGCTTTACAACATTAAAACCTTCCTAATTTTACAAGGACGTGGCTCGTTTTTGTTTATGGGCGTCTTGTTGCCGTTATTTACAGTTCTGTGCTTTGGCCTTTGTAATACCCCAAGGATGTTCACTAAATGCCTCGCTCCTGTGATTGCTTTTTGCAGGCTTCTTGGGATCCAAATATTTCCTTACTTGGATGACCTGCTGATTCAGGTATCCTCTCCGGAGGTTCTTTTTACAAAATCTTTGTTTTACCATTTGTCTTCTTCAGTGCCTGGGATTTACAATAAACTTCAAGAAGTCTTCCCTGACTCCTTCTCAGGATCATGTCTTTCTGGGTTGCAGGATTCAGATGGTGCCAATGCTGGCATCCCTGCCTCCTTCAAAGGCCTTAACTCTCATTTCTTACTTTCAGATTCTTCTTTCCCTGGCTTCCATTACAGTCAGGAAGTTTCTGAGAGCTCTGGATTTCATGGCTTCCACCATTCCGATGCTCCCTGTGGCCAAACTCCACATGTGGAAGTTCCAGTGGTTTCTGAAGTTGGTGTGGCTTCAACATGAGCATCCTCTAGACTTTACAGTCCTTCATCTCCCTTGTCTAAAGAAGGAATTTCTATGATAGATTCAGCAGTGGTCTCTGAATCCAGGGGTCCATTTTCATCCTCCTTTTATGTAGATCAGAGAGCATCTGCTATATTCTGTATCTTTAAAAAGCACATCAAAGACTGAGCGTGCATGTGTAAATGTTAAGCATGTGCCATTTTGAGAGTGCAGCCAGAGAGTAAACATGTATGATTACAGAATTTAATTTGTATATAAGTTACTTAGGTTAAAGTCAGTAAACTTCTATCATGATGTGTTTGTATAAAATAAAACTTCTTGAACAGAACCCACGAAGCCTCATCTATTGTGTCCAAAGTGGGAAAGCAACATGGTGTCAGAACCGAAATAGAAGAGAATAAGATTTGGAGCCATGAGGTGCAAAGATGACCGTGAAGGTAAACTAAAAGAAACTAGTGTGAAAAAGAGCCAGAAAAGAACCAAAGGCAATGAGAATATGCACAAACTACTTATTTCATAAAAAGGGAAAAACAGGGCATTACAGGGGCACAAAATGCATTATTAAACAAGTGTGAGGCATAAAAGGCTTATTAACTAAAGGAAATCTTTAAAGTAAAGGTGTTTGATGAAACGATTAACACAAAAGTAAAACGAGCATGTTTAAACGCAAAATGGGCATGTTTAGAGTAAAATGAGCACAAGAAAAGTACAATGGGCATGAAAAGAGATTAAACGAGCAAAACAAATATAATAAGGGCAAAAAAATGACACATTAAGTGTAAATTAAGCAAGACAGCTGCATGTTTTTGGCAAAGTGCTGTGTTTTGGCATAGCTACAGCTTCATATTGTATCAAGGGCATAACTAAAGTTATTCAAAGAATCTCAAAGTATGTAAAAGTGCTTACAGTGTGTGCTTATTACTGTGGATGCATTTCAAAGTCATTTGTGTGCAAAGTGCAATTATTTTGTGAAGTGCAGTCAAAGTATAGCAATTTCAAAAAGTTTCTTGTGCTGGGTGTGTCTGTTTGAAAAGTGCCACCATTACAGAGTGTTCCTTGCACTGTAGAGAATTGCCTAGAAAGATACTGCCATTTTGGGGAAGTTTCAGTGTGTGTAGTGCACTGTTCATTTGCAAAGTGTCATTACTTCAAAATGTCATTGACTCTGAGCTTCTCCTGCCCAGTTCATTTGCATTGTGCAGTTATTTAAAGTGTTTCTTAAAATGACGACAAATTACTTTAGCAATACAATAACTTCAAAAGCATTACAACGCCCTAGAAACTTATTCCGCAAAGCCTAGTTACACAGAAGCTTCCATCATGCAGTTATTTGATGTGTTTCTTACACAGATAAGAGGTGATTTCGTGCAGTACAGTAATTTCAAGAGTATTACAGTGCCGAGAGAGACTTATTTCGTAAAGTTCAGTTGTACAGAGGCTCGTTGTGCTATTGAGCAAAGTTACAAGTACTGGCATCAATTTTTGGCATATGTGTATGTGTTTGTGCTTATGTGCAAAACCCTTCACTGGTATGTGTTAATATGGCAGACAGATTTTGAAAGCCCTTACCTCTTGTATTTGATCAGAATATCACAGAGAATTGGAGAATATTTGAACAAGAGTATGTATGATATTTTTATACAAGCAGCTTATTCAGATAAAGATGCACACAACAAGGCATTCATTTTGCTAAACTTGGCTGGGTCAGAGACCATAGAAAGGGAACGTTCATTTGTGTATGCACCGGCAGTATATGAAGGAGAAGATGAAAACCGTCGTATTGTACAGGCTGAGTCAAGGGAAGACTCCAAGTGCTTGAATCGCAAGTTCAGAGAAATGTGCAACTCCCAGTCCCAGACAAATATTACACTGGATAGGCATTTGCTTTACACGAGAGATCAGAAACCAGGGAAACTTTTGCAGCTTATATAACTGATCTGAGAAACAAGACTAAAACATGGTTTGGTGACTTAAAAGATGAGTTAATAAAGGACAGGCTAGTGTGTGGTATTAATAGTGCTGTTGTGAGAAAGATCTTGCTTCGTGACTGATTTAACATTGAGTAAAGCCATAGAGATTTGCCAAATCCATGAAGTGACAGAAAAACACACAAGTATGCTTGCAAGTGACAAGAGCATGGTTTCAGCAGGCTCCAGTGCAAATGCAGAGGCAAGCAGAAATAGGCCTAATAAGCACATGGCAGCAGTAACCCCTGCTGGCTCATCAAGAAGACTACATAGTTTTCCAGTAAGTTCTAAGACCAGTTCAGCTAAAGGAGCATGTTCCTCAGTGCAGTACAAGCATGAATCAGCAAAACCCAAGTCCAGCTTTATTGTAACCTTTCGCAATTGTGGTGCAAATCATGAGTCTAAAAGAGAGAAATGCTTAGCATTTGGTCAGCAATGTCACAAGTGTAACAAATGGAACCATTTCCAAAAAGTTTGCAAATCAGGTAAACCTCACGCCTTTGTAAAGAAAGGTCACACAAAAAAAGCCGATTGATCAAGTAGAGATGAAACAGTCAGCTTTCTATGTGGATGGTGCATCAGTAACTGGTGAAAGAGTTGATGCAGTGAATTTACTGGCAAAAAGCGAAGTGTTCTTTACTGTCCGGATCAATGGTAAATCCACAGAGCTTAAAGTAGACACAAGTTCAAAGTGTAATGTTGTATCAGCAGAAACATTTGCAAGAGTGCGAACCAATGAGCAACTCAATGTGGCCAGATTCAAACCGAAGGCACAGTGATGCTTTCATGTTATTTAGCCAAGAACTGTTACAACTTGTTATTCTATGTAGTCTGAAGACCAGTACAGTCTTTATTGGGTCTCAGAGACAGTTTGAGAACTGCTTTCTTTTACCAAAGAAGTTCATCACATAAGTGCATCTCCTGGTTCTAATTGTTCTGAAGTAATTTTCTCAGAGTATGCTGATGTTTTCAAAGACAGGTTGGGCAAACTTCCAGCAGTGTATTCCATGAAATTAGACCCAGAGGTCACTGCAGTAGTCAGATCAGCAAGAAGAGTTCCGATAGCCATGCAGGATAAAGTTAAGGCTCAGTTGGACAAAATGGTACAGCAAGGTGTAATTTGTCCAGTTACAGAACCAACTGAATGGGTATCGTCGATGGTAGCAGCTCACACAAAAAGGCTCAGACGAAATCAGAATATGCATTGACCCAAGAGATTTGAACAAAGCAATGAAAAGACCATGTCATCCAATGCGCACAGTTGAAGAGGTTGCAGCCCTAATACTAAATGCCATAGTTTTTTCAGTCTTGGATGCAGAGAGTTCATTTTGGCAAGTGATACTTCATTGCAAATCCCTATTACTAACCAATTTTGGTACTCCGTTTGGTAGATACAGATTTCTAAGTCTTTCAGCATGCAATGGAGCAAATTTTTTCGCTTATCCTTGTGCCATAATAGTTGATTTATTGTTTGGAGGCAGTGGTGAAACAGAGCATGACAGAAACCTAAAGAAAGTTCTAGACAGAGCATGTGAAGTGAACTTGAAGCTCAATCCTCTGAAGTGCAAATTCAGACTCCCAGAAGTTACATATGTAGGTCATTTGTTTACCAGTACTGGCTTGAGACCAGACCCAACCAAGCAAGCAGCCATTCTTGAGATATCAGCACCAGACAGTGTTCAAGCTCTACAGAGTTTCTTAGGCATAGTCAACTATTTAGGCAAGTTTATATCATAATTCAGTGAGTTGAAAGTACCTTTAAGAGAGCTAATGAGCAAAAATGTTGAATGGTCATGGTTAGAACAGCACCAGAAGGTGTTTAAAGAGCTAATGCAGAAAATTGCCACTCCACCTACATTAAGATACTATGATGTGAGCAAACCAGTTACTCTCTTCTGTGATGCTTCAAAATTTGGTCTAGGTACAGATATACTTCAAGAGGGCAGACCAGTAGCCTATGCATCTACAACACTTACCCAAGCTGAGATGCAGTATGCTCAAATTGAGAAATAACTTTTGGCAATAGTATTTGCATGTTCCAAGTTTCATGATTATATTTATGGTCGAGCTATTCAGATTGAAACTGACCACCAACCTCTGGTTACTATTCTAAAGAAGCCTATGCATTCAGCTCCAGCAAGATTACA
Organism: Protopterus annectens; assembly: GCF_019279795.1. Lineage (NCBI taxonomy): Eukaryota > Metazoa > Chordata > Ceratodontiformes > Protopteridae > Protopterus > Protopterus annectens. The sequence continues at coordinate 1,040,960,907 of NC_056741.1, forward strand.
AAGAATGATGTTCAAATTGCAAACATACAACTTCAGAATTGTCTATACGAAAGGCAAACTACTCTATCTGGCTGATACCTTATCCAGATCACCCAGGAATACAACAGAACACTTGACGGAGAGACTTTTGACTTTGATGTGATGGCAGTGCGTAATTTTTCTACCACTAGACTTGATGAGTTGAGAGATCACACTAAGATTGATCCAATTTTGCAAAAGCTCAATCACTACCTTAATGCCGGATGGCCATCAAAGCAATTTAGTGTACCACCAGAAGTGCAAACCTATTTTCCCTACAGAGATGAAATGTTGATGGAAGATGGCATTATTTTCAAAAGCCCTAAACTTGTTGTTCCTGCTTCCTTACAACAGGAGTACATCTAGATTTTCCATTGTGGTCACCCAGGTTCTGCTTCCACTAAGAGGTGAGTGAGAGAATTAGTATTTTGGCCTTCATTACTAAAAGGCATTGATAAAGTACTTCCTTCTTGTTCAGTATGCAATAGTACTAGATCACACTTACAAAGAGAACCACTTCAGCTACATCCAGTTCCTGAACTACCTTGGTCGACAGTAGCTACTGATATTTTTTTATTTTTATTTATTTTATTTTACATTTGTTAACCTGGAAGATCCGACTGGATACATATCCATTTGGGAGAAAAGCTCCAGCCATGACATAAACTTTTAAAAGACACATAATCAAATACAATTCAAACCAGAACCAAATGAGTTATTCCATCATATTTATACAGAATGTTAGAAAAAATTAGCATAGGAAAATAGCCAGGTGCTTAAGAACTATGTTAAATAGAAGACAATGGCAAGTACGTATTGAACCCAGGTGTAGTTTTAGTTTAGTTTTAAATTGACTTAAATTGGAGAGAGAGGTAATATCAGGGGGAAGTTTGTTCCAAGTTCTCCTGCAGGCATGTCTGGATGAGGGGTTGTATATTATTTTGTGGGTCAGGGCTAGTAGGTTGTAAGAAATTAGGTTGTAGTTCAGTCCAGTTGAGCTTGGCTAAACTAGTACAGTGATGGGTCCTATATGGTGACCCAGTAACAAACCTGGCGATATGATTGTAGCAGTTGGTGAGCTTGTTCATGACAGTTTTACTAATGTTGTGAAGTAAGGGGAGTACAAGAGTGTGGAGAGAAGGTGAGTTTGGGCAATGGCAGTTTTGGCTTGGGGGTCAAGAAGCTTTTTATTCTATATAACTGATGGTTTTAATCATTTGGTTTACATGTATATCAAATTTTAGATTGTTGTCTATGGTTACCCCTAATAATTTTGTCGAGAGGTCGGAGAAATTATGGTCCCATCGTTGATGGGGCTAGACCTTTAGTCGGTGGAAACAACAACATTTTAGTTTTTAGGATTAAGTATCACCAGTTTTCTATATTGCTAAAAGTAGACTGGGTTGATAATTGTAACTCTTGTTCCAGAGCATATCAGCGTGGAGTTGAATACATCTGGCATTAGGTATGACTGTATGCAAGTCATTGATAAAGATGGAAAATAACAGTGGCCCTAAAATGGATCCTTGAGGGACTCCCAGAGTATTGGGTAGTAAAGTAGAGAGTTTAGTCTGCCATAAAACTGCCTGTTTTCTGTCATTTAGATAGGAACTAAACCATTGTATGGCAATAGTATCCAGACAGAGTGAATGCAGTGTGTTAATTAGAAGTTTATGATCCACGGTAGTACTATGGAGGTCTGAAACCATGTTGGGTATCAGCCAATAGATGGGATGTTGCATAAACTGTTTCTGAAGGATATCTTCCAGATATCAGGGATTTTGGGATTTTCGAGTGGAACAATCAATACTACTTAGTATTGGTAGACTCATATTTGAATTAGTTTGAGATTGATCTACTACCTAATCCAACATCTACTACTGTTATTACTAAGCTAAAACATTTCTCAGTCCATGGTAGTCTGCACAAAGTTATTTTTGGCAATGGTACTCAATTTCAAGAAACCAGTCACTGCAGTAGTCAAAGTAGTAAACCAAACAAAGCTTTTTACTGAAATTTAATTTGAAGCGCTTTTCGTTTGCTTAATGTGCAGACTTCCTCCTTGTCTGAGGAAGTTTGCACATTGTGCAAACGAAAAGCACTTCAAATTAAATTTCAGTAAAAAGCTTCGTTTGGTTTACTACTTTGACTACTGCAGTGACCGGTTTTCTGAATTTGTAGTTTATAATGGTACTCAATTTACTAGTCATTTGTTTCAGAAATTTGCAAGAGAATGGTACTTTCTACACATTACCAGCAGTCCTGAGTTTCCTCAGTCTATTGGCTTAGCTGAGCGAGCTCTACTGAGTGCAAAACAACTACTTGAAAGATCAAGATGTGACAACTCAGAAGTTTTCTTAAATCTCCTTAACCTTAGGAATGTATTACGTGATGATGTTATTAGATCTTCAGCTCAACGACTTTTTTCCAGGCAAACAAGAACTGTGCTACCTACTACTACCAATCTACTAAAGCCTAAAGCCAAGAATAATAAGACCATCAAGGCTCAATTATTTAGGAAGTGTTCTATCCAGATGTCATTGTACAAGTTTTAGCAAACGTCTTTCTTCATTAAGGGAAGGAGAAAGTCAGACTTCAAACAGAAAAAGGTTTCAACCATATAGGACAAGTTATTGACAAATGGCCTGAACCGAGATCCTACCTTATAGACTCAGAAGGTATGCAGTACAGGCGAAACTGTAAACATCTGTTACCTGTACCAGAATCATCATCACAACATTGTTATAGTGATGTAGACTCTGTCTCAGAGTGAACCAAATGTTTTTTCCGTCCCAGAGGGTGTTCCTACCTTTGATTCCATTCCTGAAGATGTTCCAAGTAAATCAGAGATCGAACATTTTTCAGAGACAGTTTCAATAGTTCAGCCCAATTCCCAATTTTATGTCACACATTATGGACGAGTATCTAAGCCCAGTGTGAAATATGTAGCAACATGGACTTAACTGTGTGTGTGTGTGTGTGTGTGTGTGTGTGTGTGTGTGTGTGTGTGTGTGTGTATATATATATATATATATATATATATATATATATATATATATGTATTATATCTTGTGTAAACGCATGACTAATAATTGTCTGTGATATCTGCATGCCAAAAAGTTTCATAACATTGCATGTCTTGTTTTCAAGAGGGAGGATGTAGATCAGAGAGCATGTGCTATATCTTTAAGAAGCATGTCAAAGACTGAGGGTGCACATGTAAATGTTAAGCATGTGCCATTCCTAGTGCCATTTTGAGAGTGCAGCCAGAGAGTAAGCATGTATGATTACAACAGTTAGTTTGTATATAAGTTACTTAGGTTAAAGTCAGTAAACTTCTATCATGATGTGTTTGTATGAAATAAAGCTGCTTGAACAAAATCCACGAAGACTCTTCTATTGTGACCAAAGTAGGAGAGCGACATCTTCCCTCTCAGGATCTGTTCACAAATGCTTCAGATGTGGGATGGGGAGCAATATTTGGCTCCCTGGAGGTTCAGGGAGTGTCGTTGCCTCATCAGAAAAAAAAAAGCACATCAGTGTCAAAGAGATGAGAGCTCTTATGATGGCTCTTCAGGCTTTTCATTGTCATTTCTCTCCAGGGCCTTTCAAGGTATTCACAGACAATACCACAGTTATGTGGTATGTTAACAAACAGAGGGGACAAGATCTTACCTTCTTTGCTGACTGGCACTTCTGGTATGGGATCTGGCTGTCAAGTATCAAGTGACTCTCCAGGCAGTTTATATTCCTTCAGATCAGAACATTGTGGCAGACACTCTGAGCAGGTCATTCACTCATTCCCATGAATGGTACTTCATAGGAATGCATTTCTGGACATTGTTCATCAGTGGGGTAGTCCTCAAGTAGATCTCTTTGCCTCCCCTCTGAACAAGCAACTTCCTCTGTTTTGTGCCAGAGTCCCAGGTCCCTCTGGTGTGGAAGGTGGATGCCCTCTCATTTTCTTGGAAGAGGATGTTTCTTTATGCATTCCCTCCACTTCCTCTCATTCCGAGAGTCCTGTTCAAGATTCAACAGGATGCTCCCAAAATCTTGGTGACTCCCTTTTGGCTGTGACAACACTGGTTCCCTCTACTTCTGCATCTAGTTAAGGGCAGTCATCACAAGTTACCACACAAGGTGAACTACTCACACACAACAAGGGGTCTCTCATCCATCCCCACCTGTCCACGCTTCAACTGACACTGTGGGTGATAGGGTTTTGATTCCTCATAGACACCTTTTTTCTGGGGATGTGCTGCAGATCCTGCAGGAGGCCAGGAAACCTATTACTAGGAAATCCTACTTATCTAAGTGGAAAAGGTTTTCTATTTGGTGTGTCTCGTAACCTAGACCACTTACTGTGGATGTTCCTTTGGTTCTCTCTTATTTGTGTGAGTTGCTCAATGCTGGTTTGGCCTACTCTTCTTTTAAGGCCCACTTATCAGCTCTTTCTGCTTGTCTGTATTTAACTCCTCTGTTAGCTTCTAAATTTGAGGCTAAGCAGTTTCTTAAAGGTGTTCTTAATATTAGACCTCCCAGGAAGCCTGTTCTTCCTGGGATCTTAATTTCATTCTGGAAAAATTGACTCAGGCTCCTTTTGAGCCTGCTGTTTTGGCTTACTTGCAACATTGTTCTTTGAAGACAGTTTTTTTGTTAGCTCTTACTTCTGCCAGATGAGTATTTGTGTTGCAGGTCCTTATGGCTTGTCTGCCTTTTTGATATTCCATGAGGATAGGGTGTCCATGCGTACTAATCCTTTTATGCCCAGTGGGGTTATTGAGTTGTCAATTAGTCTATTAATTTGCCTACTTTTTTCCCTCTCTGCAATCTGAAAGTGAGGGTGTCCTGCATACCTTACAGGTGCATAGACAAGTTCAAATTCTATTTGGATAAGACTAAAGCTATCAGAAAATCTGATCAGTTGTTTCCTTTCATCCTAGGTCTTTAGGATTGGCTGTTTCCAAACAGACTATTTCTACTTGGATTTCATAGGCTATTTCTTTTTGTTAACACTTTTCATGGCAAGAACCTTCCTTCTGTAAAGGCTCATTCTACTGGAGCTGTGGCTTCTTCTGGTACTTTTTCAAGGGTTGTATTCTTGAAGCAGCTACCTGGACTTCTGTGCATACATTTACCAAACACAACAAGTTGGATGGTATCTACAGAGGTAGAGCTGGTTTTGCTAATGCCATTCTTCATGGCTTCTTAGAGAGCTGTACTGCTGCTTCCTCCTTCTAAGTTTCTTCTTGAGCATTGGCACTCTCCCATAAACTATGAATACAGCAGCGGTGAATATAAGGACGTAGGACAGTTGTGTAAAATCTTACCATTATGGTAGATGTCTTTCCTTAATGGTACATGAGGAGTATGTAGGTGGCATTCAGCATACCTTAAAACAATGGTAGGCTTTGGCAGACTGGCTTGACAGTGGGCTTCTCAGCAGGGAATACTCAGAAGTTATGAATACTGCAGCAGTGAAGGCAAAGACCTCTACTGTTATGGTAAGATTTTGCACAACTGTACTTTTCTCAGTTTGCAAGATTTCCAGTTTCCAGAGTATCAACCCTGTGAGCTCTGTTTCCTTGCTCTTTTACTGAAAATCCCTGTATTCTCTCATTTTCAAGTTCTTAGTACACATGGCAGCTGCCATCTGCTTGGTTCCCTTAGTGAGGTACTGCATGAGGGTTCAGCATTGTTCATTGGAGATGCAGTGGTCCTGATTGACACATCCAGTGGAGTTCCCCATTGCGTTGATAAATGTTTGTTGCAATCAGATGAGGTGGTGGTTGACGTCTCCCTTGGTTTTCACTAGGAGACTGTTCTGTCTCCCTCTGGTCACAGTCACAATGGACATCTCTCTTCTTGGGTCAGGGACATTTCTTGGGGAGGAGGCAGGTGCCACTAACAGTAGGTAAGACTGCAATCCAAATTGTAGCTTGCTACAAATCCGCCACCATGCCCTAAGATTCTCACTACACCTTTCTAAACATACTGGAAAATATTAAGATACAACCAAACACCCTAATACTGGGTGATTTCAACTACCCTGCCATTAACTGGGAAAACTACTCGGGTACCAACACCTTTTCCCAACGGTTCTTGGAATTCATAAATTCCAACACCCTGGATCAACTAATCCATTGTCCCACCAGGGGCTCCAATATCCTAGACCTGGTCATTACCAACATGGGAGATAGATGCTCCACACCAGTGGTCACCCCCTCATTGGTCAGGACTGACCATAAGCAAATCACCCTTGACATCCACATCCCACCCCCACCCCCCAGTAAGGAAACCGTAAAAAACTTCTCCAAAGCAAACTTCATGCTACTCAAGTCAGAAATGACATACTTCATGGCACCCATGCCGACAGGATCTGAAAGTTCGACTGCTGAATCCTACACTAAGACACTGTACGAGCACATCCACTCGTGCCATCCCAAATAGAACCAAGACGCTCTCCTCGAACAAAGGAAGCCAATCTGGTGGTCCCCTGCCATCAACAAAGTATACAACAGAAGGAATAAACTGGTGCAGAAAAGAGGAAAATCTCAGGATGCAAAAAACTCCCTTACCAGCCTCAGTAAGAAGCTGAGATCCCTCATAAAATCCTCCAAAGCTAGTTACAAAAATAAAATTGCCAAAGATTCCAAAGACAACCACAAGGCATTCTATAGTTATGTCAAGAATATAATAGCAATGCTCAGATCTGCTCTGAGCTACAACAGAATGGCATTAAATATACTGATCCCAAGGATATTGCCAATATCCTGGCAGATCGATTTAGTGCCGACTTCACCCCCTCTCTCACCCCCCTAAAGGGCCCATTTCAATACCAAAAGATTGCCAAATTCCGGTAATCACGGCCACACAGGTAGAAACCGCACTCTCCAAAGCTAAGAATACAACATCCATGGGACCAGATGACATCTCGAGCTGTGTACTACATGAAATACAAAATTAACTGGCACCTCACCTAAGTGTCATGTTTAATCATAGCCTCACTTCAGGCTTCGTGCCCACTGAGTGGCGCACAGCTACAGTTATCCCACTTCACAAGGGGGAGATCCATCTTGGATCCCGGGAACTACCGTCCCATCAGTCTGACAAGCCTGATCTGCAAGAGCATGGAATACATTATCATGGAACTTATAAACAAAGACATTGGCAACCTTCAAACACTGGACACCACCCAGTTTGGGTTCGTGAAGGGCTGATCTTGTCTCCTGGACCTGATTGACTTCTTTGAATCAGTCTCCAGAGCTGTGGACGAGGGTAAGGCGGTCCACACAGCCCATCTGGACCTCGCCAAGGCCTTCAACACCATCCTCCCTCTGGAATCATAGATAAACTTACTAAGCTGGACATAAATCCTTATGTCACTCGATGGGTTGCCAACTAGCTTACCGACAGAACCCAGACTGTAAAAGTAGCTGACTTCAAATCCAGCTCCAGACAAGTGGAGTACCTCAGGGTTCAGTCCTGGGGCCACTCTTGTTTGGCATCTACTTCTCTGAAGTACAGGCCAACACTAAGGGACTCTGGCTAACAAAGTTCACAGATGTCTGCAAACTGGGAGCCATTATTGAATCCCCAAATGATGTAGATATTCTACAAAAGGGCCTTACAGAAACATATGCTTGGTACCAGAGCCATGGGCTCAAGCTTAATGCCAAGAAAAGTATAGTTATCCCCTTTGGGAAAAAACATGTACCCATGAATTACCACATAGGTGGCAGTACACTAAACACTGAAAGTGTGATGAGAGACTTAGGGACACAGGTGGACAGTGGTCTCACCTTCGATAACCACATTGCCACAACAGTCAGGAAATCCTTCTATGTGGCATACCTCATCACTAAGGGCTTTTCATCCAGAAAAAAGGAGGTCATTGTCCCACTGTACTCATCCCTCATTAGACCCATTATAGAGTACAACGCCCTGTTTGGTATGTACCTCACAAGACATCTGCAACAGCTGGAAAGGCCACATAAATACCTCACTAAAAGAATCACAGGCCTAAAGCAGATGCCCTATGCTGACCATCTAAAAACACTCCAGCTATACTCTGTGGCATATCGTCGACTCAGAGGCGATCTCTGCTTAACATACAAGGCCATGTCAAACCCTGAGCTGTTGGACATGCTCCACTTAAAAAAATCCCAATCCCTCAGAGCAACACGCTCCAGGGATCTAAACATTGTCATCACAATGAACAAAACATGCTGGAGGGATAGGTTTCTGACCTAGAGACTCCCCATACTCTGGAATGGACTGCCCATACATGTCAAGCAGAGCGCCTCCTTGGCCCTCTTCAAAAGGAACCTTGACGATTGGATGGGAGATAGGAAATTCACTTTGGGGATTATGTCAGTCATCCTGCTAGACAGGGGTCCAGGGAAGTAAATATTGTGGGAAGAAATATCCAGGGAATTGTTATGGCTAAGCATGTATAGGCCCTAGGGCCGATAGCCTAGTACCAACCTATGAACCTAAGGACTGCCCAGGGGGCCTGGTTCATCGTAGAGCCAATCTTCACATCAGCATCGTTGAGATGAGAGCAGTCCATCTTGCATTGCAAGCCTATTAGGACATTCTTTCCAAGATTGTGATTTAATTTCAGACCAACATATTTTTAATTTGGTAACTGAACAAACAGGGAGATCCCATTCCTATCCTCTTTGTTTGGAGGCCATGAGAGTCTGGCACTGAGCAGTTTTATGTCAACGGTTTGATTGCAGCACACATCCCATAGAAATCCCACTGAAACTGTCTGCCAATATGTTCGAACATTCTCTTTCCATTCTAGTCATTCCTGAATACAAGAGTTGCTGCTTAGATTTTTCAGCACTGGGGCATTCCATGTTTAAATCTGTTCAAATCCCTGTCCAACACCAATTGCAGCAATTATGCATTATTTCCTCCTCAGCGACTGTCGTTCCTGACCACTCTTCTGTGTGCTAGGCCCCCCAGGTCTTCTGTATGCCTATCCTCTGAGACACCTCTGATAAAAGTTTCTTCAGAAGCAACCCATTGCAGAGCAATTGTAATCCGTATTAACCCCTTTTGGCCCCACCAGGTGTGGTCTCCCTTTCTTTGGCCTCTTGTGAGGTACCCTCCTTGGGTTCTGGATCCCATTCTGGATCTGATTTCTCACCTGGCAGATCTGGATTCACCCCACCTACAGTCACGGAAGTTAACCACATGGTTTCTCCAATTCCCTTAATAGAAATCCCAAGCTTTCCGAAAGAATAGTGCATATTTTGATTTCTCAAATCCATCAGTGCATAGAGTATGTACTAGTAAGTGGAAATGTTTCACATGTTGAAATATCTTTAAGGGTTTGGCTTCCTTTTCAGCCATGTTTGGAGGTGATTCTGGATTCCCTAGCAGATTTTTTTAAACTCAGGATCCAGTTATTCTATTATTAAGGTACAATTAGCAGCTATTTCCAGTTTTCACATTGGTTGGGACAACATGCCAGTGGCTACTCTCAAAATTTCAAAGGCCTTTCTCATAGATACTTTTTTGTTACATCTTCTGGTCCAGGACCCTGTACCACTATGGGATTTACCTTTCATGCTTCAAGTGCTGGGTGCACCTGCATTTGAACCTTCTGCTGCAGCTGAATTGAAGTTATTGTCTTGGAAGACTTTATTCTTAGTGGCTGCAGGCTGTCTCTTCAGTACCTCTGTATTCTGTTTTTCATAAAGACAGGGTGTCCTTCTGCATGGATCCTGCCTTTTTTCCCAAATGTGGCTATGAAGAACAATTTGAATCAGTTCATTCACTTGCCAATGTTCTTTTCCTGAATTTTCCAACAAAGGTGAATATTTTCTGCATTGTTTTGATGTGCATAAACAATTGAGGTTTTACTTGGACAGAAGCAAATCTTTCAGAAAATCTAAACACTTAAATTGTTTCCTTTTCCATGGCCTGGTTTGGATGCCACTGACTAAGGTTACTCTATCCAAGTGATTATCTGATTTTATTTCCTTTAGATATAGTTTGAAAGGACAGCCCTTGTACTATAAAAAAAAGTCATTGTATTAGAGCTGTGGCTAGTTCTACAGCTTTCCTCTCTGGAGCTGCTTTGGATGATTATGCAGCTGATGCTTGGGTGAGTCATCACAAGTTAGTGTCACTACAAACTGGACATTTAGTCAAGGTCCAGAATTTTATTTGGTTCCACTGTATTGCATAATATCCTTCCGTAAGATCTCCCTTGGATTTTACATGGCTGTAGACTCTGCCCTACAGGTTGAATGCAGATGGAAAAAAATAGAATACAAAAGATGTCCTTCCATTTCACTGTTGCAGTATTCATCACATTGGGGATTCACTGCTAAGGACAGCCTGATGTCCAGCCAGCATATCAAAGCCTTTAGACTGCTTTAAGGTAAGCTGTATGTCACGTGTATGCTTCTTACATAGCATAGGGTGTAAAGGTGACATCCGGATGTACCATCCTCAGAACTTCTTTGCATCAGTCCAAATGCCATCTCTTGATTGTTGGTCTGAAAGCCCATTCTGCTGCTGGTTCACCAAGCTGTTGCAGATAAGTGCCCTGTTGAGGCTCTTTTTTACTTGTCTTTCTTTTATTGTTGCTTGTGAGGTTTCATGTCACCCAAGAAGGGTAAATGACAGTGTGGGAGACAGATTCCCCATAAAGACTGCCACAAACAGTGACTGTTTTGCCTTGCCACCTCGCATGACCATACATCCTGTTGCACTTGTCAGGCTTTGATACCTAAAACCCTGTATAGTAGATGCTGTTTTTTTGATGCTTTATCTTGAAAACCAGCATCTTAAGCTTCTTGCAAAAGATGCTATGGAGGGGAACTTCCCACTCTGACGGGCAGCTAACTGTGAAGAAGGTGGCCAAGAAGCCTAGGATGGAATTTTCTGCTATGCAACCACTGCAGTACATCTCTCCTGAGGCAGTTGAATGCCCAGAGGTTTGCCTGGCATTATCATTGGATTCCTCTGCCATAACTGGGTTGGAGACTGGCAGGCATCTGTCTTTAAGCACATCTGAGGAGGCATTGCAGGCATCTATTTCTGATGTTCAGGGGGAACCACGGCTGATTATCTCTGAGGGGCCTAGTGGTGTTCCCCAGATATTAATCAGAGATAAAGTCCCTAATACCATTATTGAATGCCTTCCTGAGTCAGAGTTTTCCACATTTTATAAGGAGGACATCCTACTGAAGAAAAAGCAAAAGAATAAGCATATTACTCCTGTTCCCAGTGATCCGCAGAGTGAATGATAGGCATTCAGTCAAGGCTTGCTTAGTGATTTGATGGCATGGAAATCTCCTCAGGGAGTTTCTGTTCCAGTCCCCCCTTGGTCTTCTACCCCTCTGAAAAGACCCAGGGAACATGATTCCTCTGAGGAGGAGCTGGATTCAGATGAGGAATCCCTTGCTTATTCTTCTCAGATTCTTTTTACTATGAACTATGGATCTGAGGAAGAGGAATCCACCAGTTTTTATACCCCATTTGAAGAGTTTTCTTTTGGAAACATGATTGTCAGGATGATGGAATTCTTTAAACGAGATTGTGCTCAGGGTTCTGAGGTTCATAAAAGATATTATGAATTGTTGCAGATGGATTCCCATAAACCTTTGGTGGTGCCTCTTGTTTTGGTTGCCTTTTGGATGTATTTTCCAATGCTTGTAAGGCTCCAGATTCCCAGCCCCCTGCTCGCAAGAAAACCTGATAGATTCTATAGGGTGCCCGAGGACTGTAAATTTTTGTATAAATGTCCTTCTGTTGACCCCTCCAGTGGTGTCTGTAGCTTCTGACAAGCCCTATCAGTTGCTTCCTTCTCCCAAATTACTGCCCTCTGATAAAGATAGAAGAATCATGGAAAGGTTAGGCAAGAAGGTTTATACCTCTGCTACCTTGGCTTTTAGGGCTGTTAATGATCAAACCCATATGTCCAGGTATTTGTTGGCTCTCCTATCTCAGGCTTGTTGGGTTATTTCTGATCTTCCAGACACTGAGGTAGATCTTCTGCCCTTTCCCTGTTAGGGACTTCATCCCAAGTGGCTCGTCATTCCATCAAGTGTAGTTATGATGCAGAAAATGCTTCTTCTAGGGTTGCTGCTTTTGAATCAGTTATCAGGAGGTATTCTTGGCTTCAGCTGCAACCTTTTCCTGAGGCTATTACGGCTAAGTTGATGAATGCCCCTTTTGATAATAAACACTTGATCTGATATTGTTAATCTTCATTCATTCCTTACATGTGGGCTCAGAACCGATCCTAGGTTCCAACTCGGCCATTTACCAAGCCTGCGCCAGCCAGGAAAAACACTCGAGCTAAGCTTTACCCATAGTGCCCTTCTCCATATTACCTCAGATCTCATTTGCCGCGTATGAAACAATATGTGCCAGACAGCCTCTCAGCTAAGTGTATATTTTTTCGATAAGTTCTGAGGAATTTCTTCCTTAAAAGACCTTTTTCTATACTTAGTCATTGTTTTTTGTAAACCCTTTTGCTAGTGCCCTATTTTCACCTTTATCTCTGTCTTTCCACCAGTTTGGTAATTCTTCTACCATTGTTAGTACTTTCCCTTACCTGGTTGGGTAGTCTTTCCGTACCGTACACCCTCTGTTCTTTCACTTCCCTACTTACACTTAAGAATTGTGTTGCCTTTCTTGTTGTGGATCTTTATTATTTTTACTATTATTTTTGGATTGTGTGATTTCCTGTTTGGGAATTATTATACTCTTTGTGGAAAATATGTCAGAAAAGAAAACGACTACCGGTTTTAAAAGATGTGACAAATGTGACAGGAAAATGCCAGACGTAGACAGTCATGTATCTTGTGTATACTGCTTAGGGGTTTCTCATTTATCAGAGAAAATGCCTTGTGATATTTGTAAGACTTTCAGCTCCCGCACTCTCGCGGAATGCAGAAATAAACTTATGCTTACTGGTTTATTAAAATCTCCATTTGCGGAGGCAATCTCTGAGATGGAGGCTTCACCCCTCCTCCAAAGAAAGATGATAAAAAGAGGAGTAAGTCCCTTCCCACGTCTCCTCATGAGACAAAATTATCGGAACCAACGCCTAAGTTTCCAAAGTTATCGCAGAAAGAGTCTTTGGTTCCGAGGCTGAAATCCTCAGCTCTGATTTTGACTGCAAAAGAAGCAATTTCATCAGCGCTGTCTGTTCCATCGGCACCAACCACATAGTCTGCTCTGATCTCTATGACTACACCGTTAACTTTGCCCATGGCACAGACCACATCATCTGCTCCGATCTCAGCTCCGACAACCACTATGAAAACTGCCTTGGCTCCGACTCATCTCTCTGTGCCAACAATAGTCACTCCTGAACCGGTCTTTTCCCTTCCTGATTTTCATATTGGTCTTTCGACCTCGGCTCAGAGAGATGAACTTCTTCCCAGGACCAGATATTCCCCGTCGGTGGACACTTTCTATGGACAGCAGTACAGTCCTTTCCTGGAATGCCCAGTTTCACTGTTGGGGTTATCTACCCATTCCTCCAAGAGCCTGTCAGAGTTAGATATAGTGAGACTGGTGGACCAGCTGTTGATGGCCAGAGGCATTTCTCCTCAGAAACCCTCCCTCCCATTCGGAGCCGAGGGCCCTGCTCTGAGGACTCCACAGTATTTTCCTCCTCCAACCTCTTCACAGGTTTTGGAAGTTTTATCACCGACTGCTACCCCAGTTCCAGTGGCTTCGGCACTGATAGTGGATCTCACTTCAGTGCCAGAGACTTCTCTTTGGTCTGAACCCTCTGCAGAAATAGGCCATCCTTGGGTCCAAGATTGGCCTGCCTCAGCAGCCCTGTTTCTTCCGGAGGCTTCTTCCCTGGGGGTTGGCCCTTTGGGGAGGGGTGTGACCCTGGTTCTGAGTTTGTCTGTTTCGGTTCCGGGCTGCTATCCCTCCTTGGAAGTCCGGCCTTCCAGGTGATGGAGAGAGCATTAGCCACAGCTGGCTCTCAGTTGGACCCATCGGCATCGGAGACATGCCCTCTTCCTCCTGCTTCTGAGCCACAGCTACCACCTCTCACTATTATTGGACATCGGGTTCAGGAGCCTCAAGTTAGCCTTCGCCAAGGCTCCCCTTCTGCCATTTCCTCCTCTGACCTTCCCCTCAAGGAGGTACCTCACAAGAAAGCGTGCAAGAAGAAACACGCTGATTTCCCTGAGGAATCATTGACCGAAGATATGGACTACGATGACAGGCAAGGGTCCCCACAGTCACACCCTGAAGATGTCTCCTTTGGGACATTCTAGAAATACTGAAACAGCAGGGTGACTGGAAGTCCAGCACCCCTTCCCCCAAGGAGAATGTATTCTTGTAAGCTTTCCGAGCCAGACCCTCTACCTCCTGAGTGACTCCCTCCCCCCGTAGATGAACTTGTTCAGTACATCATGCAGTGGGCTTGGATGACAGCTGATGCCATTGTGCTTATCCCACATAGGCAAGATAAGATACTCTCCCCACCAGATCAATCCCATTGGTCTAAAGGTCTTTCTGTTAATGCTATGGTTGTGGTGGCAGCCACAAAGAAAGAGCTCGCTGAGGAGAGCTCCACTGTCCATCCCCTGAACAGAGGGTCTCGGGCTATGGGATAGGGAAGCGGGTCTTTTCTTCAGTGACCTTTGCAATCAGGTCTATGAACTACTTGGCATACTTCACGCATCTTCAGAGAGAGACTTAATTTCAAAGCTTTCAGAAATGCTTGCAGGAGCAGTGTCTGATGCCGTACGAGACAAGGTTGCCTCACAACTCGCCACCCTGGAGTCCATTTCCAACTCATCCATGAGGCTGATTTCACACTCAACTGAAGGAGCAGCAAGATCTGCAGGTGCTGGAGTCGTGGCTAGATGCCACACCTGGATGCGACTTTGTGATTTCACGGATCCTTTCAAATCTCCTTCCTTAATGCCCCCATAGAGGCCTCATCCCTGTTTGGCTCTAAGGTTAAGAATACCTTGGCCAGGTGCGAGAAGGATGGTAAGACCCTGTATGCCATAGATGTCCATTTCTCTACTCCTCAGAGACCCTACTCTAGGAACAACAGGAGTGGAAAGATGTGGTACCGAAAATTCCAAGGGCCTTTCCATGACACATGGGCGAAATTCCCCCCTGGGGCAGAGGGGGGTAATTCAAATGGAAGACATCCCTTTAGGGGCAGAGGGGGGCCACATAACCAGAGATCCAGCGGTTCTTTCTCTGGACAGCCCTATCAGTGCTTCTGAAGAGTGGCCCGATTGCTTGCCTCTGGAGGCAGTTGGGGGTCGTTTCTCTCTGCACCACTTTGTCTGGCAAGAGATAACCACAGATTCTTGGGTGCAGATGGTAATAATCAGAGGATATCACATTTCCTTCATTTCAAAACCAAAGCCAATCAGGAGTATTCCCGACATTCCACACAGTCACAGGGAATTTGCAGCAATAGAAATTTGAAAACTGCTTCAAAAAAAGAGTCATCCAAGTAGTCCCCCCAGACCAACAAAATTCTGGGCTTTAGTTAAGATTATTTTTAGTGCCAAAACAAACAGGGGACTGGAGGCCCATTTTAGACCTCAGCAACCTAAACAAATTTGTCAAACAAGTAAAGTTCTGGATGGTCATGGTACAGTCGATATTTCCCTTTTTGGGAAAAGACGATTGGATGTGCTCTATAGAGCTTCAGGACGTGTATTACCACATAAAGATGAACAAACGCTCAAGAAGATTTCTCCACTTCTGGCTGGGAGCCAATTATTACCAATTCCGAGCACTGCCCTTTGGTCTCTCTACAGCCCCCAGAGTGTTCACCAAATGCATAGCAGTGGTGACAGCTCACTTGAGACTGCATGGATTCCGGGTGTTTCCATATTTGGATGATTGGTCCTTACCACCCCAACTGAGCATCAACTGTTGTTCATCGTATAGCAAACATGGAAACTTTTGATGCACTTGGGCATTACTGTGAATGAGAGCAAATGCAAACTTACACCATCCCAAAAGCTGCAGTTCATAGGGGTGGAATTTGACACCCGGATCTGTCGGGTATTTCTTCCCTCCCACAGATTACAAAGACTGAGACTTCAACTCCAACCAATTCTGAACCACACCAAGGTTCCAGCAAGAGTGATTCTACAACTTCTGGGATCTATGGCAGCTTCCATCATAATGGTTCCATTAGTGAGACTTCACATGAGACTCCTTCAATGGTTGTTAATAACTCAATGGTTCCCTTTAGATCTTCCTATGTCTTACAAGATCAGGATAACCAGTCTTTGCAAGCAAGACCTTCTCTGGTGGCTGAAGCTGGATCAAATCCTATGGAGTTGGCCATTCTCCCCTGCTCTACCCTTAGCCATAGTGACTACGGACGCTTCCCTGATCGGGTGGGTGGGGCCATTATCAGGGGCAGACAGTCCAAGGCATATCAGTGTTCTGGAACTGAGGGCTGTGCTTCTCATGTTACAAGCATTCCATTCTGTCCTCCCTCCAGGAACAATTGCCATTCAGTCGGACAACGTGTCAGTAATCTGGTACATAAACAAACAGGGGGGGAACCAGATCTTACCCTTTATGTAGGGAAGCCATGAGAATCTGGCAATGGGCGACAGCTTCCAATTGTTTTCTTGTAGCAATGCACATTCCCGGGGATTCCAACGTGATTGCAGACAAGTTGAGCAGATGCATTCTCCTGCCTCACAAGTGGTCCCTCAATCCAAAAGTGGCAGCAAAGATTTTCAGTCGCTGGGGTCAGCCTTGCTGCGATCTATTTGCCTCCCCCACAAATCACAAATGCAGCAGCTATTTTGCCCTAATCCCCCGCAGGGGGAGTCACCGAGGGATGCTGTCCTACACAATTGACCCACAGGTCTTCTCTGTGCTTATCCTCATCTACCTCATGATCCTCATTGTTCCTTATTGGCCTCGTCAAATTTGTTTCCCGTTTCTGTGGCCTCATCTAATTTGTCAACCCTGGGTTCTGGATCCAATTCCAGACTTGGTAATACATCCACAGGGCTTGATTCACCCAAATGTATCCAGTCTCAAGCTGGCAGCCTGTTTCTGCACTTCCACTGATTGCCAGGCAAAGTGACCTATCATCTCCAGTTCATCATATTCTTTTGGCTTCACATAAACCATCCACCAGAAGGCTTTACCTTAGTAAATGGAATCGTTTTTCTCTTTGGTGCAAGGATAGAGATATTGACCCTTTCCTGGCACAAGTACCTGTTGTTCTAGACTATTTATCTACTCAATTGAGTCCAGAGCTGCAGCTTCTTCTATTTGAGTCCATCTGTCTGCAATATCCAACTGCTGTAATGGCTTTCTTCATAATTCATTAATTTCTCACAGACTGTGTAAAACCTTCCCAAAGGGAGTTCTGCATATCAAGCTCCCTTTAAAACAACCAATTGATCCATGGGACTTGGCAATGGTCTTACAATTTTTAACCAGTTCCCCCTTTGAACCTGCAGTCACATGTGATCTGAAATTCTTATCCTGGAAAACCTTGTTCATGGTCGCTATTACGTCTGCTAGACGTATATTGGATTTACAAGCTTTGAGTATGAAGCGTCCATATTTGATTTTTCACAATGGTAGGGTATCCTTATGAACAAACCCTTCTTTTCTCCCGAAAGTGATTTCTGATCTAGCTATTAACCAAATTATAGACCTGCCTGTATTCTTCCCAAAATTCTCTAATAAAGGGGATTATACTTTGCATTTGCTTGACATTCACAGACAACTACATTTTTATCTTGACAAGACAAAGTCTCAGAAAATCTGACCAATTATTTATTGCCTATTCTGGTCCTAAGATGCAGAAAGCAGTAGCTAAAGTTACCCTATCCAAATGGCTTAGAGATTGCATTACCTACATATACCATGAAAATAAGATGGCTATTCTTGCAAGAATTAAAGCACTCTCAACAAGGTCAGTTTCAACATCAATAGCCTTCCATTCCAAGGCTTCCATGGATGATATTTGCACAGCAGCAACATGGGCTTCTCCTCATACATTTATTACCCATTATAAACTGGATATGATTTCTAGGGGAAGAGCTTCCTTCGGCTCTATGGTACTCCCAGGAAGCAGGTAGCTAGGGACTCTGTCCCATATGTAAGGAATGAATGAAGATTAACATCAATAAAGAAGTTATGTCTTACCATAACATTCCATCTGTGTTATTGATCTTCATTCATTCACTACAACCCCCCCTACATCCCCCTCCAAGGGCTGTTGGAGGTTTGGTTATGGTCCTTCCACTCCTGGTAAGGTACTTGCTTAGAGAAAGCTTCCACTTTCCTTTCTATAAACTGTCCTGTCTTCTGGGCAAACTTGATCTGAGGTAATATGGAGAAGGGCACTATGGGTAAAGCTTAGCTCAAGAGTTTTTTTGGCTGGCACAGGCTTGGTAAACAGCTGACTCAGAACTGAGGATCAGTTATGAACCCACATGTAATGAATGAATGAATGAAGATCAACAGTACAGATGGAACGTTATGGTAAGACATAACTATTTTGGTGAAGCTGCTGCTGCTGTTTAAGTCCCTTCAGGATAAGGGCAAGGCTGTACAGGAACTTAAACATATGTTTGTTTCTCCTGTGCCTAAATTTTAGACAAACTACCCAAATAAGCCATGCTTTGTTCGCAGACAATCTCACCCTCCTACTAAGGGTAAGAAGGGTGGTAAGCAGGCTCCTACTGTAAGGCTATTCAGACTTCTGTGCCTCAGAAGTCTCCTTTTCCAGATAAACCAGGTGTTTTCTGACTATCATATTCTTCCCAGCCACTTTCCTCTTTTTCTTTGCCTCTTTCTCTCTTCCTGTTTGTCTACAGATTGTTCAGGATTCCTGGGTCCTATCCATTATTCACTGGGGGTATTTCATGGTTTGTAAATCCCTTCCCCCTTTTATGGAAGTTCCTCAGCCCCCTCAGGAACAGCTCTCCTCCTTTACAGAGGTGCTTCGGGACCTTTTGAGGGTACTATTCAAGAGGTACCTTTGTTTCAAAGGGGGAGGGGGTTTACTCCAGGATATTTCTAGTACCCAGAAGAGGGTACTTGGAAATCAGTTATAGACCTCTCATTTAAACATTTTTCTGAAGGTGCCCTCCTTTCGATTGTTATCCCTTCAGACTTTGTTTCCTGTTCTGCTTCCTCAGGGTTCTATGGTGTCCGTGGATTTCAAGGATGCTTATCTCCGTATCCTGATCCACTCCTTTTTCAGGAAGTTTTTACATTTCTCTGTTGCTTCCTGGCATTTTCAGTTCTCTGCTTTGCCCTTTGGCCTTTCTACTGCCCCAAGGGTATTCAACAAATGCCTCACTCCTGTGATTACTTTTTGACAGGATTCAGGGGATCCAGGTATTTCCTTACTTGGACGGTCTTCTTTTTCAGGCATCCTCCCCAGAGATCCTGTTGCAAAATGTTCACTTTGCAGTTTCCCTTCTGCAAAGCCTGGGGTTCACAATAAATTTCAAGAAGTCTTTTCTGACTCCGTCACAAGACCATGTTTTTCTGGGGTGCAGGATTCAGACTGTGTTTGTGTTGGCATTACTGTCTCCTCCCAAGAACTTAACACTCATTTCCTTCTTTCAAACTCTTCTTTCCCTGGCATCAATAAAAGCCAGGGAATTTCTGAGAGCTGTAGGATTCATGGCTTCCACCATCCCTGTGCTGTCTCTGGGCAAACTCCACATGAGAAAGTTTCTGTGGATTCTGAAGTCAGTTTGGCTTCAACATGCGCGTCCCCTAGAATTTGTAGTTCCTCTTATAGCTTGCCTAAAAAAGGAACTTAATTGGTGGATCCAGCAGTTTTATCTAAAGCCAGGTCTTCCCTTTTTTCCCCCCTCTTCCTTCTCAGGAGCTGTTTATAGACTCTTCAGATGGTGGTTGGGGGGCAGCCTTTGGCTCCCTAAAGGTGCAGGGGGTGTGGTCACCTCTTCAACAGAAAGAGCACATCAATATCAAAGAGATGAGAGCTCTTCTGCTGGCTCTTCAGGCTTTTCTTCCTCTCTTCTCCCCAAAAACCTCTCAAGGTGTTTGCAGACAATACCACAGTGATGTGGTATGTAAACAAACAAGGGGGACAAGCTCTTATCTTCTTTGTCAGTTGGCACTCCTTTTGTGGGATCTTGCTATCCAGTATCAAGTAACTCTTCAGGCACTTTGCATCCTTTCGGGTCAAAACACTATGGCAAACACTCTGAGTAGCTCCTCAACTCAATCCCATTAATGGATGTTTCACAGTGATGTGTTTAAGCAATAACCCACGCCTGGGTGTGGGTAATGCTGGATTTACCCACGGTTGGTGTGGTTTGGTCACAAGGGCGAAGCCCGAGTGGCCAAACAAAGACAACATTGGGTAAATCCAGCATTACCCACACCCAGAAGTGGGTTATTGCTATTATACAATGACATTATTTAAGAAAAAAAACTTACTTTTCTTAAATAACGGCATTGTATAATGCCTCCGTGCTGCCCTTCCGCAGCTGTCTGGTATTCTGCAGCAGTTCTAATGTACTGCCCATGCATATGCTTACGCAGTACATCAGAGCTGTGGGTGGAAGCAACTGAGAAAGTAACATCTCCGTTACTTTTTACAAAGTGTCTCTCTATGTTAAAGGAGTTTAACATAGCGAGACAGCTTTAAAAAAGCAACGGAGAAAGGAAGATCTCCGTTACATTTTTTAAAGCTGTCTCGCTGTGTTAAACTCCTTTAACATAGTGAGACAGTTCCTAAAAAGCAATGGAGATCTCGCATTCTCCATTGCTGTAACAAAAGACTTATACTAATGGAAAAAGTCCAGTCGACCGGACCTTTTTCCATTAGTATAAGTCTTTGATTTACAACGTGCACACTGACCAATCAGCGTGCACGTTTTGGAATATTAATGGGGGGTCTTTGTATAATTGTGGATATTGTCCACCAGTGGGGTACTCCTCAAATAGATTTTTTTGCCTCCCCTCTGAACAGACAACTTCCTCTATTTTGTGCCAGAGTCCAGGGTCATCAGGTTTGGAAGGTGGAGGCCCTACTTTTTTCCTGGAAGGGGATGTTTACGCTTTCCATCCCCTTCCCCTCATTCCAAAGGTTCTGTTCAAAATTCAACAGGATGCTCCCAAAGACTTGGTGACTCCCTTTTGGTTGAGACAGCATTGGTTCCCTCCTCTTTTGCATTTATGTAAGGACAATCATCATAAGTTACCTCACAGGGTGGACCTACTCACACAAGACAAGATCTCTCATCCATCTCCACCTGTCCACTCTTCAGCTGACACCGTGGGTGATAGGATTTTGATTCCACATAGACACCTTTTTTTCTGAGGACGTGCTTAGGCACCTGAAGGAGGCCAGAAAACCCAATAATAGGAAATCCTACATATCCAAGTGGAGCAGTTTTCTGTTTGGTGTCTTTCTCATAACCTAGATCCAGTTTATGTGAATGTTCTGGCTGTCTCTTATCTGTGTGAATTGCTCAGTGCTGGATTGGCTTATTCTTCTGTTAAGGCCCACTTATCAGCTATCACTTCTTTTCTGCCTTTATCTCCTCCTTTATATTCTAGGTTTGAAGCTAAACAATTCTTTAAAGGCATCCTTCATATTAAGCCTCTCAGGAAGCCTGTTCTTCCTCCCTGGGATCTTAATTTTGTTTTGAAAAAATTGACTCAGGCTGATTTTGAGCCTGGATCTTCAGCTTTCCTACAACATTTCGCTTGGAAGACTTTACTTTTATTAGCCATTACTTCTGCCAGATGGTGTCTGAGCTTCAAGCTCTTATGTTTTGCCCTCCTTTTTGGTGTTTTATAAGGGCAGGGTGTCCTTGCATACTAATCCTTCTTTTATGCTAATTGTGGCGAATGAGTTATCCCTTAATCAGTCTATTCATTTACATACTTTTTTTCCTTCTCTGGAAACTGACATTGAGAAGGTTCTGTACACATTGGATATGCAGAGACAACTCAGATTTTATTTGGATAAGACTAAGACTATTAGAAAATCAGATCAGCTCTTTGTTTCCTTTCATCCTAGGTCCTTAGGATTAGCTGTGCCCAAGCAGACTATTTCTTCTTTATCTCTAAAGCCATTACTTTTTGTTATTCCTTTCATGGTAAGAGCTTTCCTTATTCTGTTAAAGCTTATTCTGCTTGAGCTGTGCTTCTTTTGGTGCTATTTTCAAGGATTTGGATACTAACTCTATTCTTGAGACAACAACCTGGACTTCTGTGCATACTTTTACCAAGCACTACAAGTTGGATGAAATTGGCAGACCTAGAGCTGGTTTTGCCATCCTTTGTGGCTTCCTAAAGGGCTCTGTTGGTCCTTCCTCCTCCCTGTCTTCTTCCTGAGCTTTGGGACTGTCACTAGTGTAATGAATACTGCAACAGTGAAATGGAAGGACATAGTACATTTGTGTAAAATCATACCATAATGGTAGATGTCCTTCTCTTCACTGTTGCAGTATACACTCCCTCCCCTGGTCCATTTCTCTTCTGGATGTAATGTCTACCTCTTTTTTCCTTAGACTTGCATTCCTAGTGGGGCTGTCAGTTCTGAGGCTGGTATATCCAAACGTCACCTTTATGTCCTACACTATGCGAGGAGCATACTTGTGATGTACAGCTTACCTTAAAGCAACCTAAAGGCTTTGGTGTACTGACTGGACATCAGTCTGCCCTTGGCAGGGGATTCCTAGTGTAATGAATACTTCAACACTGAAGAGAAGGATATCTACAGTTATGGTAAGATTTTACACAACTGTGCTTTATGTTCTCACAATAATGTTAGATCACTGTTGTCTCTTTCAATCTGGTTCTACCTCCCCTCCATGCTGCCCCTGCCATTGTGGTGTTTTTCTATCATGGGATGGCATATTTGGGGAGGATGATTCTCCTCCTTTGCTGAGGTCCTTGGTATCTTCCTATTGGGATTGAGTGATGTCGGTTTTGGCTAAGAGGGGCAAACTTGATCTCAGGTAATATTGTTGAATGGGAGATTATGGGTAGAGGAGGCAGAGCTCGGAGGGCTGAAGTCTTTGGAATATATCCGATCTCTGATCTGAGCTGGATATGATAACCTGCAGGTTGAACTAGATGGAAAGAAAACACAGATCTATTTTAATGTTAAGTGCATAACTTTCATTTTTAGTTGCAATTCACTTTTAGTAGGAGGATTTCTGAATTATTCTTTTGCAAACCTCTGTACCTTATGTTTCATAAGGATAGGCTATGATTGCAAACTAATCCTCATTTCATACTGAAAGTGGCCTCTGAAGCTGAACCTTAGTCAATCAGTCAATCTACCAGTGATGTTCTGAGATCACTGTTAAAATATTCCAAACAGATTTTCACCACTGACAGCTGACCAGGGTACCAGAGCATAACCTTCCCTGGATTGTATGTCTGATGTATGACCTCTTCTTAAAAGCCTATAGGCAGACTCATGAGTGTAAACCCCCAGTCTATGTTGCTGCTAGCCAGAATGCAGGTCTCACACCCGTGAGACTGATCTTTGCATGGTCATTGGTACAGTAACTAATAAAAAACAGGTAAGTGCTCATTAGGAAATGTTCCTTTACTTACATATTTAGTTTCACCCTATCTGTGTTAGATGTCAGATAGGAGGGGTAAGTATGAGTGTAGTAGGTAAATGCCCTACAAAGACCTCCATACCCAGTGTCTCTTCTGCCTTGGCATGGAATACGACTACAAGGCCTGCTCCATTTGTCAATTTTTTTGTTCTCAAGACTTTGTAATTCCATTTATCTTCATTCAGCACCTTCTTAGAGACCCAGTGTCTGAAACTTTTGACCCATTCCAAGAAGACTGATTCCACCTCTCTGGACTTACTTCCATCTCACAAGAAAAAAATCAAGAGGTCTAGGCCTGACAGCCTGCCCAGCCTGATTCTGATGCAGCCACTGAGGTTACAGAACCCACACTGTGTCCCACTCTACCTCTAATGCCCTTTACCATGACTCTGCTGGAGGCCGGTACGGCATTGGAGGGTCATATGATAGATGAGACTGTTTCTACTGAGAAGGGGCACCCAAGATTCATCATTTTGGAGGAACCAGATTTTAGTCAAGGAAGCAATTCCTAGAAAGTTAATTGAGGTATTTTGGGGTCTGAGCTATCACGCTTGGTTCAAGCAGATGTCACCCCACAGAAAAAGTGATAAAAGACTTCAACTCATATATCTAGAGAGAAGGACTGGATGGACTTCTCACAAGGTCTGCCCAGTGCAATTATGGCTCTGAAACCACCACCTTTGTCTGCTCCCCCACCTCCCCCCAAATAGGAGGAGGCCACTGACTTGATACTCCTCTCAAATTAACTCCCTATGATCACGTCCTTCAGATGATGATGACTCCACCTCTCTTGATCCCCTGTGGAAGAGGCTTCTTTTTGGTAGACTATTTTAAGCATGATGAAGCTTTGATTGGGAGTCTAGACAAATTTCAAAAGTCCAGTTCTTCAGTCAGAGGTTTTTCTTTTTTTCCAAAAACATTTTTGTTAAATTTTGTTAATAAACATGGACATAAAGTATTACAAATAAACAATATAAAACAATAACTACACTATATACAAACATCCATGATAAACATTTGTTTTATCCAAGAAAAGTAATCAATATTTATCTAACAATCTCTCCAGTTTTTGGCAAGCTAGTCTTTTGTGTGTTACATTTGATGATCTCTGATAAATAGTTTGCATTTCTTTTTTACATACAGATTTTGCTATTGAAATAAACTCAGTAAACATAAGATCTTGCTTATTTTTCCAGTTCAATGTAATTATTTTTCGAGCAATAGCTAGAATTAACCAAAGAACAGGTAACTGATGTTTAGGAATTACACTTTGGGTAGGGACATTGAATAATATCAAAGAGCTAGTATTCTGACAGTTATTAGACCACAGGGATTTTGGGAAATATCTAAAATCACTCCAGTATTGTATGAGAGTTCTACATTCGATGAACATATAAACCCAGTTGGCTTCAGGAATATCACCACACCTCCAGTATTTGCTTTCATTACTCTTGGTTATAAGGTCAATTCTGTGTGGAGTGTAAAAGCTTCTATGAATAAATCTCCAGGTATATAGTCTCCAATATAAAGATGATGAAATGTTTTTTATTGAATTTAATAACTGATGTAATGGGATCCTATCTCGCCTACATTCATAACTGATGGGTTCGGAGCCGATCCCACGGCTCCGACTCGGCCACTATATAGTAGAACGAAGTCTCTAATTGGCTGGGCTACCCCTTATCCCAGAATGCACCACGCCTGCTTCCTCAGATCTCGTTTGCCGCTTTTCAAGCTAGACGTGGTCTCGACTTGGCTGGAGCTAAGTGGTTTTTCATTACTTTTTGGTCTTTTGACCTAGGGTTTTCTTCACAAATTTAACAAACAGCTGTTTTAACAGCTTTACCTGTGTATGTAACCTGTTTTTGGTGTGATTGGTATTTTTTGTACATACCGGGCAAGGCCCATTTAAGTTAGAGGGCCTTTGCCCTTATTTGTGTGTCGGTGTGTGGATTTGGTTTCTCTGTTCTGATCATCGGGCTAAGCCCGTTTTAAGTTAGAGGGCTTTTGCCCATTTTGTGTTCTGTATCTCGGGCCAGTCCCGTTTTTTTTGAGTCAAAGGGCTCGTGCTAAGGTTTGCTTTCATTGTGTTGTGTGATAGGCTCGTGCCCCACTTTAAAATTACTTTTGTGGTAAAAACAGTTGTGTGACAGGATGTCAAAAGAGCAAAAGACTGGTTTTAAAAAGTGCACCAAGTGCAACTACAAAATGTCTATTACTGATAGCCATGCTGTTTGCGTGTATTGTTTAGGACCGAAACATTTGCAGGAAACATGTAGTGTGTGTCATGCTTTTTCCTCTAGGGTTCTTCAAGAACGTAAAAATAAATTGATCCTTAAGGACCTTATTAAGCCCTCTTTTGAGGAAGCTTTGGCTTCTCCTTCCTCTCCAGCTTCTAAAAAGAAAAGGTCGTTGGCTCCGGCCAGTCCGTTGGAACCGACTTCCAAGAAGCATAGGTCGACCACTTCTTCCTCGGCTCAAATGGCTTCGGAGCCTCCGGTGGAAGGGTCTGCCTCGATACCTCCTTCCTCGGCTCCATTGGTGTTGGAGCCGCAGGTTGGGGGATCGAGAGGCGAATCACCTGCTTCGGCTCCTTTGGTCTCGGAGCCGTTGGAGGTGTGCAGCTCAGACTCTCCCCCCTCTGCCCCGAAGTCTCCTTCGGTGCCGATGATTATTCACACGGTTCCGGATCCGGTGCCGATAGTGTTGGAGCCGTTTCGGAGCTGGTCCCCTGGTCTTTCGGAGCCGAGAGAAGTCGTCTCGGCCCCCATCTATTTCCTCTAAATCCTCCAGGTTGTCTGACTCAGATTTGGACAGAGTTATCCAGAGGCTTTTCCAGTCCCCGGTTTTTGCAAAAATGGTCTCGGCTCCAGCCCACTCGGCTCCGGAGCCGATCCCCACTTCGACACACCCGATTCCTCCTCCAACCTCCTCGGAGCCGTTGGAGTCGGTGATGGTAGAGCAGAGCAGAGTCGTCCAGTCAGAACCGAGACTCCCTTGGAGCCTCTCAGTTCCGACCATCATTCCTACCCTGTCCTCGGCGTCAGGGTTCGGTACCGAGACTTCCTCGGTCGGGGCCGAGGGGAACAATTTGGAACTGGTAGCTTCGGTGCCTAGTCTTCCCCTCAGAGCATCGGCCGCAGGGATTCCCGGTACTGTCGTGGTCTCTCAGCCGGTATCCTCCGTAGACTCTGGAGGTCCTGCTTTTGAGGCCATGAGGAGTGCGCTGGCCATGTCCTTGCCGGCTCAGCAAGTCTCTACCTCTCCGTCCCTAGACTTGGGAACTGGTGCTTCTGGTGTGCTTCATTCCCACGACATCGGGGCCCCAGGGCCTGAGGATACCCCCTTGGGGGGTTCCCTTCTCCCGGGAGGTCCTTCTGAATCCGCTTTGGATGAACCTCCAAGGAAGAAATTGTGCAAGAGGAAGCACATTGACTCCCAGGATGAGTCTATCACTTCAGATACTGACCTCGATGATGTGGAGGGGTCCCCAAAATTGTCCTCGGATGACATCTCATTCTCAGATATCCTCGAGATCCTGAGACAGAGAGGCAATTGGCAATCCAAAACCCCTTCCGCAGAGGAGTCGGTCTTCCTCAAGGCTTTTGGGGCCCAGCCCTCCACCTCCTGGGTGTCTCCACCCTTCGATGAATTGCTAGATTTAGTTTCTCGAAGGGTGTGGGAACACCCTGATTCTGTGGAACCGGTGCCCACCAGGCCTAACAAGTTCCTCTCAGCCCCTCCTCAAAAGGAATTTTTGACCAAAGGAGTTGCAGTAGATGCGATTGTGGTGGCATCTGCCACTCAGCAGGACATGGCAGAGGCTTCAGTGTCTATTCACCCTCCTAATAAGGATTCCAGGAGCATGGATAGTTACGGGAAGCGTACCCTTTCTTCAGCGGCCTTTACCCTGCGGTCGCTGAATTACCTTTGTCATTTCACCAGGCTCCAAAGGGACCTCCTCAAAGAGTTAGGAGAGTCTCTTACGGGTAACCTTCCTGAGGCGTTAGCCCAAACTGTTGGTGCCCAGATGACTACCCTATCTTCGATAGTCAACTCGTCCATGAGGCTCATCTCATATGCGGCCGAAGGGGCGAGTAGAGCAACGGGAACAGGCGTGGCTCTTAGAAGACATGCCTGGTTGCGCTTGTGTCCCTTTGCGGAGGATTTTAAGTCTTCCTTCACCGACGCCCCTTTTGATGGGCCCTCCCTGTTTGGACCCAAGGTGAAGGACACACTGACTCGGTGCAAGCAGGAGGGCAAGACCTTGACTGCCATGGGGGCCCGTTTTTCCGTTCCTTCTAGACCTTATCCCAAGGCCCAGAGAAGAGGGAAAATGTGGTTCAGGAAATCTCAAAGGTCTTTCCCTACTCCACCGAGTGATCCCCCCTCTAGAGGCAGGGGGGGATTCAGGAAGACGCTGCCCCAGAGGCGGCAGAGGCCCCCGTAACTCTGGAGACCGTGATTCCTTTCGTGGTTCATTCTACGCTCCCCGTCCCTGAGACGTGGTCCGACTGCGCATCTCCGGAGCCAGTCGGGGGTCGTTTTGCGGAACACCCACAGGCTTGGGAATCTATCACCAAGGATCAGTGGGTGCTCCAAACCATAACCGGAGGCTATCTCATCCCTTTCACCAAGATCCCCCCTCTTCCTATCAGGAAAATCCCGGATGTGCCACCCAGTCAGCGGGATCAAGCAGCGGTCGAGGTTTCAAAGCTGCTAAGAAAAGGAGTCATCCAGCCTGTCCCCGCTGACCAGATCGGATCAGGAACTTACTCAAGACTATTTTTGGTGCCAAAAAAGACAGGGGACTTAAGGCCCATTTTGGACCTCAGCTCATTGAATCGCTTTGTAAAAAATCCAAATTCCGAATGGTCACCCTTCAGTCCATTCTCCCGTTATTGGAGAAGGATGTCTGGATGTGCTCCATAGATCTCAAGGACGCTTATTATCACATTCTGATAAGTCAAGAGTCCAGGAGTCATTTACGCTTCCACCTGGGAACCAGTCATTTCCAATTCCGAGCACTGCCCTTTGGTCTCACCACAGCCCCCAGGGTGTTCACCAAGTGTCTGGCAGTGGTGACAGCTCACTTGAGAAGTCTAGGATTCCAAGTGTTTCCCTATCTAGACGACTGGCTCCTTACTGCCACCTCCAAGCATCTATTAGTTCGGGCACTTATGACCACACTCAGTTTGGGTCATTCACTAGGAATCACGTTCAGTTGGGGAAAATCTGTGCTGCAGCCATCTCAGCGTATTACATTTATAGGCACAGAGTTAGACACAAGAAAAATGCGGGCATTCTTGCCTGTAGAAAGGATTCAGGTCCTGCAGTCTCAGGTTCAAACCCTGTTACCCAGATCACGAGTTCAGGCCAGACTGATTCTGCAGTTATTGGGCACGATGGCCTCGACTATTCTACTAGTCCCCTTAGCCAGGCTGCACATGCGGGTGCTGCAATGGCTACTGTCGGTTCAATGGTCCTTTCGGGACGTACGTTGGTGGCTGCTTCGGTCCAATCTGGACCAGGGGCGACCCTTTGCCCTTCAGCCTCCCGTCGCCATGGTGACCACGGACGCCTCCCAGACAGGGTGGGGGGGTCATTATCTGGACAGGTCTGTCCAAGGCACGTGGCAGGCTCACGAAACGCACTTACATATCAATAGCCTGGAAATGAGAGCGGTGCTACTGGTGTTGCAAGCACTTCATCATGCTCTTCCACGGGGTACTATTGCGATCCTATCCGACAACATGTCGGTAGTCTGGTACATAAACAAGCAAGGCAGAACCAGGTCCTACCCTCTTTGCCGAGAGGCCATGAGAGTGTGGCATTGGGCGATTTCTACCCAGCGTTTTCTAGTGGCAACGCACATTCCGGGGAAATCCAATGTGATTGCAGACAGGCTGAGCAGAACTCTCCTGTTACCCCACGAGTGGTCCCTCAATGACAGGGTGGCTGCAAACATCTTCGCCAAGTGGGGCCTCCCTTGTTGCGACTTGTTCGCCAGTCCTCACAATGCGAAATGCAGGGACTTCTTCACTCTGACTCCCTCTCGGGGGCAGATTCCCAGGGACACTCTAGCTCACAGTTGGCCCCCCGGTCTACTTTACACCTTCCCTCCAGTTCCCCTTCTCCCGAAGGTGATACAGAAGGCGATTTATTTAGGGAGCGACATGATTTTGATCGCTCCACACTGGCCTCGTCAGGTTTGGTTCCCCTTCCTTCTGAGGTATGCGGTGGAGGGCCCATGGTTTCTGGACCTAGTGCCCGACCTGTTGACTCATCAGTTGGGACAGTTTCATCCATCCCTCAGATCCTTGAGGTTGGCCGCTTGGTTACTCCACTTCCAACCTTAGTCAGAGATAACTCTTTTTCTCCAGACGTCATCCACATTTTGTTCTCTTCTCACAAACCTTCCACTATTAAACTGTATTCCAGCAAGTGGAAGAGGTTTGCTCTTTGGGCCCAGCAATGAGGTATAGATCCCCTTACTGCCCCAGTACCTCAGGTTTTAGAATTCCTGGCTTCTTTGTTTTATTTGGGCTCTTCAGTTTCCACAATTAAAGTCCAACTGGCGGCTATCTCTAATTTTCATGTCTCCTTTGAGCCTTCCTTAATGGCAAACAGGCTTTGCAAATCTTTCCTTAAAGGAGCGTGGCTCCTTCGACCCCCAATAGCCCATCCTGTGCCCCCGTGGGATCTGAATATGGTTCTAACTTCTTTAACTGCCCGTCCCTTTGAACCAGCAGCTACTTGTGATTTAAAATTTCTATCTTGGAAAACCGCTTTTGTGGTGGCAATAACCTCTGCCAAGCGGGTCTCAGAGCTTCAGGCTCTCTGTTCTAATCCTCCTTATTTGACTTTTCACAAAGACAGTGTGTCTCTCAAGTTAAATTCCTCTTTCTTGCCCAAGGTAGCATCCCCCTTATGCATTCAACAATCCTTGGAGCTCCCGGTGTTTTTTCCCAAATTCTCCAATAGCGCAGAATATATTTTCCATCAGTTGGATGTTCACAGACAACTGCGTTTTTATTTAAGTAGGACCAATCAGACAAGAAAGTCAGATCAGCTGTTTGTGTCCTTTGCGGAAAATAGGTTGGGTCAACCGGTGGCTAAAACCACCATAGCCAAATGGATTAAAGATTGCATCTCCTTCATCTATTCACAGTCCGGCAAGGCGCTACCATTCCCAGTCAAGGCTCATTCTACCAGGGCAATGGCTACTTCTGTAGCATTTCACTCCAAATTATCGATAGATGATATCTGTGCGGCTGCTACCTGGACTTCTCCGCACACCTTTATTTCTCATTACAAGATAGATGTGGCTTCTCGAGGTAGAGCTTCCACAGTTCTCAGGAGTGTTTTACAATGAGCCACCCGGGATTTAGGTGCTAGGGATGCTGTCCCATCAGTTATGAATGTAGGCGAGATAGGATCCCATTACATCTTTTAGTTATGTACTTACCATAACTTCGGATGTATGGGATCCATCTCGCCTACATTCATATGTACCTGCCCTCCTTCCCCTTCCCATTGGACTTAGAGGAAATGTTGCTACTTACTGAGTTTTTCTCTTGAAGGACTTTAGTTTGTTACAGTTGTTGGTATATTTCTGTGCCTGGATGTAGGTATATAAAAGTGAACAAACAAGATCTGGGGAAGCAGGCGTGGTGCATTCTGGGATAAGGGGTAGCCCAGCCAATTAGAGACTTCGTTCTACTATATAGTGGCCGAGTCAGAGCCGAGGGATCGGCTCCGAACCCATCAGTTATGAATGTAGGCGAGATGGATCCCATACATCCGAAGTTATGGTAAGTACATAACTAAAAGTTTCTTATTATCGTTAGATAAAGGTTCACCATTAATCTTTATGGAGTAATTCCAAAAAATTTGGCCAAAGTAATCAAGTCTTCTCATAGCATTTTATATACATGTGATATGCTTAATTTATGTTCAATGTTCATCGAACTGCACCTTATGAATAGTATCAATGTTGGTATAATATCAATTTCCAGATTTATTGACACTCTCACTTTATTTTCAACAAACTGTTTTAAAGATTGAATACAGAGCCAATTATCTTGACAGACATTATATCTGGCTAAGAGAAAGTTCGTTGGTTGGATGTTCGTATGGTCTATAAACTGGTGCCAAAACTGTAGATTATTCTCTTTAAGATTCCGCATCTTATTGCTATTGAGGGTATCTAGGCAATCTGGTGTATAAGCTATGGGAAATGTAATGAAAAAGGTGTTCTTTAGACTACAATTGTTGTTGATTATATTTTTGAAAATATAAAATATTTGGTTTATACCATGTGAGAAGTGGCTAAATTTCTTACTATATAAGCAATATTCATGGAGTATCCAAAATATTTTGTTAATTCCAAAGGTTTCCTTAAACTGGGTTTCTGAGTTCTGACAGGAAGTTATATGTATTTCATGTAGTTGTTTCCAGCTAGAGGTGTATATGGATGAAATCCATTGTAGTATTATGTTAATAATAACAGATTTGGAATATAATTCTATGTTGGGAAAGCCAATCCCTTTACTGTCCCAGGCTCTAACATGCCATTTATAGGCTATTATTGGTTTCTCTGGGAACCATAGAAAAGTTAGTAATAGGGAATCTATTTGTTTAAAGAATTTCTTAGGAGGAGGTAAAATCAATGATTGTATGTAAAATAAAATCTTGGGCAAAATAATAATTTTTATTAATATAAGTCTGTCTTCCATAGTGAAAAACATTTTGTTCCACTTTTTAGTCAAGTCACTGATTATAGCTACCAGTTTAGTGAAGTTAAATTTAATAGTCTAATTCCATTTATTCTTAATACTTATTCCTAGAATAATCTATCTTATCATTTTCCCAGTTGAATGTATTGCATTTTTACAAATTGGTATTTATTTTCTTATTGATTAAAAGTGTTTTGGTTTTATTTTGATTAAAATTGAGCCCTGAGATTTTGCCAAATAGAGTTATGACATTCATGATATGTTGTAAAGAGCCTTCTGTGTCACTGGATGTTAGAAGAATATTGTCAGCAAAAAGCTGAACTTTTGGACAGTATCCGTCATTAACTTGAAATCCTTTGATATTTGGGTTATTTCTAATAAATGAAGCAAAAGGTTCCACTGATAAAGCGAAAAATAATGGGGATAGAGGGCAACCTTGTCTAGTTCCCTTATGAATTTTTACTGGGGATGATAGACATGAACCAATCTTAACAAATGCTTTAGAATCACTATAAATATTTAATATCAGTTTAGTGAAATCTGAAGTAAAGTTAAATTCTTTAACTCATTCACTCCAGTGGAGCTCAGGAAGTCAACACTGTAACTTCCAATGGGCAGAGCCTAAGCCTTTTCACAGAATCAAATTATGTCCTCATAGTTCAAACAAATGTTCGTATCTCTGGAACCATAAGGATTATGACAGAAGTATAAATGGCAAACCCTTCAGAACAAACTATTTTTATAGTGGTAGTATTCTTTAGGTTCTAGGTCTTAAACCAAATTTTATAAATCACAGTAAACACAGTAACTATTACAGTTGTAATATGTTGTAAACAACTTACAATATCTCAGCATCCACTCAAGTTATGCACAGTGTCAGCAGCATTTTATTCATCTAGCTGAGAGCTTTAGTATGAGGCCTAGGAGTTCTGTCTGTGTTACCTGGTTGTTGAGATATTTAGAAAAATGTGAAAATAATAGCTATATAAATTAATGTCATAAAAACAACAGTTAATATCTATTTACCTGAACTAGATAGAGGTCAAATATTAATGCAGTTGAGTTTGCTATTGTACAAGCTTTAAGATGAAATATTTTAAAACTTTGTACATAGCATGGTTTTGGAATTATTGATGCAAATATGAACAAGCAATATTTGACGCCTAGAGGCATCAGTAGGAGTTAACTGCAGATGCACCTGGAGGTGTCACTCGGATGTAATGAGTTAAAGATTTTTTTGTAAGTATGACAAACTAAGGGAATCGAATGCCTTATCAATATCCAGACTAATAATAGTTAATTATTTCTTGGTTTTGTTTGCAATGTCTATTAGAGATAGTAACTTAATAATATTGCTGTGTACTTTTCTATGTAAGATAAAGCCAGTTTGATCCAAGTGTATTAGATTGGGTAATATATTCTTTAGTCTTTTAGCCAGGATAGACATGAAACTTTTATAATCAATATTTAACAATGATATGGGTCTGTAGGATGCACATAGTTGGGAGTCCTTTCCTTGTTTCAGAATGGAGGAAATTATTGAGTACTTCCACGAGGGAGGGAAAATTAAGTCTTGTTTAACCATGGAGACTGTGTTTAATAATGACTTTATTGTGTGCTCTGGAAAAATGTTATATATTTCTGGGATTATCCTATCTAACCCTGGGGATTTATTATCCTGCAGATTTTTAACTTGTCCTTTCACTTCTGCTAAGGTTATTTGTTTATTTAGGGTACTATTTTGTTGTTTTGATAGTTTAGTATTGATATTTTCTTGTAGAAATATATCTATTACATCGTCTGAATCTAATGGGGATTGCATGTCATTGATTGACCGATAATGATTTCTAAAGGCTTCTAATATACCTCCTAAATCAGTTATTTTTACTGTGTTATTATTCTTGTATTTAATTTCATTAATGTGATTTTGTTTGTTAATTTGTTTGGATCTGATAGCTAGTTTATGTAAATGTCTGGGGTTTACTGAATAGGACTGTAGTTTAATCTTTTCTAAGCTTATAGCAACCTTATGATTCAATATTTCTAAATATTTGTGGTTTAGTTTAGAAATTTCAGTAAGCACTGCTTTATCATTTGATTTTAAATTTAGTTTTAACTTATCTATTTTGCCTTGTAAATCAGAAAGTTCCTTGTCCCATTCCTTTCTCATCTGAAAATACCAAACTTTAACTCCACTAAAGATGTGAACTTTTAATGCATCCCAGAGTATGATATCTGTTACTTCACCATTATTGTTGTTTTCCATAAATGCATTTATTTCTTTTAATAACCACTCCTTAAAACCTTTTAACTTAGTAACATAGGCTGGGATTCTTTGAAAAATTATCATATCATGTTTTTTCACAGTCAAGCTGAACAAAAAGGCATCGTGGTCAGAGAGTGGACATGACTATATTGCAACATCACTTATTTTAGAGTAAAGAGTGTTAGACACAAAAATCTTATCAATATTAGTTTGTGTGCCAAATCGGAAATAATAATGAGTGTATTGAAGTGAATTTTGAACTCTTAAATTATGTATGTCTCTAAAATTCATTGAGGCTATAAAACTGTTTAGCTTTTTAGCTTGTGTCATTAGTTTAACCTTACTATTTTAGAGGTGTCTTCATCTGATAACAAGCAATTGAAATCTCCCACCAGAATAATTTCTCCCTTTGCATGTAAAGTAATGAGATCCAAGTATTTCTTCACATATTTAGTTCCTAGACCAGGAATCCAATAAGAGCTTACCAGTGTGAAGCATTTCTTATTAACTTCTAGCACTTCTAAGCTTATCATTCCGTCTTTATCTGAAAAGGTGCTTAAAATTTTAGGTAGTGTACAAGTATTATTCCATAGTATAAGAGTACCTCTCCTTTTGGCTCTAAAGCTGGAATCCATGAGAACTGTAAAACCATTAAATATTTTTTTGCAAATCCTTCTCCAGCAAGTGGGTTTCCTGCAAGAAGATTATCTGAGCTCTGTGCATTTTAATGAATTTAATTAAACCAGCTCTTTTGACATTGTTATTTAAGCCATTAATATTTAATGATAAGCATTTATATATCATTTGTTAAAGTTATATTTAGAGCATCAATAATACCTTCCAAGTATAATGACTTGAAGTAATTCATGCAGTTATGTATCATGGATGAGTCA
Organism: Protopterus annectens; assembly: GCF_019279795.1. Classification (NCBI taxonomy): domain Eukaryota; kingdom Metazoa; phylum Chordata; order Ceratodontiformes; family Protopteridae; genus Protopterus; species Protopterus annectens. The sequence continues at coordinate 1,040,996,413 of NC_056741.1, forward strand.
AAAATCTTTAGAAACAAATTCTGAAACCAATAACTAAGAAAACGTACATACATGGAACCTAAAGTTCCAGGTTTAGTTAATAAATTAACTAAACCACCCTTTAACACCATCTCACACACCAAAAACATACATAAATAGCTTCTGCTTTAAATGTAGTATATACAAACAGTAAAGCATTTCTTTTTTTTAATATTCTTTTTATTAGGGTTATATCAAGACAAAAAAAATCTAAGAAAAAAGTTAACAAAAAATAAACAATAACACTCAAAACACATCTATAATAACATAAGACCTATATACAATAATAACCTATATACAGATCTCATCTATATCTACCTTTGTAGCATACTGAGTTATGAGGTACAATCATGACAAAATGTGTTCGGATATCAGTTTCCAAGTGTCCTTCTGAGTCATTTTATTCCTCATGGAATACCATATGTATTTATGTGCTAAGAGCTGTTTTCTAGCTGTTTGCTTAAATCCATCCCATGTTATCTTGGCCCTGTCTTTCCAATTTAGGGTGATGTAATATTTTATTAGCATAAACGTTGTTACTAGGATGTGCATATGATTATTATTCATTCCTAGTGGGGGGATGTGTAGGAGAGCAAATTTCCAAGATAAAGTTGATTTTTCATATCCCATTTTCTCTAATTTGACCCTTAAGGCACACCAAAGTTTGTATGTGCATTTACAGCTCCAAAATATGTATATAATATCAGCTTCTTTGGAGGAGCAGAATTGGCAGTGAGGTGGGAATTCTTTGTACATCTTATTTAATATTGAGGGCATAAAATATGCATTATTTAGGATCATAAGTTGAGTATACCTGAGCTTCTGAAGGAGAATATCTTTGGAGAATTTCTGCATTGCCTGTGCAATTGTATTGGAGGTAATTGTGGGATCTTGTTTTGTCCAGTAATTGGAGTGAATAGCTTCTTGAGTCTAAATGAGATAATGAATTTATAAGCATTTGAAATCATTTTTTTTTTCTGTGTCATCATATCCCATAGCGTTTTACATGTAGCTATATGTGGGTCTGGGATGTCAGTATCCTTCCAAAATTTGTAGCATAGTTCTTTCAGTTGTCTTACCATGACTGTATATTTAGTCGGTAGATTAAATTTGTTCCTAATATTAGCTACAGATTCCTGCTTAAGGAGATAAATGTCTAAAACTGTTTTTTTCTTTCAATAGTGGGTATGAATTCAGGTTAATCATCTTTTCATTTAATTGAATATTGGGGTTAAGATGTAATGGTTAGAATGTCCAAAAAGCAGTTAGTAGGTTTAGTGATTTGAAGAGATTTTGTGTTATTTTAATTTGTTCCCATAAGTCGTTTTGTAGTTTGTATCTTCTTCTAGACATTCCATTTAGGAATGGGAGGGCTTTGGGATTAAATCGTAGTGTTTGAACATAGTTATGATATAATTTCATCCAGATTGGGCACCAAATATTTGTTTGATCCCTGTAATTTGCAGTATTGATTAGTCTGCTACTTTTGATAATTTCATAATATAGTTTAAAGTCAGGCAGTCCCAACCCACCTTTGTCCTTTGGATATATACGTTTTTGATAGCTTATCCTGCTAGGTCTTGGGTGCCAAATGAATTTCGAAAGGGTTGTTTGGATGTTATTAAACACTTTATTGTGAATCAGTGTATTGGTTGTGTTAAATATGTAAAGTATTCTGGGGAGGATATTCATTTTAATAATGGCTACTCTTGAGAGGAGGGGGAGTTTCAATTGTGTCCATCTTATCAAGTCTTTTTGTATGGTGGACCATGTTTTAACCACATTGTCCTGATAGTAATTATGTGCATCGGTATAGAATGCTATTCCTAGGTATTGTATGTGGTCACTGACTTTAATATTAGGTATAGTACCTACAGTTGGGTATTGTGCGTAGTTATTAATCGGGAATATTGTTGTCTTATCCAAGTTTACCTTATAGTTCGCGAATTTAGAAAATACCTCTATTGAGTTATTTATTTTGATAAGATCAGTGTTGGGAAGAGAATAATATATGTTTAAGTCATCTGCATACGCTGACAGTGATATCTCAGTGTTAAAAAGGACGGGTATATTATGAAATGTTCTTTGTTTTATTAGTAAAAATAAGGGCTCAATATACAGATTAAATAAGAAAGGTGATAAGGGACAGCCCTGTCTAATCCCATTGTTAATTTTTATTTTTTTGGAGCTATATTTGTTAATTTGTAGAGTGGTGTATGCTTTGGTGTGTAAAGTGTTTATATAGTGAATAAACTCTGTAGGAAAATTAATTTTTTGCAGAATCAAGGTCAGAAATGTCTTATTGATTCTGTCAAATGCTTTAGAAGCATCTATGGCTAAGGTGTAAATAGGTGTTTGTTTAATTAGGGATAAAGATATCATTGCTTCAAGAGTAAGTGTCTGATCAACTGTTTGCCTCTGATTGATAAACCCCGATTGCTCTGGGGAAATAATTTTTGTAATTATTGTCTTAGTTCTATTAGCCAATATTGCTGCCATAATTTTCATATCCAAATTAATAATAGAAATGGGCCTATAATTATTAGGGTTGGTGGTGTCCTTATTTGGTTTAGGTATTAGTATGGTTCTGGATGCATTTAGGTGCAGATCTGAAATACCCTCTTGTATTATGTGTTTATATAGATGATATGGTATGATCGACATCTTAGAGCTGAAGTATTTGTAGAATTCGGCTGAGAAACCATCTGGACCCGGTGCCTTATTATTTTTGAGGTTGTTAATTGTTGTTTTGATGTCCACTTGTGTAAGTTCAGCTGATAAAAAAGCTTGTTGTTGCTCCTCTAATCTGGGAAAGTTTACTTCATTAATGAATAGGAGTAATTCCTGTTCATTGAATGTCTTGGGGGTAGGGTTGTACACTTCTTCATATATTCTCTCGAAAACCTTAATTATATCCTGTGAGTTAGAATAACTGTTTTGCTGAAAAATAAGTTCTGAGATATGTGGAGTAGGTTTATATTGATTCAACAATCTTGCCAAGAATCTAGAGGGAAGTTGGGCCCACTGTGAGTAATTGGCTAGGTTTTTTATTTCATGGAATGATAGGTTTTCTGCTTGTAGAGATAATAACTTAGCCTGTAGTTGACTGCCCTTTTTGAAATTAAAAATGATTTTAGACTAAGTGACCCACACCTTAATACCGTCCCTCACACGAATAATAAAGGTTTTACTTTTTTTTCACAATGTCATAAAACCTGGTCCAGACTGGATTTTTTTCTTAGTCTCGGATACCTTTTTACAATTTGAACTTTCATTAGACACAGAACCTAGATCTCTATTGGACCACTCAAAAATTACTCTTACAATAGATTGGGCACATTACAACGTCCGGAAAAACTATAATAGATACTGGCACTTGAACCCTAACCTATTAGAAAAAACGGATATTAGAAAAGAAATTGACTTCTTATTGGGCCAATGCATTTTATCCATTGCAGATAGCTTTCCGATCGATATAACCTGGGCTACCACAAAAGGATTAATTAGAGGGATGTTAATCAATAAGTATGCTTTCTATAAGAAAAATATTTTCACTAAAGAAAAAAGTATCAAGGACGAAATAACTAAACTTGAGCTGAGGTTGCAGCAGGATTATTCCTTGGAAGTAGAGAACTCCATTAATCAACTAAAAACAGTAAAGCATTTCTAAGGTAACTCAAACAAATATGAACATAAAAAGTCCATCAGGCAATCACAGTGGATTCATATGTAATATTGTGTAAACCACTACTAGGTATTGGAAAACAAGGAGTCAGTTTCACCAATTAACCTAGTTGCTTTATCAGCATAAGCTTCTAATACCTATATATTTTATACCTGTATTATAGTTTCTTGTGTTTATAACTATAGCAATACAGAAAAAAAGGGGGGACCATATGTTGGTCTATTAATACTAATTGAACAAAATAGAGTGACCTAGAACATTTTAACAATCCATTCCTACAGTGTATGTGGTCATACAAAGATTTGAATCATAGTATCATAACTATCATTGCAACTGGGTCTGATTATATTGCTTTAAATCTGCATCAATGAGAATACCTAATATAGATAAAAGTTGCTTAAGCATGAAAGTAGCAGAAGGAAAAGGAGACTCAATTCTATATATATATATATATATATATATATATATATATATATATATATATCTTTGCATTCAGATATTAAAGAAATTGGTTGTTTAAGTAGACAAATATTAATATATTATCATTTAGGGCATGCTATCAAAGCAAAGAATGGTATCCTGTCAGACTTCAGTGTTTCAAAGCAACAGACATACAGTAGCATTAAAATGCAATTTTCCTCATTAGACTAGTAAAATAATTACTCCATTAAAGTCCTAGCTTGTTAAAATACATATTTAAAGTGATTCCATAACTTTAGATGCATAAAAATGAAAAAAAAAACAAAACAGTTACATTTTCTTCTAGTTTCATTTTCAGCTTTACTTCCTGATTTCTGAGTCATGCATGAGTTCAAAAGTCATGTGATGTCATCGCTCACTGTATTCTTGCTTCCAACTTCTCTAGCTTGCTGCTAGTGCCCTGTAGATGCTCGTGCATGTGAGGCAACTAAGTTTTCTTCATTCTAAAGAATCATAAAAAGTGCAAGAGCAGCCTCCACAGTGAAAAAAACATGAACAGCCCTTCTCTAAAAATGTTGGGAAAGTAAGATTTCCTCATAAATCAATAATTTACATCCCTTAAACTAAATTTGGTTAAGAATTAAAATTAGAGCATTTAGTTAATGTAAAGCGCTGAATGTTAATATATTACACTAAAAAATGCAGATTTTAAGTAAATACATATATATTAATCATGATAAGAACATCTTTCAAAAATGTCAAGAGGAAACAAAACTATCTTAAGTAAACCATCTCCTAAGGGCACTTTTGTTGTGGGGATTCCATACAGTGTAATCATAATAGACTAAACAGTAAACTCGAAAGTGTTACCCCACCACTAACACACATGAATGCTTTACTTTGGAAATCATTAATTAATAGTAAGATAGCATGACTTTTGTATCCCAAATGAATATATAATGAAGTTAACTGTGCCCGGTTATAGTAAACATATGGTGTGAAAGAAGAAGGGAAAAAATATATATATATATATATATATATATATATATATAGACACACACACACATATGTACATACAAGTGCACATACACACACACACACACACACACACACACACACACACACACACACACACACACACACACACACACACACACATATACATACATGTATACATACATAGATATATGCCTATGCAAAATAAAGACCTTTGTTTTGTATATGTATTCCAATAAAATATCATGTAAAATAAAGACACTTTACCTTTGATTTGTGTATATATTCCAATAAAGCATTAAGTAAAGAGTTCTGCAAGAAAGTATTTAGTATTATGTGTTAACAATCCTATTTGTCTTTTATTTTTTTATTTGCACTTTCTTTGACAGTCCAAGTGTTCTTAGTTGCATGTCTTTTCAGACTCTGTGTAGACCATTGCATGTCCTCTATACCAGTTAGTATTTATTTCTTGTGAATAAAGTCCAAAGCCTCTGACAAAGCGCTAAAGATCTTCTCGCCTTCTGGTAAAAATATTTTTATCCTGGAGGGAAAGAGAATTTGTGCTTTGATGTTAACTTTTTTAAGAGATTTTATTAAGGGAACACATTCTTTCCTTCTAGATATGACAGACGAAGTATAGTCATTGTCAAAACGAATGAGTTTGTCCTTTATCTTGATGGGAGAATTATTTCACGCAGACTTCAGAACCAAATTCTTATCTTGGGAGGACAAAAATGATGGATCTGGGGTTAGGAGAAACTATTGAAGCAGGTTTTGCTGGAGACCGGTGAGCCCTCTCTATACTGAAGGAAAGGGCTTCAGGAAGATTTAGTGCTGTTGGAAGCCAGTTATTAAGAAAGTATATCATAGCAGTTCCCTCTTCCTTTTCTGGTACTCCATAGATTCTAATGTTGTTTCTCCTTGACCTGCTTTCTAGGTCTTCCAGCTTTTCTGTTAGTTTTGTATTCCGTTTCAAAAGAAACTCATTTTGACTTTTACATTCCATCAGTCTGCCATCCATATCTGTTACAGATTCCTCGATAGAAGCAATTTGTTCAGAATGCTTTTTAGCCATTTCACTAAGAATGTCCAGCTGCTTACTACAGTCTTGTTTAATAGTATCTATTTTATTCTCTAGTTTGTCCAATTTTATAGATAGTTCTTGAATAGTAGTTATTAATGTTTGCAGCTCCTTCATTACTACACTGTTCTGATGAGAGTTCTTTGAGTTACTCATACATGGATTTCTTGAGGAAAAACTTCTTGACAGGAAAAAGTAATAAAAACTTATGTTTTAGTACTAATTTTTGAAAAATAATAAAGGATCTATATTCATAAATCATCTGATATACTTTTGGATTAGTATTTCCAAAAATTAGATTACATTTCCTATCAGAATAAAAATGTTATAAGCAGAGTTAATATTCAGTGCTGCTAGCAGTCTGGCATCTTGGCCACACCCTCTCACAGAGGTTTTTTTATGCTTTCTGCTCTACATGTACAACTCCTGATTCACAGCCCCCTGCTCTCAAAAGGCCAGATATATTCTACAAAGTTCCAGATGAACTTTAAGTTCCTGTACAAGAATTCTGTGGCAGACCCATCTGCAGTGCCTCTTTTGACAAGCTTTCTAAATTTCTCCCCTCTGCCAATGCCCTACCTTCAGATGATAGTAGGACCATGGATAGGTGGGGAAATAAGTTCTATACTTCCTGCACTCTGGCCTTCATGGCTACTACCAGATCCAGGTGACCAAATATCTGTTGTTCAGCCTGTGATCCCTTTTAGGGACCATTTTTTTAGAGGATGTACTTCTGGTTCTCCAGGAAGCATGGAGACCCACCACTCAAAGATCCTACATATTTAAATGGAAGAGATTTTCTTTCTGGTGCCATATCAGCAATTGAGATACCATTAAATCTGATGTTTCTCTTATCCTAAAGTACTTGTGTGATCTTATAAGTACAGGTTTGGCATACTCTTCCATCAAAGCCCCTGTCAGCCATATCTGCCTGTCTTCCATTCAGTCCATCTGTTATGTCCAGGCCTGAGGTCAAGCAATTCCTAAAAGGAGTACTGCATGTAAGACCCCCCAAAGAAACCCATGCTTGCTCCTTCGGAACTCAACCTTGGACTGGAAAAGCTCACTGCCACCATTTGAACCAGCTGCTTCGGAAAATCTCAGTTCTGCACCTGGAAAACTATCTTGCTACTGGCTCTCACTTCAGCTAGGAGAGTCTCAGAACTGCAGGCATTCATGGACATTACACCCTTATTTTTCAAAAGGACAGGGTGTCACTGATGTTTAACCCTCTGCTTCGTGCCTCAAGTGGTGAACAAGATGTCGGTCAACCAAGACCTCAACTTTACTTTCTTTCCAAAACCAAAGAACAGGTGGGTAAGGTTCCTGCACTCCCTAGATGTACACAGTTGAGATTCTGTATGCATGTTTAGTCATAAGACCAACAGCCTGTCCCATTCATGGACTTCAGACTGGCCAGCCAGTTTCTAAACAAACTACTGCAAATTGGATCTCGTAAGTCCATCTCACTTTTTTACTCAAACCATGGCAACTCCTTGTCAACCTGCCCTTAAGTTCATTCTACCAGGGTGGTAGCATCCTCAGGACAATTCTACAAGCAGGGTTGGAAGCTGCCACCTGGTCTTCTGTACACACTTTCACTAAACGCTACAGAATTGATGCCTTTTCAGAATTCAGAGCTGCCTTCACTAAGTCAGTCCTTTCTGGATTCTTGGGCTGTTCTTTCTCCAACCATCCTCCCTTCTCTTCCTTTTGGCTCTGGGAATCACCCATCTGTTTGGAGTACTGCAACAGTGATCTCAGTAAGTAATATACAGTTGTGTAAGACTTAACAGTGGCTGCCTACTGATCACTGTTGCAGTATTCCTTCCCACCCACCTTCCTCTTGCTGGATTCCATCTCTTCCTCTTTTCCTCTCTTACTGCCCTGTATGCAGGACTCCAGGACCAATATGTTGGGGGGTCATCTTTCTCCTTGCTTAGTTTCTTCTAGCTGTCCAGTCTTTCTCAGAGTTCTTCATGTCACTGGCTTAGAGATTTTATGAGGATTTATGCTTATATGTCTACCTATATACCCTATGATTGCAAGCTGAGGTAGAACCCAAGGAAGGTTAAGCTTTGGTACCCTAGCCAGACATCAGCAGTGAAACCCTATCTTTTTGAAATACTGCAACAGTGATCAGTAGGACAGCTGCTGTTATGGTAAGTTCAACAACTGTACTTTCCAAATTTTACAAATAAAGGATGTAAAGCCAAAGGATGTATGAAATATGGATTGTACATTCAACCTGTAATGAGACACAAAGGTATGAACTGTAGACCAAGCAGATGCAGCACAAATCTTATCAGTAGGAACTTCAGCAAAAAAAAAAAAAGCAGTGGAGTCAGCTACAGCCCTAGTTAAATGAACCTTTGGTTTGGTTTGCCAAGTAACGTTAATCCCATTTTGTCACAAATGAGGGAAATACAGCCAGAAAGTCACATGGACAATAATATCCATTAAATGTAGAGTATATACCCTTTTATTTGTAAAATAGAAAGTTCGAAGAACTATTTGGATGTCACTTGTAAGAAATATCAAGGAAAATACCTACTAATGCACTATGTAAACATTAATGCAACAGATGCTACACATTACTTTCAGTTTTGTATTTTGCAAGTGATTAATGTTAACATTAGAGGAGGTGACTTGATTAATTATACTGAAGAAGCAGAATTAAAATGGATCTTAAGCTTTCGAGGGCATTTGCCCCAACATTAAATGAGTAATCAAGTATAAAACCTATTTTATGTGAGCTACTTAATAAGGTATGTGTTATATGCTCCTTTAAGTCGATCGATCTTATGTAATTGATTTTAAGTCATGTGATTTTATATTCCTATAAAAGGGTCTTTAATACCTGTTGCTTTATTATGCCTGAAGAAGCATTATGCAAAAGTTTTGTACTTGCAATTTTTATTTGTTTCTACTTGTTTTTTTTTTTAGTGTTAAAGTTCCTTCATGGATTTTAATTGTGTATCCAGTGGACATTATTGTTTTGTTGTTGTTTGCTTTTCTAAGAACACTGATTATTCTTTAATATTTTTTATTGTCTCAGTGTATCAGACATAAGTACTGGTGGAAGTTTAGGAGTCCTACCATTGACTAACAACCTACTTACAAGAACTTTATTACCAGTACATGACTTTACTGAGGTTGCTTCAAATCGACTTCTTAAAGAAATGAAAGTAGTACATGTTAATTTGAGGGTTGAGATGTCTCCTAATAATAATGCATTACAACAATTTAAAGAGAAATTAGAGGCAGTTGAACAGAAAATGTTTGTGTTCAAGTGTTTGCAATAGCAGAGATTGAGTTTTGATGTGTACCTTCAATGCAAGTATGTTCCTAGGGGTTTGTGCATTTCGAAAATGCCACCTATCATTCAATATATCCTAATTTACTAAACCAATGGCAACAAATTAACATCAACTGCTCTCTTGAGTATATGAGAATTATGAAAAACATTTTTGTGCCCATTGAAGTTTCATTAAAAGCTGAAATTGAACAAATGTATGCAGAGCTATTGAATTGTTTTGAACAAACTGTGCAGTCTATTAGTTTTTATGAGACACTGCATCACATGTCTTCTTATGAAAAATGTCTCATTGAGACTAAGAAGGGGAAGTTAAAGAGACTTGAATGATTTTAAACTGGGACAGGTCTTTTCTTGGGCTAATAGAAATAAGGAACAGCCAACACATGACTCTCAACACTCTGCTCCTTGTCCTTCACTTTCTGTTTCTACTGTATCAACTCCTGAGCCGAACATGCACTTATAGACGTGAATGCTATTTCAGCATTGGATCCGATTGATCTTTTACACACACAGCAGACTCCATGTCCAGTACTGGAGCTGAAGCCTAGCAGGAACAGTACTCAGAACAACAATGCCAAAGGCAAAAAAAAAAAGACGATTGACGACCCAAGACGCTGAGTCAAACAAGGACGTTTTAGAAGGACATGATCTGGTATTTAATTTTAATAAATAACAGCTTTCTGAGACTGAATTAAGTTTCACTCATTCCTGCTATGTATTCTGATATTTCACAAACACTGACTGAATTTAAATATTTTGTCAGATCATTAAATTTAAAAGCGTTATTTGCCGCCAATGATATGTCTAACTGGTGTTAAGCAAAGAAGCACTTTTGCTCCTCCAAATAATTCACACATCTATGCTTTTGAGAAAGCTGTGGAGCAAGAATTACATGTGATGTATAGTAAGAAACAAAAAGCACATTTTATAATTTAACTCCACAGCAAACACAAGCTTTACAGTCATTAATAGTTAATAAGAATATTGTTATTAAAGGTGCTGACAAAGGAGGTGGATTGGTGATTCTTGACTCTGATTTTTACCTTAATAGCATTAAGGAGATGTTGAACACAGATGAATATAAACAAATCTGCAGACAGGAGTGTAGTACAATCTTTGAACAGGTAGACTATGCGCTTAATGACATGTATTTCCAGTGTGAAATAACACATGAATGTTTTAACTGTTAAAGTCTCAAAAATACCATTGTTTTATGGCATGCTGAAAATCCATGTCATTGGTAGCTCCCCAGCTGAGGTCAATAGTCTCAGAGCTTGGCTGGATTATCAAACCGCTCTCTAAGTTTTTGGATCTAAAGTTAAAAGCTAGCTTGTTAGACACAGGCATTATAGTTAAAGATACCCCAGATTTTCTAAAGCCGTTAATGATGTAGATGATTGTCTTTTCACTTTAGATCTGTATTCTCTCTTTACTATGATTCCCAATTTTGAGGTTATTGAAATGACAAGAGAGCATCTTCTCTGTCTACCATTTTTGATTGCAAACTCATTGATTTAATTTGTGAACTATTAAAATTAGTACTAACGAATAATGTGCTCATCTTTCAAGAAAGTTTGTACAAATAATGTTGAGGTATAGTGATGGGTGCTTATGTCGCTAACACGTATGCCAATATTGTCATGTTAACATGGGAATGACATTTTATCATAAATGAAAATCTTAATCCTTATTTTGCAAATGTTTGTTTGTATAGGAGGTTCATTGATGATCTCTTCCTAATTTGATGGATGTGATGAGTTACTATTAGAGCAGTTTTTTGATTAATATCTAATACCACTGACTTTCTTCGATTCAAAAAGAATATTAATAAAACTCAGACTCTCTAGATGTCACTGTTATTAAGAATCAAGATGGCACCCTTGATACTTCTTTGTATAAAAAAAGTGAAATGTAACAACTATCTGCATAGATCGAGCATGCAACCTATGTTCATGTTCGATAATATTTTGACTGGCCAAATGAGTAGAGTAGCATGCTCTAACACAAAAGATAATATTATGCTAGTACAACTTCATAATATGTAATTTGATTTCATTCAGGGAGGATACCAACCCCCTAAAATTCAAACTATACACAATAAAATTGTGGATGAACGTACTAACATGTATAAACCAATTATTTCTGTTCGAGACACACCGCTGAACAATTTTAAAACTAATAATGGTTGTAGATGCATGCTAACTTATGATTATAATACTAAAGAAGTACAGAACATAATCAAAAACGGCCTATGGCTGAACAAGTACTAGAACCTTGCATTAATTTGAACAACACTTTGAAGTTTGCTTATAGGAGAAATAAAAATTAAGAAAGTTATTTATGTTATAAGGAGAAGACTAAGACCTTTCATAAACCTATGTTTTGTAAGCGTGTTATAAGTAAATGTCACAGATGTGTATATTGTAAACATGTATATATGGGTGATACCATAATACATCCTATTTTGAAAAATTAATTTATTTTAATATCTTCTGGAACATGTAACACTAAGAATGTTATTTGTTATTATTTTAATGCATCAGTATCACTGTGCTTATATTTTAAAATGTTTGCACGATCTTGTTTTACTATTTTGTCCTCCAGAATCCATTTCAAATCCATTTTACACAAGTCATGTTAAAAATATGAAAACTAGGTATTTACTAACAATTTCTGGAACCTGGCTGCTTTTCGATTTGCTGAAATTACCTGTTTGCATTGTTTTCAGAGTTGCTATTACATATATACAGTAGTTTCAAATTATCAGTAAAGTGAATGTTAGACTGCTTTTTTGTTTTATTTCTAATGCTGTCAGTTTGCAGTCCTTGAGTACTGATGGAACTTCCTCCATACTCTTCAAGAGGTAAAAAATCTAAAACTCTAAAGCAGGAGCTGTAACTGGCACTTCAAAGAATTTTGTAGCAGACATGCATACTCCATATGCTCTTCATCTGTGTCTGCAGTGGGAAGATTTGTTTTTACCTTGTATGTTAGAGACATGCTGCATTTGCTCATAGTTCATAGGTGTGTGCTAGGCTAATGAAAACTAGGGCCTTTTTCAGTCTAGCCATGCATCTCAAATCTCTGACCAGTTCTGATACGCTTGATAAGTGCAACCAGGATTTTGGGAGATGAAACATTTACAGGCTGCCAGTGTCCATTAGAGACATAGGTGCCAAACCAGGGATGTATTTCCTGTTCCTCATCCAACTGTCCAAGTTACACTTGATTTGAGTTAGGGAGGAACTCTGCTTTACATGGATGAGGGAGCCTGTTCCAGAGAAGAGGTATAATCTGGAATAGATACCTGTCTATCCAGCAGGTCCTATTTCTATCACAGGCAAGGTTTAAGTCTTTAGCATGAGTAATTTCTTTTGATATTTGTTTGGTGATATGTTGGATGTCCATCAGGGTGGGGTCCTACAGTGCCTTGTATCCCAGGCATAGATCTCCCATCAACAGCCTGTAGGAAACAGAATATAGCGATAAGGCTTTGATGCAGTCTGTATTGGACATGTTATGCCCTATATTCTTTTAGTGAGGAACCTCTGTCGATGTTCCAGTTGTCAGATGTGCCTGGTTAGGTGCATAGCAAAGGTGGGGCATTGTACTCAATGATAGGTCTGATGAATGCTGGATGTAGTGGAAGAATGGCCTCCTTGGACCTAGATGCCATACCTGTGTTTATAAGTTGCATAACATAGAAGGATTTCTTCAGTATTATAAATGTGCGATGATCAAATGCAAGATTACTGTCTCAGTGTCCCCGAGTCCATGATTACTGGGTTGACTCTTAAATATTTGTTGTTACTATGATAGTTACCAGGATTGGATGATTTCCTGAAGGATATTATTATGCATTTCTTGGCATTTCATTTTAGGCCATGGTTCTTACACAAGTTATTTGTTTGTGTCAGCCTTTCCTGGAGAACATTAATGTCAGTAGAGAACTCTGTGACTGCTCCTAATTTGCAACTGTCTGCAAGTTTGGTCAGCCAGAGGCCCTTGACATTGGCCTTGACTTCAGAGGAGTAAATGCCAAAAATGTGAATTCCCAGTACTGAGCCGTGAGGGACTCCAGTTGTGAATGGCCTCTCTATAGATGAGTAGACCCAAGTTCTAACCTCCTGTGTTTGTGAGCCAGCTTGCTATCTACTGTGTGGCATAATGGTTTATACCTAATATTAGCTCTCGGAAATAATAATGAGTGTATCAACAGTAGCTCACTAGGGTATTGTGTGAAATGATTTGGCCAGATCAAGGTAGGCAGTTTGAACTGTTTTACCCTCAACTATTGTTTTGGTGACTTTCACAAAGAAATTCATGAGGTTTGAGTAGGCATGACCTGCCCTTGATGAAAACAAATTGAGTTAAATCCAGTGTCTGGAGGCTTCCTGTTTTTTGTTAATCATTTCTATGATAATTCTTTCCATGCCTTTGCATATGAGACTAGTGAGACTTATGGGTCTGTAGATGGCCCACCCTTGTGCAGAGGGATGTGTTGCTGTTCTGCGTTCATGAGACACTAAGCCTGTTTGGACGCTATGGTTAAATAGTTCCAGAGGACCTGATATGTTACGTTTCATGCTATTTAGAAGGCATCCAAGGGTAGTGTCTGGTCCCATTAATGCAGTGTTTTTTGACTTAGAGCATTGAGGACCTGTTCCCTAGTGATAGTAGGGGGAGTTATATATGATGATATTTCTTTAGAGGAGGTTGAGGGGGGGGAGAGAGGGGTAACATTAGAGTTGAATTTGTCTGACATTAGGTTTGCTCTTCTGGCTCAGTATAGGTGGCTTAATTAACACAATTTTGTATTGCCTCTCAGGTTGCTAACACAGCTGAAGAATGCCTTGTGGTTGCCTTATGCCTGGGAGGCCAGATTTACTTAAACTATGGCTTTGGTACACTTTGTTTGCCCTTTGGGTTAGTTTAGTTTAATGAGAGTGCTTTTATGCTACTGGGTGCTGCACCTTCTAATTTTTGTTGTGATTTTCTTCCTTCTGTTCTACAGCCTATTGATGTTGTGATTCTACCAGGGTGGCTTGTTTTATGAGTTAGTTTTGTACTTATTCTTGGTGGGTACAGCTGCCTTTATGCAGCTATTAACAAGCTTGTATAGGGTTTGCCAGCAATTCCACATAGGCAGCAATGTTCATGAGGTCTTGAAATTCTGCCAGGTTATCACTTAATAGTAGGAAGCGAGCGTTAAAGTAGTTTCTGAACTTTCCAGGGTTAGCTGGGGTTCCAGGTTTTATTTTTACTTTAAAAGAGACCATTTCATGGTCTGACCTTACCTGAGAGGACATTACTCTAGGGAGTGTGCAGCACTGTCCCATATTATTGAGGACCATATCCAGTATGTTTGTGCCCTTTGTTGGCATATTGACAATCTGGTCCAGGGGGTTGTATTTACAAAATCCAGGAATCTCTGTGCTTTCATGTTAGGTGTCGTATATGATTCCCAGTTAATATTGGGGTAATTAAAGTTGCCCGTGATTATGGTATTGAGTTGGGGATGAGTGTTCCTAGTAGTCTTAAATATGTGTTATGGGTTTCCTGGGTCATAGAGGTGGATTTATAACTTGCAAGGAAGTGGTATGGGATTTTTCTTGTGGTGATTTGAATGTGGAGAAGCTCAAGTGTATTATCCTGTTTCACCAGCCTTGAGGCATATTTATTTTTGATGTAAATTGAGACACCACCTTTAGTCCCAGTCTGTGTAGTAGCTGGTCTGAATGTCTGGAAGGCATTATAGCCTTGCATGGTAGTGTGCTTTCTGTGACTTTAAACCATATCACAATGCCAGCACAGACTTCAGCATTCTTTATAGCAAGGATAGCTTGTAGGGAGTGTAGTTTTTTGCTTTGACTCCTAGCATTGAGTAGTAACACCTTTAGATTTTCTTTTTTTTTTTAATTTGCAATGTCAGAAGTACTTTCAGTTTGGGATTGCCTGAAAAAGGCACTATGGGAAGGATCATTTTATAGATAATATTTGAAAGCCTAGATGTGAGAGGTGCAGACCATCCCTGGTACAGGAGCATGGTCTATTGGCAATCTTCTTCAGTGCTGACAAATATTGCACCCCCTTAGAATAACACAAGAAACTAAGCCAATTATTAAAGTCTGTCATTTTCTATTCATATTGTGGCATTATACTTGGAGAAGGTAGAAAAAATGCTCGTTGCTAGGTTCATACCAGCCTGGGATCACTTTCCATGAGTTCCATGATGCCTGTCTTCATATAGTGTAGGGAGGTACGTCTAAGGTCATTTACACCCACATGGACTATGAGTAATACTGGTACTTGTGGCACAGTGACCTAAGTGTATGGGTAATGTGGCAGATTCTGGGTCCCTGGTAAGTAATTGAATAGGACATTCTTCTTAATTAGCCTGGTGGACATCTGTGTGTCTCACAACAGAGTCTCCAATGTCCAAAATGTTGGATTGTGCTGTGGCTTGCCTTATAGGCTAAGAAGTTTCCATCAGTAAATCAGGACATTCCCAGTACCTGCCCCCTTCCCCTTACATCTAAGGATCAGGTCATCACTGCCCTCTCAAAGGCAAAAAATACAGCTTCCTTGGAACCCAATAACATCCCAGGCTGCATCCTATATGAACTCAGGCAGTAACTTGCAGCACCATTAGGTGCCCTATTCAACCAAAGCCTGAGTACTGGCTTTGTCCCAGCTGACTGGTGGACAGCCACTGTCATTCCTTTACACAAAAGTGGAGCATCCACTGAGCCGGGAAATTATAGACCCATCAGCTTAACTAGCCTGATCTGCAAAGCCATGGAACAAATTATCATGGACCTCATTAACAAGGACATTGGCAGCCTCCAAAAACTTGACCCACAAAGTTTAGTTTCATCAAGGGGAGGTCACATCTGTTAAACTTGGTTGACTTTTTTGACACGATCACCAAAGCCATG
The DNA here is from genome assembly GCF_019279795.1 of Protopterus annectens. Taxonomy (NCBI): domain Eukaryota; kingdom Metazoa; phylum Chordata; order Ceratodontiformes; family Protopteridae; genus Protopterus; species Protopterus annectens. The sequence continues at coordinate 1,041,012,870 of NC_056741.1, forward strand.
GATGATGGGAAGACAGTGGACACCACCTAGCTTGACCTGGCCAAAGCCTTTGACACTATTCCCCACTCAGGCATAATAGATAAACTCTCTCAACTAGGCATCAATCTGTATTTTACCAGATGGGTAGCTAACTGGCTCACTGATAGAACCCACCTGGTCAAAATAGGGGAAGACACCTCAAGCAGTAGACCTGTATCGAGTGGCGTACCCCAGGGTTCGGTCTTGGTGCATCTGTTATTTGGGATGTACTTTTCTGAAGTGCAGGCCAAACCCAGTGGGCTATGGCTGACCAAGTTTGCAGACAACTGCAAGCTGGGTGCTGTCATCAATTCCCCTAGTGACATGGACATCCTCCAAGAGGGTCTCACCCAAACAAATGACTGGTGCCAGAATCATGGCCTCAAGCTGAATACAAAACATGTATCATCATCCCCTTTGGAGAAAGTGATGTCCCCACAAATCATCACATTAATAACAATGCCCTAAGCATGCAGTCAGTTGTGAAGGATTTGGGCAGCCATATTGATAGCAATCTGACTTTTGACCACCATGTTGCTTCCATTCTATGGAAAGCTTCTTTCTACATGGCCCACCTCATAAGTAAGGGTATCTCATCCAGAGGCAAGGAGGTTATATCCCTGTATTCTTACCCTATAAGGCCCATTATTGAGTACAATGTCTCATTCGGCATGTACCTCACAAAGCACATGCAGCAGCTGGAGAGACCACATTAGTTCCTCACCAGGAAAATCCAGGGCCTCAAAAATCTTCTGTGCACAGATAGGCTAAAAGCCCTATCCCTCTACTCTGTTTCATACAGACTCCTCAGAGGTGACCTCTGTCTAGCATACAAGGTGATCTCCAACCCCGACCCTGCCTTGATGGGACTGTTGCATATCTGCAAGTCAAGCTCCACACGAGTAACCCACACATATAGCCTCAGTCTGGTCTGTGACATCAACAGGACTTGTTGGCGGGACAGATTTGAGTCCAAGAGGTTCCCCCATCTGTGGAATAGACTCCCTCTCCATGTCAAGCAGAGTACCTCTTTACCCCTTTTTAAGCACAACCTGGATAACTGGATGGGAAATAGAAAAAAAATCCCTGGGATTGCACCCATGTCCCTGCTGGACAGGAGCATCAGGCGCTGATTTGTCTATACATGGGATAAACTCTTGGCTATGCTTATAAGGGCCTCAGGGCCAATAGCCTAGTAACTTCATATGATCCTATGATCCTAAGTAGAAGCCCCATGAAATGTGTCTGTATGAGTTGAAGGGGTAGTTTGAAAGAGTACATTCAGGGATGCTGAGGGCATCTGTTATGTGTACTTCATCTAGGAGGTCATTAGGATTCAAGAAGGTTACATTTAAGTGTCTAAGCATATGTGGGTCTGTGTGTTTGTTGTGTACTGTGTGTGATGTGTGCAGCATGTGGTACTACTGACAATGTGATTGATATTAGGAGTTCTTTTATGTGAGAACTTTTCCTCCAATGACATCTCTCACATACCTTATCAGTTTGTTTGAGAATTAGCTAGTTGTTAGTAAACATGACAGCTCATGATCTGATGTTGCCTTTTCCATTTGCCTCAGTTTGTGGGATGTCATATCCATTCATATACATGCCAGCAACTCAGAATTTCCAAATTCTGGGGCTCCACCTCCTCTTCCATAATACCTTTCCTAAGTTTCTCCAAATCTTTTTTACTCAAAAGTTTTTTTTATTAATTTTCTTCAAAGATTAACAAGTAACTTAATTAAAATGCATCTAATAATTTAAACAGAATAACAATCTATATACATTATTTACATTTGGCCTGAAGTTAGATTATAAGATAAACCAATCTGGATCAAATTTATGTGATACTTAGACAAATATTTTCTTCCTTTTTTCCTCTCATACGAAAAGAGTCTGAGTTCATTTTTAATGTCTCGATAAGAGATAATATCTTCTTCCATGGGTTGTTATTCCATAACTTGGGAGTAATCCTTAGTTCCTTGACTTTGATTTCCATCAGTGCTGTTTCATTCAATGGTCTTAAAAATTCTTCAAAGGATGGTTCAGAGTTGGATTTCCATTTTCTAGAGATACATTTCCTAACAACCGCTATTATAGTCCATAATAAATGTAGATCATTTTTATTCATTTCTGTTTTTTTCATTAATATTCAATAAAATTAGAGTCTAAGATAATACAAATGTATCTGTAAATTTAGCTTGTAAAAAGTTACTAATATCTTCCCAAAACTTTTTGACTTTAATACAATTATGAAATATGTGTATCCAATCTGCTTTACATATTTGTAGACATCTCCAACAGGTAACATTATTAGAAGAACCAAGTTTGACTAGTTTATTGGGTGTATAAAATTATCTATGCAGAAATTTCCATGTATATATTCTCCAAAATTGTGTATTGGATGTTAATTTAGTAGAATACAATAGATTAGTTTTACTTTCCATGGACAGACTTATTGAATGTCCCTTGGTGATGAAGTTCCAATAGTTCTGTTGAGTTTTAACTTTTTAGTTTATTAATAATTTGTATAGTTTTGAAGTTATATTTTTCCAGTTGTGATTATCATATATAATTTCATTCAAATATTTTATAAATTTAGGTCTGACTTTAAAAGAAGAATTATTCATTATTCTGCATAGATCTTGTAAATATATCAATACACTTTGAAGGACTAGCCAGTCAGAAGAAGAGAGATCATATGTACTTATTATATGTTGACTGTCAACAACTTTTTGATAATTAATACAAAGCTGCCAGCAAATAACGTTTTTTGTTTCCCATGTGGTAAAAACCTCTTATGTATCTTATTAAAGAAGTTTTTTTTGGAAATAAAAGGAATTATTAAGTCCATCCAAATTTTTATATCTTTATTGGCATTAACAAATTTTCTAAATGTGTTAAAGATATAATTGGTAAATTTTAGTTTATAGGTTCATAGGTAGATACTAGGCTATCTGCCCTAGGGCATTTATAAGCCTAGCCAGAGTGTATTTGGCTTCCACCTCCCTATTAGATTAGCCTACTGTGCCTCTGTAAAGTAGGTCACAGAAGGTACCCTTTTAAGATTAGTTTACTGTGCGTCTGTCTAGCAGGGACACAGGAGAGATCCCAGGGGTGAATTTGTGATTTCCCATCCACGCGTCCAAATTTCGCTTGAAGAGGGTCAGCGAGGGGCTATGTTTAACATGAATTGGGATTCTATTCCAGAGTGAGGGGAGCCTCTGGGAAATGAATCTGTCCCTCCAGCATGTCCTATTTATTTTTGTGCTGAGGTTTAGGCCCCTGAGCGTGTAGCTCCAAGGGACTTGGATTTTTTGAGGTGGAGCATGTCCATTAATTCTGGGTTTGACATTGCTTTGTACGTCAGGCATAGATCGCCTCTGAGTAGGCGGTAAGCAACTGAGTAGAGCTGGAGTTTCTTTAGTCGAGCTGCATAGGACATCTGTTTGTAGCCCATGATCCTCTTGGTGAGGTACTTTTGGGGTCTCTCCAGTTGCTGCAGGTGTCGGGTAAGGTACATCCCAAAAGGGGTATTGTATTCAATTATAGGCCTGATGAGTGACGAGTAGAGGGGCACAATGACCTCTCTTGATCTAGATGCGAACCCTTTCGTGATAAGGTGGGCTATATAGAAGGTCTTTCTAGTGATTATCAAAGGAGAGATTACTATCTACATTGGTCCCCAAATCGCTAATTACTTCTAACGTACTTAATGGATTACCACCTATGTGGTAATTTGTGGGCACCTTGTTTTTCCCAAAGGGGATGACTATGCACTTTTTAGCATTTAGCTTGAGGCCGTGGCTCTGGCACCAAGCATCCGTCTCTGTGAGACCCTTTTGGAGGATGCTTGTGTCAGCTGGAGATTCAATTATGGCCCCCAGTTTGCAGTCATCTGCGAACTTTGTCAGCCATAATCCCCCCGTGTTAGCCTGATCCTCAGAGAAGTATATACTGAACAAGAGAGGTCCCAGAACTGAGCCCTGTGGGACGCCACTTGTCACTGGTTTGGATTCAGACATGGCACCTGCAATTCTGACCATGTGGGTTCTATCTCTGAGCCAGTTTGCAACCCGTCTTGTGCTATAGGGGTTGATATTTAAGCTGGTAAGCTTATTTATGATGCCCGAGTGGGGTATTGTGTTGAAGGCTTTTGCGAGGTCCAGGTAGGTTGTGTGGACTACTTTGCCCTCATCTATGGCTTTGGTAACTGTTTCAAAGAAATCAACTAGGTTTAAGAGGCAAGATCTGCCCTTAACAAAGCCAAATTGGGTAGGGTCCAGTGTCTGGAGGCTCCCAATGTCTTTGTTTATGAGTTCCATGATAATACGCTCCATAGCTTTACAGACCAGACTAGTCAGGCTTATGGGGCGATAGTTTCTGGGGTCCGTTGTGGCACCATCTTTGTGGAGTGGGACCACTGTAGCTGTACACCATTCTTTGGGTACAAATCCTGTAGTAAGGCTAAGTTTGAACAGTGACTTAATGTGAGGGTTCAGTTCTTCTTGGAGCTTGTGTAAGACACAGCCTGGGACACCGTCCGGTCCCATAGATGCTGTGTTTTTTGCTTTGGAGAGGGCAGCTTTCACCTGTGCATCTGTGATGTCAGGGAGGTTACATTCAGTTGGGATAGGTGTTTGCTCCTTTGGGGGGGGGGGGGAGAAGTTTGCGCTGAATCTGTCTGCCAGTATGTTGGCTATGTCTGTAGGTTCGGTATATTTTGTACCATTATGCAACAATTCAGAGCATATCTGGGAGTTTCCGCCCATGTTTCTGACATAACTAAAGAAGGCCTTGTGATTATCTTTAGTGTCTAGGACAATTTTTCTTTCGAAACTGGCCTTTGATGATTTTATGAGGGATTGAAGTTTCTTGCTAATACTGACCAGAGATGCCTTCCCTTTTTGGGATTTTGCTCTGTCATGTAGTAGCTTCCTCCTTCTGTTGTATAGCTTATTTATGGCCGGGATCCACCAGACCGGTCTCCTGTTTTTGGAGGAGTGAGACTTGGTTTTATTTGGGATAGCACGATCCATGCATTCCTGCAGGTGCTCATAGAATGCATTTGTAAAGGATTCTGCGGATTGGCCTGTATTATCCTCTGGCCCAGAGGCTTTGAAGGATTCCACCTCAGTCTTGAGAAGTGCAAAGTTGGCTTTGGAGAAATTCTATATAGTGATTTCCTTGGCTGGGGGTGGGGATGGGATATGGATGTCCAGGGAAAGTTGTTTATGGTCTGATCTTACCAATGAGGGGTTTACCTCTGGTGTGGAACATAGAGTCCCCATGTTGGTGATGACCAGGTCCAATATGTTGTTCCCTCTTGTGGGAGTGGTGACCAGTTGTTCCATTGCATTAGAGTTTATAAATTCAAGGAACCGTTGGGCGAGGGTGTTTGGGCTTGAGTAGTTTTCCCAGTCAATGTTTGGGTAGTTGAAGTCACCCAATAACATAGTGTTTGGAGAGACCATCATATTCTCCAGTGTTCTCAGGAATGCCAAGTGGGGTTCCTGCAATAGGGAGGGTGTTCTGTAGCAGGCTACAAACTGAAAGGCAGTTTTGCCTGCTGTTAGTTGCACATGGATGTTTTCCGATGCTTCGTGCAGTGCCACTAACCTGGAGGTGTAGGTATCTTTGATGAATATAGATACTCCCCCTCCTTTTGTGCTTCGGTCCGAGTTTTGGGGCCGAAACGCATGGTATGAGTTATAACCTGGTAGTGCTGGGGTGCTCTCAGGAGCCTTGAACCAGGTTTCTGTTACTGCACAGACATCGATTTTCTCCATACTGAGGAGAGTCTCGACTGCGTGCATCTTGAGGTTTAGACTTCTGGCATTGAGTAGCATTACCTTTAGTTTTTTTATCTTTGGGTTGTCTATGGAGGTGGGTTTGTCCTTTGAGCCTTGCCTAAAAAAGGCACTATGGGGGGTGGCAAGAGCCTTGGCCAGTATACGAAAGCCTAAGGGTGACAGGTGCAAGCCGTCCCTACCGAAGTAATGTGGCTTGTCGAGCATGTCATCCCAGGCTGACAGACACTGGATCCCCTTTGAATGACACCAATACTTTAGCCAATTGTTGAAACTGATCATTTTGGCTTTATACTGTGGCATCATTCTTGGTGAGGGCAAGATGCTACTCAAGGTCAGGGACATACCAGCCTGGGCTACATGGTCAGAGAGCTCCTCTATGTCTCTTTTCATGTAGTCCAGGGAGGTACATCTCAGGTCATTCACACCAGCATGGACAATGATGGAGTCATACTTGTACTTGCTTTGGAGTGACCTGAGTGCTTGCATTATGTGGCGGATCCTGGCACCTGACAGGCAGCTTACAGTGACCTTCTCCTTGTTCAGTCTGGTGAGTAGGACATCAGTGTGCCGGACAATAGAGTCCCCTATAACAAGTGTATTTTGGTGTGTTGTTTGGCCTTATGGGCTGTGACTGTGAGGCACACTGATTTTTTGAGATATGTGATTTGTAGGTATTGTTGAGGGGTGGCTGTTGCTTGGATATCTGCTTAGGAGGTCTTTGCTGTTTAGGCAGATTTTTATTTAGAGCCTCCGAGTATGTTTTTGTGTGTTTATGTGTTGGGTATGCAGATGCAATAGGTCTGTGTGAGACTGGATTTGTGGTGTGGGTGGTTACCTTTTCCTCCTGACTGACTGTGCCAGTCTTGGGTTGAGAGAGCTGTGCCTCCAGTTTGGCTGTGTAACTGCATCTCTCACATGTATTAGAGTTTGTTGGTAGGAGGAGAGGGTTGTCTGTGTACATAAGGCAATTGTAACATTGCCTCAAAATTCTCAGATTCACCAGCTGGACTGGAGAGTAACCTTGAAACTGACCCTTGGACATACCAGATTAGTATAGGGAACTGTTTTTTTTACTGATCAGATTAGGGAAGGGAACTGATTTTTCACTTGATCAGGAAGGACCAATCGGGAGTCTAATACTTATGAGAAGTCAAGGAGGGTGTAGTGCTTTAGTTAGTTAGTGTTTCCTTATAAGATCTGAGCAAGTGCAGGGCTTTAGAAAGAGAATAGAGTGATTACTTTGAGAGTTTGAACAGTTCTAAGGAAAAGAGTGAAGAGCAGACTTTGTGGAGCCTGGAATAGTTTAAACCTGTTTAGGCGGTGCTGCCCGACGCTGCTCAGTGCGCAAAACTGCGCAAAAAGAGAGTTGTAGGATTTTAAGAGGGAGAGATCAAGGAGTTTAGAATGGACCCAAAATGGCCAATAAAACTACAGCTTCTAGGTAGTAACCACTCCTCCAGGGACAGGCAGGCTGTTCAGTGTTAACCACTCCCACTGGTGAACACAGAGACTACCCTTTAGCCCAAGCAAGCACTGGCCTTCTAGAAACTTCCAAACAGTTCAGAACAGCAAATCTGTAACTGAACTTTCTTAACTTTCAGAAAGTGGGAAAAAAGCAAGATTTTTTTTTTTTCTTTTTGTTGTAGTTTAAAGGTAGCAGAGATATACAAGCAGCAAAATAATCACAACAGTGCAATAAATGACCCCACACTTGAGTGCTAGGCCAAAATCAGGTAAAATGCAGTTTTTAGAGAAAAAAAACTATTTTAAATTAAGTGCAACACAGGAAATGCAGTAAACAGGCTCTAGATGTGTTCCATGTACTGTTACTGTTACAGATATAAACTTTAGCAAGCCGGAAAATGCCAAAAAGTAGGCGGCAAAGCAGTAAAACTTAAAAAAAAATCAGAAGAAAATACTTAAAATCACAAAAGTGGCTCCTTTTCTTCTCTCAGCATTTTCTCCTCTTGGTAGTTTAGTAGGATTTACTATATTATATTGAATGCCTATGAATAAAATTTGCCATGGTTTATTGGTTTGGTCATCTAACATATTTTTTTATTATGGAATTTTCATTTGAATAAATAGTAGTATGTAAAGTTTTCCAGTTGGAAGAATAATTTGTATTTATCCAGTTTATGATAATTCTGTTATCTTAGGAATAGCTTGTGCTATGTATAACCTTCGTTGAAGGTTGTGCATCAGGGCTGGCAACTCGGCATGTAAAAATCTACTGCCAATCATTAGCGGACCGGAGTTCCGCTATGGCGACCCCTAACCGGGAAAAGCCGAAAGACACAACAACAACATCATTTTTATTAATTGTAATCTGTCTTCAAAGGTAAGATACATTTTGTTCCAATTTACTGCACAGGCATTCATAGTATCTACAATATTATTGTAATTTATAGTTAATGTTTCTTCTGTATTTTTACATAGATGATGCCTAAATAATTTAAAGTGGAGACTTGTTTACCAGTTATATGATTTTAATCTACTAGAAAGTCATTATTTTTGTTCAATATTATGAAGTTAGACTTTATTTTATTAAAGTGAAGACCTGAAATTGAGTAAAAATGTTCAACCTGTGCATCTAATTCTTTTATAGATTCTTTTGAGGTAGATTAAGTAAGGAGTACATCATCTGCAAATAGCATAATTTTAGAATTATATTGTCCATATATATCAACACCTTTTATTTTAGAATTGGAGCGAATTGAAGAAGCAAATAACTCAATAGCTAGTGCAAATAAAATAGGAGACATAGGGCAGCCATGCTTTATACCTTTTGTTAGTACTATAGGTTCAGAGGTAAATGGTCCTAGTTTTACATATGCTAAGTTGTTTTTGTAAATATTTTTTATCAATGAGATAAAGGAATGAGGAAATTCATAAAGTTCTAATACTTTAAATAGATAGTCCCAGTTTAATGAATCAAAGGCTTTTTCTATGTCTAGTGCAATTAGTAGAGCTTCCTGATTTTCTCTATTTAAGATGTCAATAAGGGTTAATATTATTTGAATGTTATAAGTGCATCTGTTGAATATAAACCTTGTTTGATCTTCATTTATAATATGAATCATAGATGTTTTAATTCTACTGACTAAAATAGACATAAAAAATTTATAATCATTATTGAGTAGAGATATTAGTCTATAGGAGCTACATTGTAGGGTCTTTATTTTCTTTTATGATAGGTGTGATTAAGGAGTATCTCTATGAAGATGGTATTGTTTTTGTGTTTAGATTTCAAGTAAAGTTTTATGAAAAATTGAAGTTATGGATGTTGGAAAATTTTTATATAATTCTATTATAATACCATAAATTCATTGAGCTTTATTGCACTTACTTTCCTTAATATTTTCTATAACTTGGAGTGACTTGAGTGCATGTGTTATGTGGCGGATCATGGCACCTGACAGGCAGCTAACTGTAATTTTCTCCTTGTTCAGCCTGGTAAGTGGGACATCAGTGTACCTGACTATAGAGTCACCTATGACTAAAGTGTTAGGTACGTTTTCTTGCCTTAGAGGCTGTTGCTGGGTGGCACACTGGTGTTGTGAGCTATGTGACACTTTGGTTGTGATTGGTGTTTGTTTGCATTTCAGCTTCGGAGGTCCTTGTTGTTTAGGCAGGTTACAGTTAAGGGCCTCTGCATATGTGGATTTAATGTTGCTATGTGTGGGTTTAGAAGAGCTATGTGTTGCTTGAGGTGTTAACCTTCTCCTCTTGACTGTCTAGCACAATCTTGGGTGGAGAGAACTTTTCCTTCCAGTTTGGCTATGCAACTGCATCTCTCACAGGTTGTAGTGTTGGATGGTAGGAGGAGAGGGTTGTCTGTGTACATGAGGCAATTGCTGCATTGCCCCAGTATGCCCAGATTCACCAGGTGGACAAGAGAAATCACTGGAAGCTGACCATTGGACATGCCTGGTTTGGTGCTTTTTTGTAAAGTACAGGAGCTGTTTTCCCTTGCCTTAGCAAGGAACTTTGCAATTATAGGCTGTTTAGTGCCTACGATTCATTTCTCCTTATTAGCAAGGAGAGTTGAGTGCTTGTATCAGTTTAAGGCTTCCTAGTGCTTTCCAGCAGGTATTAGAGTAAGTCCTAGTCACAGGGATACTTAAAGGTAAGATGAAAAAAACGGTTTATCCTAAACACTGCAGTGTGCACTAAATAAGTTAGATGTGAAAGTAGGCGTAACTTAGTTTTTACCTGTCCAAAAAGTTAAGTTTTAGTGGAGAGTCACTATTTTTAAAACAGCAAGATAGACTGAAAGGGGGCAGTCACATTTCTATTCTGTTACTATGGAATACAGTAGTATGGCCAATACATTTAAATAGTTGAAAGGGAGTGATTTCACAAATTGATAATTTTATGCTTACTCACACAAGCCAGTGAAAGCAGAAAGGAAATGAGATATATGGTCAAATTAACATAAGAGGCAGGCAACTAGAAAGACAGTGGTATTTAAGAACATGACAGTAAGCGGGTAGGTGGGGAAAAAATTCTGCCTGACTCACAAGAGACAGAGCTGTGGTCTCTTTTGAAGTTTTAATATGCAGTTAAAAGCAGAATACAAGTAAAACACAAGGTAAAGAAAACAAATCACAGTATTCAAAATATAAAAAGGCAATAAAGTAATACAAAATACAACAAATAAAAAGCAAACTAACCTTTCCTTCACAGCAAAGTGTAGCAGAGTCTGGTGAGATTTTCTAGTAAATTATGACATATTTGTTGCAGCTTATTTTCTGCTTCTTTTAAAATATGTTTTACTGCAAAAAGAAGCATCTTTGCAACTTCAGCTTTCAAAGTTTTGTCTGAATTTTCAACACTGGAAGCATGTTTTTTTTTACAGACTCTTTCAAGTCATTTGACTTATTTATGTGAGAATTCTGATTCCTAACTACTGTGAAAGCTAATAATAAGTATATAAAAATATAAAACACTGATGGCTGCGCTAATCCATATACTTTGTCCATACCTCTGCTCATAATGCGAAACAGCTGAATGTAAAGAAGTAATGTAATTTGTGTGAAGCAGTTTTGAATACTTTAATCTGTGGCAAATGTTTGTGTGGAACAAATGTAAATTATCTATAAAATGCAGATTCATGTACTTAATTATGCTGCTCTTCAGCTTTTTCTCTATTTTTCTCCTCCTACAGTGCCATCTGTCACGTTACCATGACTCAATAATATCTCAACATTTCTCCAACTCTGTCCCAACCACATATCCATACTTCTTTCTTTACACTATCCACACATTGCACCAAACCTATTTAATATTGCCCCTCACCTTTATTCCAAACATAGACTAACTGCAGTTCAACTCAAACCAAAACAAAATTAAGTGCAAGAATCCTCTCCAAAAAACAAGTATGCCTTATTCCCCTCTATAATAAAATCCTTCTAGGAGGAGCTATACACCCTAATCCTGGCCCCACCTATCACAATGAACACAAAGATAATTCACTGCCCACACATATCTGTAACCCAGAAGCCAATCCCCAACTCTGGTGATCTAATTTTTGCTGCAAAAAATGTTATAAGAAATAAAAATGTTTGAACTACATGCCTGGATTACCCAACATAAACCCAATGTTCTCACTGTAACTGAAACTTCGCTTAAACCCAGCATAAACAGTTCCGAAGTTATACATCCCGGCTATAATGTCATCCATAATGACCGCATAAATAGGAAAGGTGGTGGTGTTGCTTAATACCTACCACATTTCCCCTTACAGCAAACCACCACCAAAATTCAGTTCAGCAGAGCCACTTATGGCTTTCCTCAAAATAAACAATTATAAACATATATGTATTGCTGTCCCTTATATCCCTCCTGGTGACAATACTGCTATACTTAAGCAATAACCCATGCCTGGGTGTGGGTAATGCTGGATTTACCCACGGTTGGTGTGGTTTGGTCACAAGGGCGAAGCCTGAGTGGGCAAACAAAGACAACCGTGGGTAAATCCAGCATTACCCACACCCAGAGGTGAGTATTGCTATTATATAATGACATTATTTAAGAAAAAAAATCTTACTTTTCTTAAATAATGGCATTGTATAATGCCTCCGTGCTGCCCTTCCACAGCTGTCTGGTATTCTGCAGCAGTTCTGATGTACTGCGCATGTGTATGCTTATGCAGTACATCAGAGCTGTGGGTGGAAGCAACGGAGAAAGCAAGATCTCCGTTGCTTTTTACAAAGTGTCTCGCTATGTTAAAGGAGTTTAACATAGCGAGACAGCTTTAAAAAAAGCAATGGAGAATCTCCGTTGCTTTTTTTAAAGGTGTCTCACTATGTTAAACCCATTTAACATAGCAAGACAGCTTTAAAAAAAGCAACGGAGAAAGGAAGATCTCCGTTACTTTTTTTAAAGCTGTCTCGCTATGTTAAACTCCTTTAACATATTGAGACAGTTTCTAAAAAGCAATGGAGATCTTGCGTTCTCTGTTGCTGTAAAAAAAAGAATGGAAATGGACCTTTTTCCATTAGTATAAGTCTTTGATTTACAATGTGCATGCTGACCAATTAGCGTGCACGTTTTGGAATATTAATGGGGGGTCGTTGTATAATGGAAGATATCCTACATTGAATACCTATAACATTTCTACAAAAAAAATGCTACTAGGTGATTTGAATATCAGTTGGTTGGACATAAACTCTAACTCCTCTACATCTAGCATGAACTTATATGGTTTCACACAACTAATTAATAGCCCCACACATGATAGCAAGACATAAAATTCTCTGGATCCTAGTATCAGACCCTAGCAAATACTCCACCACAACTACAATGTCAGACTCTCTCAGTGATCATCTCCCAATCTGTATGACTGGACATCTCATACATCCAGTTAAACAGCATATTTATAAAACAATATATAACCTTTCCAAGAGTAACCCTGAAATGTTCATTACTACGCTGTCATCAGTTAACTGGGCTTCCTAAAAATCCTCCTCTTAGATGATGCTGTAACTGAATTCAATGCAACTTTTCTAAATAGCCTTGCACCTCCTAGAAGGAAGAGACTGAAAACAAATAATGCAATTTGGCTTCCCAAAAAAGTAGAATGCTAATGCAGGGTGGAGAAAAAACATGGAAAGAATGGCAAAAATATAAAACACCTCAATATCTTGAAAACTTCAGAATGCTTTGAAATTGTTCTAAAAGACAAATAAATGAAGACAAAAAAACTATATTATATCATCTTTCAGAATAATACTAAACACAACCCTAAAAAACTTTGGACATCCATTAAAGAAATTTTACATCCTGGCCAAAAATTCAACCCAAACCCCTCTCCCGACAACTCACCACTCGAAACTGCAATACAGTTCAACTATTATATTATAGATAGTATATAACCAAGGATTCCTTACCATCTAATCTCAACCCTGCCCAACAGCCACATATCACCACATCCACTTTCATCTCCAAACATGTGCCTACATCCTATACAAAATGACTAAAACCGTGCTCTTCTTCAGCTGATGACGTCCAAGCGAGTACCTAAAAATAGCAGCCAATAGCACTGCCTATCCTGTCTCAATCCTTACACATAGGTCAAGCCATGAATCTCACATTGCATCTCTCTGGAAAAAGTCACAGAGGAGGAAATTCAACACACATTAATAACTTTAGACCTATAGCAATCTTATCTCCCTTCACCAAAATACTGACAGACTATCTCCTGCAGGAAGAACTCCTCTCTCCCTACACAACATGGCTTCTGTCCTTCCCACAGTACAAGCACTGTCCTTTTAACCTGTACAAATATTGACAATAAAGCTAGAGGTAATGGCAAATTAGTATCTTCCTTATTTCTACACTTGTCTAAAGCATTCAACACAGTCTGTCACAGCAAACTTCTACTTCAAATGTATTCATAAGGTCTCTCTCAGCCCACCCTTCTGTGGTTCAGCTAACTGTCCAATAGGTACTGGTAAAATGGCACTCCACTCTCTCTCCTTACCTCCCAGTCACCACCGGTGTACCACAAGGCTCTATCCTTGGTACCCTCCTTTAACCTTTTCACCAACATCCTCGATACTTCCACAACACAACAGGCCACCTTAATATAACACACAAATTATTCCACTCTCATTTGCACATCTGACAACATGTTACACCTCCAAATAATTACTCAGGAAGCTTTAACAGCCACTGAAACATGGCTTTATAACTCTCAAATTATGATCAACCCAAAAAAGACCAAAGTACTACTTTTCCGCCAAATCCCTCTCTCATGGAAAAATTAAAAGTTATTTACTCACCATAACTAGGCATCTGTGTTGTCCATTTTCATTCTTCCTCAACCCATGGGTTCAAGTCCGACTTAGCTGTACACTCCAGACTTCGGTTCCAACTCTCAAACTCCAACCTCTACCCATAATGCCTCAGTTCATCCCCATTAGCTCAGATAAAGTTTATTGCCATTAAGCCCCTATAGCTAGACAGAGACAGGAATAGCTGACAGAAAAAGGAAGTGCAAGGCCAGACTGTAGGTTCCAAAACACAGTCTAATAGGTCTCTCCAGAAAAGTGAAGGATGGGGGTGGAAGGGAGGGAAGTTTAGGAAAAACAGAAATGGACAACAAAGATGACTAGTTATGCTGAGTACATTACTTTTAAATCTGATGTTGTATTTTTCATTACTCCTCAACCCATGGGACAGAGTCCACAGCTACGTTGACCTTGGATGGCCCTCACAGGGATATTATATATATTATATTTTATATATATATATATATATATATATATATATATATATATATATATATACGTATGTAGACTTCCTATAAGTAGTAAATGCCCTTTATATGTTTTTCTTTCTCCTCTCCCTTTTCCCCCCATGCCATTCCTCTTTCTCCCGCTCCCATGTCATTCTGTATGCTTGCTACATTATATCATTGCTATGACAACAATGATGGGTTTTTCAATATGTATATTGTTTGCATTGTTTCCTTGTGTAGCACTCTTAAATTCATATATCTGCTATTTAGTTGTCAAAGCTTACATCTTCTTTAATCATTATGTCTTGATAATTGCCTCATCATTATATTATCTTGCCCCTAGTTCTTATTCTATCATATTTTCTCTTTTAACATATTTATGAGACTGCTTGTCTCTTTAAGGTTATAAGGAAGTGCGTATATTCATTGTCACTGCATTTCCTTTCAATCGCATCTTCCACTCATACACTGGATCTTCATTTATCTAGCTAACAGTAGGAAAAAATAATCTCCACATCCTCACATCTATCTTAGTTAAGAAGAGAAGAATAAAAAGAAAGGAACCCTTTCAAGAGCTTAAATGCCCTCTAACCTCGTATAAGGTTAGTTCATTTTATATGCATTACTGCTCAATATCTGAGTTGTTTGGCTTCTGCTACATACCTACAATCAACTGCATTACTAGCTGAGTTAAGTACAAACTTGCAGTGTTAAAGATTGTACTGCATTTTATTTTTTTGTCTATTTGTTTCATTGAATATTGTGGTCTGTGTCTCTCTGTAGTTATTTATTTTTCTATTTAATTGTTTCATAGAATACTGTGGTCTCTCTCTGTCTCTGTCTCTGCAGTTAGTTTCCCACCTGCCATCCCTGTTCTTGTTGTGGTATTAATCTTGGTGGCTTTGGAATTGCCTGCCCCTCCTATAAATTTGTGTTTGAACACTCCTCCTGGGTCTATCTCATTTGCTCACTCAACCGAGTACAGTGAGATCATACTTTGACTTCAGACACTCCTACCAGTCCCATCTGTTCATCTCTATCCCAGCTCTATTCCAGTCTAGTGTCACTAACTCATTCTACCTAATACAGAGATAACATTTGTGAAGGGCAAGCAACTTAGGTCCTTAATTTTGAATTATCTTCTGTTTCTCCTTTCTCCCTTCCTACTTTCCAAAAAAAAATGTCTAAGCTTGTTTCCTGCTTTTCCTCTAACTAGTCTAGTCCAGATACAGATTTGCTGTAACCAGGACTGTTTGTAAGCTTCTGAGCCCCCAAAGTCTTTCTGTGTTGGAGGGAAGCTTTCTAACTTATCAGTGGAAGTGGTAAGCACTAGGTAGTCTATCCACCACAAGAGTGGTTTCTGGCCCAGAAATTGTATTTTATTGGCAATTTGGACAGTTTTTCCATCTCTTTCAACTGTCTGGTTTAAAAGCCTGCATTTGGGCTTGTTTCCCACCTTTCCTGTAACTAGTCTAGTTCAGATACAGATTTGCTGTATGCATGACTGTTTGTAAGCTTCTGAGCCTTCAAAGCCTTTCTGTGTTGGAGGGAAGCCTTCTAGCTTATCAGTAGGAGTGGTAAGCACTAGGTAGCCTATCTACCATGAGTGGTTTCTGGCCAAGAAATTGTAGTTTATTGGCCATTTGGGCAGTTTTTCCACCTCTTTCAACTTTCTGGTTTAAAAGCCTGCATTTGCACTTGTTTCCCACCTTTTCTGTAACTAGTCTAGTCCAGATCCAGATTTACTGTATCTAGGACTATTTGTAAACACCTGAGCCCCCCACGCCTTTATGTGTTGGAGGGAAGCCTTCTAGCTTATCAGAGGGAGTGGTAAGTACTAGGTAGCCTATCTACCACAAGAATGGTTTCTGGTCCAGGTACAGATTCTTAGTTTTAGCACTTGAATTTGCTTATTTGTGCTCAGCACTTGTTCAGAACTTATTGTTAGCACTAAATAATCTACAAATTACTACAACACTCAACCTTCCTCATTACCTAGAGGAAAACAGTTTTGGTACTTAAGTTCCTCACTTGCCTAGAGAAAAACAGCTCTTGTACTCACTTTCCTCACTTATCTAGAGGAAAATATTTTTTTTTTATTCAGGCATGTCCAGAGGTCAGCTACCAGTGTTCTCTCCTGTCTATTTGATGAATCTGGGCATCTTGGGGCAATGTAGAAATTGTCTCATGTACACAGACAACCCTCTCCTCCTACCACCCAACACTACAACCTGTGAGAGATGCACTTATCTAACCAAACTGGAGGTAAAGTTCTCTCCAATCAAGACTGAACTTGACAGTCAAGAGGAGAAGGTAAACACTTGCACCACACCACACTCATCACATAGTCTCACTAAATCTACACCACCAAAATCCACACATAGAAACACAAAAACATTTGCGGAGGCTCTCAATAATAATCTGCTCAAGCAACAGAGACCTCTAAAGCAGAAATGCAAGCAACCCCCACCCCCCAACACAACCCAGATGACACATAGCCCACAGACTCAGTGTGCCACTCAACCACAGCCAATAAGGCAAAACAATGTACCCAACACACTAGTCATAGGCGACTCTATAGTCAGGCACACTGATGTCCCACTCACCAGGCTAAACAAGGAGAAGGTTACTGTCAGCTGCCTGTCGGGTGCCAGGATCCGCCACATAACCCACGCACTCAGGTCACTCCACAACAAGTACAAATATGACTCTGTCATTGTCCATGTTGGTGTGAACGACCTGGGATGTACCTCCCTGGACTACATGAAAAGAGACATGGAAGAGCTCTCCGATCTTGTAGCCCAGGCAGGTATGATCCTAGCCCTGAGTAGCATTCTGCCATCACCCAGAATGATGCCACAGTACAAGGACAAAAAGATTGACTTCAAGAATTGGCTAAGCTTCTGGTGCCATTCTAAAGGGATCCAGTATCTGTCTGCCTGGGATGACATGGTCGACAGACCACGATGCTTTGCCAGAGATGGCCTGCACCTGTCACCCCTAGGATTCCGGATACTGGCTAAGGTTCTTGCCACCCCTATAGTGCCTTTTTTAGGCAAGGTTCAAATGACAAATTCACCACCGTAACAGGAACAGGCAGGCAAAAACTGAGGGTGATGCTACTCAATGCTAGAAGTCTAAATCTCTAAAGGCACTCACTCAAGGCACTCCTTAAAATGGACAACATCGATATCTGTGCAGTGACTGAGACCTGGTTCAAGGCTTCAGAAAGCACCCCTGCACTACCAGGCTATAACTCATACCACACTTTTTGGCCATGTAACCTGGACCGGAACACCAAAGGCGGAGGTGTGTCCATATTCATTAAGGATAGCCACACCTCCAGGCTAGTTGCTCAGCATAATGCAGCCGAGGTTATCCAAGTGCAACTTACTCTGGGAAAAACTGCAATCCAAATTGTAGCTTGCTACAGATCACCCACCATGCCCCAGGATTCCCACTCCTCTTTTCTTGATGTACTGGAAAATATTAGGGTTCAACCAAACACCCTAATAATGGGCGATTTCAACTACCCCACCATTAACTGGGAAAACTACTCATGTACCAACTCCTTCACTCAACGCTTTCTGGAATTCATAAACTCCAATGCCCTGGAGCAACGTAAACAAACCCCCACCAGGGGCAACAATATCCTAGATCTAGTCATTACCAATATGAGTGACCAATGTTCCACACCTGAAGTCAACGCCTCATTGGTCCGATCCGACCATAAGCTAATTACCCTAGATATCCACATCCTGTCTCCACCCCCATTAAGGAAACCATGGTAAAAAAATTCTCCAAAGCCAACTTCATGCTTCTTAAGACAGAAGTGATGAACTTCATGACACCCATGCAGATGGACAATACAGTTACGACTACTGAATCCTACACAATTGCACTTTATAAGGACTTACATGAGTGCATGGATCGTGCTATCCCAAACAGAACCAAGACGCTATCCTCCAAAAAAAGGAGGCCAATCTGGTGGTCCCCTGCCATAAACAAACTGGACAACAGAAGGAAGAAACTCTTGCAAAAGAGAGTAAAATCCCACGAGTGGAGGTGCTCCCTGGTCAGCCTCAGTAAGAAGCTGCGATCCCTGATAAAATCCTCCAAAGCTAGTTACGAAAACAAAATCACCACTGATTCTAAAGACAACCACAAAGCATTCTATAGCTATGTCAAGAATCTCAATGGCAACACTCAGATCTGCTCTGAGTTACAGCACAATGGCACTAAATATATAGACACAACTGATATTGCCAACCCTGGCAGATAGGTTCAGTGCTAACTTTACCCCCCTCTCACCCCCTAAAGAGCCCATCTCTATACCAGAAGAATGCAAAGTTCCTGTAATCACAGCTGCACAGGTAAAAACCACATTCTCCAAAGCCAGGAACACAGCATCCATGGGACCAGACAACATCCCAGGCTGCGTTCTACACTAACTACAGAACGAACTGGCACCCCACCTAAGTACCATGTTCAATCATAGCCTCACCTCAGGCTTTGTGCCTGCTGAATGGTGCACAGCAACAGTTATCCCACTCCACAAGGGGTAGCCACCACGGACCCCGTGAACTACCGCCCCATTAGCCTGACGAGCCTGGTCTGCAAGGCCATGGAATGTATTATCATGGAACTTATAAACAAAGACATTGGTAATCTCCAAACTCTAGATCCCACCCAGTTCGGGTTTGTAAAAGGCAGATCATATCTCCTAAACCTGATAGACTTCTTTGAAGCAGTCACCAAAGCCGTAGACAAGGGTAAGGTGGTTCACACAGCCTATCTAGATCTTGCCAAGGCTTTCGGCACAATCCCACACTCTGGAATTATAGATAAACTCACTAAACTAGATATAAATCCCTATGTCACAAGATGGGTTGCCAATTGGCTAACTGACAGAACCCACACTGTGAAAGTAGCAGACTCCAAATCTGACTGCAGACCAGTGACAAGTGGAGTACCACAGGGTTCAGTCCTGGGTCCTCTCCTGTTTGGTATCTACTTCTCTGAAGTACAGGCTAACACAGAAGATCTTTGGCTAATGAAATTCACAGATGACTGCAAACTAGGAGCCATAATTGAAAGTCCAAACGATGTGGACATCCTGCAAAAGGGCCTCACTGAGACAAATGCCTGGTGTCAAAGCCATGGCCTCAAGCTCAATGCCAAAAAGTGCATTGTCATCCCCTTTGGTAAAACCTCTGAACCCATGAACTACAACATAGGTGGTAGTATACTTAACACCGAAATTGTGATAAGAGACCTTGGGACACAGGTGGACAGTAGTCTCTCCTTTGATAATCACATCGCCAGAGTAGTCAGGAAATCCTTCTACGTGGCACACCTCATCACAAAAGGTTTCTCATCCAGAGAAAAAGAGGTAATTGTTCCCCTCTACTCATCACTCATTAGACCCATTATAGAGTACAATGCCCCTTTTGGTATGTACCTCACAAGACATCTACAATAACTGGAAAGGCCGCAGAAATACCTCACAAAGAGGATTACCGGCCTCAAACAGATGCCCTACGGAGACTGTCTCAAAAAACTCCAGCTTTACTCCGTCGCTTATCGCCTACTCAGAGGTGATCTCTGCCTATCATACAAAGCTATGTCAAACCCAGAGCTGTTGGACATGCTCCACTTAAAGAAATCCCAATCCCTCCGAGCTACACGCTCTAGGGACCTAAACCTCATCACCACAATAAACAGAACATGCCGGAGGGATAGATTCCTGTCCCAGAGACTTCCCATACTCTGGAATAAACTACCTATCTATATCAAACAAAGCTCCTCATTAGCACTCTTCAAGAAAAATCTTGATGATTGGATGGGAAATAGGAAATTCACCCCGGGGATCACCTCTGTAGCTCAGCTCGACAGTGGCACAGGAAAATAATTTTCTTGGGTGGCAAAAGCCAGGGTACCTTTTTGGCTGGGCTTGTATAGGCCCCAGGGCCGATAGCCTAGTACCTACCTATGAACCTAGTGGTGTGCCCTTCTAGTGGGCTGTTTTCTTTTTGTAGAGTTTTTTTTCTGTCAGGATTATTAGCTTCCTTTTTCTTCCATTTCTTCTTTCTGCTAGGAGTCTACTTTTTTAATTTAGGTAGAGCTTTATCATTGTTTTATATATATATATATATATATATATATATATATATATATATATATATATATATAGATATATAAACAGTTCTTGGAGTATTTCTCTCTGTCTTACTTATTTAGATTACTGTTGCTGGTATTTTGTCTACTCCATGTTTACCATTTTTAGAGGTATGGACAGGACCTCTGGTTCTAAAAAAGTGGAAGATGTGGGCATAAATTCTTCCTCCAGCTCATGCCTGATAATGCATCTATTGCCTTTGCTCTGACCATTTTACTGTTGACTGCCAAACCTTTGCATCCTTTGGGTCTTAAGCCTTAGCTGACCACCAGGCTAAATTAGTCTTAACTTGGTTGCTTCCTGTTGCTTCTGGGGTGTTTGCCCCCTACTGCTGTGTTTCGCTGTCCTTCTAAATTTGCTGAAAAGAAAAAGGAGTAAGAGAGAGAGAGAGAAAAAAGAGGAGGAAAAGCATGATGAAAAGGAGGTTAAAGCTTAATGAGAAGGATAGAAAAAAGACCCTCTGTGTCTTGCATTTAAGTGAACAGCTGGATCCAAAGGCCCCAAGGCCCTCTGCCCTGATCTCCTTCCTTGTCAATCCTTATCTTGGATCTGGCCAATTATCTTTCCACAAAGGTTCTGAGCCCTTTCTTGTCCCTGGCTCCGGCATCACTTTGCATCCATTAAACCTTCATGACCGTTATCCTAGAGCATGTGTTTTCTACCTAGCCGTCTCCTTGTAGGGTCCAGGCATCACCCTTTTGGAGCCAGGATGTTTGCCTACTTATATTTAGGGCCAGCAATTATTTGACCTTGGTTTCATTGAGCTCTATAAGGTCTACCAAGAGCTTAAAGGAAACTGATTTAGACCAGCTCATAAGAACCTTTCTCTAGACCCAAATGACCTGGGGATCATTTCCCCTCTCTCACTCCAGAAAGAAACGGGACCTATCCCCATGGGCCTAACTGTTTCTGTTTCCCCTTCTGCCCACCTTTACGTACAGGAGCCTTTCATTCCAACATTTTCCCATGTTACCCTCTCACTAGTGTCAACAATTTGGCTTCTATCAGCTCCAGCTTCTGCTTTGATGTATTAGGCTCTGGTGTCCTCAGAGCAGAGTCCTTCCTAGAGTAGTGACAATAGAGCTGAGGCCCTGGTGTCGGGGTTGACTCAAAGGTTTTCAGAGTAGTCCCAGCCCCTCATTGCCTCTGCTTTAGACAGTTCTCCTCTGGTCTCAGCATCTGATCTGGTTGGGCTGGCAGTTGGTACAGGGATGTCTTCTGTGTTCTTGGATCTAACAGGTCCAATTCTGTAAGCACACTTATTCCTCTGTGCACTGATTTGTTTGGCACATTTTAATGAGGCTTCAGAGGAAACCAGTTTCTGAAGCCTCTAAGTTGGTGGCTTCCCAACCTTCATCCTGCTTCGGTGCCTGTGTTTGTTGTAGAAAGGATATTGTCTCACTCTGAAGCTGGCACTGCTGTTCCTGTGTCACATTTATCCTGATCGTCCCATCATTCTAAGGTCTTGTTTATTATGAATGGTTCTCTGGACAGCCTGTGCCATTAGGCTTTGAGCAGCCTCAATCCAGGGATTCCCCAGTGACTTCCTTGTCACCCCCAGCTTTTCCCCTCAGGAGATTCACATAAAGAGCCAGTGCAAGAGGAAGCACTTAGATTTCCAGAAAAATCTCTCAGTGAGGACTATGACATCAATGAAAGAGAAGAGTCCTCCATATCCACCCATGAGGACACCTTTTGACAATCTGTTGGAATTACTGAGAAAATGAAAGGGTTGGACCTCTGAAGCTCCTTCCCTGTGGGAGTCTGTCTTCCTTACTTTTGGCATGGCCCATAAATGTCATTGACGTTCCACCTCTAGATGCCTTCATCGACCTTGTGTCCTGAAAGGCTTGGAGAAAGCCCAGTGTGGCGGAATAGATTATCCTCAAACTGGATAAGATATTGGTCTTTCCCCTAAAGGACAAATCCTTTTAGAGTAAAGTCTCATCTGTGGATACCATTGTTGTGGTGCATTTGCAAAGAAAGAGGTATTTTAAGAAACTGCATCAGTTCATCCCCCAAACAGTGAGTCACAGGCATTGGACCAATTTTGCAAGCACACTTATGCTTCATTCATGTTTGACCTCTGCACTGATTTATTTGGCACATTTAATGAGGCTTTAGAGGGAACCATTTTCTGAAGCCTCTAAGTTGGTGACCTCCCAACCTTCATCAGAGTTTCATAAGACATTGGAGACCTAATTAGCCACTATTTAATCAATTTCAAATGCCTCCACATGACTTATGTCAAATTCAACAGATGGTATGGCTTGAGCTGCAGACACAGGCATAACAACTTGCTGTCATGCCTGGATGTACCTTTGTAATTTTGTGTACTGCTTCAAGGCATTACCTCCTTAAATGTTCAATTGAATAGAACCATATTTTGTCCCAAAATAAAATATACCTTTGTAGGTGTGAGGAAGGCTGTAAGATGTCTGCTGCAGGAGTAGGCTTCTCCACCCCATCAAAGGACCTTTTCTGGGAATCATATGGGGGAGAAAGATGTTCTTCTGTAAATCACAACAGATCAGCCAAGAAACTCCTGGTGAAAGTGCACCCAATGCAAAAGGAGGGGTAATTTCAATGGGAGCTGCCCCAGAGGTAGGGGTGGTCTGCAGTTTCAGGATTTCAGTGTGTCCTTATTGAACAAGGTCCTTCAGCACTCCTGAAAGTTTTCTTGACTGATGCTCTCTAGAGGCATTTGGTTGTGTTTGGCTCTCCATTCTCAAGCTTGAGAAGCCTTCACATCTGGACACCTGGGTGTTGTGTCATTTCCTGTGTCTATCATATCCCCCTTCCATTCCTTTACAAGTCTAAAGCATAAGCATCTCCAAGAAGTTCCACCCCACCAGCAGAGAGAAGCAGCAGAAGAAATACAAAAGTTGCTAGCAAACTGAATCTTCCAAGAGGTTCCACCAGACCAGCTAGGATCCATGGTCTACTCATGATTATTTTTGGTGCAAAGGAAAACAGGGGACCTGAAGCCCATATTAGACCTAAGCAAGCTGAATCTCTTTGAGAAGCAGACCAGGTTCTGGATGACAACTGTTCAATCTATTTTGCCTCTGCTGAGGAAGGCTGATTGGATGTGCTCGGTAGATATCAAGGATGCCTACTATCACATAAAAATAAAGAGACACTTCATGAGGTTCCTGTGCTAAAGGTTGGGAGCCAGTCATTTTCAATTGTGGGCATTGCTGTTCAATCTCACCACAGCTTCTCAGGTGTTTACCAAATGCATGGCAGTGGTAGTAGCCAGGCTCAGACTGCAGGGATTTAGGGTCTTACCTTACCTGAATGACTGGCTTCTCACAGCAAAGTCAAATGCATCATTGATTCAGGCAAGAGACTGTCTACTCCAGTTATTCCAATCCTTGGGAATCACAGTCAACTTTGGGAAATCTAAGATGACACATATACAGAGTCTGGTATTCATTGGGTGCCATCTGAACATCTCCAAGCAAGTTGCAAAATTACCTCCTGAGAGATTGTCTTCTGTACAAATTCAAGCCATTCAAGTCTAGTTGCATCCAAGGTCACCTGCTCATCTCATCCTATTTCTCCTTATGGATGTGGCTATCTGCAGTGTTCCCCTAGAATGATACTTCAAGTGGGTTCTGCAATGGACAGTGTTGGTTCAATTGTCCATTTATTCTCATCCATTGGACTTTGTTTCATCTCATCATGTTTCGCTATCATATCAGTTGATGCATAGCTTTGACTCATGTTTCTTCAGCTTGTCCCTTTGTTCTTGTTACCCAAAGCAATGGTAACCACGGATGCCTCCTTCCTGGGGTGGGGCGCACTATGAAGGGAAAACAGTCCAAGGTACTTGTTCCCAATCAGAGGCCCACTTGCATAGTAATGTTTCGGAGATGGCAACAGTCCTTCTTCCATTTCAGGTTTTTCAAGACTGCCTCTCCAAATGTGTGATGGCAGTTCATTCTGGCAATGCTGCAGTGGTGTTGTACTTGAGCAAACAAGGGAGACTTTTCTGGATTTTCTTGTGGGGCTTTTTCATTCGGGACTTTGTTACTCTACTGTTTAGGGTCAGGTGGTAGCCATTTCAAATTTTCATATCAGTCAAAGTTATAATCCAATTGCATCTCTGAGATTTCCATGGTTCCTCTGTGGGATTTTCTCATTCTGCTTTGAGTCTTGACTAAGCCTCACTTTGAGCCAGTGGCTGCAGTAGAGCTAAAGTTTTATGCTGGAAGACTCTCGTTTTAATAGCTACAACATTTTCTGAGCTATAGGCTTTATCCTACAGAATTTTTATTTTATCATTCACAAACATAGGGTTTCCTTCAGGAAAAAATACATCTTTCTTACCTAACTGGCCTCTAAATCTAGTTTAAATCAATCAATTAAATTACCTGTTCTTCCCTAAATTTAGTAACAAGGAAGAGTACATGCTTCATTACTTGGATGTCCATTGTCAATTATGATTGTATTTAGACAGGGCAGAGCAATTCAGAAAATCAGAACACCTTTGTGTGTTCTTTTCCAGAGCTAAATTTGGGGAACCAGTTTTCAGGGTTACCTTGTCCATGTGGCTTTCTGACTGCATTTCCTTTGTTTACTCATCAACAGGTGTTGCATTTACCCGTTAAACCAAAAGCCCATTCCACAAGCACAGTTGCTAAGTCTACAGCCTTTTCTGGTCATACTCCATTGTATTTTATATGCACAGTGGCCACTTGGTCGTCTACTCATATATATTCAGTCTATGTCCTGAGCATCCTTCGACTTCACCATATTGCAAAATTTTCTCTCTTAGAACTGCACAACTGTCTGGCTGGGGACTCTATCCCACAGGTTGAAGAGGATGAAGAAGACAACATTGGATACAAAAGTCATGTACTTACAGTAACAATAGATCCATGTTGTCTTCTTCCAGCCATTTCAACCATCAGTCCCTCCATCACCCTTCCAAATTGTGCCTTATTTTGGCTTGTGGTAGACTTTGCAGATCAGCCTGATGTCTGATTCTGGGACCCTTGTCAGTCCATTATTCTGACTGATGTTAGCAAATGTATTGCTGAGGGAAGTTTTTCAAGTAATAGTTTGGTGTCCTAGGGTAAACTCAGTCTGAGAAGACTTAGGCAAGGCATTATAGGAGAGGAGGTGAAACTTCAAAGCTTGAAGATTCTGAGTTGCTGTCATCAAATCCAGTAACCTACAGTTTGAGACTGTTGAAAGAAGACAACACTTGCTCTATCATTATGGTAAGTACTTAACTTTTGTTTTTCTGTTCTTACAGTGCAGCACAGTACACCACTGGCACAACCTTCTGTTCTTAAATTTGTGCTATGAGAGGACAAGTGTCTTCAAGCACTGCATTTCCCTCATCTGTTGTATTGGTACCCTTTGACTTGTTGCATTTTAGCACACTAACACTTCATAGAAAACATGATTCTTGAGCATGAAAATCTAGCTGCTCTCTGTGTTGCATATAAGACTAAAACATTACTACTTGTAAAGAGGTTACAGTTACAGAAAAGAATACCAGTATGAGTAAATGCATGACCATTCATGCCCAATTCCCACAAAGTCTATAGGACCAACTCCTTCCTGATATTATTGGGTAGGTTAGGCTTAAAAAGGCTCTTTAGGGTTGTTAGCTTAGTATTATACTGTGATGCTATGAAATGGCTCACTCTAAAAAAAAAAAAAAAAAAAAAGAATTGTGGCAGTTGTCTGTGCTGATACTCTTTCTCTTCCTCTTTGCAACACTATGTGCATTTTTTTTAATAGAAGCTGTTCACTTCAGCAAGACGGAGGACTGCAGATTGTCAGATTGTAGGCAGTACCTGATGGGGAAAACTTACAGATTTCTCTGTGGTATGTTATGGAAGCAAAAAAAAAAATACAGATGTCTATGTGTCTATGATATGTCATGACAACAAAGACTAATCTGGATTTCAAACAAAGTGGAATTTTAATCTTAAAAGAAGGTGGCTGTGAGCTTTCCTTTTGTTTCCTTTGATTCCAAAGCAAGACAATTTAAGTTTTATAATGTACAGACTGGGTTTTTGTTGGTCCAGATGACATACCTGTGGAAGCATGGAGGTGTTTAGGTGAAATGGCAGTGGAGTTTTTAACTAGATTGTTTAATGAAATCTTGGAAAGTGAGAGGATGCCTGAGGAATGGAGAAAAAGTGTTTTGGTACCGATTTTTAAGAACAAGGGTGACGTGCAGAGCTGTAGTAACTACAGAGGGATTACACTGATCAGTCACAGCATGAAGTTATGAGAAAGAGTAGTGGAAGCTAGGTTAAGAAGGGAGGTGATGATAAGTGATCAGCAGTATGGTTTCATGCCAAGAAAGAGCACTACAGATGTGATGTTTGCTCTGAGAGTGTTGATGGAGAAGTACAGAGAAGGTCAGAAGGAGTTGCATTGTGTCTTTGTGGACTTAGAGAAAGCATATGACAGGGTGGCTAGAGAGGAGTTGTGGTATTGTATGAGGAAGTCGGGAGTGGCAGAGAAGTATGTAAGAGTGGTACAGGATATGTACAAGGGTAGTGTGACAGCGGTGAGATCTGCACTGGGAGTGACAGATGCATTTAAGGTGGAGGTGGGATTACATCAAGGATCAGCTCTGAGCCCTTTCTTACTTGCAGTGGTGATGGACAGGTTGTTAGACGAGATCAGACAGGAGTCCCCGTGGACTACGATGTTTGCAGATGGCATCGTGATCTGTAGTGAGAGTAGGAATCAGGTTGAGGAGACCCTGAAGAGGTGGAGATGTGCTCCAGAGAGGAGAGGAATGAAGGTCAGCAGGACTAAGACAGAATATATGTGTGTGAATGGGAGAGAGGATAGAGGAATGGTGAGGATGCAAGGAGTAGAGGTGGCGAAGGTGGATGAGTTTAAATACTTGGGATCAACAGTTCAGAGTAATGGTGAGTGTGGAAGAGAGGTGAAGAAGAGAGTACAGGCAGAATGGAGTGGGTAGAGAAGAGCGTCAGGAGTGATTTGTGACAGACGAGTACCAGTGAGAGTGAAAGGGAAGGTCTACAAGAGGGTAGTGAGACCAGCTATGTTATATGGGTTGGAGACAGTGGCATTGACAAAAAGGCAGGAGTCAGAGCTTGATGTGGCAGAGTTGAAGATGTTAAGATTTGCAAAGGGTGTGACGAGGATGAACAGGATTAGGAATAAGTATATTAGAGGGTCAGCCCAGGTTGGAAGGTTTGGAGACAAAGCCAGAGAGGCAAGATTACGTTGGTTTGGACATGTGCTGAGGAGGGATGCCGAGTATATTGGGAAAAAGATACTAAGGATGAAGCTGCCAGGTAACAGGAAAAGAGGAAGGCCTAAGATAAGGTTTATGGATGTGGTGAGAGAGGACATGCAGGTGGTTGGTGTGACAGAGCAAGATGCAGAGGACAGGAAGAAATGGAAACAGTTGATCTGCTGTGGCGACCCCTAACGGGAGCAGCCGGAAGAAGAAGAAGAAGAAGAATGTACAGACTGGGTTTTTGGTAAGTAAACCATACTGAAACCAGTGTATAGAGAAAAAAAAGGCTCCTCATTTTCTCCTGCTTGGGCAACTTTCTTCTAACTGTTTCCTCAGAGTAATCTAATTTCTGTTCAGGAATCTGTAATCTGCATGTTACAGTTTTTAGGAATAACAGCAAACCGAACCTTGCAAAATCTCAGAAACTTCTGTGCTGCTCACATATATAGGATGGAGTTTAGATACAATATGATGCAGATCCTAACTAAATTCAGGCTGTTCTGTACAAGGTTTGCCAACTAAAACATCCAATGTTTACCTCTGCCACTGAGCCTTGAGGTTAATGATAGTGGCAGTTTCTGTGATACCATTTGCCTAATACCAAATGAGTGTTTTACAGTGGAGAATTATAGCTCAATAGCTACAGATATCAGATCCAGTCTCTTAACAGACAAAAAGTATATGAACAAGAATTCACTTCTACAGTGGTGGATGTATCTAAAGAGTCTGGTTTGAGATAGTCCATTTCAAATTCCCATTCCATCAGTGGCAGTCACAACAGATGCTTCTGCACTAAAGTCTTGGGGAATTACCAAGGACAAACTGTCCAAGGTTTGTGGACACAGGCCAGATTTTACAACAGTGTTCTAGAGATGAGGGCATCCTTATTACCCTGCTAACATTTTAGGATTCCTGTCCCAGTTTTGATAGTCTTCCAGTCTGATACGACAATTATACTGTTCACCAGCAAAAAAGGAGTATCCTCTCTTAAGTCAGGAAGCAGTGAGAGTTTGTGAATGGGCTATATCATCTATCCCTTTTCTAGCAACCAGCCAAGTTCTGGTGAAGCCAACTGTCTTGCGGTCAGGCTGACCCAATGCCTGCTAATGCTGCAGGCTTGGTCCCTTAAATCCTTGGTGTATTAGAACTGTTTTTAATTGCAGTGGCAAACTTTGATGGAACTTCTTCACTTCAATAGCCAGTACCAGGCGCAGCAGCCTCTGCTCCATCATCTCTTCACTGAGTGGACTCCATAGCGATACTCTAAAAGTGGCCCAAAGGACTTCTGTACATTTTTCCCATTTCTTCGGATACTGAGGTTCATTAAGAAAGCAAAAAGCACAATCCCAAAGTCAGTGTCATAGCCCCATTTTAGCCTTGGTAATTTGAATGCTTCTCACTTAGATTACTGTTACATTAGTCTTACCCCCTGGGACTTTGGTCACTGAAGTTCCAGACATCAATGCCCTTACCTTAGGAATGTCCCAGTGAAAAACCAACATCGGTCTGTTCCATTTCAGATCCTACAGTGTATAAACCACTTTGGTTGGTTCACAGTATGGCGCTTTTCAGACAGCTCTAGAGCTCCGCACAGATAATCCCCCTTTGGTGTTTTTTTTTTTTCTTGTTTAGCATTTTCTACTTATTACTTTTGCTATTGCTGATTGCCCTGTGTTGTCTAGTCAGATATCCAATCATAGTCCTGCTTAAACCAGGCCCTGGGAAAGCCAGATGTGGTAGACAGATTCCATACAAAGGCTTTCATGTTCACTATGTCTTTGTTTAGGCGCCAAGCAAAGCATTTAGTGGTATAGTGTGTATTTGTCAGGGATTTCCTCCCAAGACCCTGTGAAATAAGTAGCACTCCATGCACAACTGTTTAGACAGGAAGAAGCCTGAGGACTTCACTTATTTTGCTGTGGTGCTCTACCTCTGACATAACCCTAGAAAGAAGTGCAATAAGAAGAAGGTGGATATGGATGTTAGTGATGCTACTTCAGTGTCTATTTGTGGCCTGAGGAAGTAGGCACTTTATTAGCCCCCAGGCCATACCTTCCAAATTCCTGAAGTTTGTGTCAAAGCACGTTTGGGCACTGTCATGGCAAGAGTACAGTTCTTGGAGTGGATGTATCTTTGCAGAGATCTCCAGCCAAAGCCTACTTTGTGATTTTTGAAGGGGGAGGGGTAGTCATTTTGAAAGTTCAGGATTTGCATTCCCTCTTCTGGGCCACCAAGTTGGATGCTCCAGATAAAAGGATTCAGAATTTGAAACACAAGTCCACCTGTCTTGGACATCCTGCATTTACTTGGACTCCAAGTATCCAGCAGGTACCTACTCCAGTTCCCTTAACTCTTTGTAGAGCCTGGAGTCAAGTTCTGCTCTGCCTAGAGGCATGTATGGGAAAGGAAAGAGGGATCCCTCCCTTGAGAAGGAAGATGACAACTCATCAAAGAGAGGGATGACAATTGGATTAGTCTTCACAAATAACTTCTCCTGTAGGCTGTGACACAGACACTGAAGACCCCATTTCATCTTCTTCACTCGCAGAGGAAATCACATGTGAGACACTCTTTGCAGAATGAAAGAGCACATCAAATGGAAAGTCAGAGGGGCATCAGATGCCAAGAAAATGTACTTTAATAGATTGGACCTGACAGCCCCTAAACCATGTGGCTATTCTCCAGTTTTGGGAATTATTGAGGAAGCTTTCCTGGCAGCATCTAAGGAGCCAGGCAGCTCCCTGCCCTAGAGAAACCTATCATGATTTGTAGATTACCTATAAAAAGGTGATGAATCCAGCACTGGTCTGGATTTTGAGGACTCATCCAAATTGTTTTCTTCTCCCAATACCCTCCCAAATGATAATTAATGCAGAATACTAGACAAGTTTGGGAAGAAAGTATATACAGCTGCCATTCTGGTCTCCGGGGCCATTAATAGCCAGATTCCATAACTAAATCAAATTGCTATTCTGAGACAAATCAAGGAAAAGGTTGTGGATGTGTTTGATGGTGACCTAAGGGCAAAGTTAGTAAACCATACCCATATTCGTAGGTGGCAGATATCTTTCAAATGGGCAGCACTATTCCTACATGCATTCCCTCCAGTTCTCATATCCTCAAGAGTTATCCAGAAAGTAAGATAGCAGTAGTCAAAGATGCTCATGATAGGATCCTTTTGGCTGAGGTAACACTGATTTTGTCTCCTCTTGGAGATGTTCAGGGGAAAAACCTTATGTGCTGCCTGTACTGGTGAACCTCCTATCTCGGAACAAACAAATCTTCATATGTGCCAGCCTGAAGAGTTTACAACACACAGCCTGAGTGATTTGGCATTTTTTCTCTTCAGGTATCAATTTACTGAGGACATGCTTAATGTACATAAGGAGGCCAAGAAGCCTTCCTTTAGGGAATCTACCCTATCCAAATGAAAGAGGTATTATCTATTGTGCCATAAAGAGATGAAGGACCCTAGCACAACATCAATACTCCTGATTGTACAGTATCTGAGCGAGCTGTTTAATTCTGGACTGGCCTGTGCCAAAGTAAAAGTATATCATTCAGACATCTAAGCATGTCTTCCCTTGTGCCCCCCACTGGCATGTCCACAACCAGTTTAACAATTTCTCAAGGAGTCTAACATTTGAGACCACCCAGACAGATAGTAGTTTGGGCTTATGACTTGAATTATGTCATAGAAAAAAAATGACCTAGCGTCCATATGAGTCTGGGGCCACAGCCTCTGTCATTTTTCTGTCTTGGAAAGCAGCTTTGTTGCTGACCATCACAACTGTCATTTGAGTATCAGAAATTCAAGCTGTCATATGCTGAGAACACCTTCTAATGTTCCATAAGGATAATGTTAACCGAAGAAACATCCCCTCTTTTATGCCAAATGTAATCAGAGATATTAATGTTCAGTTCCCTTTGTTCTACCCAACTCTCAAAGTGGGGGAGAAAAGATCCCACACTTCCTAGATGTACACAGGTAAATAAGGTATTGTGCATACAAAATCAAAGGTTTCAGAAGTTTAGGTAAAATGTTTGTGGCCATTGCAATATGAAAATTGGGGTATTCTAGCAAGCACTGTCTGTATTATTGGCCCACTGTATTATGTTCTGTTATTCCTCCCAGGTTAGGAAGTTAGAGGGAGGTGTAAGGGCCCACAGTATCAGAGGCTGTGCTACCACTATGTCCTTTCTTTGTGGGGGGGGGGGGACTACTCAGGTTATGTTATCTGCAGCAGCTACATAGACCACATTTCCCCTAAACATTACAGACTAAACAGCATTTCCACAGCAAGAGCTGGGTTCACTACAGCCTTGTTACAATGCTTGTTGTAGCCCAGCTCTTCCTTTCCAGTGAGTTCTGAGAATTTAAATAGTAGTTTAGACTACTACCTATACACACTGAGCCGAGTGGAGGAGATATATAAAAATAAGTATCCCTTTTTTTTTTTTGCTTATTATTACTAGTTATTGCTTCTAGCAATTTATATATAGCACTTTTTATTGCTTGCTGCATACTTTTTACTGTATTTTATTGCTATTAACTAATCTGCATGGTTAAACTAAAATTTTCTGCCTTACAGGGCCTGATAAATAGGTTTTTACTGCCACACTGTTTGTAAAGCTTTTTAGCTAGTTTCACTGTGTAAAAGGTATTAAGAGGAAATTTTCGCTACTTGTTAAGCACCTATTTGTTTGTTCTGATTTCCTGCCAATGAGTGTATCATATAACTGATTTGTTTGCAGTTAAAAGCATTCTGTAGAGACTCCATGCTCCTTTATCTGTTTAAAACATTCATTTTGTAGCTCACTGCTGTTATTCTGCTGTGATAAACATTTCTGTAGTGTTTACTGTCTAAAAGAGTGTAGGCTAGTAGCTTTAGTATTGTCCCCCACCCTCTCTCCCTGTTGGTGTCTTGCTGTTATACTTGTGCTGTTATACATGGTGGCTTTGCAGTTGCCGCCCCTACTGTAAATTTGATCTAGGACACTCCTCCCAGTCTAGTGTCATTAGCTCATTCTACCTAATACAGAGAGAACATTTGAGTAGGCCAAACCACTTAGTTTCCTAACCTAGAATTATCTTCTGCTTCTCCTCTCTCCCTTTCCTTTACAAAAAAAAAAAAAAAAAACCTTTGCTAGAATCTCCCTGTATTCTGCTTAACTGTAACAAAAAAAAAATATGCTTGTTTCATGCCTTTCCTGTAACTAGTCTAGTCCTGATATAGATTTGCTATATCCAGGACTGTTTGTAAGCTTCTGAGCCCCCCAAGCCTGTATGTGTTGGAGGGAAGCCTGCTAGCTTATCAGTGGGAGTGGTAAGCACTAGGTAGCCTATCTATCACATAAGGAGTGGTGTCTGGACCAGAAATTGTAGTTATTGGCCGTTTGGGCAGTTTTGCCATTTCTTTCAACTTCCTGATTTAAAAGCCTGCATTTGCACTTGTTTCCTTCCTTTCCTGTAACTAGTCTAGTCCAGATACAGATTTGCTGTATCCAGGACTGTTTGTAAGCTTCTGAGGCCCCCAAGCCTTTCTGTGTTGGTGGGAAGCCTTCTAGCTTATCAGTGAGAGTGGTAAGCACTAGGTAACCTATCTACCACATAAGGAGTGGTTCTGGCCCAGAAATTGTAGTTACTGGCCGTTTGGGAATTTTTTCCCATCTCTTTCAACTTTCTGATGTAAAAGCTCGCATTTCCACTTGTTTTTTTCC
This sequence comes from Protopterus annectens, assembly GCF_019279795.1. NCBI lineage: Eukaryota > Metazoa > Chordata > Ceratodontiformes > Protopteridae > Protopterus > Protopterus annectens. Next base: position 1,041,046,595 of record NC_056741.1, read on the forward strand.
TGTAACTAGTCTAGTTCAGATACAGATTCTTAGTTTTAGCACTTGAATTTGCTTATTTGTGCTCATCACTTGTTCAGAATTTGTTGTGAGCACTAAATAAGCTACAAATTACTACAGCACTCAACCTTCCTCATTACCCAGAGGAAAACTTAGAGAAAAACAGCTCTTGTACTCACTTTCCTCACTTGTCTAGAGGAAAATAGTTTTTTATTCAGGCATGTCCAAGGGTCAGTTCCCAGTGTTCTCTCCTGTCTATCTGATGAATCTGGGCATCTTGGGGCAATGTAGCAATTGCCTCAAGTACACAGACAACCCTCTCCTCCTCCCACCCAGCACTACAACCTGTGAGAAATGCACTTATCTAGCCAAACTTGAGGTAAAGCTCTCTCCAACCAAGACTGAACTTGACAGTCAAGAGTAGAAGGTGGACACTTGCACCACACCACACTCATCACAGAGTCCCACTAAACCTACACCACCAAAATTCACACATAGAAACACAAAAACATTCACGGAGGCTCTCAATAACAATCTGCTCAAGCAACAGAGACCTCCAAAGCAAAAATGCAAGCAACCTCCACCCCCAACACAACATAAATGACACATATCCCACAGACTCAGTGTGCCACTCAACCACTGCCCATAAGGCAAAACAACATACCCAACACACTAGTCATAGGTGACTCTATAGTCAGGCACACCACTGTCCCACTCACCAGGCTAAACAAGGAGAAGGTTACTGTCAGCTGCCTGTCAGGTGCCAGGATCTGCCGCATAACCCACTCACTCAGGTCACTTCACAACAAGTACAAATATGACTCTGTAATTGTACATGTTGGTGTGAATGACCTGAGCTATACCTCCCTGGACTACATGAAAAGAGACATAGAAGAGTTCTCTGATCTTGTAGCCCAGGCAGGTATGACCCTAGCCCTGAGTAGCATCCTGCCATTGCCCAGAATGATACCCCAGTGCAAGGACAAATGATTGACTTCAACAATTGGCTAAGCTTCTGTTGTCATTTTAAGGGGATCCAATATCTGTCTGCCTCGGATGACATGGTCAACATACCATGATGCTTTGCCAGAGTTGGCCTGCATCTGTCATCCCTGGGATTCTGGATTCTGGCTAAGGCTCTTGCTTCCCCTATAGTGCCTTTTTTTAGGCAAGGTTCAAATGACAATTTCACCACCGAAACAGGAACAGGCAAGCAAAACCTGAGCGTAACGCTACTCAATGCTAGAAGTCTAAATCTCAAAATGCAGTCACTCGAGGCATGCCTTAAAATGGAGAACATCGATATCTGTGCAGTGACTGAGACCTGGCTCAAGGCTCCAGTGAGCACCCCTATAACTCATACCACACTTTTCGGCCACCTAACCTGGACCGGAACACCAAAGGTGGAGGTTTGTCCATATTCATTAAGGATATCCACACCTCCAGGCTAGTTGCTCAGCATAATGCATCCGAGGTTATCCAAGTGCAACTAACTCTGGGCAAAACTGCAATCCAAATTGTAGCTTGCTACATATTCCCCACCATGCCCCAGGATTCCCACTCCTCTTTTCTTGATATACTGGAAAGTATTAGGGTTCAACCAAGTACCCTAATAATGGGCGATTTCAACTACCCCACCATTAACTGGGAAAACTACTCATGTACCAACTCCTTTGCTCAATGCTTTCTGGAATTCATAAATTCCAATGCCCTGAATCAACTTATCCACACCCCAACCAGGGACAACAATATCCTAGACCTAGTCATTACCAACATGAGTGACAGTGTTCCACACCTGAAGTCAACTCCTCATTGGTCAGATCCGACCATAAGCTAATCACCCTAGATATTCACATCACGCCCTCACCCCCCCCCATTAAGGAAACCATGGTAAAAAATTTCTCCAAAGCCAACTTCATGCTTCTTAAGACAGAAGTGGTGAACTTCATGACACCCATGCACTTACACGAGTGCATGGATTGTGCTATCCCAAACAAAATCAGGATGCTATCCTCCAGAAAAAGGAAGCCAATCTGGTGGTCCTCTTCCATAAACAAACTCTACAACAGAAGGAAGAAACTGTTACAAAAGAGAGTAAAATCCCAAGAGTGGAGGAGCTCCCTGGTCAGCTTCAGTAAAAAGCTGAGATCCCTTATAAGATCCTCCAAAGCTAGTTAAGAAAACAAAATTGCCACTGATTCTAGGCACAACCACAAAGCATTCTATAGCTATGTCAAGAATCTCAATGGCAACATCCAGATCTGCTTTGAGTTACAGCACAAAGGCATGAAAATCACAGAACCAACTGATATTGCCAACATCCTGGCAGATAGGGTCAGTGCTAACTTTACCCCCCCCCCTAAAGGGCCCATATCTATACAGGAAGAATGCAGAGTCCCTGTAATCACAACTACGCAGGTAAAAGCTGCACTTTCTAATGCCAAAAACACATGATCCATGGGACCAGACAACATCCCAGGCTGCGTTTTACACGAACTTCAGAACAAACTGGCTCCACACCTAAGCACCATGTTCAATCATAGCCTGACGTCAGGCTTTGTGCCCACTAAATGACGCACGGCAACAGTTATCCCACTCCACCACTGATCCCCGGAACTATCGCCCTATTAGCCTGACGAGCCTGGTCTGTAAGGCCATGGAATGTATCATCATGGAACTCATAAACAAAGACATTGGTAACCTCCAAACTCAGAACCCCACCCAGTTTGGGTTTGTGAAAGGCAGATCATGCCTCCTGAACCTTATTGACTTCTTTGAGGCAGTCACCAAAGCCGTAGACGAGGGTAAGGTGGTTCACACAGCCTATCTTGACCTCACCAAGGCTTTCAACACCATCCCCCATTCTGGAATTATAGCTAAACTCACTAACCTAGGTATAAATTCCTTCATCACAAGATGGGTGCTAACTGGCTCACTGACAGAACCCACACTGTAAAAGTTGTAGACCCCAAATCTGACTTCAAACCAGTGACAAGTGGAATACCACAGGGTTCAGTCCTGGGATCTCTCCTGTTTGGTATCTACTTCTCTGAAGTACAGGCTAACACAGAAGACCTTTGGCTAATGAAGTCCACAGATGACTGCAAACTAGAAGCCATAGTCAAGTCCCCAAATGATGTGGACATCCTACAAAAGGGCCTCACTGAGACAGATGCTTAGTGTCAGAGCCATGGCCTCAAGCTCAGTGCCAAAAAGTGCATTGTCATCCCCTTTGGTAAAAACTCAGTACCCATGAACTACCACATAGGCGGCAGTCTACTTAAAGCCGAATGTGTGATAAGAGACCTTGGGACCCAGGTGGACAGTAGTCTCTCCTTTGATAATCACATCGCCACATTAGTCAAGAAATCCTTCTACGTGGCACACCTCATCACAAAAAGGTTCTCATCCAGGAAAAAAGAGGTCATTGTTCCCCTCTACGCGACACTCATTAGACCCATTATAGAGTACATAAGCGCTTTTGGAATGTACCTCTCAAGACATCTGCAGCAGCTGGAAAGGCCACAGAAGTACCTCACAAAGAGGATTACTGGCATCAAACAGATGCCCTACACTGATCATCTCAAAAAACTCCAACTTTACTCTATAGCATATCGCCTACTCTGAGGTGATCTCTGCCTAACATATAAAGCTATGTCAAACCCAGATCTGTTGGACATGCTACACCTAAAGAAATCCCAATCCCTCCGAGCTACATGCTGTAGGGATGTAAACCTTGTCACCACAATAAACAGGACATGCTGGAGGGATAGATTCCTGACCCACAGACTTCCCATACTCTGGAACAAGCTACCCATCTATGTCAAGCAAAGTTCCTCATTAGCACTCTTCAAGAAAAATCTTGATGAGTGGATGGGAAATAGGAACTACACCCCAGGGATCACTTATGTGGCTCTGCTCAGGAAAATAACTTTCTTGGGTGGCGTAAGCCAGGGAACCTTGTTGGCTAGGCATACTTAGCCCTTGGGCCGATAGCCTAGTAACTACCTATGAACCTGTACTCTAGGAATTCTAAACAGTGTTGCTGTACTGTCACTCCCAGCATCTCTTCTTTCTGTGTTTTGGCATCCTGGGCTGTGGTGGGATACGCTATCCTTATGTTACCCACCTTTCTGGTTCTCCCCATACATAATTTCAGGGATTGAGAGGTGGGGCTAGGCTTAAAATGGCTCGCAAGAGCAGTTAGCTTAGTACTAACCTATGAACCTATGAATTGACTTAGATAACTATTTATTTCACTCTCTTCTCCTCTGTATAGAATTAGAGGGTCCCTCACTCTAGTAGGAATCATAAGGCCTTGCATATTGGGTCTTAGATAAGATATCTTTATGAGCCCTTCCATATCACAGTTGCAGTATGTTTTACATAAGGGATCTCTTGCCAGTAATAGCCCAGTATCTGGCCAGTATACCAAAGCATTTAGGTCTTATAGGCACTGTATGTCACACATATGCTCCATATGTAAGGTGTAGGGCATGATGGTGACATACACAAGCAAACACTCAGAACTTCTTTGTGCCATTCCAAACATCATTATTGAAAGTTGGTCTGAATGCTGTTCTACTCTGCTGGTTACCAGCTGCTTTCAGATAATTGCCCCATTGGGGTTACTTCTCTCTTTTTTTCTATTTTGTATTGTATTGGTTTTCATGTCATCCAGGGAGGAAAAATGTCAGTGTGGGAAGCAGATTCCCCATAAAAAACATCACAACCAGTATCTGTTTTGCTTTGGTGCTTTCCACAACCATACAGAGTGTTCTATCTGCCCAGTGTTTGTACCTAAGACTCTACGTAGTTGTCTGAACTCCTTGTTTATATATTTTTATAATAAACAACTTAAGTTGTTGGCTCAAGGTACTATGGCTGAATGCTCCTGTTTTAAGGAACAGCCATCTGCTAAGAAGAAGGCCAAAAAGATATTCCTGATCTGGTTTGCTGTCCAGCCTTCCATGGATGTCTCTCTAGAGGCTAATGAAAGCCCTGAAGACTGTCTGGTGCTTGCATTGGATTCCTGTACTACAGCTCCGTTGGAAGCCTGCATGGATCTGAACTCTAGCATGTCCTTGGAAGCTTTTCTAACATCTGTACCTGACATTGATGGTGAACCTCAGCTGACAATTTCTGAGGGACTGAGAGGGATTCCTAAGATTTTAGCAAGGGAGTAAAATTCCTACTACCATTATTGAATCTCATCAAGGGTGTGACCCTGTGAGGTTTTTTAGGGCATATGTCCTGCTGAAAAAGAAGCATAAAACTAAACGTATCTTCCCTGTTGTTAAAGATTCCAGTGTGAATGGTAGGATTTTACTCAGGGTTTGTTTAATGCCTTAATGACCTTGAATCCTCTTCAAGGGGTGTCTTTTTCTGCCCCCTGGTCTTCCACTCCTCTTAAGAGGCCTAGGGAATTAGATTCACTGGATGAGAACATGGATTCTGGAGAAGAATCTCTGTCTTATTCTTCCCAAATACCTGCCCCTCTGGATTACGGTTTGGAGAAAGCAGATTCTTTGAATCCAGATTCCCCCTTGGAAGAGTTGTCCTTTGGAAATACTATTGCCACATGATGGAGTATTTTCAGTGGGACTTTTCTCAGGTCTCTGAAATTCAAAAGTGGCACTGTGAGCTCTTACAAATGAAGTCTCCCAAACCATCAGCTGTCCCTCCAATTTTGGCTGCCCTTTTGAACACCTTTTCTTTTGCCTCTGTAGCTCCTGTCAACCTCCAGCACCTTGGAAACATGACGAGTTGTACAAGGTGCCTGAGGACTGCAATTTTTTATTTAAGTCCTCTTCTGCTGATTCTTCAGTTGTCTCAATTTCTTTTGACAAACCTTCTAAACTGTTGCCATCTACTGAGCTCTTTCCTTCTTATAAGTATAGTCAGGCTGTGGAAATTTTGGGCAAGTAAGCTTATACTGCTGCCACCCAATCATTTAGGGCCATTAATTTCAAGACTATATGACCCAGCAGTAGCATAACTAGGGTGGGGCAAGAGCGTTAACAACCTCGGGTGCAAAGTGTTGGATGGCATGATCAGCCAATCACTCTTTAATTTAACACTGTTTTTTAAAAGCCCGTATTGCATTTGTGGTCAAACCTGAGAGCTATAGCACTTCGTGTGTTGTCTAATCTGTAGCAACTGCTTTGCTACAGTTTAAATGTGAAAACAAATCTTTTTTTTTTTTCTTTTATACTAAAACCTGAGTGCTGTAGAGCTCCATGCAGGTAGGGTATAACCTGTAGCAACTGTCTGTTACAGTTTAAAAGAAGAAATTTTTTTTTTTTACTAAAATATGTTTAAGAAGTTTTGGGGGTAGGAACAGGACCTGAGTGGCTGGGACTGGAGGGAAAGGGGCATGTCATGCATCTGCCCACCTGGGTGGTGTGCGCATAGAAGGAATCTCTGTTTCTTTTCTTTTTTTCTTGGAGGGGTGGTGCATAGATCTAACTGTAATAAGCCAATGACTTATGGCTTATTACAGTGACGTGCTTTTTTTTCTGGAGCTTTTCTCCCCAGGCCTCCACTGAAAATGGGATGCATGCCCAGTCGGACTTTCCCGGTAAACAAATGTAAAATAAATAAGTAATAAATACATTTTTGCTTTTCACTTTAGGGGGGAGGGGTACTGGTTCATAGTGTCAGCCCAGGGAGCTAATTGAACCAGCTATGCTTTTGTGGCACAGCATGTTTTGGCCGTCCTTTGCCAGGTATCTAAGGTGGTATCTAACCTTCCTGATTCTGATGGGAAGGTTTCTGCTCTTTCCCTGCTGGGGTCCACTTCTCAGGTTGACTATCACTTGATAAAATGCAGCTATTATGTAGCTGATGCCTCTTCCAGGGCTGCTGCCTTTGGTTCATTGATGAGACATTATTCTTGGCTTCATATTCAGGCTTTACCTGTTGATATTAAAGCCAAGCTTTTGGATGCCCCTCTGAATAACAAACATCTTTTTCGAACAGCTGCTGCTGACTTATTTAAGTCTCTCTAGGATAAGGGTAAGGTCTTGCAAGAACTCAAACATATTTTTGTCTACCCTATCCCCAAATTCCAGTGGAATTATCCTTCTGTGTCTGCTTTTGCTTCTAGACAGACTCACCCTACTCTTACATTTAATTAGAGTTTTAGGCATGTTCCTTCTGCTTAGCTTATACAAACTCCTTCATCCCAGTAGCCATCTTTTCAAGGACAAGCCTGTTTCTGTTTGACATTTGTCCATTCCTTCCCTAGGCCAGGTCCCCTTGTGTCTTCCCTTTCCTTATCTCTTTCAAATTGACATCAGATCACCTCAAGGCTCTTGGGTGCTGTTTATTATCCTTCAGGGATATTTTATGGTTTTGAAATCTCTTCCACCCCCTCCCCCCTTTCAGGCATTCCTCAACTTCCTTGAGAACAGCTTCCTCATGTCCCAGAGGTTCTGCAATCCCTTTCAGATCAGGGCACCATTCATCCCATTCCACCCACCCAGCTGGGGAAGTGGATTTACTCCAGAATCTTTCTGGTTCCTTGGAAGGAAGGTATATGGTGACCACTTCTGGATCTTTCTCTGCTCAACGCCTTTCTCAACGTTCATTCTTTGCAAATGTTTTCTCTTTAGACTTTGTTTCCTCCTGTTCCTCCTCAGGCATTTTTGGTTTCTCAAGACCTTAAGGATGAATACCTTCATGTCCACATTCATCCTCTGTTCAGGAAATTTTACATTTCTGTTGTTCTTGCTTTTTCATTTCTCTGCTTTGCCTCTTTGGCTTTTCTACTGTCCCAATGGAATTCACCAAATGTCTTGCTCCTGTCATTGCTTTTTGCAGGCTTTGGGGGATACAGAGTTTTCCCTATCTTGATGACCTGCTCATTCAGGTTCCTTGTCCCAGCAGTTTGTTGCAGGATCTCTAGTTTACCATTTGTCTTTTACACAGTCTGGGGTTGACCATAAACCTCCAGAAATCAGTCCTGATGCCTTCTCATAATCATATTTTCCTTGGCTGCAGGCTTCAGACTATTTCCATGCTGGCATCTCTCTCTTCTCCCAAAGTTTTGTCTCTGACAACCTTTTTCCAGTCTTTTCTTCTTCTGTCACAGCCAGGGAATTTCTCAAGGTTCTGGGATATATGGCCTCCATTATTTCCATGCTCCCTCTTGTCAGGCTCCATATGAGGACATTTCATTGGTACCTCAAATCAGTGTGGCTCCAACATTGCCACCCCCTGGAGTTCCCTGTTCCTTTTCTTCCTTGTCTCAAAGTCAAGCTTCAGTGGTGGATTCATCAACTCTTTCTCAATCCAGGGCTTTGCTTTCAGGTTCTAATTCCCTCTCAGGAGCTGTTCATGGGTGCCTCAGACATGGGGTGGGGAGCTTCTTGTGGCCCCCTAAAGGTCCACGGTATCTGACTTTCTTGTCAGATGTCAGACCATATAACATAAAAAGATGAGAGCTCTGCTACTGGCTCTGCAAGTTTTTCATTCCATCTTTAATCTCAGACCACTCAAAGTCTTCACAGACAATACCACTGTAAAGTGGTATGTCACCAAGCAGGGGGCACAAGGTCCTGTCTCCTTTGCAGGCTATCTGTTCATATCTGAGACCATACTCTTAGTGCAAGAAATCTGAACAAAGCCTGCCATAATGGGGGGGGGGGGGGGGACAAAGGCCCAAAAATAGGGACAGGTTTTAAATGTTGCTCTGATGAACTTAAAAAGTTTCAAGAATAACAGGATTTGTCTTAGCATGCATTTTTCTGAAGGATATGAAATCTGAAACCCAAATGTATGTCATTATTTATTGACTGCAGTCCTCCAGTCACCCCAGTGATTTGCTAGAAAACCACAGATTTTATGATAGACAGACCAAACGTATGAGGTGAAAATCTGGACAGTTGAGAGGTATGTCTAAGATCTAGCTATGCAATATCAAGTGACTCTTCGGGTGGTTTACATTCCCTCAGAGCACAATCTTGTGGCTGACTCTTTGAGCAGGTACAGAATACAGGCTCATGAATGGATGCATCACATAGATGTGTTCCAGGACATGGTCCATTGGTGGGCTATTCCTCAGTTAGATCTTTTTGCCTCCCCTCTGAACAGACATCTGCTTCTATTCTGTTGCAGAGTCCAAAGTCATCTGACTTGGAAAGTGGATGCTTGTCTTTTCCTTGGAAGGGAATGTTTCTATACAACCCCCCTCCCTCTGTCACCATGAGTTCTGCACTAGATCAGGTAGGACTCTCCCAAAATCTTGCTCGTGACTATTTTGGTCCAGACAGCATTGGTTTCCCCTTCTTTCTCACTTGGCCAGGGGCAATCAACACAAGTTACCTCACCAGGTGGATCTTCTAACACAAGACAAGAGATCTCTTATATATCCTCAGCTGTCCACTCTTCAAATGACACTGTAAGTGATAGGGTTTGATTCCTTTTCAGCACTTCTTTTCTGAGAAAATGCTCTGAGTTCTGCAGGAGTCCATAAAAATAAAAACAAACAAACAAAAAAAAAAACATCTTTATGTATGTGAACCATCCTTTGTGCCAAAAGTTAACAAACCTCAACAAGCCGTTCATTTTCCAGTTTTCCTTTCCATCTATCCCAATTAGAGTGACTATCATTTCTATTGTGTAAATGCCACAGTCAGTTGACATTCTGTGTTAATGGGACAAAATATGTAAGGAAAGATTCCCAGCATTTTATTTCCTTTTTAACCAGAAAGATTAACTCTTAAATCAATGGCCTCAGCTGTTCTTCATTATGATTATGTATTCTGGGGGTTGAAATATGTAACTAGTGTGGATTATTTTTTTATCAGAATAATGTGTAACTGTAAGTATTTCTAAAGTCTGGCCCAAGACAAACCTGGTATTCACAATACAATGATCAAATATGCATTTAGTGAGGTAAATGCAATAGATGTGTGTTTCGGCTGATGGGATATAAAAGTAAGTTTGTAAAGAGTAGTGTTGAATTTCCGAGAAGACTTTAAACAAATGTGGTAATAAAAATATATGGTGAGCTTTTCTGCAGCTCATGGAAGAAAAAAAAATAATTTGAAGTCTTGTTTACATCTATCTAATATCTATTTTAAAGAATTCTTCTGATGTCCATTTGGATAGTTGTGTTGTTGCATATACCATAGCTACTATGGGACAGCAGCTTAGCTAACTTTGGTAAAGCAGTGTATTGTAATTAGTAACACAGATAAATTTGGTTCACTTGATGATGAATATATTGGCACAGCTGTTCCTTAGGTTATGTTGTGAGTGTTGAGTTGAAGATAATATAAGAAAAAACATTCTGTAAGTTATCAGAATAACCTGCATGCATGGAAATATACTAGTGAAGGGCTATCATATCAGCTGGTGTTGAATTTAGCAGCATGGCAGGCATGAAGGACTGATGATTTGTTTGTTCTCTTGCCATTAGTTGTAAAACGTTGTGCTTAATAATATTTATAGTATCATTAAAAAATCAAAGCTGTTCAATGTGCGTGTGACAGTGTCATGAATACAGTACCAGAGGAAGCACTTTTGGAGGTCTGTTGTGTGTAAGTAATATGTGTTACCCTCCACCAACAGGATTATAGCATTTCAGAGTATGTTTGAATTCCCAAAATAATGTGTTCTGTAGATTTAAAAGAAATCAGATTTTGATAAATGATAAAAAATGAGTTGTACTACACCAGATTTTTGTCTCAAATATTTGGTCTTTTCCTCATATAACCTTTGTTTTTTTGGCAAATCACTGAGGATTGAATTCACTAAATAATGACCAAATAATGACATTTATTGAGTTTCAGACTTCACTGTGGTGGTGGTGTTGTGGTAGCATTGTCGCCTCACAGTTAGACGTTGCCCGTTCGTTTCTCATTTAGAGTGTCTTCTGTGTAGCGACATGCGTGAATGGGCGTTCCTTCATTGAAGGTTGTGCTTTAGGCCCGGCAAGCCAGTATGTAAAAATCTGCTGCCAATCATTAGCAGACCGGAGTTCCGCTGTGGCGACCCCTAACCGGGAAAATCCAAAAGACACAATTGAGTTTCAGACATCATATCTTTCAGAAAAATGCATGCTAACAGAAATCTTGTTATTCTATCAGCTTTCTAAGTTTATTAGAGCAATTATTTAAAAACTGTCCCTATTTTTGTGCATTTGTCCCCCCCCCCCCCCACTATTTTGGGTTTTGTTCAGATTTCTTGCTTTAAGAGGTTGAGAGGTATGACTAGAACTTAGTAGTAGGTGTGAGTATTTTTGAAAATCTAATCTTAAAGCTCTGAAAGTGTAATGTCTTGCATGGCTGAACTGATATTTTATTGTAAAGTTTGAAATAAAATTGTAGCAACAGCTACTAATTATAAAATGTTCTACAATTGTCAGAGCCCCAGAATCTCTCAGTTGAGAGTTTTTTTAACATAATCGCTAGTTATTTACATTTTTAAAGCTGCTTCAGTCATATACAACATTTTTTATATTTTTAAATCTTTTTCTGTTAATGGATAACTGTTAACACCCTGTGGTAATTTGAAATCATAGGCATTTGTTCTTAAGCATATCAGGAGTTACAGAGTTAGTCTCACAAAGGAACTTGACTTCACATGCTGGTGTTGTAGGTTGCAAAAGAAAAAAACTCTGTATTGTTAATACTTTGCAAGTGTGATGGAAAATTACATGGTACAAAAAGATGTTCATCATATTGATCGCTGCTGCATAGGATATAGCAGTCAGCCACCTTACAAAGCTTCAGGGTACTTTCCACATGCTGATCTGACTAAAAGGAAAGTTTGGTCTCCATGCCCTTTAGAACGTTCTTACTGCTGAAGAGAGCAATTCCCTCTGGGCTTTCGAGAATCAGCTTTCTGCTCATGCTGTTCCGTTGCTGTGCAAATAATTCCCCTTCATGGATAAAACTTTCCACATTATATTTTTATAGTTTTGACTACTTTGCCGACTAAAACAACTATTTTAAAGCTACTGAAAAATATTTTTATTAACTGCTGCACTTCCTTTATGTACTTTAAAATGGGAGCACACTTTTTTACTTTTGTAGTAAAATACTTTGTGACGAAACTGTGCTTATTTTACTTTTTGAGACTGTGGAAAGTGTTGTAAGTACTTTTTACTTTGTGTGTGTGTTTTTTTTTTGTAAAAAAAAAAGTGACTTTTGTGCAACCTTTTTTTTTACCAACTATTGCTGCTAAGCTTCGCCATGATCTAAGCATAACTTTCAGCTTGGTCATTGAACAAACTAATGGTCCCTTAATCTAACCTTCTTACAGCCACTGAAAGAAAATGTTAAGAAGCCTTTGCCACCACAGCAGACTAGTAATTTACTACAGGTGGGCAACTCTTCTGTGGCTAAAGCTGGTTCCATAGACTGCATATTTTTTTCCTCAGATCCCTCTGGTGTTGCTCCTATAGCCTCTCTAGACTGGGGAGTTATACATGTCATCCACAATTGTTGGTGTCCCCTCAGTGGACAAGGGAGAGCCAATCTTGTCAGTCTTGGAAGAAGAGGTAGGAAATGTGCCCTTGCTTAGCCAGAATGTTGTGCCCATACCTGGGGAAGCTGTTACTGGAAATATTGGGTCAGTTTGCCCCAACATTCTTGTCAAAAAGAAACAGAAAACTAAACATTTAACTTTGCTTGTACCAGTTTCTCTGGATTCTAAGGATTAATTTATTGGGCATGGCTCAGGGTCTTGTAGAGGATATTGGCCTTTCTTTTAAGATAGTTTCTGATAAAAGAAAAAAGGAATTGCTCTTTTCCTGAAGGGGTTCAAGATTCTGAATCTTTAGGGGAGAGTGAAGGGACAAATGCAGGTTTTTCTCCTCAGATTTCTGATTCAGATTCAGGGGAGAGTATGGTATCTGAATCTCCTTGTGAGGGATTCTCTTTCTCTGAGACTATTTCCAGAATGTGCCATTGATTCAGTGGGAGAACACTAAGGTTTCTCAGTCCCTCAGAAAATAGTATGAGTTGTTACAATTGGAATTCCGAGAACCTTCATCCATTCCCTAAATTCTGTCAGCAATGGCAAATGGGTTTGCCACAGCCTGTGGTTTCCATGACAGACAGACAGACAGCTGCTCCTAAGAAAGCAGATAGAATGTACAAAGTTCCTCAGTCTTACACTAAAACCAGAGCCTGACCCAGCAGCTATAGCTTTACTTAATCCAGCTGATGATGAATAATTTGCTAATTCTAATCCATCTCCTTTTGATAAGGATGGTAAAGCTATTGATACATTTGGGAATAATGTGTATGCTTCTGCAACTTTTAGTTTTGGAATTTTGAATTGTCCGGCTCATATGTTAATTTCTTCTAACTGACTGCGACTGCATAAGGAATATTTTAACTGCAGTTAGTGGTTTCCTCTTGAGAGGTAAAATCTTTGTGTGGTTTAGTTTTTTTCATTTCTTAAGTCACTACTCATTGTTTAAAGTATGTTTATGACTCTGTAGTTACTGGATTGAGTGTAGCTGCCTTTGGTACAATATTGAGAAGGTTTATCTGACTATGTTCTCAGAACCTCACAGAAGTTGTAAAAATTATATTTTGAATTTTCCTTTGGATATAGATTTAGTTTTTGGTTTCTGGCTGCAGAAAAATGTGATGAGAGAGGTAAGCTGATTCAAGGGAATCACTCAGATTTTTCAGCCCTTCTTCTCTAAATTTTTTATGGGATGCTCCCTCGTCCAGTTTTGGCAAGAAACAAAATAAACCATCTCAGCAGAATGATGGTAACCAGATGCTTAAAAAACAATGTCAGATAGGTTTCTAAAAGAAAAGCTGGAACCCCGAGAAAAATGCTGAATGACTATTTAAGACCCCTTGTCACTCCCACCCTGGCAGGCCTTTATCTCTTCCAGAAACATGGAGACCTGTTCTGGATCTTTCCAAGTCTTGGGCTTTAAACTTTAAAAGTGGGATAATTGAAGTACAATCATTAATACCTGAGGGGACTGTGGCACTAGTTCTCAGTTGCCAATATAACTCCTTTGTTTCCAGCTTGTTTTTCCAATGGCCCCCCCTAACAGCCTTCTCCACTTCGAAAATCCCAAACCTAAATCTATTGCAAACTATTTTGTAAATGTCTAGCTAGAGAATTATAGTCACTCCCCTGCTGAATTGCGTAAATGTGTTCATAAATATGAAACTCATAAAGTTTAAAGCCCAAGACCTGAGTGGTTAGCATGTAAGTTTATATTTTTATGAGTAAGGTAAATTGGTACCATGATTTGTGGAAAAAGTATTGGGTACAAATGTTCTATTTTTTAATAATCGTGATGTTCTTTTAAAAACTTTTAAAATTTGAATCACATGATTTGTTAACTATTTAAATGAGCACTAATAGTTTTAGGTAATGGTTCTGAAGAAGTCCTAAGTGTTATGACAAAAGCTCCTGACCTTTACCTTGTGTTCTGTTAGAAATTGGTTTTACTGAACTGAGTGATTAAACATCTTTTATTGACTGTTTCAGCTTCTCAGATTTATTCCACAGCATTTTCCACTAGATGGCCTTTGGTGGTTTACAAGTTTCTTTTTTGGTTTGTTTTTGTGCACACTGTTTTGTTTTACTTGGTTTCACTAGTCAGTGTGTCTGTGGTTAGCTGTGTAGAAAACGGACTATGTTTATATTTTAAGAATTGGAACAATCTTGCATTGGGCAACTCAATGGACATTTGGCTGTGGTTTCCTTTCTCAAGTTTTATAATATGGAACTGGAAATCCAAGCTGTCTCTGAGAATGAGGGTCTCTTAACTCAGTTGGTGAAACTGTTGCCTCAGAGAGTAATGGCTTTACAACACTCAGTCGAGAGACTACAGATCCCAGAGCACCTTGTGAGTTTTCTATCAAGAATTGTCCCTATTGGACCAGAGGCAGCAAGTGGGAGAACCCTTCCTAATTCCTTACATCTGGAACTTACCAGCCTCATGCAAAACTCGATTCTGTGTGGCCAAGGAACTAACTTAGAAGGAGAGACAACAGGGCGAGTTAATAAGTTTAGAGATTGGCTGAATGTGGAGTTTTCTTTCGGTGGCAGTAACTGGACATATGCCTACCCGGACTTACAAACTAGAATGGATGACTTTGCTGTGAAGTTAGGTAAGGTTCACAGCTTGCAATGCGATAACGCTTACCTAACTGAAAGCATTAATAACAGATGACTGATGAAGAGTTTGAAAATGTGCAAGTTTCCTAGTGGGTTAAAAAAGAGACAACCACAATTTGACGACTATTAGAAATGTTTGATGCCACGGGTTGGAGTTATGCAGTTCATAATTAAAATAAATTTAGGTAATATAAATAAGCTAATGGATGAATTGGAAAAATTGAATGATGTTATTGTGATTATTGTGAATGATGTACGATTTGACAGCTATTGTAGAAAGTATGATGTTGTTTTAGAAAAAGTAGAGCAACAAGTAAAGTTAAATTTAGAATGTAAATACAAAAAACTTTTAATAGATGAGCAGGACTATTTAGAAAAAGTGGTTTACCCTGCTCCCAAATCATATGAACTAGCAGAGGCTGAAGTAGTTTTTGGCAGGGATGATAGGAAATGGAGTGAGATGATACAGGGAGCCTCACACGAGCAGGGGCCTTCATTTAGGAGAATTTATGCAAATGTAACACAAAATAGGTAAGACAATGAAATGTTTGAACAAGAATACCCTCCTCTAAGAAGGTCCAAAAGGTTGTTAAATACAAATATGCAGAAAGAAATTTTAGTGTACCCACAAAATCAGAAGGAACAAAGAGGGAAAAATCAAGGACAATTCTGGCGGAAGAACAGCCGGACCAAATAAAGGGGGACATGATAGAAAATAAGTCCAATATTATAACAACCTTTGATGGTAAATTAATGACTTATGATGGTTTTAACATCTATAACTATACAAGTTTGGAGATAGATAAATATTATTTTTCTTTGTTAAGAAGGGGGTTAAGTTTGTGCTGTCCAAGTGAGTTGCTACAGCAGCTTCATTAGTTGAATTAAAACTATTTACTAGAAAGATAAATTTACAGTTATTGTTCAAAGATTTGGAGGGACAAAATTCAGTGAATAACAACATTTTGAGTACTAGGAGTTTTAAGAAACAAAGTTGCTTTAACCCTCCTTTGCATCCAGTGGAAGCAAACTTTGTGAGAGTGTGTACCCAGGACATCTGTGAGTTACACAGAACACATAAGAAGAAGTTTTTTTAACTTGACTAAAAAGAGAGAATAGTTTATTGATAGACCTAAGGTCAAACCCTAATTTATGTTTTATGAAACTGATAAGGGGGGAGGGATAGCAATTGTAGAAAAAAATGACTACAACTGTTAGATACTATCAGTGTTGCATGACCAGGATAAATAAGAAGTAGTTTCCAGAAATGAAATATCAATAGCTCATAGAAAGATACAACTGTTTTTAGAGGATTCATTACTTCAGGGTGCTGTCAACGAGGAAGTTTACAATTTTTTGGTCAATGATCACCCTGTTATTCCTACAGTGTTTGGAATACTGAAAACACATAAAATGTACTGAACCCTCCATACTGTTTAATAGTGGTGTCCCATAATAGCTCTATGTATTCTTTATGTATATTTATTGACAAATTGGTGAGAAATGCTTTAATCCCCATTGAATACTTGTTAAAAGACTCTTGGGATTTTTTTTGTCTAGAATTGAGCATAGGTACTACTCTAGAACTTGTAGTTTCTCCACAATTGATGTGCTGGATCTCTACACCTCTATCCCCCATGAGGAAGGGTTGGGTATGTTTCATGAAACTTTAGTAGAAAGAACAACCTTAGGTAGCACTTTAATAAACTTTGTGATGGAGTAAATGTAAATTATTTTGAAAAAGAATGTTGTAACTTTCGAAGGAGAGTTTTTTAGGCAGACCAGGGTTGTGGCGATGGGCGCAGGTTGCTCCCCTCTTTTTGCTAACTTGGTCATGTACTCATGGTAGAAGATACATATTATGGGTAGTAGGTTTGTTGAACATTGGCATTACTATTTCAGATTTTTGGATGATATTTTTATTTTGTGGAAGGAAGTAGATCCTATCAGGGATGAATTTATTTAATACATGAATGGTATTAGTTGTTACTTTCAGTTTACACACTGTCATTTGTTTGACAATGTTAATTACTTGGACGTAACTATTTTTAAGGATAGCAAAAATAAATTATTTGTTTCTAAACTGTATAGGAAACCTATGTTTTCTAATAATTATTTGGAATACAACAGTAATTATCCTAGGCACAGAAAACATAATGTGATAAAAAGGCAGATGGTAAGAGTACCCAGAATGTGTTCAAAATGATGGATTTCAAGAATGAAATGGGTAACTTGACACAAATGTCTATTAATAGATGGTACCCCCCTTTTGTTGTGTTTGATATTGGTGAAAAAGTCATTGAAGGGTGGGGTACTAGATATAAGCCTCTATTAGGTGTCCCTATAGAGTCTAACATGGAATGGGGAAGTAAGACTTTTTATACAGTCTCATCCATGGTGGTATTTCATGGAGAGTTAAGTAATGGAATTCGTAGTATAGTTCTAAGAATTGGGCTTTGTTTAGGAGTAACCCTGAATTATTTAATATTTTAGGGAACAAGCCGAAATTTGTGTTTAAAACTACCCATAATTTAAAACACCTATTGGAACACCCTCTAACAAATAACACTATAAGAGAGAAAGGGACACATAAGTGTGGGGCTTGTAAATATATTTTACAAGGCCAGTGTGTGACTATAGGACAACTACCCTTATCAATTAGGTTAGCAACAAGTAATTGAGGACCAATAGAGGTTGTATACATCGCAGTTTGTCAAGAATGCTACTTCTTTTATGTGGGGAAAACTGAAAGAATTTTTTGTAAACGTATTTACGAACACATTTACGCAATTCAGCAGGGGAGTGACTATAATGCTCTATCTAGACATTTACATAATAGTTCTAAATGCAATAGATTTAGGTTTGGGATTTTGGAAGTGATGGAGAAGTATGTTAGAGGGGGCTATTGGGAAAACACGCTGGAAACAAAAGAGTTATATTGGCAACTAAGAACTAATGCCACATTCCCCTCAGGTATTAATGATTGTACTTTACTTATGCCAGTTTTGAAGTTTAAAGCGATTTGAGTGGTTAACATGTAAGTTTATATTTTTATGAGTAAGGTAAATTGGTACCATCATTTGTGGAAAAGGTATTGAATACACATGTTCTGTTTTTTAATAACCGTAATGTTTTTTAAAAAAAACTTTTACATTTGAATCACATGATTTGTTAACTATTTAAATGAGCACTAATAGTTTAAGTAATTGTTCTGAAGAAGTCCTAAGTGTTAGGACAAAATCGCTTGACCTTTACCTTGTGTTGTGTTGGAAATTGGTTTTACTGAACTGAGCGATTAAACATCTTTTATTAACTGTTTTGGCTTCCTGGATTTATTCCACAGCATTTTCCACTGGACGGCCTTTGATGGTTTACAACCTTGGATTTAAAATATGCATATCATCGCATTCCGATTCATCCAGATTTCAGGCATTTATTAAAGTTTTGTGTGTCTAGATCACATTATCAGATGTCTTTCCTGAGATGACTGTTGCAGTATTCCAAATTGTTGGGTTATTTTGCCAAATAACCTGGACATCCAGTAGGGGTACCAAAGCCAATATCTTCCATAGAGCTACACATTTGATGTATGACCTATGCCCTTTGGGTTAAGGGTACATAAGCAGAAGTATGAGTGTAAATCATTAGACTATCTCATCTCCAATCTGATTGCAAGTCTCGCACCTGTCAGTCTGTTTGCAAGTGGTTGTTGGTACTATTGGCCTTCATTGGTTCAGGCAAGCTCCCCATTGGGGAATCTTCTTTAATCTTTCTCATTTGTTTTTTTGTTTGTCACTCTTTTAGATGTCAGCTAGGAGGAGAAAGCACAGTTGTGGTAGGCAGATTCCCTGCAAGGATCAATGCTCCCAGTGCCTTTTCTGTTTAGGTGCAGAATATGACTATAAAAATTGTATGATGTCAGTCTTTTGTTTCAAAGACCTTAAAAACTCAAAGTTTGTCTCTTAATTCCTGTTTGGAAATTCAGAACCTAAAGTACCTTGCCCAAGCAAAGATGGCAGACTGTTCATACCCTGACATTCTGTCTGTTCAAAACAAAAATTTTCAGAGGCCTAGCCCTGATGTCATGACTGCCTATTCGAACTCAGACATACCCGCAGAGGTCTCTGAGCCCACCATACACCAGACATCTGCTCAGACTCCTGCTACTGTGATCCCATTAGAAGACAGTAAGACATCAGATCTATATTATGATGTTGAAAGATGTGTTCAACGAACAAACCTTCATTGACACATAAACAGTGAACACACTAATCGCCAGTCACTTCAGCAAATTTTTTCCCAGGGAAAAAAAACTCTTGGCCATCATCGGGGATTTGCCCTTTTCCCCACTGTAGTGCGATCTTGAACTTGGTATATTTAATTAGGGGGGGGGTGTGGGTGGCACAACCCCCACATCAGGGGTGTGTGAGGGTGAAGCCCCCCAAGTTGTATGGTTTGAACATTTGTTTTGTGTTTCTTTGGCCAAGCAATTTTTTCCTCTGGGAAAAAATTCACTGAAGTGGCCATTCGGCGATTAGTGCGTTTGCTGTTTATGTGTCCATGAAGATGTGTTCGATGAACACATCTTTTGACAACATAATATAGACCCTAAGGCATCTGAAATTTGCACATCTGAAATTATTGAAACTTCAAATGATTGTGAGAAGGGAGAACTCCACTTAATTTCCGAATGACCCAATGGCATACCACACATCCTCTTGGGGAAGAAATTCTTGGGTCCCTCATTCAGGTTCATCCGGGATGGAAGCCTTCATGTTTAGTCAAAGAGGACATTGCATCTAGGAAAAAGAAACAAAAAACTAAAAATGTTTCTTTCCCCCAAACATCCAAAGAAAAAAGTGGATGGATTTTTCCCAGGGTTTATTTAAGGCCATAATGACACTTAGGCCAACATCCTTTGGAGGGCTTACTACTACTATTACTGTTTCTCCTTCCACTCCCCAAAAGACACTTAGGCACTTCTTTTGAGGAGGAAGAGGATGAATTAGACTTGGATTAGCGCTCCTTAGCCTATTTATCCCAGATCCATTTGCCAGGTCAAGTGGTCTCAGATGACGAATATTCCTTTTCTCCTGACTCCCTTGTTGAGGAAGCTTCATTTGGAGAAACTATTGTTAATATTTTTAAGCATTCTGAATGGGAATCTAAACAGATTTCTGAAGTTCAACAGAGATATTGTAACATCTTAAAAGTAGGCTCCCCTGTTCCTGTACCTGTACCTTCTGTTCTGGAGGCTTTCTTTGGTGCCTTTACATCCACTTCCATCGCACCAGACTTGCAGCCACTTGCATCTAAAAGGCCTGACAGGTTTTGCAATGTACCCAAAGATTTGACATCTTTGTACAAAAACCTATGGCAGATGCTTCTGTGTTTTCCATATCAACAGACAAAGCCTCTAAGTTACTACCTTGTGCCAGTTTTCTTACTTCAGATAAAGACAACAAAGCAATGGATAGATTAGGGGAAAAAGGTTTATGCGTCCTCCACTCTGGCCTTTTAAAGCTGTGAATTGTCAGACTCAGATTACTAAATACCTACTGTCTATTCCAAGCAATTTAAATTAAACCTTATCCACCCCAGGGAACATTCCAGTAAATAATGGGCTTTATCTATGGTGACTCTAGCTTCCCAAGTAGCTAGCTCCTGACAGAGCCCATTGCTGATTACATGTTATGCACATTTTTCCATATTAAGATAACTTGCTTATCTTTGCAGAGTCTTTCAAAACATCAGGGATCTCTCGCTTGGGTGAGAAGTATCTATGAATATCATGTGGAAAATAACAAAGATGCTAAATGGATAGAAGAAGTAAAAGAAAGAATAAGAAGTTTAAAGGTGCATGATATGAAATGGGATGAAGTAACAGCCAGAGAGATTGAAACAATGTTAAGAAAAGTTGCTAATTGAAAACCCCAGGCCCAGATGCAGTGCCTAACTTTTGGTTAAAAGGAGTAACATCTTTGCATGAAGATTTAGCCATGAGTAAGAACTATTTATATGTGCACCCCGAACAGACACCAAACCACAAACAACAGGCAAAACAATGCTCCTTCTTAAGAATGAACCTGCAAGCTACCCTAAAAATTATAGACCAATAATTTGCCTTCCGACAATGTATAAACTATATGCAAGAATTGATGCTGACACAGTTTGTAGTCATTTAGAAGAAAACTCAATTATGGCAGTAGAACAAAAGGGCAGTAAAAGAAAGTCATATGGAACAAAGGATCATCTGTTGTTAAATAAAGTCATACTGGAGAACTGTAAAAAGAGGAAGAATTTAAGTATGGCATGGATTGACTATAAAAAAGCATTTGCTAGTATCCCACATTCATGGATAAAAGAGTGTTTAAAAATGTATAAGATATACCCTACACTGATCGACTACATTACAGTGACCATGAAACAGTGGCAGACCACTTTGCAAATAAGCCACGATAAAGGACAGATTATTATCACAGGCATAAAAATTCAAAGGGGGATATTCCAGGGTGACTCTCTGTCACTGTTGCTATTCTGCCTTGCAATTGACCCATTAAGCTGTTTACTTAACAGCTTAGGCCATGGGTACAGTTTGGCTCTCAGAAAACAACAAAGCATAAAGGCTTCTCATATTCTCTTTGTAAAAGATTTAAAACTGTATAGCTCATCAGATGAGGAACTGAAACCACAGCTGCAGGTTGTCAAAACTTTTTCAGATGATATAAGAATGTCATTTGGTCTTGATAAGTGGGCAAAAGCAACTTTTAAGCAGGAAAACTGTAGCACCAGGAAAACATCAGTTTGGGACAAGAATGTGATATAAAAGAACTTGAGCAAGAGGGAGTGTATAAATATTTGGGAACTGATGAAAGATCAACAATAAAACATGAAGAAATGTGAATGAAACTTAGTAAGGAATACTTTAGAAGACTTAAATTAATTCTGAAAACAGCGTTGACATCTTGGAACAAAATCCAAATTATAAACGAATTTGCTCTTCCTGTCCTAACTTACAGTTTTGGCATGATCGACTGGCCCCAAAACATGTTGGATAGATTAGATAGGAAAACAAGAAGGATGCTTCATGCTCACCAAATGATTTATAAAAATCAGTGTATACCACAATTATATTTTCCCCATTCTGAAAGAGGGATGAGCCTCCTTGAAATTGATTACATGTATAGATCTGCAATTGTGAGACTCCACACATATCTGCTGACCTCACAAAACCCACATGTAGTGAAATTTTTGAAACATGAGGAGAATAAATCTAAGATGACTTCTCTGCTTAATTTAGCAGAAGCATATCAGTGTCAAGCAGAAATGGAAATCAAACCAAAAGTAGAGAAAAATCAGGCAGCAAGTGAATGTGCCAAAAAAACAAAAGAAAGAGTATAAGGTGAAGGACCAGATGAGAAGGCAAGAAATGTGGAAAAAGCATAAATATAGTTGTAAGTATAGAAAACGTCTGGAAGAACCACATGTTGATCAGGAACGAATGCAGGAATGGTTAAGAGAGGCAAATTTAAACCAAGAGATGAAAGGTTAACATTGGCAGCCCAAGATATTGGGCTACGTACACGCTGGTTTACAAAGTCCATTGAACATGTGGGAGAAACAGACAAATGTAGGTTTTGTAAAACTGAATTGGAAAAAGTCACACACCTTGTTGCTGGTTGTGACATACTAATGGCAAAAAGACTGTGTACTGAAAGGCTTAATAATGTGGCAAGACTATTGCAGTTGGGATTGTGCAAACATTATGGTATTGAAGTGGCTGAAAAAGACTGGAAACATGAGCCACAAAAAAAATCATAGAAAATGATGAAGTTTACATCACATGGGATCACCCAATACCAACAGTTTAAAAGATAGATGCTAGAAAACAAGATATAA
The DNA here is from genome assembly GCF_019279795.1 of Protopterus annectens. Taxonomy (NCBI): domain Eukaryota; kingdom Metazoa; phylum Chordata; order Ceratodontiformes; family Protopteridae; genus Protopterus; species Protopterus annectens. The sequence continues at coordinate 1,041,069,602 of NC_056741.1, forward strand.
TGGTCCAAGAAAAGAAGACAAAAGTAGCATTGATCACTGAAATCACTACACCCAGTGACTACAGTGTCTTGAGTACAGAGAGGCACAAAGTCATAAAATATCAGGATCTGCAGGCAGAAACGAGAGCAATGTGGAAAAAGAAACATACCCAGTCAGTGCCAATAGTAGTAGGAGCAACAGGTCTTATAAAAAAATAATCTACAATTGTATTTAGATATGTTACCAATCCATGTAACCCCGTCCAAATTGCAGAAAGAGTCATTACTGGGCACATTGCGGGTGCTGCAAAGAGCACTTTTGGGTGACATCAAAGATTGAAACAATACTAATTTCATGAACTTTAATCATACTTTGACTTAGGAATGGGGTTCATTCCCGTCATAGTATTAGAAACCCAAAAGACTTGGAGAAATAAAAAATGGGGAGAGATCTGCTACACAGGCTGGGATTCCAAGGGAATATTCAAAAGTCTTTTTTGACCCTATCACACAGGATTGTGTTTGTGTGATATCTGCTTGACACCTCAGTACTAACAGTTTTAATTCAACAGGAAAAAATATATATATTTATTTAGATGTATTCCAAGGGGTTTTCCACTCAGACTTCGGTAACTTCAAGGGAATACCTCAGGATTCTGGATCTCATGACATCCACGATTCTCATGATATAGACTCCATGTGAAAAAGGTACAATGGTATCTGAAGTCTGTTTCATCCCAGCACCAACATCTTTTCCCTTTTCAAATTCCAGTTCTGATGTTTGTAAAAAGAGAAATCATTTGGTGTAGACATCAAATTTCTATGAATCAAGGTCACCCCTTCTCCTCTCCTGCTCCAAAGCAGTCCATCACTAAAGAAACCTCAGGCTTTACTTGGGGAGCAGTATCAAGGGGGTAAAAGTGCAAGGCCTTTGGGATGAGAAAGACAGACCAAAGCACATAGGCATTAAAGAGATACTAGCTCTTATCAAGGCTCTCAACTCATCATCAACACCCTTTTACCTCATTTTCTACATGAGTCTGGGTCAACTGTCGCTATCTCTGTCTATTCAAAGCCACTCTCCTACCTTCTTCAACGCTCACACCTAACTATCACAGGTCTTCTCTCACACAATCCATCCACCTCTTTGCTAAACACCCTTGTTTCCTCTTGCCCTCTTTCTGTCTGTCCCAAATCATCTTCGCCAGATTGTCTTCTGCTTTTCTGCACATGCCCAAACCACCATAATCTGTTCTCTTTAACCTTTTCTGCAACTGGAGCTACTTTGGGTTCTGCTCTTATGTCCTTATTTCTTCATCTCTCCTACACTGGGCATCCTACCACCCATCTCAGGGAATTCATCACCATCACCTCTAACTTCCTCAACTGCTCTGCCTTTACTGCTCAGGTTTCTGTACCATACAGTACTACTGGTTGCACCACTGTTTTGTACACTTTACTTTTCAGCTTCTTTGCCTTCCAACTGATTCTGACTTTGACCTCCTCATTCAGACTTCCTTTCACAACAAACACCCCTCCCAGATACTTGAAGCTGTTAACCTGTTCCACTATTTTTTTTTCTGTCCCAATGTTTAGCTTCTTCTAATTTCCCACATTTGCTGTCATTACAACCATCTTATCTGTACTCAGTTTCTTCCCACGTGCCTTTGGTTTTGCATTCCATTCCCCTATATTTTACTGAAGTTCTTGCTCAGAGTCTGCCTGTAATTCCACATTGTCTGCATATAACAACTTTGTTGATATGTCCCCTCCAGCCTGTTTGCTAATTTAGTCCACCACCAGTATGAACAGCAGTGGGCTGAGAGTTGAATTCTGATGCACACCCACTCCCACTGGGAACTCCTCTGCGAGACTGAACAATATTCATATTTCAATCATTGGGTCACTGTACATAGCTTACACTAATTCTACCAATATTTCTGTGACTTCAGACCACCATAGGACTGTCCAAATCAGCTTTCTTTATTCCTTGGCATATGCTTTCTCCAAGTCTAGGAAATGCTCAGTTGGACTCTCCCTGATCTCTAGCTTCTTCTCCACTACCTGTCTCAGTGCAAACATTTGATCCTGATTTCATTCTGCACTGCTCAACTCCCATCTTGCTTTCTACTACTCTTCATATTTTTTTATTGATCACCCTCTCCAGAACTTTCATGCAATGTTACATGAGTTTGATACATCTGTACTACTCACAGTTTTGAATGCCCCCTTTCTTCTTGAACTCTGTCACTATTATGCTTATTGTCCAGTTATATAGGGTACACCTTTCTCTTCACACTGCTATGGGTACCCTCAGGAGCCCCTATCTCATACAGCATCTTTATCATATCTGCTGTGACCTCATCTGACCCTGCTGCTTTTCTTGACTTCATTTTGCTTAGTGCTTTTCTTATTTCTTCTGTAGTGAGTTCTTCCTTTTCCCTCATTATAGGTTGTGTCTGAGACAGTACAGCTTATGTGGGGTTTTCTTCATCCAGAAACTGCTGGGAGTATTCCTTCCATTTGCCATTGCTATCCAATGGACTGATGAGCAAGTTGTTGCTGGTATCCTTTATAAAGGGTGTTTGACTATCTTCTTTATCTTTCTGTGTTTGCCTTGGAATCTGATATAGTTTCATTGTGCCACCTACTGAGTCACTTTCTAGAAGCCTGTTTGTTAGCCAATCAGTATTCCTTCTTAGCCTGGTCTGTCTTTTCTATTGCCAACTTTTTCCTGCACTCATTCATTGTTTTGATGACTTACTGGACTTCTGAATTCCACCACCCACTTTCCTTATGTACCATAGTTCCATACCTGGCTCTACCACAAAGTAGGTCCTGCAACAGCTGTCTGAATGCACTCCTTTCCTCACTATCACAATCCTGATGAGTGGAATAGGCAGATATTATGATTACTACCCTGTCATTAGGTTAGAGTGTGATTGCCATGAGTCTGTCACTAATTCCGAGAACTTTCTTCATAGCATTCTGAAGCCTCTCACACCACTTCCAGCCTGTCCTCCTCCTAAGTAGTAGATCCTGGATCCCAAGCCAAGTAGTTTCTGCATTGCCCTTCCATCTTGTCTCCTGGATACCTAAGATGTCCAGCCTCCACCTTGCCTTTTCACCTGCTTCCAAGCTCTATCCTGCCAGTCACCCTACACTGAGTGTAGCAATTCCTACTTCATGTTTGGCAGGTTGATTGGTTTTACGTCCAGCTTTCACTCAACAAAGCTATCCTGGATAACCAAAGCTGGGCAACTGGACACTGACTAGCCAGTAATTTATTGATCCAGGGCTGCTGGCCTTTATGGCAGACACACACTGGCCAATAGGGGCACATACACCCCTCCCACTGTTAGCATGGGTTCCTAGCATAGGTCAGAGTAGGCCAGGTCCTCAATCCACTTATCATTGGAAAATACCAATGCCTATTTGGTGACATTAGTCAACATGACCCATATAAGTTTACACCATTAAGAGGCTAGTGACTCTTTTGATCCATATTCTGTTATCTTGAAGTTACTGCTCACCACAGTAGATGCCCAAAGTGGTTGGTCTATACAACTTTTCCCCCTATAGGGCACCATCTTGAGTCTGTGCTGCTGCCCACAGCTCCATTCTTGGGTGAGTTTGAGATGGAAAGACTCAGCATGTTTTTCAGATATGGGAATAATCCTCCAATGAGACACAGAGAGAAGATGCAAACTCCATCAGGCATTGGCCAGAGGTCAGGAGTGAACCTTGTACCTGTGCATGAGAGGTGAATACCTTAACCATTATGGCAACTGATCTGCTGTGTTTCAAGGCTCTCAACTCTCTGAATAGTATTTGGTCCTCAGGACCTCTTCAAATAGTTACAAACAATACCACAGTAGTGCGGTAGATAAACAAGCAAGTGGGAGCCAGATCTTTCTCCCTGTGCAGACTAGCCACATTAGCATGGGATATAGTTTTACAGCACAATCTCACTCTACAAGCATCCTACATTCCATCAGAGTAAAACTGTGGCAGACAAGCTGAGAAGGACAAAGGCAGATATTCATAAATGAAACTACATCAGAGAGTCTTCAACGATTTGATCCATCTGTGTAGAGTTCCCTCAGATACACCCTTTTGCCTCCTCTCTAAACAATTAAGTGGCAAAATTCTGTGCCAGGACTCCATGCTAGAAGGCATGGAAGACAGATGCCTTTTATTTTTCTTTGGCATGAATACTCATGTATGCTTTTCCATCCTTTCCACTGTTATCCAAGATACTTCTGAAGATTCAGAAAGAATCCCCAAAGATCACTGTGGTATCTCCCTTTTAACCTAGACAACAGTAGTATTCTTCCATCTTTTGGAATTGGCCAGGGGCAATTACCCCAAGCTTCTTCACAAACTGGATCTACTCACTCAAGAACAAGGGTGTTTAATATATATCCTGACAACAAACACCTACAACTGCCTGAATGATAAGGATCTTAATACCTTTTAGGCACTTGTTTACTGTGGATGTGCAGTAAACATTCTGAGTAATGGAGGCAAGAAATCTTACAACTAGAAAATCATATATAATCAAATGGAAAAGTTTCTCTACTGGTGCTAACAAAACAACCAGGCCTAGTGTTTCTCTGGTTTTACAATATTTGTGTGAGTTACTATCCTATGGCTTGTCATATGTGTATATCAAGGTTAATTTATTTGCCATTTCAGCATGTCTGCCCATGGATCACCCTCTTTCAATGTATTCTCATGTCAAAATGCTTTTAAAAGGGTACATAGCAGACCTCCAAGAAAACTTGTGACTCCTCCTTTAGATCTTAATTTTGTGTTAAAGAAGCTTACTAATCGTTGCTCCATTTGAACTAGCTAATCTGGCTGACATGAATTACTTAACATGGAAAACTGCTTTACTAATTGTTCTGACCTCTGCAGGAAGAATATCTGAGTTGCAAGATCTTATGGTGGGTCAGCCTTTTCTCCTTTTCCACAGAGAAAGGGTTTCTTAGAGAACTAATCCTTCCTTTCATCTCTTTGTGTTGTTTCCTGGACCCGAAAATGAGGGAGAAAGGATACTTCATATCTTCGATGTCCACAGACAACTCAGTTACTATTTTGACAGAACAAAAGCTTTCAGAACTTCCAATCAGTTGTTCATTTCTTATGAAGGTACAAAGGGGGACTACCTGTGTCAAAGCAGACTGTTTCTAGATGGTTGTCTCAGGCTATTATCTTTTGTTATTCCCACCACAATAATAATATTCCTGGCTGGGTAAAGGTACACTATACCAGGACCTTGGCTTCATTAATGCCTTTTTAGAAAGGGCTGGACTCTAAAGTATTCTAGAAGCACCAACTTGGTCCTCTGTACATACTTTTACAAAGCACTACAAGCTAGATTCCTTTTTCAGGTTTAAGTCAGGCTTTGCAAAGGCCATTCTCCTGAGGCTCTTGGACCCTTCCCCTTCCACCTCCCAGATAGTCTATAGCTAAGGCTGCTGTAGCAGTAATCAATATGATGAACACAGTAAAGTTATATAAGTAAACTTATCATGTCAGTAGATATTCAAATGATCACTGCTGCTGTAGCCACTCCCTCCCTCCATCCCCCTTTTTTTTGAGTTTTTTTTTTTTTTTTTATGGCAGGGTGTGGACATGTTTTTGCTTTTCAGCAGTAAAAGTGCTGACAGTTTGGGCATTTGGAAGGTGCCTTGAAGCTTTGGAAGCTGGCTGGTTGTTATATCCTATGCAGAACATAACCCATATAGCTTCAATTACTGCAGCAGTGATCATTCAACCATCTACTGTTAATGTAAGTTTACTTACACAACCGCGCTTTAACAGCTGGCATTAATAAACTGGGATGTACTTTACTCGCTTTGAATATATCAGACTGTGGAAAATGGATTACATTAAAATTTTGGCTTTTTATTGTTTTTGTGTGATGTCATATGTAGGTTTCATCCCATACAGTGACTTACTTTGAAACAAGGGTACTACACACAGGTAGGAGACTGAGAGTCATCAGTGATTTAGAGCCATCACTTGAAAACAAGCCTTCATTTGGTGTGGGATACTTGTCATTAGACTCCAGAGTGATAAACTCTCATCACCAATCTCTTAGCTGGCCTTCCTTTTTTTTTTTTTGCTAAACCTGTCATAGGGTATAAGAACAGAAGCTTAATTTGCAGTCTGTGAAGACCATCTAGGATCCTCCAGAGTGCAGTGAGTGTGGTCCCCCCTCCAGAGATGAATGCCATATCAAGCAATTAGATTTAAGTGCTGCTCTTCTGGCATTACGTTCCTTGGAGATAAAGGTGCTTGCATGGTTTCTCTTCATCCATTCAGGCAGCCAGTCCTTTATGTGTTGCCTAAGCAAGCAAGAAGGAACAAGGTACCATCACCAGTCCAGAGAGATGCTCTTTTGGCAGTAGGCAATAGACAATGGGCATCACTATCAACAGTTTAGATACACATGGAAGTGAATAAGCTAGCAGGTGGTACAAGCTGCTCCTCTAGCCCTTTCTTAGAGCTGCAGATTCAGGAGTCCTACCAGGTCAGAGTCTTGTGGATATGGGGCAATAGAGACTGATCTGTTTGATATTCAGGAGAAGAAAGTCTTCCTCCTATTCTATTTAGTGCAGCAGGACAAGAGTAGAGATAGTGGGGGACAGGTTCTCCTTCACAACAGGCAGAAGATTCTTGTACATATTTCCACTAATCCAGATATTAGAAATTCCAGAGAGGAAGGACCAAACCTAATTTTCATTATCGCTTAGGGTGTCTGAAGGGCATGATTTCAAGATGTCTTTAGTTCTTGAGATATAGGAAACCCCTGTGGTCCAAGCCAAAGCTGCCACTCATGGTGATAGCTGTACACCATCTCAGGACTGCACTTCTGATCTCAGTGGTTTGCCTGGCTGTGCATTTAGTTGTTGTGGTTTTGTATACCTCAATGTGCTAACTTTTTCACTTTGGTAGAGCAGAACCTTGTAGTTTTCCTACTAGTCCCTTTACAAGTAACCATGACTTCTCAGACACCTGCATAACTTGCTCCTCAATTATTTTGTGGTGCTTGTGTCAACTACCTCTGCACAAAACAACCTTGTGGAGGGCTAGCTTGTGGTCCAGCACCAGCTGTTCAAACAGTTCCTGAGTGCTGCAGATTTGTCCTCCTTTGAACAACCTCATTTCTCTCTGGAAATTGAACTTCATGGTCGATAAGCTTGCCCATCTACTGTTTAGGCCTGCTGTGGGTTGTCAGCATTTAACTCCATGTGTGGGACATACTTTTCATGATGTCTGTTACCTCTGCCTATAGAATCCTGGAGCTCCTGGCCCATTTGTATAGGGAACTACATCTTTTATTTCACATAAACTGGCCATTAGATAAACCCGGATTTCATTCCAACGATTGCTTCTGAGTTATCCCTGAACCAGTCTTTCTGTCTCTGTTTTATTTCTAGAGGCAGGAGCCAAGAAAGTTTGGACTCTTTACACCTTGGATGTGCACTGGCAGCTCAGGTGTTAATGAAATGGCTGTATACATTTAGGAAGACTAAACAGTTATTCATTTTCATTGATTTGGGAAGGCATGTGCTTGCAGATGTTCATCATTTTCACTGCTGAAGTAATATTTTGGTTATATGGGTTGCATTCTGCCTAAAATGCCACAACTAGCCAGCTTCACAAAACTCTGGCTGCTCCCACACCTACACTCTGACTGCTGATTGGTCAGCTCCTTGGCGGGAAATCAGACGTCAGAAGGCAGAAATCTTCAGTTCTTTCTTGCAATCTCAAGAAGCAGCAGCTTCAATGCTTCATAGGAGCAGCTTTCATCTTCAAGCATCATTTCTGGCAGATAAGCTCCCACAGGGAAACTCATTCACACAGGTAATATTGCCGTTTTAAGAAAATAATTATATTTTTTTATTTTTTGACTAAAAACGATATATCCCCCTTTAAGAAACATGGTATTTTTTTCACAATATTGGAAGTTTACTGTCAGGGACCACTATTTTTAGCTTAGGGCTTATGGCTTATTTTGTGTTTGGAGGCATTTTTTGGTATTAAATATGTACTGCTTGTGCAAAATTTGGTTTGTGTAAATTTAAATATCAGGAAGTGTATTTTATGAACAGGAAATATTTGGTAATGTTTTAATGCTTGTATACAGTTCATGACAACATCCCTGGCTGTATATAGTTTGTCAGTGCACTTTTGGGAAAGTGCTTTCTTTCTGACCATATTTTTTGTGGTCTACTTATATTTTTACAGCAAAGGGGGACTATGTGGGGAGGTGTAATTTTGTGTGCTTTGCTTGTGAATGCTTGCCTGACAACTTAACCTTCTGACTAAGTTCTTCTAGCAGCGCTTACTAACATTTAGGCTTCTTCTTTGGTTGTAGCATGGATACTTACACTAGTTCTGCTGGCTTTTCGATTGCTGTATCTAAAAACAAAACAAAAAACACAGTAGAGAGCCCTTGCCACCACTGTGGGCACCAGTGGTGCCTTATCTGTTGTTGAGTGGACCTGTAGTGGCCATCCATTGTTCCTCAGACCACTCACTTCTCCAGTTTCCTCTAATGTAGTCCTTTCAGCCACATCCTCTACAACTGTTCCAGAGTCTGATACAGGTATGGGAGGACCAACTTCTTTGGGTATGGGAGAGACTCTTGGAGACATTTTTCAGGGTAGATGGGGAAAGACAACTCTTAATGGAGTTAATGTCCATGTCCTAGTTGGTCTTCTTTCAGGGTGTTACCTGCAAAGAAGAAACAAAAGGTTAGACATTGCTTATCCAAAGGCATGATGTCTGTTCGTAAAGATGATTTTCCTACTTTAGCCAGGCAATTATTACAAGCTTTTTTAACACCTTTATTGAATTATTACTTGTGACATAGTCATATTTACATTTATATAAAAGTAATCAAACTATATTAACAAGTTTATGTTTACAAACATTATACTTCACGTATATTGCTATAGATCATATAACCTAAGCAACATTACATAACATATTAAATTCCTGCTCCTTTTTTAAACAAGAAACATTTTTATTAAACTATCACTTACGACATAGGCAATCATACATTTATATAAATTAAAACAAACCACACCGACACTATCCTAGTTGCAAACATTTAATATCACAAGCCATACTGACACTCTCCTATTTGCAAACATTATACATCACTTATAATCTACCCAATCATTTTCAGTCAAACATTACATACCTCATTTAAGTCCTGCTTCTTATAAACCTCATTCCTCCCCGTATGTATTGTTCCCACAATTTCCATTTTTTCCTATGTAGTTTGATCTTACACTTTTCTAAAGATCTCAGGTTTTCTAAAGATCTAAATTCCAGTTCTTTTATCTATGTTACTATATTCACAACTTCTAGTGTAGTTGGTTTAGATTTTGATTTCAAATTTCTAGTAACTGCTTTTTAGGCAGCTACCATAATTAGACACAGCAAGGCCTTACTATGTCTAGGGAATTCCAGTTCTGTATTATAGCTCAGAAAAATCATCTCCCACGTCACACCAATCTGCCCACCCAGCACCTCTGACAATATGCTCTACCTGTGTATAAGACTTGTTGTTTGTCTTTTGGCTTTTCCCGGTAAGGGGTCGCCACAGTGGAACTCAGGTCCACTAATGATTGGCAGTAGATTTTTACGAAACGCCGAGGTGCCAGCTCGACACCCAGCCTTCAATGAAGGCACGCCCATTTGCACACGCATGTCTTTCGAACACTACCCAACCGCGGGGAGGACATGCAGACTCCACACAGAAGGCACTCCCAAGCCCAGCTGAGCATCCAACAGGAGAACCTCTTGCTGTGAGGTAACAACGCTACCGCCATACCACTGTGGCATTCGACCTGTGTATAAGACTAATGGGACTAAAAATATTTTAAAACTGCTTCTATCTTACTATCCATATCCATATCCATATAACAAGTCTTCCATCATCTCAATTTTTGTATTGTCTTTTGTTTAATTTCTTCCCATGTATCCTTAACTGCCATACCAGGACCATTTTAATCCATACTCCTAAATACTTCATTCTATCACGTCCCCATAAATATGGATATTGCTGAACCAACTCATATGTGGGTACATAATTTATCACCATTCCCCTTGTTTTAGCTTCATTAATTTTCTATCCAGAAAAGATTTGAAACTGTCTAAAAATGTTCCACAACACTGTAATGTCTCTTTCTGGTTTTGTCAGGTTTAAAATTATATCATCTGCAAAAAGAGTCAGCTTTTCTTGACTACCATACCAATTACACCCTTGAATTTTTGAGTCCCTTATTTTCTTTGCCAATGGTTCTGAATATAATGCAAATAACAAAGCAGAAATTATCAGAGAGGACCCCACCTACTTTAATTTTCATCTCTGAACCCTCATTTGTCCTCCTAATCAACCTTATAATTTTTTCAGGAAATGCAAATGCTTCCATTGTCTTGCTCATAAGGTACCAGCTTACTCAGTCAAATGCTTTCTCTGCATCAAGACCCACCAACAAAATGGTATTTTCTGACATTCTGCTTACATCTGGATCATCAATGTTCTGTTAATGTTGTCAAATGTTTCCCTCCCCTCCACAAAACCACACTGATCCATGGCTATCAATTTTGGCATTACTTTTGCCATTCTTTCACCCATTATAGACATGAATACTTTATAATCATGGTTTAGTATTGAAAAGAGCCTGTATGAAGCTGGCTCTGATGGATCTTTAACCTCTTTAGGTATTACAGCTACCACTGATTTCTTCCAGGATGTTTACCTCTCCTCACCTTAAAATACTGTAGCTTTCAAACTTCACAGGAATACCATCTGTTCCTGGGGACTTTCCTTGTAGATTGGTTATACATCACAAATTTTATCTCATCTCCTCTTATTCTAACTGTTAATAATTGAACCTCATCTACATCTAACCTTGGCATATTTAATTCTTCCATAAACATTCCCATTTGGATCTTTTCTTGATTTCCACATTTCTCTGCTTTATACAGACTTTCATAGAATTTCTGAAATATTTCTAATACCTCTACAGGATCTCTTGTTACCTTCCTTGTTATAGGCTCCCTAAGCTTGGCAACAGCCCTTTCTACTTTCTGTTGCCTGAGTCGTTGTGCTAAAAGCTTTTGTGCTCTATTGTTATTATCAAAAAACAGTTGTTTAACAGCAACTTTTCTAAACTCGTGTATATTATCAAGGAAATTCCTTATGTTCTGCTCAGCATTCTGCAGTTGATCCTCTTCTTGTTCTGAGAGATTCTCCCTATTCTGCAATACTTTAACATTTGTCAGTCCCCCTAAATAATTCAATAGCTCCTGAATAATCTCCACTACCCAGTCCTTAAATTCCTCTCTTTTCAACAGATAGGTGGGAAAGCACCCGCACCTCATTTTTATTTCATTACTGTTTTTTTTATTTTAATTGTTATTGATGCATTATCTGAAATAGTTATTGGGTGCATATCCAGACTTTCAATTAAATGCACATGTTTCTGTGAAATGTAAATTCTGCCTAGCCTAGCCTAGCCCAGTTTTTATATCTTGGGGAATAATATGTAAAGTTACTCCGAACTCCTATTACTGAATTCACATCTTCCATGCCAAATATTTTCATAAATTTCTTCAAAAATCTACCTTCCTTTGTTATACTTTACCTTCTGTGTCCCCAACACATCTTCATGGCTGCAAATCCAATTCCTTCCCCCACCTTCACTGCTGAAAGTTGAAAACTGATTATTTTTTCCCTAATTTTCTTAAGCTTCATTATAGCAGTTTTAGGTGGACTATACATACAGTACATGCCAGTGTAATGCTCCTCATTCTCTGCTGGCCACAGACAGACTCCCAAGATTAGATTGTTATCACAACCTCAGGGTTTCTTCCAATTTTTCATACCCTGTAGTCATGATTTATAAGTATTTTTTGGCTACTTATTTCCGACTGCTTTTTCTCACCGAAAAGCGAGTTTCTGTAATTAAATAAGCTCTGCAAAGTTGATTTACTGCATTATTGCTTGTTTTCCTGAACTTTTTTGCACTTTAAAGTTTGTTTTTGCTTAATTTAACTGGTAGGCTACACACTCAAGTGCGCTAGCCGATTTAAAGCATTTACTGTTGTTACTGTATCTATTTTCTGCTACTTTGTAAAAAAAAACAAACCCCCCCCCCAAAAATATCATTGTTTCCCGCCTTTACTGAACTAGAATAGTCCAGTCTTCAGGTATTGCTGATCTCTGGTCTGTGTCATAGTTCCTGTGTTGCCCATATCCTTGTTTGGATAGGAGGAAGCTTCTTTGTTCACCAGTGGGAGTGGGGAGCTCTGAGCAGCCTATCAGTCCTTAAAGGAGTGGTTCCAGCCCAGTAACTTGTAGCTTATTGGCTGTTTTGGGCCATTTCCTGGCTCTTTCTAACCCTCTGCTATAAAGCCCGCTTTAGCGCTTGTATTTGACTCAGCACAGCTCCTCGTGGTGTCCTGCAGAGTTCTACAAGCAGCAGCGAGTGGAAGAGTGACTTTCCATTGATTTATAAGTATTTATTTGACTACTTATTTCCGACTGCTTTTTCTCGCCGAAAAGCAAGTTTCTGTAACTAAATAAGCTCTGCAAAGTTGATTTACTGCATTATTGCTTGTTTTTCCGAACTTTTTTGCACTTTAAAGTTTGTTTTTGCTTAATTTAACTGGTAGGCTACACACTCAAGTGTGCTAGCCGATTTAAAGCATTTACTGTAGTTACTGTATCTATTTTCTGCTACTTTGTAAAAAAAAACAAAAAAATATCCTTGTTTCCCGCCTTTACTGAACTAGAATAGTCCAGTCTTCAGGTATTGCTGATCTCGGGGCTGTGTCATAGTTCCTGTGTTGCCCATATCCTTGTTTGGATAGGTGGAAGCTTCTTTGTTCACCAGTGGGAGTGGGGAGCTCTGAGCAGCCTATCTGTCCTTAAAGGAGTGGTTCCAGCCTAGTAACTTGTAGCTTATTGGCTGTTTTGGGCCATTTCCTAGCTCTTTCTAACCCCCTGCTATAAAGCCCGCTTTAGCGCGAATTTGTGCATAGCGCAGCATCGGGCAGCGCCGCTTAATCAGGTTTAAACTATTCCCAGCTCCACAAAGTCTGCTCTTCATTTTGTCCCTTAGAACTGCTCTAACTCTCAAGCTAAGCATTCTATTCTCAATCTAAAACCCCCCGCACTTGCTCCTATAGGCATTTTGTATAAGTTAAGCACTTTTTAACTAAAAAAGCACTTCATCCTCCTAAAATCCCCTTGAGTACCCTATCCCCTATAAGTCCTTTCTGATTCAGTTTCATAGCAGTTCCTTATACTATTCTGGCATGTCGAAGGGACAGTTGCTGGCTTCCTCTCAAATTCAGCTGGTGAATCTGGGAATCTTGAAGCAATGTTACAACTGCCTCAAGTACACAGACAACCCACTCCTCCTCCCAGCAAATACAAATATATGTGAGAGATGCAACCATATAGCCAAACTGGAGACTGAGCTCTCTCGACTCAGTACTGGCATAACCAGTCAGCAGGAGAAGGAAACCACACACTCCACAAATCCAGTCTCACATAGACCTACCACAACTGCAAACCAAACACATAAACACACAAAAACATACTCGGAGGCTCTAAATAAAAATCTACCAAAGCAACAGAGACCTCCAAAGCAGACATCCAAGCAACCACTTCCTCAAAACAAAACACATGCAACACATAATTCACAAAGTCAGTGTGCCAAACAGTCACAGCCCTTAAGGCTAAACAACATACCTGACACACTTGTAATAGGTGACTCTATAGTCAGACACACTGACATCCCGCTCACCAGGCTGAACAAGGAAAAGGTCACAGTAAGCTGCCTGTCGTGCGCTAGAATCCGCCACATAACACAAGCACTCAGGTCACTCCAAAGCAGGTACAAATATGACTCAGTCATTGTCCATGCTGGTGTGAATGACTTGAGATGTACCTCCCTGGACTACATGAAAAGAGACATAGAGGAGCTCTCTGATTATGTAGCCCAGGCCGGTATGACCCTGACCTTGAGCAGCATCTTACCCTCACCAAGAATGATGCCACAGTACAAAGACAAAATGATCAATTTTAACAATTGGCTTAAGTATTGGTGTCATTCTAAGGGGATCCAATGCCTGTCTGCTTGGGATGACAATGACATGCTCGACAAGCCACGCTGCTTTGCAAGGGACGGCTTGCACCTGTCACCCCTGGGCTTTCGGATTTTGGCAAAGGCTCTTGCCACCCCAATAGTGCCTTTTTTAGGCAAGGCTCAAAAGACAAACCCACCTCCCTAAAAAACACAAGTAAAAAGAAACTAAGGGTAATGCTGCTCAACGCCAGAAGTCTAAACCTCAAGATGCATGCTCTCGAAGCCCTCCTCAGTATGGAGAACATCAATGTCTGTGCAGTGACAGAAACCTGGTTCAAGGCTCCAGAGAGCACCCTAACACTAACAGGTTATACCTCATATCATGCTTTTCGGCCCCAGAACTTGGACCAAACCACAAAAGGAGGGGGAGTATCCATATTCATCAAGGATACCCACACTTCCAGGTTAGTGGCAATGCACGAAGCATCGGAGACCATCCATGTGCAACTAACAGTGGGCAAAACCGCCCTCCAGTTTGTAGCATGCTATAGACCACCCTCTCAAACTCAGGAACTCCACTCGGCCTTCCTAAAGACACTGGAGAATATGAAGGTCTCTCCAAACACCATCATATTGGGGGACTTCAACTACCCAAACATAGACTGGGAGCATTACTCAAGCCCTAAGGTTCCTAGAATTCATAAACTCAAATGCTATGGAACAACTAGTCACCTCTCCCACAAAAGGGGAAAACATATTAGATCTGATCATCCCAAACATGGGGACACAATGCTCCATACCTGAAGTATACCCCTCTTTGGTAAGATCGGACCATAAATTAATCTCCCTGGAAATCCACATCCCGCCCCCACCTCCAGCACAGAAGACCACAGTGAAGAACTTCTCAAAAGCTTACTTCACACTTCTTAAGACCGAAGTGGAATCCTTCAAGGCCCCAGAGCCAGTGGAAACCACAGCCCACTCTGCTGAATCCTTTATAAATGCATTCTATGGACACCTACAGGAATGCATGGATCATGCAATCCCAAATAAAACCAAGACCCATTCCCCCAGAGGGAGGCGTCCTGTCTGGTGGACCCCAGCCATTAATAAGCTATACAACAGAAGGAGGAAGCTACTACATGATGGAGCAAAATCCCTAAAAGGGAAGGCATCTCTGATCAGTACTAGCAAAAAACTATGATCACTCATAAAATCATCCAAGGCCAACTTTGAGAGAAAAATTACACAAGACACTAAAGATAATCACAAGGCTTTCTTTAGTTACGTTAGAAACCTGAGTGGAAACTCCCAGATATGCTCAGAGTTAGTCCAAAATGACAAAAAATACACTGAGCCCACAAACATTGCCAACATACTAGCAGACAGGTTCAGTGCAAATTTTTCTCCCCCCTCCCCCCCAAAGGGACAAATATTTATCCCAGCAGAGTGTTGCCTCCCTGACATCTCAAATGTCCCAGGTGAGAGCCGCCCTCTCCAAAGCTAAAAACACAGCATCAATGGGACCAGACGGTGTCCCAGGTTGTGTGCTACATGGACTCCAAGAAGAGCTAAACCCACACATAAGGCAGCTGTTTAATCTCAGCCTTACTACAGGATATGTACCCAAAGAATGGCGTACAGCAACAATGGTCCCACTCCACAAAGGAGGTGCTTCTATGGACCCTGGAAACTACCACCCCATAAGCTTGATGAGCCTGGTCTGCAAAGCTATGGAGAGGATCATTACGGAACTCATAAACAAAGACATTGGGGACCTACAGACACTGGATCCTACCCAATTCGGCCTTGTTAAGGGCAGATCCTGCCTCTTGAACCTGGTCGACTTCTTTGAAACAGTCACCAAGGCCATTGACGAGGGTAAGGCAGTTCACACAGCCTACCTTGACCTTGCAAAAGCCTTCGACACAATACCCCACTCGGGCATCATAGACAAGCTCTCCAGCTTAAATATAACCCCCTATGTCATAAGATGGGTTGCAAACTGGCTCAAGGACAGAACCCACAAGGTCAGAACTGCTGGAGCCATGTTAGACTCTAAACCAGTCACAAGTGGCGTCCCACAGGGCTTGGTCCTGGGACCTCTCTTGTTCGGTATTTATTTTTCTGAGGTACAGGCTAACATGGGAGGATTGTGGCTGACCAAGTTCACAGATGACTGCAAACTGGGCGCCATAATTGATTCTCCAGCGGACACAAGCATCCTTCAAAAGGGTCTCATA
Organism: Protopterus annectens; assembly: GCF_019279795.1. NCBI lineage: Eukaryota > Metazoa > Chordata > Ceratodontiformes > Protopteridae > Protopterus > Protopterus annectens. Next base: position 1,041,085,952 of record NC_056741.1, read on the forward strand.
GAAACGGAAAACTGGTGTCAGAGCCATGGCCTTAAACTAAATGCCAAAAAGTGTATAGTCATACCCTTTGGGAAAAACAAAGTGCCCACAAATTACCACATAGGTGGTAATCCATTAAGTACGGAAGAAGTAATTAGGGACCTAGGGACCCAAGTTGACAGTAACCTCTCGTTTGACACTCACATTGCCAAAGTGGTTAGAAAGACCTTCTATATTGCCCACCTTATCATGAAGGGATTCACATCTAGATTGGGAGAGGTCATTGTGCCCCTTTACTCTTCCCTCATCAGGCCCATAATTGAGTACAATGCCCCATTTGGGATGTACCTTACCCGACACCTGCAGCAATTGGAAAGACCCCAAAAGTACCTCATCAAGAGGATCAAGGGACTCAAACATATGCCATATGCTGCCCGGCTAAAGAAACTCCAGCTCTGTTCAGTAGCATACCGCCTACTTAGAGGCGATTTATGCCTGATGTACAAGGCCATGTCCAACCCGGAATTAATGGACATGCTCCACCTCAGAAAATCCAAATCCACCAGAGCTACGCGAGCGAGAGATTTGAACCTCAGCACAGAAATAAATAGGACATGCTGGAGGGACAGATTCATAACCCAGAGGCTCCCTTCACTCTGGAATAAAATCACAGTCCATGTTAGGCAGAGGTCCTCACTGACTCTCTTCAAGAGAAATCTTGACGAGCGGATGGGAGATTGTAAGTTTACCCTGGGAGTCACTTCTGTGTCACTGCTAGACAGAGGTACAGTAAACTAAACCTTAAAATGGGCACAGTATACTCATTCCAAGGGGTGGCTAAAGCCAAACACACTCTGGCTAGGCTTATAAATGCCCTAGGGCAGATAGCCTAGTATGAACCTATGAACCTATGAACCATATTCAAAGCAGCCCTCTGCATTTGGAGTTCCTGCATCCAAAAGGTAGGGGAAGTCTCCCTAGTAAAAGACTTTGTTTCTGCTCTTTCTGACAGAGGAGCAGGAAGTGAACTACAGGTCACAGCTTTCCTTCCATCTCACCTATGACATGAACACATGCTGTACCAGTTTTGAGGGACCTCTTCAAGTGGCAGTCTGAAGAAGCCCCTGCATTAGAGAAACCATGCTTGAACATTCTGGGCCTTGGGGTCCAATACCAGTGGATTTTTGATTTTCCTAAAACATCATCACTGGAATCAGACCGCTGACCTCTTGCCACTTAAAGAACTGAGCACTTTTACATGGTGCAAGATAGTGATAAGTTTTTAGATAAGTATCCCATTTCAGATCCAGATACTGTGTCCATGGAAATTGCTACAAGAGCCAGACTGGTTCTAAGATGTAATATTCTTTCCAGTTACAGGAAAAGCAGACTGCTTAACTAATTTGGGGAAAATGTATACACTATAGCACCCCTCATCTTCAGGTTCTTGAACTATCAGGTCCACATTCTGAGGTATCAGGAACATATCAATTTTGGACCCTCTCTATTTGGCATATATTTCTCAGACATTCAGGCCAGCACTTCTGGCCTATAGTTAACTAAATTTGCAGATGATTGTAAATTGCGTGTTGTTATTCGATCTTCAACTGACTCACAATTGCTTCAGCATAGATTAGACCATGTTAACAACTGGTTCAAGGACAGCGATATCAAATTAAATGTAAAAAATGTAGCATAGTTCATTGTTAGAAAAATATGTATTAATGTATATGTTTAGTGCTTATTAAAAGCTAAAAGGGTTAACACATTTCATTCTATTTTATGTACAGCTTAATTTTGTATGAGATTATAAGATGCTTTTCAAACTGCAGTATGCTTTCTGAAATTGCAAGATGCTCTCTGACCTAGTATTTGCTAGCACAGCAAAATTCATGTTTATGCCTTTTGGAAATGTACTGGGAAGCAGGTGATTATCTGCTAGGTCAGGAAAATGAATGAATAGTGAATGAATAAAACAATACTGTTTTCTATAATGTGATTGAATATGAACAATCAGCCCTGTCTGTGTTATGAGAACATGCACAGCTGCAGAAAAGAAGAGATACATCAGACAAAAGACTGTTTGAAGAATGAACTGTGATCTGTACTTGCTTTGTGCTCGAATTAGCCATAGTACCTTGAATGGTAATATTGCATAGCAAAAGCTGTATTTGACTGGTGGTCGTCAAGGCCACCTTGTTTTTCTCAGGAAGTTTTTTTTGTAAACTTGACATGCCAGCAGAAAATCATGGGCAAACAGCTGCTGAGAAACAATATTGAAAGAACTTGTGATTTATTACGTCAGCTTAGTAGGCAATACCTTGTAAGAAATGTATAAAGACAATCTCACTTCCTGATTCTAGTTAGACAAACTCTGTATTAGCACGTTTTTGTCTCCTTGCTGCAAGATTAAAGTGCCTTAACCTGAACCTGCCATGTGTTGATCATTTTGAAGTTATTTTTCCTTTGACAGATTGGTCCTTCAGACCGGAACTCTCTCTTCGCCTCAGGTCAGATGGGCCAGGTGGCATGAAACCGTACGGGGAAGAGACCACATCGGTTCTTCTGCTTTGAAAGACCTCTGACTGAATTGTCGTTCAAAAGAGGCCAGCCACTTTTCTGATCTGCGACTGGAGGACGAGTCGGTATACGAGCCAGAGAGGATCAATCACGGAGGCTCAGGTAAGGTGAAATTTACCTTTTTTCTGTTTTAGATCAGGGACTTGATTGAAAATATCTGTCAGGAGATTTGTATTGCACAAGTCAGGGACAGAAAGATTGCAGTCTTGTCATAGATCAGGGAAACAGAATAGGTAAGACAGTTATTCTAGATAAACTGTGAAATAGAAAATCGTGGTACCACTTGAGAATAAGAAGGGTTACGTAACATTTTTAACAGTCAGAACAATATGGGAAATAAGTGCACAAAAAGTTCCCGAAACCCACCGCTAACCGAAGATGCAAAATATATGCAATCACAGCGTGCCGACAATATTAGATATTATACAAAATGGGTTAATAAATATGAATTTGATAGCAAATTAGAAAAATCCTCGCTTATTAAACTTGTCAAACAGCTTAAAGCTGACGCAAAAGGTCAGGTAAAAAAGCAACGCCAATTGGGAGTTCCTCAGGCACACAGGTGGATTGAGGAAGCAAACCGTAGGGAACAAAAAAGTAATAATTCAAAAGCTATGTTTCTAGATAAAGAAGACAATAATTTAGTAATGGCATCAGCCCCTCCACCCCCTCCACTTCCTGCACCAGAATATGAAGTGAGTGGACAAGCTGGTCCACCTTCGCTATACCCGTCTGTCACCGCAAGGCCAGGACCATATGTTAGATATCCCATCGAGACCAGGTCTTGAACACGTAACTTAAGAGGGGATATTGAGTTATATGAAATAAATAAAAATTCATGAGCTATGAGTGAAGAAGAGATATGTCCACTCATAGAAGTACCAAATCCACAGGCAGGACAGGACCCAACTCTTCTAGTATATAGACCGTGGACACCGGAAGACATCCGGAAAGCCACAGAGGGAATTCCCCATCCGAAAGTTAATTTTAGAAAATTCTTAGAAGACTTACAGGGCATGAGGTTAAGTTATCATTTAAATGGAGAAGAAGTAGAAAAAGTAGTCAGACAGATCGTAGGTCCAGATTGGCACATGATCAGTGGCAACTGGAATCCCGGTGACGCAGAACATAAGCCACTCCCACATAGCAACGCAGAATTAGAGTGAAAGGTCTAACAGACCGAATCTCTGAGAAATGGAAGCCTAGGGCAGACTGGACTTGCATTAATCAATGCATCCAACAGGAAGGTGAAACTGTTGACAGATATTATGCTAGATTATTAGAGTGTTTTAATAACCATTGTGGAATGCAGGTACCTGAAGATCAAACACATGATTCCCCATATGAGCAACAATTAAAGAATGCATTTTTGAAAGGCAGTATTTTGCCAATAAACAGCTTTATTACAAAGCACATGGTAGACCATCGTACAAGTAGATTACAGTCACTACTTGAATATGCTAGGCATGCCGAAAGGCATTTTAACAGTAAAAAGAAAAAGAAAGCCCAAGTATTTGCTGTAGAAGACAGAGCAGAAGTTTATGTAGTACAGTCTGGAAAAAAGGGCAAGAAAAATGCCCAGGGAAACAAACAATCTGATAAACGATCAGAAGAGTTTGAGGAAAGAAAGAAAAGGGGTGAATGTTTTAATTGCGGGAAAAGGGGACATTTAGCAAAGGATTACAAGCAAAACAAGAAGGTAGCCATGGAAGATAAGGAGGATGAGGACTGACTATATGATAGTCAAGAATCACTAGAAGGGAATAGCCAAGAAAAGACAAATGCAAATGTGATAGAGGGAGTAGAGAATGTGATAGAAGAAATAGAGGAAGTACAAGAAATCACAGATGGTGAAGAAAGTGAAATTTTAGACTTGGCATTATTGAGCCTAGAGCTCTATTTAGCAGACACAAAACCGGAAGTTACACTTCTGGTAGAGGGGAGGGAAGTTAAATTCCTGTGTGACTCAGGGGCTTCACGGACCCTGATACATCCTTCCAAACTACCAGAAAATTCAGAATCACTTGATTACATATTAGTGAAAGCAGTTAATGGACAGCTGTATCGGGAGCCACTCTCCCACAACATAGCAATAACTGACCCTGTTTCAGGGATGACCCAGAAAAGCAAAATTGTCGTTTCTGCAAAATGCCCAGTAAACCTTTTGGGCAGAGATCTGATGCAGATATTTGGCATAGCAGTAGTACCAACTATGCAGGGTATAGAAGCACAGCGACAAATGGATACTTTTGTGGTGCGACCGGAGGGTGAAACATTTTATTGGTACAGCCAGGACTTAGTTATGACTGGTCCAGGGGCAGTAACCGAAGAACTGATGAACGTAGCCATCAGTAAATCCCCCTCCCTTGACACTGATAAACAGCATTTGTTGCACTGTACTCTGTATTATTGTAGCACACCAGGACCTGATAAGGAATATGAGCAAGAACTGTTTAAAAACCATGCAAACAGATTAGTATTACGTAATCTGTACTGGGACACAGAAGGGAACAGTGTAGTCAGCTGTTCATTGCCCCAGGAATTCTTTGCACTCTATAAATCTAATCGATTACCACATGTTAGTTTAACAAAAGACAAGAATGTGAAATGGGCAGATCTTGGAGAAAAAGTCACAAAGTGGGAAAAACAGAGTTAGAATTGTCAGAACAGGGAATACAAAAACAGAAGTTAAATTGGATAATGCAGACACACCCAGCTGTATACTTGCAGTCTAGCGAGGACAGCTGATTAGCACTCTTACTAGAAGAGGAAGAAAAAGCTTTACAGAGTATACCAGAAACTCTCTGGTCAACAGGGAAATCAGATGTAGGATTAATCCGTACAGCAGGACCAGTTACTATTACGCCAAAATCAGCATTTAGACCTCAAAAGAGACAGTATCCCTTAAGAAAGGATGCAGAAGTAGGAATCAAACCTATAACAGCCGCCTTACTTAAGGAAGAAGTACTGATAGAATCTCCCAATTCGCCATGTAATACACCCTTATTTCCTGTTTGGAAAGCAAACGGGGAATGGCGTATGGTCCAAGACTTACAAGCTGTAAATGATGCAGTAATACCTAGAGCACCTACGGTGCCAGATCCACACACCCTACTGAATGATTTGAAGTCTCAACAGAAGTATTTTTCTGTGGTAGATATTAGCAATGCGTTTTTCTCGATACGATACACCCTGACAGTCAACATTGGTTTGCATTCACATTTCAGGGAAAAAGGTATACATACACATGACTACCACAGGGGTATTGTGAAAGCCCAACAATATTTGCACAAGAGATGGCAAGCAACTTGGCAGGATTTAGCCCACCAAGAGGCAGCCAAATTTTACTTTATGTAGACGACATCCTGCTGGCAGCCCCCACCCAGCAAGAATGTAGAGAAGATACCATAGCATTACTACAATTTTTAGCCACACAAGGACATAAAGTAAACAAAAACAAATTGCAGCTTTGGAGAAAGCAGGTCAAATACCTGGGATATGTTATATCCAAAGAAGGTAGAACATTAGATGAGGATAGAAAAATAGCAATTTTGCAAGCGCCCAAACCTACTACCAAGCAGGAAATGATGTCCTTCCTGGGCACGACTAATTTCTGTTGGAGTTGGATTCCAAACTATGCCTTGGAGTCTGCTCCACTGACCAACTTGATATACAAGAAGCCTATGGCAGCACAAGATTTATTACAATGGACACCAGAAGCAGAATCAGCTTTCTGCAAATTGAAACAACTGATAGCATCCTCATTAGTCTTAGGATTACCGAACTATCATAAACGTTTTTTCCAAACTGTAGACTGTAAACAAGGTTACATGACATCAGTGTTAACACAGCAGCATGGGGATAAACAATGCCCCATAGCTTATTATTCATCACAGCTGGACCCAGTGGTGCGATCCCTGCCCCACTGTGTACAAGCAGTAGTTGCAGCTGCAATGGCAGCACAGGCTTCGGCCTCAGTAGTGTTGTTCCACCCTCTCACATTGAGAGTGCATCATGCAGTCGCAATTATTTTACTGCAAGAAAAAGTAGCATATCTTTCTCCTGCTAGACATCTTTCCTGTATGACTATACTCCTGAGCCAACCTCATATGACAATTGAACGATGTACAACTTTAAACCCGTCTACCTTGCTCCCGACCCCTGCGGATGGCACACCACACAGCTGGCTGCAGGAAATTGAGCAAAAGACACTGCCTAGAAAAGATCTAACAGATGTTCCCTTGGATGATGCTGAGGTGACATATTATGTGGACGGCTCATGCAGAAGGGGTCCTACAGGACAGAATCTACTAGGGTATGCAGTAGTTTCTGATACTGAGATTTTAGAAGCAAAGTCTTTACCACACAACTTATCTGCACAAGCAGCAGAATTGATTGCTTTGACAAGGGCATGTACCTTGGCAAAGGGTAAATGTGTGAACATTTTTACTGACAGCCAGTATGCTTTTTCTACTGTACATGTTTTTGTGCAGCAGTGGAAAAATAGAGGAATGATAACATCTACTGGTAAACCGATTAATCATGCGCAATTTATTTTAGATTTGTTAGAATCTATTCAGTTACCTCAGAAAGTAGCTATTTGTAAATGCGTAGCTCATACCAAGCAACAGGATGGGATTTCAAAAGGTAATGCGAGAGCTGATATAGCTGCAAAACAGGCAGCTTCAGCTTCAGAAGTATTTCTTTAGAGTGAGGAATTACAACCTTCTGAGATTTTAGATTTAGAAATGTTAAAAACAATGCAGACACTTACTACAAATGTAGAAAAACAGAAATGGATAAAACGAGGAGCAATTCTTGAGAAAGGGCTGTACATCTCCAAAGAAAGAAAACCAATTTTGCCGTCTAACTTGTTTAGATATGCAGCTTTGTTGAGCCATGGGCAGGGCCATGTCTCAACATGGGGGATGGTACAGTTAGTGAACTGTGTGTTCACTGCATATGGATTTACAAACTACACAAAAAATTTTTGTGCAGCATGCCATGTTTGTAACAGTCATCATGCACAATGGGCATTAAAGCCTAAGCAAGGGAGTTGCCCGACACCACCGTACCCATTCCATACTATCTGTATGGATTTCATAGAACTAAACAAATGTGAAAATAAGAAATATTGTCTTGTCATTATAGATATGTTTTCCAAATGGGTGGAAGCTTTTCCGACCAAAAATCCAGATGCAGCTACCGTTGCAAAAGTCCTTGTTAAAGAAATTATTCCTAGATTTGGCATACCGGAAAAGATCTACAGTGACAATGGCACACACTTTGTAAATCAAACCATACAACAGCTGAGCCGATATTTTGGAATTTCCTTAAAGAACCATTGTGCATACCACCCCCAATCTGCAGGATTAGTAGAGAGGCATAATGGGGTTTTGACAAACTTAGGAAATTGATTAGTGAGACACAGAAGAACTGGGTGCACTGCCTGCCTCTGGCACTGTTGAGCATGAGAACTGTTCCAAATGCAAAGGGGTTAACTCCTTTTGAAATACTGTTTGGGAGGGCATATTATATACCTCAGTGGAAACCTCTCATGCCTGCAGACCAGGAGGCTGACAGTTCACTTGCAGAATACATGAGACGTCTTCTAAATAATAAACAACTTCTGCAGTTGAATTCTGTTTCAGATAAAGAACAAACCAAACCATCGGAAGCAGCAGTAGTCCCAGGCACGTGGGTCTGGGTGAAAGTGATCAAGAAAAGAAACTGGACCACATCAAAGTGGGAAGGGCCGTACCAAGTGCTACTGTCAACACCCACTGCAGTCAAGATCGCAGATCGAGCATCCTGGATTCATCTGACACACTGTAAACTAGTTAAGAACTTTGAACTGGACAAAAAACTTGTTACTGTTACACAAGAACAAAATGACCAGATACGGAACAAGTAGAAATGCTGAACAACCTCAGAAGTATTGCATGATCATTCTGTTGGCCATACTGATAACATTAATCTTTTTATTGTGGCCTTTCCTTTTTCCAGCCACATGAGCTGAACTGAATAAACGTGAATCATTCATAGACTGGCATCTGAACTTTAACACTTACCAAGCAATTAAATATGTGTATGCTGAAACTTTTAATGTTTCTAATTGCTGGATCTGCACAGCTATACCGACAGCATACGGGAGATTATTAATGACTGCTGTCCCCCTAAGGGTCAATGAGACCTGGGAAAATTTGCTTTTTGATACTACAACTGTAAAATCACAAGACAAAATAGCATTGTACCTACCTGTTACACAAAAGGGAATTGTATGTTTTTACAAAAATGATACTGTTCAGGTAGGTTGGAGTAATTGTAATGTGACTGTTACTTACAAATGTTATACCAAAGCTAACAATGCAGGTTATATTTGTAATACAAACTATGACTCATATATTGAGTTGATTCATAAGACTATTGATGACATACAACATAATCCTGTTCTTTTAAAACAACTATCTATTATTGATAAGAAAATGTTTCATGCAGGGCAAGTGTATATTAATACTAAAGTAGAGAACTGTTATTTTGTTTGTGGGAAAAAGTCATACAAATGGTTACCTGAGAACTGGTCCGGCAGTTGTTTTTTGGGTTACCTGGTTCCGGCCATACGACACACTGCAGTTTTGCCTCAGGGAAGAATTTGAAATGTCAGAGAAGTCACCAAGAAAACCGGAAATCCAATCAGAAGGCCTGCAAATCCAGTGGGACGAACCGAAGCAGGCTGGAGAAACCATAATTCCGTAAAAAACAAAGATAAACTGACACACATGGACTTGAGTGACACTATCATATCATGGGCAGGTATAGCCCCTGCATATGGCGCAGTGAAATCCATTTGGGAGTTGAGAAAACTGTCCAAACTTCTTGAAGTAATGAGTAATGCAACTTTTTCTGCTCTCGAGTTAATGACTGATGAACTGAATGCTATGAGAACTGTGGTGCTTCAAAACCGCATGTCTCTTGACGTCACCCTAGTGGCAAAAGGTGGTATGTGCGCCTTAATAAAAGAGGAGTGCTGTTCGTATATTCCTGACAACCAGCATGAGATAAACGATCATCTTGAGGTGATTCAGCAAGTGTCGACCATGACCAAACCAGGCCCAAACCCACTGATGGGCTTTTTCCAGAATTTGTTTGGGGGGTGTGGTAGCATCCTAATGAACGTCTTGATTGCCATTTGTGTGGGATTACTCCTGTTAAGAGTGTGTGTGTGTTGTGGTATTCCCTGCATGAAAAGATTGATCAAAGATTTTATAGACATGTCAGTTTCTGAGACTTTATATCAAAGTACTGAAATTGAAGAACTGTTGAAAAATGAAACACTTTCATGAGTTTAAACTGAATGACTCTCTTAACTGCAAATTCTGAACAGAAAGAGGTTAGGAGAAGAAGCAATTGTTTATGCTTTTGAAAATAGAATAAAAAGTATTAACAGGGGGGAAATGTTAGAAAAATATGTATTAATGTATATGTTTAGTGCTTATCAGAAGCTAAAAGGGTTAACACATTTCATTCTATTTTATGTACAGCTTAATTTTGTATGAGATTATAAGATGCTTTTCAAACTGCAGTATGCTTTCTGAAATTGCAAGATGCTCTCTGACCTAGTATTTGCTAGCACAGCAAAATTCATGTTTATGCCTTTTGGAAATGTACTGGGAAGCAGGTGATTATCTGCTAGGTCAGGAAAATGAATGAATAGTGAATGAATAGAACAATACTGTTTTCTATAATGTGATTGAATATGAACAATCAGCCCTGTTCATGTTATGAGAACATGCACAGCTGCGGAAAAGGAGAGATACATCAGACAAAAGACTGCTTGAAGAAATGAACTGTGATCTGTACTTGCTTTGTGCTTGAATTAGCCATAGTACCTTGAATGGTAACATTGCATAGCAAAAGCTGTATCTGACCAGTGGTCGTCAAGGCCACCTTGTTTTTCTCAGGAAGTTTTTTCTGTAAACTTGATATGCCAGCAGAAAATCATGGACAACCAGCTGCTGAGAAACAATATTGAAAGAACTTGTGATTTATTACATCAGCTTAGTAGGCAATACCTTGTAAGAAATGTATAAAGACAATCTCACTTCCTGATTCTAGTTAGACAAACTCTGTATTAGCACGTTTTTGTCTCCTTGCTGCAAGATTAAAGTGCCTTAACCTGAACCTGCCATGTGTTGATCATTTTGAAGTTATTTTTCCTTTGACATTCATTTTGGTAAACAGTTTCTCTTACTGTATAGGAGATTCAACCCTTCAATCAGATATTGTTGTAAGGGATCTTGGTAGTCTAATTGATACTTCCTTATCGTTTGACCATAATGGCCCCACAGTAGTTCGGAAAGCCTTTTATCTGGCCCATCTAATTTCCAAAGGCATCTCTACTAGATCCAAAGAAGTCTTATTTTCCCTTTACTTATATCTTATCAGACCCGTTATTGAACATAATGCACATTTTGACATGTATTTATCTAACCATACTCACAACTTGAGGCACTTTAGAGATTCATACCTAAAAAGATCAGTGGACTCAAAAATCTTAGTTATCAGAAAAGACTGGCAGCCCTTTCTCTGTATTCAGACTCTTACAGACTCCTCCATAGAAATCTACATCTAGCCTTTCATGCCATGAAAGGTCCAGCCCTATTTGATCCCTCATTCTTTCACAGAACTAATGGTACATCAAATATTTGGTTAAAGGAACTAAACCTTCATCAGTAAATAAATAAGACATGTTAGTGTGATAGATTCATAAAATAATGTATCATTCATCTCTGGACCATACATCTGCTACATGGCAAGTGGAGTGGCACCCTTGCCACCTTCAAGGTAAACCTAGATAATTGGATGGGCAGCCTCAGATTATCTCCTGGTCTATCTTGTCTTGCCCTTCTTGAACCTAGTGGGACATTTTGAATAGTTTTTTTTTTAGCCAGGCTTGAAATAGTCTGCAGACCACTTGCCTAGTATTTACCTATGAAACAATGAGCCTATCAGACAACATCAGAATGGCTGTAGGGAGTGAATGATGAAACCTTGAAGGCACCTCTGATCAGCTACCCCAGACTAACCTATAACCAGGGAAATGTGTTATAAAATGTGGGTGTGATGCTGGGGATGCAGTATCCAGGATTCTTGCTATGCTGTCAGTGACTGGGAGACATTCTTAGGTGAAGATACTGTCCCTGTCTGAAGATGTGAAGGTGCAACTCCTTAATGCCTCCTTAGATAAGGATTTGATCTTCAGATCCTCCATCCTATAATGTGCTCAAGATGCCTGTCAGAAAAAGGGATGACAATGGAGTTAGTTAAACACATGTAACCCTTCACCTTTCAGTTCCCAAGAGTACACGTTAGAAACTACTCCTCTAAACAAGGGCACTACTGGTAGGAGGGTAAAGGCAAGTGACCAAAAGTTAGGAAGGCCAAACAGAAGAAAAATGGCAGCAAGAGGACATAGGGAGTTCTCAGGGCCCTGTTACATAGTCGTCAGTAAAGAATTGCTGTGATAATACCAGCTTCTTCCACCACCCCCCAAATCCCACTTTGACCATGGACATACACCTCATTTTTTCCTATTTGCCATCAAGTTCAGTGGGTACAAACTTTATTTTATTACCAAGTCAAAAAGAAGAGGGCTCCAGTCTTAGTACACCAGAAGAACGTAATGGCTATTACAAGAAACCACAGAAGTTTTGCACTCTGTCAGGAGGCCAAAAGGTTTTACTCAAAACTGTTCCTTGGCCCAAGAAAAGATGGATCCTGGAAGACACACTGTATAACTGAAAGAGTCCAAGATTAAAACTGCTGACCCACCATAGGCCTTCTTAGGCCTTCAGGTTTTTCTGGTGACATTAGAAGTCAAAAATGCTAACCTCCATGTTCCTGTGTTCAAAGAATACAGGTAATACCTAAGGATTATAGCTGGAGGTTACCATTACCGGTTTACCTCCTTGTTCTTTGGTTTGGTTAACACATTCAGAGGTTTCTACAGAAACACTGGCACCAGTGATGGCACGATGCAGGAACAGGGACATTAACATTTATCCTTACATTGCTGATTGTCTAGTTCAGGCACAAATTCAGGAGATGCAGAAGTCCAATATATATGCATCTTGAGCAGTAGTCTATCTGGGGGCATTTCCAGACACTGGTTCACTCAAAGCCTACCTCATAAAGAAAAGGTGGATTCCTTTACTCTCTTCTTTCAAGACAAAACAGGAAATAAGTTGCTTCTGAGCATTCTGGGCTGCATGGCTCTCACCAAACAAACAGATTTGGGCAATGATTGCCTTCTTGAATTTGACAGGTCTTACTACATGCTTTCCCTTCTATGCCCTTGCTCCCCGGGTTAGATCAACAGCTAAAGTAAGTGACTCTAATTATCTCCTTCTAGCTCACGCAGCACTGATTCTCCCAGCTGTTTCAAATGGCAAGGGAAAAACCTCTGCTGCTGCCACTGTAGGTGAACTTCCTGACATGGTGCAGGAGGTCTCTTATATACCACAAACTGTTCACATAGAGACTAGCAGCCACAAAGACAGGACTTTTCTGTTCTTGTCACCTTTACTTTGAGGACATTTTAAAACAAATTCTAGGAAGCCAAGTACCAGGAAATCATAACTAGCTAAATGGAAAACATTCTCCCTTTAGTGTGAAAGGAGGAGCTGGCACCCAAAGCAGGTGAGCACGACAATGGTTCTTCACTATTATCTGTCCGGGATGTTTTCTTCTGGTTTAGCATCTGCCTTCTGAAGTCATATCTCACTTGTTTCTACTTGTTTGTATATTATGTCTTCTATAAAATAGTACCTAAGTTAGGAAAATGGAAATGGGGCTAACCATTTAGGCTAAATGCATTGAGTTTCTTGGGAAGATGTCCTTTGTTCTCCCAAGATGATACATTTCTTGGGAGAACAAAGGACATCTGTGTTCTCCCAAGATGATACATTTCTTTCTTTTTTAAAACACCTTTATTATTTATTTATTTGACATTTGTTAACTGGGAAAGTCCAAATGCGCTACAGCTCTTTTTCAGTGGAGGACCGGGGAGAAAACCTCTACAATACTACATAGTTGTTGTTGTTCTTCTTTCGTCTTTTCCCGGTTAGGGGTCGCCACAGCAGAACTCCGGTCCGCTAATGATTGGCAGTAGATTTTTACAGTGCCGAGGTGCCAGCCTGATTCCCAACCTTCAACAAAGGCACGCCCATTCACACATGTCTTTTGAATGCCACTCGACCACGGGGAGGACATGCAGACTCCACACAGAAGGCGCTCCAGCAGAGAATTGAACAAGAGAACCTCTTGCTGTGAGGTGACAACGCTACCGCTGCACCACCGTGGCTTAACCTCCACAATACTACATAGTCATTTTACAAAAGAATAAACAATTCAGGATTTGTACAAAAAATACAACAATAAAAGGGGAATAAAGTGTCAAAAACACTTACTTCCAAACAATAATGCTATGCAATTAACCATGTACAGAGTTAGCTAAAAACATCTATAAAACTTTAGAAGAGACCAGATTAAAAATCCAGGAAGGAAAAAAGGTAGAGATAAGAAATACATAATTTGAAAAGGTTCAGAGAGAAGGTGTAAGGTGATAGAGGTATGGAGAGTAGTAGCAATAAAATGAGAAAAGTATATGAGCCAGAGAGGAATTATAGCAGCCAGAAGAAGAACAATTTAGAGGAAGTAAGGAGAAGAGTAGTAATGAGGTTGTAGTTAGAAAGGTTGGGGAGACTGAAATTTATGAAAGTTAGGAAAAGAAAATTCAAGCAGTGATTTTACAGTGATATTAAATTATCACTTTATACATAGGTAAACATGCATTAACAGAAAAGAAAAAAAACATGTCAACATTTATCCTTTTACATTCATTGTATATCCTTTATATTTTCTTTCTTTAAAAATATCAACAGTCTATCGTTACATAATTTCCTCAATTTCTGCCTTCCTTTAAACCTCACTTCTCCTCCTGAGCATTTTTCTACTTGTATTTTTCCCACAATTTCAATTTATTTCTATGTAATTTGCTCCTTTCCTTTTCTAAAGATCCCTCTTCCTATTATTTTATCTGTTTTATAATATCCTTTACTTCAAATGCAGTTGATTTAGACTTTGATTTCCATTTTCTAGTAAATGCATTTTTTTTGTCAGCCAACAGAAATAAAGTTAACAAGGCTTAACATATCTAGGCAATTCAGATTCTGTGTCCTACCCAATATTTCTGACAGATTACTCTGCAGAGATTTTTTTTTAATCTGGCAAGTCTTTGCACTTCCAAAATATATGTCCTCAGTTATCTCTTTCTTCCCCATCACACCTCTATCATTTACTATCTACCTGAGGAACAATTCTTCAAACTCTGCTTGGGGTATAAAATACCTATGCAAACACTTCCAAGGAAAAATCCTAAACCTTCTGGACTTTGTTGTATACTTGGAAGCCATACATATGTCCTCCCATTCTTCCCTTGTAAATTGCTTGCCCAGTCAATCTTTTCTAACCTCTTTTAATTGATTTTATAGTTATTGTGCAATATTTTATATGCCCTACTAGTTATCCCTTTTTTAATAGCAGCGTCTGTTCTAGATTCAACTAAAAACTCTACCACAGAAGGTCTTTCACTTAGGATTCCCCTACCCTTTCTCTTTGCTTCTACTCTGATATCAATCCCTGGTAAGGAAGATGGTCTCTAGCTTGCAGACCAAATGTCTTCTTGGCCTCATCCCACTCAGTTACCTTTCCTTCTCTAGTTATTTGCTCCCAATACCTTGTTTCTTGTGCCAGTTTTGTCCTGTAAATTCCAGCCCCTCTTGCCTATTTTCTGTATCCTTACTTGCAGTCATTCCTATTAGCAAATTCTTCTTTCTCCATTTTCGAGTTGGCTTAGTTCTTAGAATGCTTTTGTTTACTTTATGAATATATTATTCTCTATGGTTATTATTCTCCTGAAAGATTTGCATCCAACATCCTACTCTGTCCTAATTTTGTGAACATCCCCCTGCTTCATCATCATACAGTTCCACCTTGAATTATAATCTTCTGCTTATGTTATATATAATTGTCTTAACTGTGCCACTCTAAAATATCCCTCCAAATCAGGGAATCCTAAACTACCTTTTTCTTTTGGAAGGATCAACTTATCTCACTTAATGCTTGCTCTCTTCCCCTGCCAGATAAATTCCTTCAACACTTTATTAATCATTTTCCAAAATGTCTCCTCTGGTTGTTAAAAATATACCAGACCCCGTATAATATTAAAGGGACTAAACACATTTTCACTGCTTGTGTCTTACTATCCATGAACAAGAACTTCCAGTTTCTCAGTTTTTGTATTATCATTCATTTACTGTCTTCCCACATATCCTTAGCTGTCATACCAGAAGCCTTTTTAATCCATACTCCCATGAAAAATAATTTCTTGCCAGTCTAGCCCAGTTATTGTACCTTGGGGAATAATATGTAAATGTTGTCTGAGTTCCTACTACTGAGTCCATGTTTTTCATGCCAAATATTTTCATAAATGTCTTCAGAAAGCTACCCTCTTTTGTTATAATTTCCTTTCTATGCCCCCCTGATACATCCTCACTAGTGCAAATCAAATTCCAGTCCTCACCTGTCCTTGCTGAAAACTGATTTCTCCCCAACTTTTCTTAGGTTCCATAATAGCAGTTTTTAGTGGAATATAAATACATGCCAGTGTAATCCTCCTTTCTTGTCAGTAGCCCCTTACTTCCCCAAATCTATCATTATTGTCTATTTTCCTCTTCTGTCACTATTGGACCCCTCTAGCAATCAATATTATTACTCCTCCTTTCCATTGTCCTTGATATTCTGCTGAATATCCATCCTGAAGTAATTTCTTTGTCAAATTTACATGCCCCATTCCTTTCTAAATGTTTTTCCTGCAGTATTGATGTTTGCACTCTGTATTTCTTAATTCAGTTCAATGCTGTTTTCTTTTTGTCTATTCCTGTAAGGCCACTTACATTTCAATATAATATAAATAGCATAGCCATTCTGATAAAAAGCTATTGTCCTCACCTAATATCCATGACAGTTTTTTAAATGTGTATTTCCAACTTTTGTTTTATATGCGCACACTAACTTTCAGCACGTGATCTTTTATACAGCTGTTTCTGTTCATTTCCATTTGAACCTAGGTCATGTTTTCAAGATATTTTAATGAAAACCTTCAAACATAAAGCTAAACACATGTTCAGAACTCTCCCATCCCCAGTTAACTTATAACAAACAAACAAAGCTATGTACATAGTCAAAAATTAAGTTTCACCCTCAAGATAGAAAAAAAATTGCTCCCAGATTGGCAGTGGCACCCACAGGCAATACCTAGCCTAAAATTAAGGTTACCCATGTTAAAGCACATATTACAGCCTATAGTCTCACTTACACTGATTTGTGTCTGTACTTTTATAACTCTGCTCCCCTCACTATGAAAAACAGTTTGTATACTTTCATAAAACATTAACATTTAGCCTTAAGTAAAAAGCACTAGCTGTCTTGAAATAAATCTAAATTGTACACTCTTCCACTAAATGCACTGAAGTTTTCAGGCTGCCACCTCTTATTCACTTCCTATAATTTCCAGCTTTATTTTTCATGTAATTGTTTGCCAAAGTACCTTTAAAATTTGCATTTCCCTCATCAAGGAATTTTCAGAAATCTAAAGAGTAATTGCTTGCACCTACAGACAACTTATCTCCATGTAAAAGTAATCATCAGTGAAAAAAACAGCATCTTTGCAGATGCCTTCAGCTGTAGACCTCTTGACCTCCACTGAGAAAATTTGCTAATGGCAAAACAAGCCGATACCTTTACAGATATATAGAGCATAGCATTTTTGTATCTTTCATCATTTTGTCTTATTTTTCAAGCCTACATGCTTACAAAAACATTTGTTTATTGCTTAAGCCATGGATATTAATCTAGACATCTACTTTCTAAAAGAAATAAGATAAATTATTGTAATTCTACATGTAGTATAATCATTGCACTTTTAAACCCCACCCCCAGCAGCCCAAGGTTACAGCATAACTAAATCTTGCTTCTCTCCAGCCTTTATTCTCTTGTTATACTGTAGATCCTATATTTTTTACAACTAAAAAGTACTTGTTTACATTAATATCTTTCACACAGATGATAGTCACTGAAGAGACTTCCCACACATTTAAAATACCCCAATACACACTATACTGCTTTAGTATATAACATGCAGTTTGTATCATGAAATGTTTTATAAAAATACTAATAAGAACAACAATTGTTTTATATACAATTATTTTTCCCTTTTATTGTCCTTCTAAACATTAATGACATAAAGTGGGGTATATGCTTTACAGCCCACCCAGAAGTTTAATAAAGTCAACAAAAGTCCAGTCTTTCTCAGCCACTTTTTCTTGCAAGGTCATATTTCACAAATGTGAATGATGCTTTATAACCTCACATTTATTCACTAATTTCAGTGTTGCTGGCCTTCATCCTGTTCCTCTCCATCTCACAGCATCAGAGACTGGATAAAATCCATTGCACTCCTGATTCTTTTAGTCAATTCTTGTGCTTTTTTCTGTCTCTCAAATATTTTCATTTGGAACATTGGAAAAGGTTTCACTGGCAAAGCCTTTCTATGAGCTTTATTGTGAGAAGAATGAGAAGCAGAATCACTTTTGTTTGCTGGCTCACTTTTTGTTAGATAAACTTTTTTTTTTATTTCCTCCTTAACGTGTTGTGCATCCATAAATGTCTTTAAGCCTCCAGGAAAAATGTTCTGAAGACAGCTGGATACAACATCTTGAATTTCACACTGCTTCTTGACATTTTCTAACTGTTGGGATAAAATTGCTTCTCTTCTGCATGGTATACAGTAAATAATTATTATTCACAAACACTCTTTTTTCTCCAGTTTTAAATACTTTTACCTTTTGCAACGGTTTTGTCAGGATCAACTATTTCTGCTGGTATGATTGCACCTTTACTAATATAGGTCTTGGCTGCTTTCTCATGGTCAGATTTGGAGCAAATACTCAATGTGCCCTTTCAGTTAACAAATCCTGCTGTGGAATACCAACCCAATTGCTTATTTGTATTTTCATAAAATTAATATAGTCTGTTCCTTCTGATTTTTCTGCTAGAGTAGAAAATCTCAGGTTTTCTATGCACGCACTGACTTCTAGCTCTACCATTTTTTGAAACAGCTCTTCTTGAGAAGCCTCAAACTCAGCCAACCTTTTCTTCATTTTACCTTCTGATTTTTGCAGTTTTATCAGTTCATCTCAATAGCTGCTTAAAGTTTCTTCTATTTTGTCCAGCCATTTGGTATTGAGTTGATGCACTCTGTCAATATTTAGTTTACTTTAATCACCTCGGAGTATATTTGATTTATTTTTTCCTCTAAATTACTGGAATCCATCTCTTGTTCCAAAGCCAAAGCTTGAACTGTGTTTCACCAAACCACTGCAGGATTCTTCTCAGTAAATGTTTTCTCCTCACCTTTTCTGGTTGATTTTCTTTCTGGTTCTCTAAAGGTCTTCTTTGCTGACATACAAGCAATATACTTGTTAGCCAGTAACTGAATTTTACCCAAAATGAAAACAATAGTGGTTGTTATTTCTCAGATTCTGCTTTCAAACTGGGAGAGCTGAAATTATGCCACTGATCAGTCTGCAGCCATCTTGGAAGCCTTAAGAAAATATCTTTTCTTGAGAGAGAGAAAAAGTGTGACTTTATGTGTGGAGTTTAGTATTTATGTCCCATTTAAGAAGTTTTAAATAAACTTAATTAGGAGGTGATTTCCTTGTCTTTCAGCTGCAAACACAACTTACATAACAAATTAAACCAAAAAAATTAACCGCTTAACTGTAAAAGCATAAAAAAAATAAAATAAAAAAAAAACGCAGACACCCACTTGCTCCAGGTACAATTTTTACTGAAAATGAGCGCTTTCTTCCACTTTTTTACTGTTTATAAATAAGTTAGACAGTTGTCTTGTCTGTATCTACTTGAGAAAGATAGGCTAATAACAGACTCAAACATTTTGATTAATTATTTTGCAAAAATGTTTTATAGAAGAGACTGGGGCAGTCCTCCTTTATCCATGGATAATTGTAAAAATGTAGATTTAGGCTGCTATTGTCCAACTATAATTAAAAAGATAATAAAGAATGCATTGTGAAGAGTAAAAGCTGATACTGCTTCTGGTCCTGATGAGGTAAACTAATTTATCATCCATAAAGGATAGTATTTTAAATGTTCTGTCTTGTTTATTCCAACAATCATTGTTATCTGTTGTTCCATTAAAATGGAAAAAGTACAAAAACGTTTCCAATTAACAAGGGAGGAACACAATATAAGATAGAGAATTTTAGACCAATTAGTTTAACTAGCCTGGTTGGTAAATGCTTTAAAAGAACACTTATCAGTGTTATGTAAAGCTCTGATGAACTGCTATAATTTGACATATATCAGCATGGGTTCTCTCCAGGGAAGACAACAGTAACTAATTTAATATTTTTTTACTTTGAAAGCATTCAGTATTCGGATGAAACCATTACAGTGGATGTGGTCTGCTTGGACCTTGGCAAAGCCATTGCTACAGTTCTCTGTCATGTAATTATCATGGTTTTAAAGAAATGGAAATTCAGTAGTTTTGTCAATAAATTAGTAGTGAACTGGATAAATGTTAGGAAAACAAAAGTTTGTATTCAAGTTAGGCAGTCCAACAAACTTAAAATTTCAAGGAATGTTCTTCAGGGACCTGTGCTGAGTACCCTTTTTACTCTCTATATTTATAGCCTATTTTCCACCATCAGGTACATGCTGTTGATAAATTTCCAGTTTGTGCTAAAATTGTAGGTACTGCAATCACAATAGGTGGTCAACTTGAGATTCAAAAATATTTAGATTGTTTTTTTGTGTGGGAAGAACTAAATAAGGTTCATTTCAATGAAACAAAATCAAAATGATGCACATGGACAAACATAATACAAGGCACCCTAAATAGGACATTTATCAAGGAATGCAAATTGTTTGCAGATTTATTTAATGTAAATGATTGTGATATTAGTTTTGAAGGCCAGGCGAATAAACTTTTGAGGAATATCTACTGTGTGATTAGAATGTTATTAAAATAGTATAGTTAAGGAACACCTTGATAATGCTAACAATTTACAAAACTGTTACAAGACCTTTAATGAACTATGGAACTATTTTTTTGTATATATTCCACTGTTGATGTTAACAGGTTAAAAAATGCAGAAATATTTTTCTAAAATATTAAAGGAGTGTCCAACTTAATATATGGAGACAAACTATATAGCATAATTTGAGTTTCATAGGTCTATCATTAAATGAGAGTGGAATTAATTTGTGTGCTTAAATGTTTGAAGGATGAATAAATCTGAAGTTTATTAGGAATTTCTTTATACAGCATGATAAAGGTACAAAGTATAATCAATTATTTCTCTATTATAGGAGGGTAAAATTCAAAATAACTAGGAGATTTTTTTTTCAGACAAGAGCTTCACAAATGTGGAATTGAATACCACTGGAAATTAGACAGTCAGACAATGCAAAGGTACTTAAAATAATAGCGGACCTATGAAATTGAGACGGGGTGTACTGGACTTTGCTGTTATGAAGTAAGACCTATAATGATCTCTGCTGAGATCTAGAGTCTATTATAGGCATTCCCCCAGATTCTCAAAAGCTTGCACGGAGTGCAAGATTGGTGCAGGAGCTCACGCAGGCAATATGTCTGCAGTGTGATCCAGGAACAGCCTGCAGGGGTGTGCACGAGCGCTCCTGCACTAATCTTGCACAGACTAAGCCCTGGTATGCAAATCGCCCCATTTGCAGGTGAAATCCATGCAAATGAGGTGATTTTGCAATCCAGGAAGCTTGCAAAAGTCCGTGCAAGACTAGTGCTATCTGCAGAAATGTACTCAGTTAGTAACCGAGTACATTTCGGCAAAATCCAAAGCTGAGCTATGACAGCTCCAAATAAAGGCTGCATATCATTGAGGAAGCATGCCAATGGCCAAGTATAAGGCCATTGGCACTGCAAACAATACAAAAAATAAAAAAATCAACTTTTATTTTTTTTTAGCTGATCTCGGCTGTTTAAGCATAGGGCAGCTGCACGCAAACAGGATCGGGGTGGGGGGGGTAAGAAAATAAACCTAAAATAAGCATTCTAACTAAAATCAGTATTCTGCCATGCAAGTCAATGGCAGGCAGAAGACAACCTGGCCAGTAAGTAGTGGTTGCTAAGGGGGGAGGCTCAGTGTGACACATGTAACTATGCATTAGCAGGCAATCCTATGCAAATGAGGGGAAGGTTATTGAATCCCAGTTTTCCCCAGCATGTGAGTCAGGTCCCAACAGTGTAAGAGTATGAATAGCTGTGTGCAAGCCTAGGAAGTAGGTGACATCATGGGGGTGTGTGTGTCAGGCATACTGTAAGTGGATTGGAGCCCAGTGGCTTGGGTCTGCTCGTAGCTTAGCACAGCTAAGCTAGGGGGTGTGTCTAAACCTGCCTAGCAATCTTTACAAAACGTAAGCGGATGTGCGCACCGTACACCGGGGTTTTACAGGAAGAAAAAAGGTTAAACCAGGAAATAGCAGGAGTTTGCACATTTGAGCATTCTGTTTGCGTGGTGCACACATGGGCTTAAACAGAAGGGCAATGGGAAGGGAAAACAGCAGTAGGAAGGTAATCAAGGAATACTAGCTTAGATGGCAGGTGAAATGTATCAGAACCAGCCAATTACACAGACAGCAGACTAACCCAGCCCAGAACACTACTATAAACTAAGCAAACACCTTCCCCTCTGTTTTTTTCCCACACTCTACACCACCGGTGTATACAAGCGGGGAAATTTTAACAAACAAATCTACAAAATGAGAAGGTCTGCAGCAGACAACATAGAACAACATATGCAAGGGGCTGATGGTGATGAGGATGTGAATGCTGCTGAACAACCCACAGTGAGGAGACAGAGAAGAGCGTACAGCCCCAGGGTAACCTACCAGGGGCTACATGAGCTGGAGATAGTGGAGCTCTATAGGGTGGACAGAGACCTCCTACAGCAAATTGTTGAGCTGTGGCCACACCTGATACACTAAACTGACCGAGGGAAACCCATCCCAGTGGATACCAAAGTATGTGTAGGCCTAGGTATATTAGCCACAGGTATCTCCCAAAGCACAACTGGGGATATCATTGGGATCTCACAGGCATCAGCATCCAGAGTATTCCACCAGTTCCTGGACGCCATGTCAGCACATGCCAGTGAGCATGTATCTTTCCTCAAGACCCGTGAGGTGTTAACCAGCAATATGCGTCTCTTCCACCAAATAGCTGAATACCCTGGGGTAGTGGGTGCTATAGACTGCACGCACATATGCATCAAAGCACCACCCGGTGAGCAGGGTAGGGCCTACATCAACCTCAGGGGCATCCCCTCCATGAACTGCTGGGTCGTATGTGATGCCCAAGGCATTATAATGAATGTATGTGCTGGCTGCCCTGGAAGCTATGATGATTCCCACATATGGCATCTGACACAGCTGTACCAGAGATTTGCCAATGGGGACATCCCCTACGGTCACCTAGTGGGGGATGCTGGGTACACACTGGAGCCGTGGCTGATAACACCCATCAAAAATGCACACACACCTGAACAACAATGCCATAATAAGGCACATGCACAGGCCAGACATATAATAGAGCATATGTTTGGGATGCTCAGGTCACGGTTCCGGTGTCTGGATGCATCCGGTGGAGCCTTGTAGTATTCACCAGCTACATGTACGCAAATTGTTATGGTATGTGCTATGCTATACAATATGATCCTGTGGAAACAGCTGCAGCAGGAACAGCATGGGGCAGGCCACACAGCCCCCCACCAATGCCAAGGCCTGCACAAGCACAGAGTGACCCGGAGGAGGAACAACATGAGCCTGTCCCAGTAGGCAGAAGGAGGCATGCCCAGTATGCCCTGGCCTTGGCAAAGAGGCAACACATAGCACATGCACTGATACAGTAGGGACCCAGGGAATGACACCTCTCTCTGACTTGCACATACAGTAAAAGGGATGCCAAACATGACAATACCTGTGCTCAACCATGTATAGGGAGTGTACTATGTGCATCTGACAGAGGCAGCCCTCCAGCACCATCTGCAAGTCTGGCACACCCTCAAGGTAAGTCAATCAACCTACCAATTGCCAAATGGAGTAGAATGTGTTGTTACCTGTAGCTATGGTATGGATGTGAGCATGCAAGGGAATTGGGTGGTTGAATGTTATCGCAGCAGACAGTAGACACCCATAGTGGCACAATGACATCTGTAACACATACTGAAGTCACCATAGTAGCTAGTACTACACAGGGTGACAAAACCCACTGCAGGAAATGTGCCGAGCGACATGTGTGTCCATATGACCCACACATGCCAGTCAGGATGGTTCACATACCCAACAACAGTCTCATCCAGCAGGACAGGTGTAGACAAACCCAAACAAAGCCTGTGCCATGGCCCCAGAATGATGGCTATGGTTAACCTCCCCCCAGACCTACACAGACAGACCACAGCAGGGCAGGCAGTGGGATGTTAGTACTGAAGGTTAGGATGTCAGACGATAATATGTAGGGCAACCAAAGCCACAATCTGTAGTACACTGGTATGCCTCTAGTCAGCATGATAGCAATACAGAATGAAATGGAGTACCTGACATACCAGTACAGTCATAGCAAATGTGTACAAGTGCCATGTGTGCCCCCCCATCCTACATAGTAATGTAATAATAGCCAGGTGTGACCCCCCCAACCCTGTGTAGAAATGTAGAAATAGTCAGGTGTGCCCCCCATCCTACATAGTAATGTAATAACAGTCAGGTGTGCCACCCAACCCTGTGTAGAAATGTAGAAATAGTCAGGTTTGTCCCCCCATCCTACATAGTAATGTAATAACAGTCAGGTGTGCCCCCCAACCATGTGTAGAAATGTAGAAATAGTCAGGTGTGCCCCCCCATCCTACATAGTAATGTAATAACAGTCAGGTGTGCCCCCCAACCCTGTGTAGAAATGTAGAAATAGTCAGGTGTGCCCCCCCATCCTACATAATAATGTAATAACAGTCAGGTGTGCCCTCCTCAACCCTGTGTAGAAATGTAGAAATAGTCAGGTGTGCCCCCCCATCCTAGATAGTAATGTAATAACAGTCAAGTGTGCCCCCCCCACTCCTGTGTAGAAATGTAGAAACAGTTAGGTGTGCCCCACCTGCTATGCAGAAATGTAGTAACAGTCAAAGCCAAATAATCGATGGATACCCTGCAGAAACAGCATGCTACCTGTTGGTGTACAACACAAAGGTCAGCACTACAGCACAAACTACCTGGATACGATCCACACATTCAATACAGACCACCATACTGGGCATGCTCACAGAAATGAAGGCAATGTCAGTCAACAACATACTGAGAGGTCATACTGGGCATGCTCACACACAAACACGTGAAGGCCATGACTGCAAACACCAGTGGACCAGACTTATCTGGCAGTTGCAGTTGTTAATGCAGACACTCATCAGTATGCACCACTCATGCCTTGCACACACAGTGGATAGGAATACAGACATATATGTCAGGGCAACACACTAGAATAAGCCAAAGGTAGATGTATATAGATATGTGGAAGAGAGGACTGTGACAAAGAGCCATCCAGGCCTTTCCCACCCAGTACACAGCCAAAGGGCCCCAAACACATGAGGTGCAGATGTCACTCACTGCAGATACTAGCCACCAGTATCTGTCAGTATTACAGACTATGTGGTGCACATGCCAGCTGTGCAACATGACAGTACAAGGAAGTAGTCATCTAGCAGCTGTATACACATACCTGTGACATATGACCCTGTGTGTGCCCACATGTGGTGTATCAACCCCTAGATGAATGGGTTATGGCCCATGCACACACCGCCCTCCCCATAGCCCTACTATGACAAGCCTGCTGAGGTCATCCAATGTGAAATACACCTTTGGGAGACTTGTAGCCCAGTAATCTCTGTGGCACATCCCATAACTGCATACTGCTGTAGTGTGATAAGCTAGTTAGGTAGGAGTTCTAACCCCAGACCTGGCAGCTGTGTGTGTGTGTGTGTGTGTGTGTGTGTGTGTGTGTGTGTGTGTGTGTGTGTGTGTGTGTGTGTGTGTGTGTGTGTGTGTGTGTGTGTGTGTGTGTGTGTGTGTGTGTGTGTGCTTGTGTGCATGTCTGTCTGACCATGTAGAGAGCAATGCTTTTTAGGGTACTCACACTCCTTACAATTCATATACTCAACTTTGGCAAGGCTGCTGGTGTCACCCACCTAGAAATACATCTCTGGGAAGGTTGTAGCCCAGTAATCTCTGTAACATGTCCTATAACTGCGTATTGCTGTAGTATGATAAAGTAGTTAGAAAGGAGTTCTAACCCCAGATTTGGTAACTGTTTGTGTGTGTGAGTCTGTGTGTGCATTTGTGTGCATGTCTGTCTGTCTCTGACTGTGTAGGGAGGAATGATTTTTAGGGTACTCACTCTCCTTACAATTCATATACTCAACTTTGGCAAGGCTGCTGATGTCACCCACCTAGAAATACACCTCCGGGAAGGTTGTAGTCTAGTAATCTCCATAGCACATCCTGTAACTGCGTACTGCTGTAGTATGATAAAGTAGTTAGGTAGGAGTTCTAACCCCAGATTTGGCAACTGTGTGTGTGTGAGTCTGTGTGTGCATTTGTGTGTGTGTCTGTCTCTGACTGTGTAGAGAGCAATGCTTTTTAGGGTACTCACACTCCTTACAATTCATATACTCAACTTTGGCAAGGCTGCTGATTTCACCCACCTAGAAATACATCTCTGGGAAGCTTGTAGCCCAGTAATCTCCATAGCATGTCCTATAACTGCATACTGCTGTAGTATGATAAAGTAATTAGAAAGGAGTTTTAACCCCAGATTTGACAACTGTTTGTGTATGTGAGTCTGTGTGTGTGTTTGTGAGTCTGTCTGTCTGTCTCTGACTGTGTAGAGAGCAATGCTTTTCAGAGTACTCACACTCCTTACAATTCATATACTCAACTTTGGCAAGGCTGCTGATGTCACCCACTTAGAAATACGCCTCTGGGAAGGTTGTAGTCTAGTCATTTCCATAGCACATCCTGTAACTGCGTACTGCTGTAGTATGATAAAGTAGTTAGGTAGGAGGGTAAGAGTTCTAACCCCAGACTTGGCAACTCTGTGTGTGTGAGTCTGTGTGTGCGTGTCTGTCTGTCTCTGACTGTGTAGAGAGCAATGCTTTTTTGGGTACTCACACTCCTTACAATTCATGTACTCAACTTTGGCAAGGCTGCTGATGTCACCCACCTAGAAATACACCTCTGGGAAGGTTGTAGCCCACTGACATATGTAGTGCATCCTGTAACTGCGTACTGCTGTAGTGTGATAAAGTAGTTAGGTAGGAGTTCTAACCCCAAACTTGGCAACTGTGTGTGCATTTGTGTGCTTGTCTGTCTCTGACTGTGTAGAGAGCAATGCTTTTTAGGGTACTCACACTCCTTACAATTCATATACTCAACTTTGGCAAGGCTGCTGATGTCACCTAACTAGAAATACACCGCTGTGAAGGTTGTAGTCTAGTAATCTCCGTAGCGCATCCTGTAACTGCGTACTACTGTAGTGTGATAAGGTAGTTAGGTAGGAGTTCTAACCCTAGACCTGGCAATTGTGTGTGTGTTTGTGTCTGACCCTGTTTGTGTAGAGAGAAATGCTTTTTACAGTACTCACACTCCTTACAATTCATATACTCAACTTTGGCAAGGCTGCTGATGTCACCCACCTAGAAATACACCACTGGGAAGGTTGTATCCCAGTAATCTCTGTAGCGCATCCTGTAACTGTGTACTGCTGTAGTGTGATGTAGAACTGTGGTAGGGTTCCATCCCCACCCATGGCAGTTCTGGATGTTTTGTGTGTGTTTCAATGTCTGTGTACGGAGCAATGCATTATAGGCTAGTTACTCTCAGTACATTTCAAATGGCCTACTTTGGGAATCCTGCTGATGTCATTCACTGTGAAATACACCTTTGGGGAAGGAGTTCTCTAGTAATCCCCGGGGTGCGTCCTATAACAGCTCCATGCTATAGTGTGCCATAGATCTCTGTTAGCGGTTCTATACCCACACATGTCAGTTGTGGATATTTTTTGTATGTCTCACTGTCTGTGTGAGGAGCAATGCATTTTAGGCTAGTCACACTCACTACAATTTGAATGTCCTACTTTGGCAATCCTGCTGATGTCATCCAATGTGATATACACCTTTGAGGAAGAAGTACTCCAGTAACCTTCATGGCGTGTACTATAACTGTGTAGTGTAATAAACTAGTTAGATAGGGGTTCTACTCCCAGACATGACAGGTGTGTGTGTGTGTGTGTGTGTGTGTGTGTGTGTGTGTGTGTGTGTGTGTGTGTGTGTGTGTGTGTGTGTGTGTGTGTGTGTGTGTGTGTGTGTTTGTAACACGTATCCTGTGTGGAGGTGGGTATGAGTGTGTGACACCTGTGGCCAATGTGGAGCGGGTTTTGCATATTTCTTAAATAGTGACCCTACTATATATCACAATGTCCACCGTACAGGAATAACAGATGTGAAATAGCTGAGAGGCTGGGGTGCAAAGCCGTACCCATACATGTGACATCAAGGTCAGGCAATCACAGTTATCAACCCCAGTATTTCCCAGAGCACACTCTCAACCCATGTCTCATACATACACACATATGCCTAGGCAACAGCCAATATGTAGGTAGCACACTGCATATTGACCACTGATAGTAACTATGGGGTGATAGCTGTGGCCTACAGAAGGCATGGCACCCTGTTCATCTGTCCAATATGCATGTACATGCAGACAGTGCACCTTCCCCATGTTCCCCAATGGACACCTAAAACACCTGTGGTGCCATCACATGTGACCCGCAAAGAACATACCATGCCTGACAACATGCCCTGTATCGACAGATGCCACTGACACCAGGGAATGCCGTTAGCATGTTATCAATGTAGGTGCAGGGTAAACCTACTGCCCATTGCCAGTTCTTGCCACAGGTGGGCAAGACTGGCACATCTGATGATAATCTGTGTTCACAACATGAGTCAGACACCCTAGGTACAGTTCCACATGTCACTGTACATGCATGTGGGAGGTGTGCACATCCCAGACACCGTCCGTGTCATGGACTAAAGAACACATACATGGGAAGCGATGCACAACATTAGCCACACACAATAGTCACCCAGGTGACTGGATGGGGGATACAATACCCACCTGTGTGGGCAAATGCAGACACTACAGCCCTGAGCCACAATGCAGACCATTGTCATGTGGTCTGATGCCAAGGTATACCCATCTCCTAGCCTTGTACAGCCTTCTGGCACAGTCGACCACCACACACCCGTGCAGACATGCACCCATGCATGTCAGTACTGGCACTCTGTGTCTTTGTGTGTGTGTTGTATGGTACGTATATTTATATCCACACTCCCTACAACCCTCATGGGCATACTGACGCATGCTGTCTGATGTCAGACACCTCCCCATACCCTTTGCCCATACAACCCCTGTATGATCAGTGTGGTGCATGTGATACCTGCTCAGTGATGTTTTGTGGCAATTCCACTACTGATGAGTTGTAATCCTGGCCCTGCCAAGTGTGTCAATGTGTGTGCATCCCTGTGAGAGTGTGGCTGTGTTGATGCTGGCACCTGTTCATGCGGACAGGCATGTGTACATCACCTACTGTATAGCTACTGTATCCCTGTTACAGATGTCAGTCACCATCACATATATGTTCTGAGGGCTCCACAACAGGTAACCCATGTGGTGCATCCAATAACTGTATAGAACTGTGATAGCACTACATAGTTGTCAGGGGTTTGATACCCTGTGCTGGTAGGTGTGTGACACAAACATGCTTAGGTTTTACTCTCCCACTACTCCCTGACTTGTCTTTGCCTCTGTCTGCCTCTCCCACTCCCTCTCTGGTGGATGTGGAGACCTACACCTGCTTTGCTTGGCAGCAGCATGTGTATTTTAAGTGATCCTCATGATCAGCTGATGGCCTTTGCATGGATTGCAGCCCTCCCCTAGCTGATTGCATGTGGAACAGCTGTGGTAACATTCCCATAGCCAAAGGCATGGAAACACACTCCAGTATCTAGGAACATCATGTTGGTGTTGGCCCTTTTCATTCACTGTGAGCAGGAACTAGATCTGTTGTTTGGCAAACAGCATCTCAGATGGATTTGGGATTTACCTTTAACAACATATACTGTGGAAACAGGGCAAAACACAGGAGGGGGATGTGCCTGACCTGACTACAGACTGTAAGTGCTGCTATACTGCATTTGGAGTACTGTTGGTTTAACAGTGTATGTGTATGGATATGACTGTCCTACATGTCTCAATACCTGCCATGTCAGTTCCATGTTTATGAGGAATCCCCATCTGTATGGTCATCTGCAGACAGGGCCTTTGGTTTCATGTGTTACCAATGGAGCATCTATCTGTGGACTGCAGTAGGTAGTGTGAGGATTGCAGTCTGTAGATGGTGAAAGCTGTGACAGTTACTGACTTCTTATCCCTCATAGGACATATGTTGCAACAAACCCTGTTACAACAGTAAATGTATGAGGTTATCACAGCAACATGTCATTATTGGCCCTGTGTATGTGCTTCCAGCCACAACTCTGTCAACCTGTGTACATATGTTGTGCATGACGTGGTGCATATGTGCTGTACATCATAATTAGTGTCATCATATCTGATAACAAGCCAGTGAGATATCAGACTGCTACACATGTTATGTACAGTAGGGGTTATATTTGATGACATAACCTGGACATTCTGTGAATGTTTGTACAGTACTGAGGTCTGTGTACTTATGGTGAATGTCGACAGTGTGTGTATTGTTAATATGTACTTTAGCCTGTGTACAGACTGTGGTAGATGTCATTGTTCTAGGTCCCGTCCTATCCGATGTTACATGCTGCTCCACTGTATGGTACCGTATTGGTGTACATGTTTGTAGGACCATACACACACATGTCTCATACCGCAGACAGCCATCAGACCAAACTGTGTAGCAGCTCAGTATATGTAGGGTCAGTCTGTGAGTGGCACATATGAGGATGGTGTCAAACAGATAGTCCATATACTGTAATATTATGCTACTTTAACATATGTGGCTGTGGCTATGTTCACATTGGTTGTGGTTATGCACTTTCACACAGGTGTATCTTACCCTGTGCTGTGACATGCCTGTAGAGCCTGCTATATATGTAGGTACATGTGCATTCCCCCATAGGAGATGTAGGGCAGTGTTGAGCCAGTCTGCCTGTAGCCTGCACAGTGCATTGTTACATGCCTAGCAGCTTAGTGTACTTACCCAGTGAGATGTCATGTGCAGATACTTGGCAGATGTACTGCTGCCAGGCCTCCCTTAACAGTCATGTATGTCAGACAGAGCAGTGGGATGCTGTACAGATGTATGTCAATATCTATTGGGTAGTATGTGGCCATGGCACCCCTGTACCAGCGGTTATTATGTGTCAGGCCAGACAGGGGTGTGTGAATGCATAACCTATGGTGGCAAATGTATTCCAGTCATTATGTGTTATACCCATCTACATGGCTGTCTGCATCCATACTGTCAGGCATGGTACACATGTTTAGCACTAAGGGGTTATGTGTATACCTCTGGACTGTAAAGAGTGTGTCAGAATGTCCACATATATTGGCCAATATCTCTGCTGCAGTTCACAGGGGCATTACGTGCTAGCAGCGGTACTTTACTATGATGTCCTTAGGATGTCTGTCAGTAGCCAATGGCACACATGTTATAAGCAGATCTGACCTCCAACACACACCATATCTGTGAAGACAATCCCAATGACAGTAGCAATAGTCTACTAATATACTTGCTATACATACCTGACATCCCCTTGCACTACGACTGTGGGACACTAGAGGCTGGGGTTGGGCTACACTCCATGTCCAGGACATATGGTGGAAATATATGTACATATTATTATCCAGATAGCCATATATTTATATATATCTATATATATATATATATATATATGATTACACATGTGTAGTACTTCCAGTCACCACTGTCATGGCACCACCTACTCTAACCCCCTGCATCATGTGGGCGTGGTCCCTTTACATTGTCTGTGTGATAGACATCCTTCCTGTGTGTGGGCATCAGTGTTACAGAGAGCAGGTAGCAATACCTCTTACAGGAGCACCGGCACATTCAGGGAAGCTACATATTTGTAGGAGGTTCAGGAACTTCAGACAGAGTGTGAGTAGAGTTGTGTTATGCTTTGTATAGTACTGGTGTTACAGGGTGTGTGTGTACATACTACTTTACCTTGGAATGCAGTCTGTCTGCATAGCTCTCAACTGTGGGCCTATCCTCTTGGTGGCCAGAGGTGTGCCTATCGTGTGTCGTCTGTCCACCACACAGGTCCTGTGTCAGATATTTCACTGGCAGTGTGTGCATTGAGTGCTATCAGTACATGGCTACATCCATTTTTGTTTCTAGCCTCAATTCCCTGACTAAGGGTATGTTACAGACTATCCTGTAACACCAGCAACTTTCTTATTGTATGGCAACAGTTTTCCACATTTGTGCCTGTGTTCCAGCCTCTGTCCTCCACCTACATACCAAGCTTTGCACATATGACATGCTGTCGGGCGTTGTTCCATAGTGGGCTGTGAGTATATCACACTGCCATTGCTGCCATCAGTCCACTGCTGTTGTATCCCCCACACATACAGTGGGGCTGGGGCCATATATCTGTGGGCATCACCTATGCAATACATGTGTGATCTTATGCACTCCAGAGACCAGTGTATGTAACAGTGGTATATGGCCCTGTATTATTGAGTCTGGGGGGTACCATAAATGACCTAGGCTATTAGAAAATGTTGGGGTATCAGGGGTGAGCTGCCTTAAGGTATCTGTATGTACAGTACCGTATACTTCACCTATATTTACATTACTTACATAAATTGGGTTAATGCAAGCCTACTGCCTCCTGCCATACAGACTGTTCTGTTTGTCAGTGTGCATGTGATGGTGCAGTTATGCCTTGTTATGTAACAGTTACAACCCATTTGGTCACATGACGTCTTTAACACCTAGTGATTTTGTATAGAGTGTAGATAGAGGCTGCTGAACTATACACCTGCATTACATACTGTTGATTATTTGGTATCCTGTGGCCCAGTCTGTCCTCACTATTATACGATTTGAAGGGCTTGGCCTGGACAGCAACAGTTGTGAACCTTTCCAGACTACTGTATTAGTATAACTGTTTCACAGTTGCATTACTTTGTTTATATGGATGTAAGTGTCTGAACAGCTATATGACATGCCATATAGAACTGTAATAGTACACAATTAAAGGTATTCCATTTCTGCAAACCTGTGTGTGGTGTTTTCCCTATGAGTTCTCTGTGGGTATATGTTGCAGGCAATGATTGTCATTTGTATGGGTCGCCCATACAGTGTTCAGTTGTTCAGGTGTTAACTGTAGGCATAATGAATGTTCCATATTGTGTGCACCTTCTACATATGTATCTTACTGTACATATATCTGCATGTGTATGTGTAGTCACATGTATAGCTATATATATATATA